>NW_017728948.1:60086567-60129266 GCF_001723895.1 Crocodylus porosus
CCAGCCCAGCCTGAGGGGCTCCCCACCTGCTAGGTCTATGGGGCCAGAGACCTAGGTCCACACCCCCCTGCTCCACACAGCAGTACCTGAGCCCTGGCTGGTGCCTTTGGAAGGTGGCAGCTGCTGCGGCAGAGTGGACTGGGGAGACCAGCTCTTCCTCCCCTGCAGGGGAATGCCAGAGCAGAGCCCATGTCAGGAGCGGGTGCAGGCTGCCTTGACTCTGGGGCCTCTGCAGCCCAGCGGGGAGGAGCCAGTGTGGCAGGGCAGAGTGGGGCAGGGCAGGAAAGCTTGTTGCCCCTGCTGCAAGCCCTGCACTGCCATAGCGAGGTGCCCCCTGCCCCTCTGGCAGCAGCAGATGGCACAACTTCATGCTGCTGCCTCTGCCCCCACCACTGCTAGCTGGGCAGGGAGTACTTTGCCATGGCAGCACAAGACAAGGAGTTTCCCCACCCAGTCCCTCTCTGCGCTGCCATGCTGGGCCCCACTCACCGGGTTATGGAGGCCCTACGGGGAGGGCAGCAGGGCGGGAATCCTGAGCCTGCAGTGCATAGCCTGCCTCACCCTGCCTCCCCCCACACACAGACCTGGGGGCACTTGCCCCCCCGCCCCACCTGGGAGTGTATGCAGTGGTAAGGAGCCTGTCCCACTACCCCCTCAGAATGAGCTGCCCATGGCCCTTTCATGCTCCCTGCCTGGACTCTGCAGCCATGCATGGCTCCAAGCTCCAAGCCCCATGCACTGCCCAGGCTGGGCAGAGCCCCAGCCCCAGCTCTGCTCAACTCCTTTACTCCCTTCCTGTGGGGGCCTCAATCCCCTCTCCTCTTCGGCAGACTTACCTGTAGGAGCTGCTTGCTAGACTACCTGGTGGCCATGTGCATGTGTGAGTGTGCAAATACACATGGTACCCCCTGCCTGACCACTCTCCTCCTACTTCCCCCAGCCCCTTGTACTCTGGAACTCTGTCAGCCTGCAGAGATCTCTCTGCAAAAGTGGTAAAATCCATATCTTTCTCTGTTAAAATGAAAAATCTGTGTTTTTCTTGGTCTAAAGGCAAAATTTCATGTCGTCATGTATTTTTCTATGGGAAACAGAACTTCCAGATCCCTAGCCATCTGTAACAGGGAGCCAGGGGCTCCTGTTACTTTATGGTAGAGACCACAGAAAGTAAGCCCACCCCAAGTGGGTGAAGACAGGTGGGTGAAGACAGGCAAGTGGGGCCAGACTACAAGTCTAGAGCCAGTGTAACCTGTAGGCTAAGGCTAAGAGGGCCAAAGCCTATACAGGAGGTTGGAGGTCATGATTAAAAGGCCTAAGGCTTAATTCAGGCCACTAGGGCCAAGGGTGGTGACAGCTGGCTTGGATTAGTGCCAGCTGGGCATCAGCAGTTCTGGTGGGGCTCAAGAGACACCTGTGGAGAACCGTGGGTAGTGGGTGTAGGGCTCAGAGACCATGAGAGGTCAGCTAGCTCAGTTAGATGATGTTGAGAGCACCCTGGGACTCAGGGGCACTCTCCCAATCTATCAAGGTCTGGCAGGCAGGACAAAAAGGGGAGGTTATATAGAAGACTGAGCATACGGGTATGATTAGGGTGGCCCCTAGGGAGTACCATGACTGCCCCAAGGCCCATCTTGCTATACTGTCTGTGGCCTGAATGATGGGGAGATCACCTGGAATAACAAGCCTTTCATGATTGATTAAGTTCAAATAAATTGGAGCTGGACAAACTGGTGGCCACAGGGTGGCATCTGGGCCTGAGTGGTTAACATGCAGCTCCAGGGCTCCTGGTCTGGGGGCTGCTTTCTTGCTGGTGCCTCTGGAGTCTCCAGGCTCCCCCATGCTCCTCCAGCTTCCTCTGTCTGCCCCCATCCCTTGTGGTGGGGTGGGGTAGGGTGGCCAGTGAGGCTGGTGGAGCCCATGCGATTCAGCACAGTGCAGGACCAGTAGTACAGTGGGGGTTACCTGCCTTGTCTTGTGAGGCAGTGCAGAGCAGGGGAGGAGGTATGTGCTGCAGCGAGGGTAGCCTGCAGTGAGGGGATATCTATTTGGTGTGGCACATGGCCAAGTGGTGTGTGGCTCAAATGGTATGAGGCCACAGGCCAGTCACCCTTGACCACTCAGAAGTTGGAAAGTCCTAAATAAATGAATAATCTTCATTCCTTGTGTCAGAGACGTAACAGGATTGATGATGAAGTTCTGGAATGGCTTTATTTCTGCTTTCTGGGAGTCTTGCAGAATGTGTTTAATGAGAAATTTCTTCTCTACTTCCAGGATCTTACCTGGGTGTTGAAGTCTCATAAGTTTCAGTGTATGCCCTCAGTGTTTTAATATCCATTGAGAGAAACTGTGAGATGCTGCGGTCTCAAATCTAGCAACATTTAGACTATTTGCAGTTCTACATCTCCTTTACTTCTGCAAATGGGGCACTCTCTCAGGTATTGATCTGCTTGTCAGGATCTGTGCCTGCTTGAAAGACTGCCTTAAACTGACCCCCCGACAAGACAGATGTGAAACGAAATTCCTGAGGTGGTCTGTGGGAGGTATCTATCAGTTTGTCAAACTGGTCTGCAGACTTGAATATTCTCTCAGTGCTGCTGGACATATAGATAGTGATGAAAGAAAGGAGTTTGATCTATGTAGAGTCAACCAGAATCCTGCAAGTGCACACCAAATGTGGAATGTAACACAGTGATGTAGGTTTTCACTGCCTCTGGCTAGTCATAATGAGCTATATCCTGCAAATGTAGAACACCCTGCCTGCAATCTAGCAGGACACAAGTCTGCACTTAACAGTAAGCAGACAAGTATTGCCATTCATGTCAGTGTGGCTACCCCATTTGCTTAAGCGGTTTGCTGCGTTGAGGCCAAGCTGTTCAGCACCATGCAAAATCAATCCATGTCTCTGGATGTGTTTGTCCCAGTAAAGTTTCAGTACCCTGCCTCTTTCAGAACGCTAGGCAGTGGGAATATATGTTGATACTCTACTCACAACTCTAGCTCTTCACAGAGTGCCACATTAAATCCAAGGTCTCAGTGTTAATCTTCAACGCCCTTCATGGAACTGGTACGTGTTACTTTAGAAAGTCTCTCTTTGTGACTACAACTTCTCCTGACAGCTGTGTTCTTCAGGAATTATGAAGCTGTCAACCTCAAGGGTGAAGCCGGAGAGGGCAGGAGACAGGGTTTTCTCAGTAGCACAGGCAAGACTTTGGAACTCATTACGGGAGTAGATAAGAATGGCTACAAATCTTACTGCCCTCTAAGCAAAGTGTAAAAAAAAAAATCACTTTGACTTAGGTTTTCCACAGATGTAACTAGAGATATTGAAGAAGAGGGAGAAAAATGGTAGAAAGGGAATAGTAACCCCCTCCCCCCCAAAACCCCCCCCAAAACAAAACCAAATCCAAAAAGGAAAACAAAAGTAGGAAGACATAGGAAAACAGAGAAAATAAAATACAAACACAATGCCTTTCTTCCTTTCCCCTCAAAATAATAGCTTTCATTATGGGGGAAGTGGGTAGGAAATTAGACCACTGGTCCTTTGTCATTTTGGCAATTATTTCTTGCAAAGATTGCAGATACTCTGGGGAAGGCAGAAAGAATTATTTTTAATGCTCTGGTAACACATCTTTAAATTTTAATTGAAGAGTTAGAATGTAATCCTGCTAGAGTTTAGGTATTATCTCACATTTATGTGTGCTAGAGCTTGTGTTGTGATTTCCTTTAAATACACTGTGCAGCATATATCAGAGTATCACTTTATGGCCAATAAAAGGACAGGTAGTTCTATTTATTCAGATTACATTAATTTGACAAATTATATATAGATGGATCAGAGTTCATTGGCAAAATGTCTTACAATGGAGTAATCTAAAGAATTGATTCATCCGGACACATGTTTCAAATGTGAATAGATAAGAAAAATATAGAAAACATCAACAAATCTCCTGAGCTTGCTATTTCGAAAAGTTAAGAGCTCTGAAAGTTTTATGATCATTGACTTCACACTTGTTCTTCTGCTTTTCTCTCTGTTTACTTGGGAGTGCATATCTATAATGTTAATTAAATTGTATGGCTTTTTCAAATTCAGATTTGTAGTGATGAAGGTTTTCCTCTCCTTATACTGAAGTATTTTCTGTTTTATATACTTTATAAATAAAGGTTTTTTTGAAAGTTTTAGGTATTATTACATTACATTATCTCCCTCTCTCCATATATACATATACACCCCAATAGGACATGATGCTCAGCAGAGTCACCGCTCTCTCCCTCTAGAGAGAGTTTTATAGAGAAAGAGAGAGAGACCACTGCTGAACATCACAGCCTATAAGTGTGTTCATATCTGTGTTGTGTGATATGTCCATCCATCTAACTATCTATCTGACTAATGATAAATATACACACACAAACTAGTATAAAGATCATGTAGACCAAATATTCAGTTCTATTTCATTGCCCCAGTAGTACAGATTTTATTTTAGCTTAGATCATAGACATGTGTATATATATGCATGTGTGTATAATATATAACCATTAACCCTGTTATGACCCTATCATTCTATATGGCCATACCAATAATAACTATAAAATTCTAGATAGCCTTGGTTTTATTACATTAAATCTGTTATTAAATGTGAACTCTTTCAAACTAAGATGCTTGAAGATGAACTTTGTCACACTAAGAGAGTACACATCCATTGAAATTTCATCATCCTATCCATCATCCTTGAATTCTTGGACGCTAATGAAGATCTTTCTTTAGCTCAAGATGTCTGTTTCTAGATTTGGAGGACTGGAGCTCTATCCTTTCTCTTTAGTTATGAAGGCCTAGATGGGCATGGTGTTCAGTAGAGTTGCATTCATAATGCCCTAAGTCGCCATGGATTTGTTGCCACATTTCAGCTTGAGAATTAACTATCTTGGTAATGATATGTAATATACACAGTTAAAAATGTGTGTGCATATGCATATGTGTGTGTGTGTATGACTAACACGGTGAATAGCAAAGAAATGTCACTTGGAACACCTTTTTTTAAATATGGGGGACACCATTTAGAGTATGTATAGAATTCAGTATGATACAAATCAGTGACATCCTGCAAAACTGATAAATATTGTTCATATTCACTTAAGGTCTATCAATAAAATACATGACTTGCTTTGCTCTCATCTGGTTTGATTCTACAGTGAAATCTACACTTGGGGAAAAATGCAAGTTTTGGTATTTAAAGTTGTTTATTAAAAGATAAAGTAAGCAATATATGTGCAGGGGGAACCATTGAGCAATATTTCCATGCTAAATATCCAATGGAGGCAATTTGTTCAGATAGCAAAGTGTATTAGATAGTGAAATAATCTTAAAAGCCAAATTGGCATTCACACACACACACACCTGTTGGCTCAAACCTAAGAGCGAACCTTAGGACCAGATCTTGAAGTCAGTGCTAATGCTATTTTGGCATACTTTTATGAATACTGTTTTTGGCTCTATGCTTATATCAAACTTTATGCATGTTTCTCCACTGGGTATACTCCTCAGGTCCTTACATTATTTTACTCAGTCAAAATTCCACTGAAGTAAAGAGTGATTAAAGGTTATTTGAGTTAACTACTGTTTGACTAAGGGTGGAAACAGAAATTGCCTGATAAATATATCATTTGTGCTGCTGTAAGATTTTTTTATGGTGGCAACAATGCTGAGCAAATAGATGTTGATACCCTTTGTTGTGCCACATGGAAGGAAAATCAGAGGTGCAACAAAAGGCAGGTGAGAATGTCTATAGACATCCCTGAAGCATAATCAACTATGCCATGACATGTCATAGTACAGTTGATTGTGCTTCACTGAAGATGTCTATTTCTAGCCTAAGAGTGGTTTCTTATTATTGAAAAAGTATTGCTTTTTACTCTGTTCTCATAAAATAGTATTCAGATTTACTATGGCATACTCATTATTCATTAATAATGGGTCAAATACTATGCTAACCAGGACCCATTATTAATGAATAATGAGTATGGTAGTGTAAATCTTAATACCATTTTATAAGAACAGAGTAATAAAAGTTCTCTGTCTGCTATGACCCAAACCACCAGGTTCAATACATATTATATATTTCTCTTTAAATAGCATAATATTGTTATAGAGAGCCTAGCTACCTATTTTTATCTCTGGGCAAAATGTTGCAACTTCTAGCCACTTACTAGATAAATCATTTAAAAAAATCAGCATTTTAAAAGTGGAAATTAAATTATTGCATGAAATCACAGTAGTTTCCATGGTACTAAAGTACATTAATCTGGTATATCTTGATCTATACTGCATTCCAAAGTTACAGACTAAAAGTAAAATATAAGGACACGGTAATTGTGGGTAATAAAGGACAACGCAGCTTGATATGTTAGGGCTATACACACAAAGCAATGCTATGCTTTGTTGCCCTGCACTTCTGTCAGTACAATTCCATCTTTTAGACCTAGTTATTAAGGAGAGTTCTGGTCAGCTGCAGAAGCATATTTGTAAATTATTTTTCATTTGCCAGAAGAAGATCCTACATAATTTGTTTAATGAATACCTACTACTTTCAAACATGATTAACAGTGAAGAACATGCTTGTGAATAATTATTTCAACAATTTATTGGGAAAAAGTAGTGAAACTATCCATGAATGTTATTCTTCTCAAACTAAGACTATTCAGATGACTCCAACAATATTTTTAACAGCAGTAAAGAAGTGATCTTATTCTGGACTACAGCTCCATACGTTCTTTTGCGTGGCCATGTCCTTTAAAAGAAAAATCATCTTGTACAACAGGGATGTAATAGATAAGATCATCTGAAAAACACTGATGTCATAAAATTTTGCAACATGAAATTCCTGATGTTCAATTGAATAGTGCTAAAAGAGTTAATATTAATCAGTCACCACATTAAAAAAATCAACACGTAGATTCCAAGGCTGAAAGCATCCACTGGAATATTAGGTGAAGTAAAGGAAGTTCAGGAAAATGACTTACTTTCCAAGAGAAGAACAATCAATTCTGGATCTGTATATATTAGTTGTAAGGCATCAGTTTTCTAGCCAATACATTTATGAAAAATATGACATGGAACAGTTTGTATAAATGGAGGCTATTTGTGAATTGCAGAGCTATACATCTTGAAGACAGTTCCTACTAACTAGTCTGAGTTTGAGTATCAAGTGAATCATTTGTAAAATGTGTTTAGAGTTTAAGATGTATTGCTTTTGAACTTAGACATTCTTTGGCTTACTCACTGTGATGACACACATCTGTCAATTGTCAGACACCATATAGTAGCATCTGGCGACTCCTGAGAGAACCATTTTATGTTCACCATGAGTCACAACTCACATCATTTTCAGCACTCTGACCGCTTGGGATTTGTTCTGACTGACAGGTATGCATATGCACATGATGGAAATGGCAAGAGAGATTGTGATGGGTGTTGCTGTCAAGTTCTTATGAGTTCTTTACCATCATAAACAGATGTGTACAATTCTAGAATCAGTGCTAGGATCAAACGTTGGTGGGTTGACAGTCTGAAAAGTTTAGACTGAATTTTTTTTGACGAGTAAAAGTATTCTAGAATTGGAGTTTATAGTTGGTTTATCCTTTGTGGTAATGGTCTAATAAGTACCTTTTTTACTGTGTATCAAATTAAGTGTAAACTAAGAGAAGAAGTGAAAAGTTAACAACTATCATGCTGCAGAATGTGAAACAACTATTCTGTATGCACCTGTGTACAGCTGTTGTTCTAATGGAGTGGCAAACAACTTGAGCTAATGGATCATTAATCCATTATATCTGAGAAACTTTTCTCAACCACTTCTGCTTTCCCTGCACTTTATTCTGTGCTGGTTTCACTTAAATGCTGACTTGTCCAGGTACAGCATTAATAATCTCCTCTTCACAAAGTCTTGGTATTCTCTGGTATAATGGTTGTCTCAAATAAGATTAATAGCATATCTTATTTCTGTTTCACTGTCTGGATAAAGATACAGTTCAAAGTGGTTTTATTTTGCTGTTCTAATCCAGATTAAACAGAAACTTCAGGATTTAGGTAAAAAGCTCCTTTTTTTTTAGATATGCAGACCTTTTTTTACCTTGAGAAGTATGTGTAACTAGTTTAAGGATGTATCCTTTTTCTGTCTACAGGATATATGCCTATTGTGCAGCAGTGAGACAGTGGTTAAAACACTGCAAAGATATTAATTCAATTTTTCCATAAATCTATTTAAAAAAAATTTCTGAGCTGTTTAAACAACACCTATATCATTGGAAAAAGTTGGGTCTTGTTCTATCTCTTTTGATCTGCATGAAAGCCAGTTAAGTTTGGTCAGTTCCTTATGATCAGTCTCTTTATTTGCCAGTCTCTGCTTTCCTACTCTGATTAGATTTCCATTACATGTTACTAGTAAATTTTGTCCTTGTGTAAATTGCCATATTGAATTAATGATTTACACAGTCCTGCTATATAAATCCTTTCAGTCTCAATCTGATACATGAACTACAAAATTGTGAAGCCTCTGATTTCTGCACACTATATTTTAAGTTTTCTATGAATATGGTCTGTGTTCAAAGACAGCAGACATTTTATTTCTGTGAGTTGCCGCAGCTTTTTTAAAGGAAGATGCACACTGGTCTTTCAATATAGACTTACCTTTGATATTTCTGGTTAATAAATCACTGATGGAAAGTATACAATTGCATTTTATTAATGAAAAACGTAAGAACTTTCTGTAAACAGTTCTCTACTAGGGAAAGATTTTTTACCACACTCTATGAGTAAAGCTGTTAGTTTTAGTCTAGTCATTTTTTTTCATCCCATATATAAGGACTGATAAAGGAAGATGATAGTAGGATCATAATTTTATTCCTTGAAGGCCTGTGAACTGATGGAGTACATATGCTTGTCCAATCATGAAGTCACACATTCTTTATGGAGTCGAACAGAGTTGTACTTAACAAGAATCATAGAAGATTAGGGCTGGAAGGGACCTCAGGAGGTCATCTAGTCCAACCCCCTGCTCAAAGCAGGACTAGCTATATCATCTCAGCTAAAACTTTGTGTAGTCAGGTATTTACCTCCAAGGATGAAGGTTCCACAGCCTCTTTAGGTAGCCTGTTTCAGTGCTTTACTATTCTCCCCATGAGAGTTTTTCCTAATATCTAACTTAAACTTCCCTTGCCACAACTTACAACCATTGCTGCTTGTTCTGTCATCTGCTGCCACTGGGTAAGTCTACATGAGATGCTTTACTGCACATTAAATTAGTCTTATGCACCATTTTCTAGTACCAGCACATACAGCTAGTAGTGCACATGTAGACAATGATGTAAGGTGCAAAAGGCTACGTGTCTGTCAGCGCCCTTAATGTAATGAGGGTTCAGATTGTTTCATGATCGGGCATTTTTAAAGCACCCTGCAGCCATGCACTTCTGTCAGTGCATGGCTGTAGAGTGCTTCAGGGACCTGATCCCATGACAAACCATCACTTCTGTCTGTGTCTTAAGTATTGCATAGCTCAGTAGTCAGCAGCACTTATGACCCATGGACTGGATCTGGACCATGGAACCATTTAATCAGGCCCATGGATGTGGAGCTTTGGTGGCATTTGGTGACAGGAGGCTTCAGCCACAATTGCTCTCCTTGTGCTGCAGGGGGGGAAAGCAGCAGTGGTAACTGGGTTTTAATGCCCACTCATCCACCCGCCTCTAACCAGAACTGGGTCACTCTGCCTCACAGCATGAAAAGGGTTTTGCTTGCTGGTATAGTTTAAATAGGAAATTTTCAGGTACTGACCCATGTAAATTTGAATAACTAATCAAACCTAGACTACCTACAACTTATTCTATAATTCCTCTTCTTTTCCTCAGTGAAAATAGCACCAGGGTATGGCTTGCAATGAATTTTTGGCAATATAGGATACCAAAGTCTAAATTGCTTAATTCTTTTCTTATATAAGTGCCCCCCCCCTTTTTTTTTACATTGGTAGATTTAACTTCTGATTTTAAACCAGGGTAAGTGAGAGGAAAATTAAACTCTGTGAATTAAGAAAAGGTTCAAAGAAAAAGAGTTATCTACTGTTCAGTTCAGTCCCCAGGGCTTTTATAATTGGTCCATGTGTACTGTCATTACTTATGTCACCTCAAGCACATGAAGTTAAAGTGTGAAGATGGTAATGTTAATTACAGTTCACTGGCATCTTACCAGAGGGACTGTACAGACTGTAGGTCTTTTTCACCTGAGGACACTGCTACTCTTTCCAGTCATATTAGAAAAAAGTGAGCTATAATATCAGAAGTCTAATTACTTCTTACCATACAGGATCCCTCTCCAATCTCTTACAAGGGTGACTTATTCTCAAGGAGCACAAGGGAAAGTGTGCCACAGAGTGAAATACCACAAATATTTTTAGTGGTTTATACTGCTTATTTATGTGAATAGTTGTGTCCTATACCAACCTATTCTTGAGCACATTACCTATTTATTAGGGTGTGTTAGAACAGACAAACCTCATCAACCAGATATCTTGGTTACCATTACCTCTTAATGATAAGACAAAGTTACATTATCTTTGCATGGTAAACAAGCAGGTATTGGGTCAGATCCTCAGCTTGTGTAAACTGACTACTGCATCAGCTCTAGTCTCCTGCTTTCTTCTCCCATGTGGAACAATAAAAGGTAAGGTCCTGTGAGTAGTTAAATTTCCACAAGTACAGATGCTTTTTGGTCTATTTTGTGTGGTGGTTCATAGGTGCCTAATTGCTGATTGTGAGGGGGCTGAGAAGGTGCTGGGTGAGAGCAATGCCGACGGTGGCAGAAACTGGCCCGACTTCCGGGTCCGGGCAGGAAGCCCGGCACTTAAGTTTCCCCCTTTAAGGAACCCGGATGCATCCGGGTTGAGGCCTACCCGGACGGATAAAGGGAGCGCGGCGGATCCGGACATGGTTGGGGCTAACGCCCTGTAGGGTGGTCCGCCCTGGGAGGCGGCCACTAACTGGAGGACCGGGCGAGGGTGTAGGGGAGGAAGGAGCCCTCAGGACCCCCCAGACTTAGTGGAGATGGAGTGCCGCTTCCGGACTGCATGCGCCACAATATGGTGAACACCAATTTTCCATCAAAGTCATGGCAGGAGAGACTGGTGGAGGTGCAGTGAGGATGGCTCATTCCTCTCCCACCAGGGGTCCACTGTGAAGCGGGCAGTCAACGCAGAGCGGTCCCTTCACAACTGGTGTATTGGCTGGGAACCTACATAATCCGGGCCGGCGACGCTAATTCCGCAAGGGCAACCTAGACCGGTGGTCCAGCCCAAATGGAGCTCCCGACGGGCATGGATACCGTGCAGCAGACCTTGCATCTGGTCGTCCAATTATTACAGCAGCACCAGCAGACTGCCATGAGGCAGATGAATGTGCAGGAGCACTTGCTCCAGCAGCAGACTCGGGGAGGTTTATACCCCGGGGAGTTTAATACACCAAGGAGGACGATGTGGAGGCTTTCCTGGAGTCCTTCGAACGAGCAGCCCTGGCTGCAGGGATAGACCGGGCGAAGTGGGCCGGTCGCGTGGGGGTCCTGTTGGTGGGCCTGGCTCAAGTGGCTTATCGAGCTTTGCCACGGAGCGAAGCCATGGACTATGACAAAGTGAAAGCTGAAATACTGCAGAGGTTAGAAATTACCCCAGAGAAATATCGACAAGCTTTTCGAAAAGCCAAGACAAAGGACGAGAGGAGCCCTAAGATGTTGTGGCAATTCCTCGCGGATGAGTTAGCCAAGTGGCTGAGGCCAGCCAAAGCTACGAAAGAGGAGATTTGTGACCAGGTGTTGCTGGAACAGTTCCTCACCGATCTGGGGGAGAACACGCAGCGTTGGGTCAGGTGTCATGGGCCCACCACATCCCGTCAGGCCCTGCACTTGGCAGAGCAATACGAGGCAGCCCAAAAGGGACTACGCCCGGATAGAGGGGTGTCAGGATGTGAAGGCCCTCTCAGGAAAGGGAGGGGCGGAAGGAATGAAAGGACACCAGAAAGAAGGGACTTTTTTTGTTTCCACTGTGGGGGAAGAGGACATATGGCAGGGGTTTGTCCGGTAAGCCTGGATTTTCAACCCACCACAGAAAGACAGTACCCCGGCGGGTCAGGGAGAGAGCGGAAGCCCACGAGAGAGGAACCCATGGAGTGTGGGGTCTGCGCAGGGGTGGAGGCCTCACCCCAGCCTTTACCCCAAGTTAGGACTTGGGTGGGACGATGCCCCTTGACGGCCATGGTAGATACCGGGTGTGCCCAGACACTGGTCCGGCCGTCCATGATTGAGTGGAGACAAGCCCCCCGATGTGCGGGAATTCACCTTGTTTGTCTTCATAAACAAAGGTCATATTTTGAAAGAAGGGTCCTTGAGGTAAGCATGCAGGGCATCTCCCGGTGCTTGCCAGTCGGCCTGAGCAAGGAGATACTGTACCCCATGATTTTGGGGAGGGACTGGCCAGAAATCTTTGAGGTCCTGGCGACACTCTGGCCCCGGGATAAACCCCTGGCGGGTTTAGCCGGAGGGGAAGTGGAGAGAGAAAGTGAAGAAAGGCTGGAAGACCTAGCCAGTGGCAACCAGTTCAGGGAGGCCCAAGAGGAGGATGTAGAACTGCAACCCTTCAGAGAGGAGGCGGTCACCCACTCTCGGCTACAGGTAAGCCCCAGTGTGAGTCGGGCAAAGGGCCCCCGAGTCGAGATAAGGCGGGGTTTGCTGTATCAAATTAAGCCAGGTCAACGGACAGGAGAGGAGGTAGAACAACTCCTGATTCCCCAATCCTATAGGGCCCCACTATTGCGGTTAGCACACGGGAATCCTATGGGGAGGCACCTGGGGAAGCACAAGACAGAAGCCCAATTGACGTGCTGGTGCTTTTGGCCTCATTTGTATGAAGATGTAGAGAACGTCTGTAAAGCATGCGAGAACTGTCAAAAAGTGAGCACTAATAAGCCCCCCCGGACCCCTCTCCAGTTGGTGCCAGTGGTGCGGGATCCATTTGCAAGGGTCGCCTTAGATGTGGTGGGTCCTTTACCGTGCAGTGCAGCGGGGCACCAGTTTATTCTGGTGCTCATTGATTATGCCACCTGCTTTCCAGAGGCCGTACCCCTGCGGGCGGTGAGGGGGGTCAAGGTCGCGGAGGAATTTATGAAGTGGATAACTAAGTTTGGAATCCCTAGAGAAATAGTAACTGACCAGGGGTCGAACTTCATGTCAGCGGTGGTAGCGGCACTGTGCAAAGTGTTACGAATACATTACCTCAAAATGACGGTATACCATCCCCAGACCAACGGGTTGGTAGAGCGTTTCAACGCTACCCTAAAGGGGATGCTACATTGGTGTACCCAGGAGGATCCCTGGAGTTGGGACTCGTTAGTGCCGCCCCTGTTATTTGCAGTCCGAGACGCCCCACAGGCCTCTATGGGATACTCCCTATTCGAATTGGTCTTTGGGCATCGTCCCAGGAGCCTATTGGATATCGTGCGGGAAGGCTGGGAGGACGACAGCCGGGTAGGCCATACGGCGGCCGGGTACGTACAGGATCTACAAGAGTGGCTTCGCCTGGCTCAGAAGATGGCTCATGATAACCTGGCCGAAGCACAGAGGCAGCAAAAGGACCGGTATGACCGGGGGATGAAGGAGCAGGAATTACAACCCGGTCAGAAGGTACTGGTTATGTTGCCTAATGCCAATAGCAAGTTTGAGTCACGGTGGCAGGGACCAGTGACGGTAGTGAGGCGAGTGGGCCCAGTGGATTATGAAGTACGGAGGGAGGGTCAATGTCAGAAAACCCAGATTTTCCATATTAACCTCCTAAAGGAGTGGCAGGAACCCCAGGGGCTCCTGCTTCAGATGGATTGGGAGGCCGAAGAACAAGAAACTCAAGGAGGGGACCCATCACCAGGCCCCTCTGGGGAAGTTCCTGGCCCCGGGGAACGGCAACTGGGGAAGGAGCAGGAACGACAACTGAGAGAACTAATCCAGGAATTTAGAGATGTCTTCACAGAGAGCCCGGGGAAGGCAAAGGGGGTGGAACATGCGATCGTGACAAAGAGGGGCCAAGTTGCCAGGGAGAGGTAGCGGAGGATTCCCTTTTTCCAGCGCCAACCTATTAAAGAGGAGCTAGACAGAATGCTGGCGCAGGGGATCATTATCCCCTCCTGTAGCCCCTGGTGGAGTCCGCTAGTGGTAGTAACCAAGCCGGATGGCAGCTTGCGACTGTGTGTGGATTTTAGGAAACTAAATGCAATAACCCAGTTTGATGCCTTCCCCATGCCCCAGGTGAATGAGCTGGTGGAGCGGATTGGACGAGCTAACTTTATCTCCACCTTAGATTTGTCGAAGGGATACTGGCAGATCCTCTTACGGCCAGAAGATCAACCTAAGACAGCCTTCGGCACACCGTGGGGTTTGTACGAATTTAAAAGGATGCCCTTCGGGCTGAATGGTGTAGCGGCCACATTTCAAAGACTGATAGACTGGATACTCGCACCCCATCAGGAATACATGGCAGCTTACATAGATGACATCGTGGTGTACACCCAGATGTGGGAGCAACATGTAAAGGCCTTGAGGGTGATTCTGCAAGAGCTGAGACGAAAAGGTCTGATGGCCAACCCAAAGAAGTGTGCCCTGGGCAAAACCGAGACGAAGTACTTGGGTTTCTTGGTCGGCAATGGGCAGGTGAAGCCATTGAGAGACAAAGTGGAGACCATCCGAAATTATGAGGCGCCGCTAACAAAGAGGCAGATGCGGGCGTTCCTTGGCTTGGCCGGTTATTATCAACGGTTTATTCCCCAGTTTGCCGAGATGGCCAATTCCTTAGTGGAGGCAACCAGAGGGCGTGAGCCCCTCAAAGTCAAATGGACTCCAGCCTATGCCCTGGGGGCAGTCCTCGCCCAGGAGGTAGATGGAGTGGAATGCCACGTAGCGTTTGCGAGTTGTAAGTTAAACGATCACGAGCAAAGGTATTCTACCATTGAACGGGAGTGTTTGGCTATAAAGTGGGGTATTGACTACTTTAAGTATTACCTGTTAGGCCGGGAGTTCCGGCTAGTAACGGATCACGCTCCCCTACGTTGGCTTAACTCCACCAAGACCGAAAATGCACGAATCATGAGGTGGGCCCTGGCACTCCAGCCGTTCCAATTTCAAATCGGATACAAACCAGGGCGCACTAACACCATGGCAGACTTCTTGTCAAGACACGGGGGAGCGGGACTGCAGCCTGAACCACAGAAGGAAGCCCCCCCCATTGCAGGAAGGGCAGGACAGGGAAGGCGATGGTCAGGGCAAAGAAGCGCCTAGCGGTGTCTTAAGGGGTGGGGTATGTGAGGGGGCTGAGAAGGTGCTGGGCGAGAGCAATGCCGATGGCGGCGGAAACTGGCCCAACTTCCAGGTCCGGGAGGGAAGCCCGGCACTTAAGTTTCCCCCTTTCAGGAACCCAAATGCATCCGGGTCAAGGCCTACCTGGATGGATAAAGGGAGCGCGGTGGATCCGGAGGCAGAGGCGGCAGAGGCAGAGGTGGCGGATCTGGAGGCGAGCAGGAAGAGAGCCGGCGGCAGGGAATCCACCCTGGAGCAGGTGCGAGCCGCCTGGCGACGTGGCCAGAACTTCTGGGGTGGAGGTAAGCCCCCGCCCAGCAGGAGGGCCCAACCGACCAGCGCCAGAGGGATGAGCGGCGTAGCACCGCGGGAGGCAGCGGCACCCAGCAGGAGCCGGGTACCATAAGTACTGCAAGAGAGGGGCAATCACAGGCAGGGAAAACCACCACGCCTGTGGTTTGCGGGCAGGCTAAGGGGTGGAAGGGAGCCCCGGGGCTGAAGGCAGAAGGTCCCAACCCGACTCAGGAAGGGGTCAACACAGGGGTCAGGAAACCCCGGCCCCGGGCCTCTCCGGCCGAGAACTTTGTGTTGGACGTTGTATTTTTTCTTGTGTTTCTTTCACCTTTATGGACATGGTTGGGGCTAACGCCCTGTAGGGTGGTCCGCCCTGGGAGGCGGCCACTAACTGGAGGACCGGGCGAGGGTGTAGGGGAGGAAGGAGCCCTTAGGACCCCCCTGGACTTAGCGGAGATGGAGTGCCGCTTCCAGACTGCACGTGCCACAATATGGTGAACCCCAATTTTCCATCAAAGTCGTGGCAGGAAAGACTGGTGGAGGTGCAGTGAGGATGGCGCATTCCTCTCCCACCAGGGGTCCACTGTGAAGCGGGCAGTCAACACAGAGCGGCCCCTTCACACTGATGCCCAGTTTCCTGCATACCTGAAGTTTTACATTTTGGCATGTCCAGAAGCATATCAGTGACCATTTCTAACATTTTGTGTTCCATAAACCAGAGTCATAAAATTTTCCACTGATAAATGTGTCCTGGAGAGGAAGTAGTACAGGTGTTCATCCTGCAGCTTCCCTCATATGCTCCTTCTGCCTTCCTCACACAAGGATGATCCTAGTTTGGAGAAAGCAGCAGAGCAAAAGCCCCTAACTTCTACCCCCATGGGGAATCCTAGTGTGAAGAGCAGGTGGGGAGAAGTGGGCAGCTGCTCCTCCCCTTCTCTCTCTTCTACAGAAGGAGGCAAGCAGAAGCTGCTTCCCCTGTCTTCCCCAGACCAAGCTGAACCCAGTCTCAAGAAGGCACCAGGAGTATTTCCCTGCCACTTAACTCCTCCTGGTAAAGGAAAAAGCCAAGCAGTGGGAAAGTGTATAAGTTCTCCCTAGAGAAACTCTCCCAGGAGTAACCTCTACTTGGTTTAAGATGGGTTATTTTTCTGTCCTAATCATCATTTATTCTGGAAGAAACAGTGTGAACACTCATATGTTCCATGGTTTCCAGCAGGCGAGCTGTGATTTTTTTCCCAGTAGAAGTGTAATACCTGTACATGGACTAGGTGTTTCTCTGCCTATGTCACCTGCAGGGCCTGATTTGGTAGGCAGGCTACTTAAAAATGACCTAGGTACCCCACAGAATGTGTCTAGTGGTAGAACTGCACTTTCTTCTCCTGTATACTGGTATATACAAAACCTCAGTTATTAAAGTACTGAAAATGAACCATATGAGTTCATGTCCCTCCTCTGCTTGAGCATTCAAACCTGAATTGCCTATCCTATAAGGTGAGTGTCACTAGGCTATTTAGAGGTTGGCACTTCCCTCTCTCCTGTTGAAGATGTTCAGCCTTGAATAGCATAATAAATGGTTCATAGAGCCAAAGAGAGACCAGGGGTTTCACTTAATGTAAAGACATGTGCCTGGGGAGTAGGGAGAGGACCTGCATTAACTCCTGTTTAAATGACTGTTTGATATAAAATACATAGATTTCATAGACATTAGGGCTGGAAGGGACTGCGGATGATCATCAAGTCCAGTCTCCTGCCCCAGGGGCAGGAAGTCAGCAGGGATCATAGGACCCCAGCAAAATAAACATCCAGATGTCTTTTGAAGGCGTTCAGAGTAGGTGCTTGTACCACCTCCAGTGGCGATCTATTCCAAACCTTGGGGGCTTGGACAGTAAAGAATTTCTTCCTTATGTCTAGCCTGAAACGGTCAGGGAGGAGTTTGTGGCCATTCGACCTTGTCATCCCTTGGGGTGCTCTGGTGAACAGATGTTCCTCCAGATCCTGGTAAGCACCCCGATGAACTTATATGCTGCCACCCCTGAGCCTGTGCTTTTCCAAGCTGAAGAGTCTCATGGCTCTTAGCCTCTCTTCAAAAGGTCTGCTTTCTTGACCTCTGATCATGCACGTGGCTCTTCTCTGGACTCTCTCAGCATTTTGCTTGCTTTACAAGCAGCAGTATCATATTGCAAGCTCATGTTCATCTTGTTGTCAATCATGATCCCCAAGTCCCTTTCATCCATAGTGCTAGCTAGCGTAGCACTGCCAGCCTATAATGATGCTGCAGATTTTTCCTCCCAAGGTGGAGAACCTTGCATTTTTAAGTGTTAAACACCATCATGTTCTCATCTGCCCATTTCCTGGGCCTGTCAAGGTCAGCCTGGATCACCCTCCTGTCTTCAGGTGTGGACGCTTTACCCCAGAGTTTGGTGTCATTGGCAAACT
Organism: Crocodylus porosus; assembly: GCF_001723895.1. Classification (NCBI taxonomy): domain Eukaryota; kingdom Metazoa; phylum Chordata; order Crocodylia; family Crocodylidae; genus Crocodylus; species Crocodylus porosus. The sequence goes on from NW_017728948.1 coordinate 60,104,662, forward strand.
TGGCCAGTCCGCTTCTGATATGAATGTCCACATCATTAATGAAGATGTTAAATAGTATAGGCCCAAGGACAGAGCCCTGGGGGACCTCACAGGGTACCACGACGATTGACTTCTATCAACCACCGCCCTCTTACCATGGAGCCAATTTCACAGCCAGCAGATTGTGGTGAGGTCGAGACTGCAGTTATCCAGTTTAGCCAAGAGGTGATCATGGGATACCAGATCAAAGGCTTTTTTAAAGTCAAGATATACAACATCAATCTCTTTCCCCTTGTTCAGGTGAAAGGAATGAGATTGGTCAAGCAAGACCTACCTGCAACAAACCCGTGCCGGCTATCCCTCAGGATGTTGCCATTGGCCAGTCTGTTAAGAGTGGCCTCTTTGATAATCTTTTCTAGGAACTTCCCCGGGATAGAGGTCAGGCTGATGGGCCTATAGTTTGCTGGATCCACTTTCCTACCTTTCTTGAAGATCGGCATGACATTGGCCTTCTTCCAATCATTGGGCACTTCACCTGAGTGCCAGGACTTCTCGAAGATCCAGGCCAGGGGCTGGGCTATGATGCTAGCCATCTCCTTGAGTACCCTGGGGTATAAACTGTCAGGGCCGGCTGACTTGAAGGTATCCAGCCTCTCAAGGTGTTCCTTCACAAGGTCAGCATTGATGGAGGGCAAGCAATCTCCCTCACCTGGGGCTCCCTGTCCTGTAATGGAACTGATGAATGACCAATGCAAAGTACCCATTTAGCAAGTTGGCTTTTTCCTGGGTGTCAGTTGTCAGTTGTCCCATCTGGTTTAGCAGGGGTCCAATGTTTCCTTTGTTTTTCCTCCGGCTTCCTACATATCTAAAAAAGGACTTTTTGTTGTCTTTGATACTTGTAGCTAGTTAGAGCTCTGTCCCAGCCTTGGCTTTCCTGGTTTGCTCCCTACAGGTATGGACCAGTGCAGAGTATTCCTCCTTGGAGGTGGATCCAGTCCTCCCTCCTTTTTAGGTCTGTCTTTTTAGATATAGGAGGTCCACTAGTTCCCTGGGGAGTCAAGCAGGCTGCTGTGCCCTTTTGCTGCCTTTCCTCTGAGATAGGGTAGTGTGACAGGAGTATCACTATCGGAGCCTTTCCAGGGTGGCTCCGCCCTCCTGTAATGGGCCAACCGCCTGCTACTCACCTGCCATGTCTTGATCTTACTTGATTAGAAGATGGTTGTAATCAGCGGGAGGCTACCCATTTTTCTGCGCCCCGGTGACAGGGGGCGCTACCTGTGGCTCCTTTTCCTCTCCTACACTGCAGGCCAAGCCTCGCAGATGGAGTTGACGTGGTTTGACCTGGGCCCTGTTATGTTCTGGCCCTTCTCTTTACTCCTGGGGCTCCTTGCTGCCCCCCCCTCACTCTGGTGCTTCTCACTGCCCACCCCTCGCTCTGGGGTTAGGGCTACTGCACCCCACGCTACTGGGGAGTCCCTCCTCCAACCCCTAACAGCCTCACCCGGTCCTCTGGTCAAAACAGTAAACAAAACATAAAGCCCCTGGGCTACAACATAAAAACTAGACCGTCCGGTCAAACAAAATCTACTCCCTACTCGAGAGTGAGGGAGCGGGGTGTGGGGAGAGGAGGGCTCCCCAACCCCAGCAGTGACCGGGGGATGCTCTCACTGCCAAAGTCCTCCCCTCTGTCTGTCTGAGCTGAGTCCCTACTCCCACGGCTGCTGGAGAGGGACTGCTCTCCTGGCCTCCTACCTGGGCTTAGGAAGGGATAAACCCTGACCCTTCCTGTCAGCTGGTTTTACCAGTTGCCCTGGCAACCAGCACCTGTGAAGCCCTGGTGACTGGCAGCTGAGCCTCCCCCTTTCTACCACTAGGGGTCTCCCCAGAGCAGTCTCTGCTCTCAGGCGCAGGGCACCTGAGTGCACTGCGACAGATAGACTTTGCTTGCACTTCCAGGATCACTCCTTTGAGGAGCAACCACTCATCTCCAGTCCACTGGACTCTCCTCCCCTTTGGGTTGTGGCCCTTTACAGCCTCCCTGATGAGCCTCCTGAGCTTGTCAAAATCAGCTTTCCTGAAGTCCAGGACTTCTGTATTGCTGACTGACTTGCCATCTTTATGGCAGATGGTGAAGGTGATCAGCTCGTGGTCGCTGTCACCCAATTTCCCTTCGATCATTAGGTTGCTGATTAGGTCATCCCCATTGCCAGAACCAGGTTGAGCAACACTTTACCACTTGTTGGCCCATCGATTTCTTGCATCAGATAGAGCTCATCCACACATGAGAGAAAGCTTTGCAAGCGCTCGGATTTGGCTGAGCGCTCTTCCCATGACATGTCTGGGTAGTTGAATTTTCCCATGACAACCATGCACCCAGAGTGTGCGGCCTCAGCCAATTCCCTGGCGAACTCCTGGTCAAGCTCTTCATCATGGGTCAGAGGTCTGTATTAGATTCCCACCATTGTGTCCCCTGCACCATGTTTTCCACAGATTTTAACCCAGAGGGTCTCTAGTCATCCACCCTGGACACCAATATCAGCTTTCAGGGATGCGTAGCTTTCCTTGAAATAGAGAGCTACACCCCCACCCCTGTTGTCCACTCAATCCCTCCAGTACAGGGTGTAGCCACCTATACCTGTGGTCCAGTCATGGAGTCTCACAAGGTCTCTGTTATCCCTATGATGTCATAGTTATTTGTGTTAAGCAGGAGGACAAGTTCCTGCTGTTCAATCCCCAAGCTCCTAGCATTTGTTTACAGGCAGGCAAGTGTCCCTTTGGGGGCCCTTACCTTGCCCACAGGTTACTCCAGGGCTGGGGCAGAGGTGGGTTCCCTTATGTGCCTTGGCCTGCAGTGGCAGTAGTGCCCCCATCCCCCAGCAGGCTCAGTTTCAAGCCCAGTGGAGCAGGTCAGCCAGTCTGGTTGAGAAGAGCCTCCTCCCCAGTGGAGAGAGGTGGAGGCCGTCCCTTTCCAGCAGCTTGCTGCCTGTCTCACCAAAGAGCGGACTGTTGTCATAGAAGCCAAAGCCTACTCAATGACACCAGTGCCGCGTCTTTGGTTGACTACCTGGATCCTCTTCTCCCTCCTCTTCCCATAGCCCAAGACTGGGAGGATCAAAGAAAACACCATCTGCACCTCCAAACCCTTTAGCTCTGCTCCCAAATCCCTGTAGTGCTTTATGACCCAGCTGGGAGTGCTCTGAGTCATGTCATTGGTGCCCAAATGGATAAAGAGCATAGGTTGGTAGTCTATGGGCTAGAGGAGTTTAGGGATCTTCTCCACAATGTCTTGGATATGGGCTCTCGGGGAGCAGCAAACTTCCCAGGGGTCAGGGCAGCAGATTGCCCCATCAGTCCCCCTCAGGATGGAGTCTTCCATGACAAACACTTTGCATTTTGTCTTGGGGAGAGCGGGAGCAGTAGCTACAGTACAGCTCATGCTGCCTGTGGGAGCTGGCAACTCAGCAGGCTCTGCTGGGGCTGCAAGAGGTTCGTACCTGTTGCAAAGCTCCAGCGGGGCAGGGACTTTGGTGTGGCGGGCCTTGGGGCCCTTGACCACCTTGGTCCAACCCCTTGGCTGGACAGTAAGGGAGGTTCTCAAGTCCTCCCTTGTCCTGGATGGAGACCATGATATATCCTCCGTCTCCTGGGGCAGAAGAGCCTCACAGTAGGAGTCAAACTCCTGTTCACAGTCCCCTGATTGCACGCAGTCTCTGGACTGTGGCCTGGAGCTGCTCCAGCTGGTGCACCAGAGACCCCAAAAGGGAGCAGACCTCACAAGGGGAGGTGTTCATGCTCCTGGGCCCCAGATTCTGAAAAAGTGACAGGCTGCCCCCGCAGCCAAGAGCCAGAGGCTCTGTCTGCGTGGAGCCTGGAACCATGGGCTCTGTCTAGGTGGAGGCCTCTGAGGTGACTGGGGCGGGGGCCACAGACCCCTTGGGGAACCTCAGGGTGCAGAGTGTGCCCATCTGTGGCATGCTACTGGTAGGTCAGCTGCAGCTGGGACTGTCTACCCTAAGGGGGCTCACAGACAGGGTCTTGGGCCCTCCTGTGCACCCTCCTGCTCAAACTCCTGCACTACCTTGTGCACCGGGCCCAGGAGCATGCCTGTTCGCACTGCCTGTTTGCGAGGCTCCAGTCGCGTGGATCCCTGGGGGCGCTGAGTGAAGTAGGAGCTGGAGAGCAGCATGTCCCTCCCGCATCCACTCAGCTGCCAGCTGGCTAAGTCCCACCCACCACAGGCCCCTGCTTACCTGCGGGCAGGCCAGGGCTTGTTTCTGGGGGTTCCTGGGCTCACAGGGGCACAGTGGGCTCACACCCGTGCGTCTCTCACTGGAGCCGAGTCCTAAGTGTGGTTTTTACTATTGCCGGGCCTTTTTTAAAAAGCACACATGCGCAGAGGGGCCAGCAGGTGCTGCACTGTTTTTGGGGGGCTAAGGGAGGTTCCCTCCCCCCACCGAAGGAGAGGACAGGTGAGTGCTCTACTTTAACCTTGTTTGCAAGCCAGAAGCTGATTGCTCGGCTCCCTGAGGGGCTGGGCCAAGTAGGAGCCAGGTGGGTGGCATGTCCTTCCCCTCCTGCCTCCACTCAGCTGGCTCCCGGCTGGCTAAGTTGGCTATGTCCCACCCACCACAGGCCCCTGCTTACCTGTGCGCAGCCTGGGGCTCGTTGGGGGTCTTGGGGCCTCTTCTGGGGGTCTCTGGGCTCATGGGGTGCAGCGGGCTTACATCTGCACGTCTCACACTGGAGCTGGGTCCCAAGTGCAAAATTGGTTATTGGAACAAGGACTAGCATCCGTATTTGCTATGTCCAAGGCATTGACCTAACTACTACGGTAGAGATACATGCATTTGCTTATTTTCCCTTCAGCCTAAGAAATCTTTAATTATTCTCAGCAACATGAAACACTTTCAGTAGAAAGGTGCTGTGAAAAGATCTTCCCTGCTTTTCCTTTTCCCCTCCAAATAGTTTATAGCTTCCTGGGAAAGGCACTCTTCCAGGAAAAGATGCAAGTATGAATGGGTTCTAGCCACTATTATTCAGCAGAGCACCACTAATAGCTGCTGCAGTTAATTCAAAGCAAGGACTGTTTCCTCTTTTGTTTTTGTAGCAATGGACTTAGGAATTTAATACAGGAGGGAGGCTGGGCTGTGAGTCCTAAGTGAACTAAGGCTGCAAGTTAGAGTGAAGCACCTGCATCCCAGAATGGGGATAGAATTTGACACTCCATTCTCTGTAGCAATGGCTATTTTAGGCAGCTTACTGTTGTGAATCTGTTTCTAAGGCATCTGATCATCCTTTTGCATTGTATAGGAAATCCAGGCATATAACTCAGGGATGCAGCTTCTATTATATGAGAGAGACCTACAGGTCTGATGTGACAACACCTAGCATTGTGGCTTCTCAGTCCCTTTGTTGCATCTCACATCTTAGCAGAAATGTAGTTGCCCAGTGGTTATAGTCTTGTACTCTAGATTCAGACTGGTTAAATGCAGCCTTTGTTTGAGTCTCATGCCAAAGGCAGTTGGCTCCAGCTTGAGCTGGTTCCTGATCACTGTGTGAAGGAGTCAAAGGGAGCATGGTGTAATGCCAGTGACATTCCCTTGTGTACTTTTGGCTACACTGAATTACTTAATCATTCAGCCTGATGGGTCATCTAGGTTTGTCATGGGCCTTTGTCTTGTTCCAGCATCAACTGAGTCTTCTATAAAAAATGGCTTTGGTTCTTCGTGAGCAGTGGTTAGGAATATTTTTTCCCCCATGACTTTAGCTATTCCCTAACACAAAGCCTAGGACCCTGTAAATATTTCTTTTTTTTTCATGAGTAGGAGAATCATTGCAATCGTATACAATTTATTTCTGTATATTTTCTATAAAGTGTCTTGCAAGTTCTTGCCCTGAACAGGTATCATATATCTTGGAGCTGTTGTTTGGAAACCTCAGTCCCATAAAAGGCATGCTAGCATCAGATGCAAAATAACTTCACATTTAGAGCTAAGGTTATAAAGATTTAATACCAGATGGATTTTTGGAAAGATAAAATGACATTAATGTATTTGATGCTGGTTACTTAGCTTCAGGAACTGCAGGAATGACTAAATTCAGTTTGACATCATGATGCATTTATTAAGCCTCTGTAGCAGTGATTTCCTCAACTGACATTAAAAAGAAATCGTTCCTAGACTCTAACTTGTGGTACAGAACTTACCAAAAAAGGCAAGTGTCCTCAGTTGCCTTTTTCTGCTTTGTGGGAGCCGCTGTGCCCTTAAACTAAGCATTCCACTTTGCATTTCAAGCTTTGTTTCATCCACAGTATTGTGCTCACTAGAAAAAGCCATGCAAATATTTAATTTAGTCCTTATTCCATGATAAAGAAAACCTAAAATGACATGATTCTTGATGCTGGCCAGCTACATTTGTAACACATATAATTCTGGAGTGGTATTATGCATCCTTGTAGCCCTATCAATGGATATGTCTGAGCAGATCACTTTGCAAGATCAGTCACACTATGGAGAGCTACTGGATGCTGCTGGATTCCTTTCTGTTAAGTCTGTTATCAGATGGCACAGTATTGAAACTCTTTGGCCCCAGTAGTTCTCATGCTTATATGAGTTTAAACTGGTTTAATCTCAGGTTACACTAGCATAAAAATACTGAAAAATTCTATGGGCATGTTCCCGTGAGTGGGAACTCTCATTTCCCTGAGGACAAATAGTAGTGGCACGTATTTGTACTGCTGCTAGTTGTCCCTGGGCATGTCTATGCACGCGCGCTCTGGCCTGTGGCAAATTGCCCTGGCAGGGGTCGGGAAGGCTGGGGTCAGCACCTGGGCTGGCCCCCCAGTTTTACCTGAGGTCCTGGGGGGCCTTCTGGGGCTGCAGCAATGATGACCTGGGCTCATAGAGCCTGGCCAGCAGCTGGAGTGTGGCTCTGGCCATCCAGGCTCTAGTTTTGGGCAGCATGTGCTGCAGCCACATATGCCATGCCACTTTTTTTGGGCATATTTTGTTTTTTAAACCAGGATTCCCAGTGTCATCCCCTCCCTCCCCCCCAAAGTGCATGTCTGGGCATGTGCACTGAGGCAAAAAGCCCTGACTCAAATTTGCACCACTTCTATGTGAGCTGCTGCAAGCACAAGCCCTATGGGTGCGTCCATGCATGCAAGCATGTGTGGGGCTAATTGTGCCACTTGGGTCAAAATAATCCTGCCTGGCTTCTCTCGGATCTGCAGTCATGGGGAGCTAGAGCCTGGGGCAAGCACCTGTGCTGTCCCCAGCAATATAAAAAGCTGCCCTGTCCTGGCCTCATCAGTACAAAAAGATCCCTGTCAAGTAGCTCAGGGTTACTCGCACTCAGGAGCTTCTGGGGCTCAGCCAATTGGTACACTACCCCTTGTGCCAGCTGGACTATTGAAACATCCCTGAGATTTCCCTGTACACTTTACTAACTGCAGCAGTCTGACAGTGGGGGCTGCTGCTTGGCTGTGACCTCCTGTGCACATGCCAGACCTGGATGGGGACTGCACAGTCAGTAGAAGTATCTGCCCCTCTAGGCCAGCTGCCAGTGGACTGTGGCTGCAAAGTTGGCACTGCTGCCATGTATGCCGCCTGCCTGGCCATCTGGGCAGCTATCACCCGGAAGATGTTCCGGGTGTGGTGGCCTGCTTTGAACTGTCAAAGCATATCCTCCTGGCCCCAAATGGCCAAGAGGTCAGCCACCTCCAGCTGAGTCCAACGTGCCAGCTCAGCCCTGCCACTGGCCTCCCTAGCAGGAATTCTGATGTTCCCTATTGGAAAACTGAAAAATCCCTAGTAAAAAAATCCAAAAGTCAGCCTGTAAAATACCCCAAAAACCATATTCCTTCACAATTAAAACAAAAGACCACTATATATAGAGAAAGTGAGAGACAGAGGGACAGCAGTGAGTTGGGCAATGGTTTATTGATATATCTACAGTGTTAAAGCGATTTGGAAGCTTACCACTGTTTCTGTCATCATAATAAAATAAATTCTGAATACCTATATGTTTTGCTGCCCCCCACAGGAGTTACAGTCCCCCCAAAGGGCCCACAGCCTCCCAACAGGGGCCTAATGGCCCCCACAGGGGCTACCCCGCCCTGCAGGGCCCACATGCCCCACTCCCATTTCCTCCCGCTGTGTCCCAGATTGCTGCCCTGCCTGGCCCCATCCCTTGCCAGGTCCTGCAGCCCCTGAGATGGCTGCCCCACTCAGCCCCACCTCCCCTGCTATCCCAGATTCCCCAATGGTTGCCTTGCCCATCCCCATCCCCTGCTTGCATCCCCATCCCCCCGATGGCTGCCCCCCCCAGCTTCTTCCAGCACATAAAAACAAACAAACAAACAAAAAAGCACCTCTACTCACCACAGGAGTGGGAGGTGTGGGGCCTCCTGGGAGAACCCTCCAGGGCAGCATGGGGCAGTGGGGGGCAGCAGGGTCCAGGCTGGGGCCGCTGGAGCTGTCACACACCCTGTGCTGTGGGGGGGGGAGGGACAGTGACCCTGATGGCAGCTGCTCTTGCTGGGTAGGCAGCATGCTTCAACAACAGGGTGAGGGCCAACCACAGAGACACTGGCTGCTACCAGTGTCTTTGTAGAGGACTCAGCCTCCAGTTGCTTCCTATCCTGTTTTTTTTCTCTATGGGTTTTTTTGACTCCTGGATATCCAGGGGTCTGATTTTGCCCCTGCTCTGCAAATTTTCAGCGTGAGGAACATTTTCTCATTCCTGCACGTACCTCTTGCAGCATCTCAAATGAGGCTTGCCTGGACACATCCTATGTGTTTTCAGAGTATTATTCATGGTCCCAGCTATGACCATAAACTGCATCTGACTGGAGAGTCTGGCAGCAATGTGGTGGGGCTCATTGTGGCAGGGTAGCTCCTATAAAATACCCAGTGTTGCAACCTCCACAGTAAGGGAAGTATAGAGGGCTTCAAAACACTAGCCCCATTGCCTCGTGGGCACTTCTTGGTTGGAGAAATGCTAAGGGAAACCCCTGACAAAAAAGCACCCTTGCTGACGTTAGGCCAGGGGCAACCAGAATATGGCCCATGGGCCACATCTGGCCTGCCGGGTCATTTTATCTAGCCCACAGGGCCCCTCCAAAATTTAGATAATGGTGGCTGCCTGTCTGAAAGCTGACACGGCAGCTGGTGGTACCAGCCACTGGCTGCAGGACGTGCCAGCTGCAGCAGCAAGCAGCTTGAGCACTAGTTATGAGGCAACCAACCCCAACCTGACACAGCTGGCCCCACTCTGCCTCTAGCCCAGGCCAGGTTGTGCCATATGGGAGGGGTGGGAGGGGCTGGGTTGGGTCATGTGGCGCTGGTGAGGGGAAGTGGGGACTGGGTCAGCTTCTGCAATACTGCATGAGATGGGACAGGCTGGGTTGGGTCATGCCATGCCAGTGAGGGAAGGGGGAGCTGGGCTGGATTCTGCCATGCTGTGCAGGATGAGACAGGCTAGGTCATGCCAGACTGGTGAGGGGAAGGCGGGGCTGGGTCAGCTTCTGCCATGCTGAGTGGGTTGAGGTGAGCTGGGGCCAGGTTTTGCCTTGCAGGTGAGGGGAAGTGGGGACTGGGTCACCGTCTGCCATGCCACACCAGTGAGGGGAAGGTGGGTCTGAGCCAGCTTCTGCCATGCTGGACAGGATGGGGCGAGCATGGTCATGTTAGGCCATGCTGGTGAGGGGGGACTGGGTCGGCGTCTGCTGTGCTGCATGGGTATGGAACAGGTCAGGCCGGATCATGCCACACCAGTGAGGGGAAGAGGGAGTTGGGCTGACTTCTGCTGCATCACATGGGTCCCTTCCTTGCAGCTGGGAACCTTGTGCTGTTGGGAGGGGATGGGCCTGGCTGTTCAGGTCCTGACCTTGTACCTGGGAACCAGGTGCTACCAGGCTGGTCCAGGCTAGCTCCTTGCCGTACTGTGCAGGTCCAGCTTTGGGAACTGCTTGCCATTGGAGCCATGGGCAACATGGGATGGGCTGGTTCCTGGTAGGTACATAGGCAACAGCCATGCTGTGTTCTCACAGGAGGCCCAGTGCTTCTGCTGCAGTTTCTGGCCCACCTACCCTTGGTGTTGTGTTGTGGCAGGTCAGACCACTGGTGAATACAAGCCAGGGGAGGAACTGGTGCCCAACTGCAAGAGGTTTGAGAGGTCTACTATACCACACCTACACTTCAGGCAGTGTACAGCATACAAAAGTGAGACTTTATTTTGAGCTATTAGTCAATAGTGTCTACATACACTACTGAATTTTTTAAAGAAAATGCAATTAAAATTTTTATAGTAAATGTTTGATTTTTAGTGTATGATTTTTTATCTATACTTTGTTAAAATAATTTTTTTCCAAAAGATTTTGTGTGTGCAGTCCTTGACTCAATTGGTTTGGCTGTTTTGGGGAGGTCCAATGCCTCTGAAGCCTCCACCAATTGTTTGAGGGTGATGGGGCAGGATGTTAGAAGGGTCATAGTTTCATACATTGGAAGGGGTTGGAAGGGACCTTGCAAGATCATTGGTCCAGCCCCACCCCCGCACTAGACAGGAAAGACAACTGGGATCAGGTGACCCCAGCAAGGTTACCATCCAGTGTCCTCTTGGAGATTTCCAGGGTAGGTGATTGCACCACCTCTGGAGGGAGTTTATTCCACAGTCTAGGCACTCTGACTATGAAGAAGTTTTTCCAACTTCTTGCTATGCTCAGCTATCTTCTTGCTATCTTCACAACCCCTTGCTATCTGATAGCTTGTGCCTGTGCCTTGTGACCTAGAGAGAAGAACTCCTGGGGCCCTAGGAGCAGGCCATGCACTGTGCACCATGAGGGTGGGCCCTGTTTCCCAGTCAAGGGGTAGACCTTTTGATGTCAGGGATCACGTGATGGGGTTGGGATTTTTGGACCAACATGGCAAGCGGGGCAAGGTTTGGTGTTGGGTGGGTGGATCTTCTGTCATAGACAATGTGACAGGCTGTGACTTCTGGTTCCAAGACAACACCCCCTTGCAGAAGGAGTACTTCTGGGGCAAGGAGAAGGACTTCTGGTGGCAAAGGTCAGGGGTTTGGTGGGGGGAGGGGGAAGGGGGATGTGGCACAGAACTTCCAGTCCCAAGATAGTGACCAGGTAGCGAGGCAACTGTCAAGGGGCAGGGCTACCCATGCAACCCTTGACAGCTCACCAAAACTCATTAATTGGCCCTTCAGCTGAAATAATTGCCTTCCTCTGCATTAGGCAGTCAGCATAAAGTTTTATCTGTTGCTCTCTGGCAGAAGCTACAGCCATTGAGGCACTGAGCATCTGGATTCAGTCTTGTTACCTAGATTACAGGTAACCTTCTGGGTAGGCTACTGATGAAAGAGGCAGAAACAGGTTTACAGTCCAACCTTTTATTTTCTTGCACTTTGGAATAAATGTTTGTTTCCATGTTTTAAAGTCTATCTGACTACCTGCAAGGGGACAACATAGATTCTCACCTATACCACCTGGGAAGAGTTGAGAGATGGGAGGAAGGTGATATGCAGATTGGCAGCAGATCTTCTTGAATTTGCTGAGTTCTCCAAATTTACCTCCAGCCTATGCCTAATATTTATAGACTAGTGAATTGCCCATCAGGAATGATGAAGGAGAGTGGGTGGTGGGGCAGAGCACCTCCCAGGAGTGGGGAGGGGGGCAGGGAAGCTTGCCTCTCCATCCCCTCCACCAGCACCCTGAGCCACTGCCACTTCCAGCATTGCTGCCCCACCCCCCCAGCCCTGCTCCTTGGATCTGGCGGAGCACTGCCATGATGGCAGGGACAGAGCTGGGGGTGGGAGGTCACCTAGACCCTCCTCCTCCATCCCCTTCATCCCTGCCATCATGGAGGTCTGCATTCTGATTGTTTCACTAACCAATCAGAGTGCTCCAAGAATGTTATGGACAGACAGACAGATGGACTAAGCCCTTTATTATATAAGATGGCTGGTTTTAATATTCTAATAAATGATCTCTTATTGGTTTTATTTAAATTTCTTTCTTCACTGAAACTTTTGGAACTGGACTGGTCCAGATCTCTTGTGGACTTGGAAGGTGTGAATTAGTTGGGATTTTCCCCATTTTGGAATACTGTTCCTGTTTCTTCTTTACCTGTATAGTTTTCTTTGACAAGGCTGTTTTTGTTTTTACAAACTATCTGAGCATTTTAACCAAAATATATCTATTATAGCAAAATAACATCTAATGCATTTGGTTACATCTATTATTACTATTACTATTTTAAGATTAAGCTATGATATAGTGCGTATGGATTATTTAATGTATGGTTTTCTCTTATCTCCTTAGGTCTTGTGCTTTGTTTAATTGTGTTTGATGCTTTCCTTTATTTGCTAAACAAGTTAATTATCACATCTACAAAGATTTACACTATGGTCACTCAGAAACAGGCTTTGAGTCTTCTTCTTAGCAACTCTTTTGAAGCTTAGCTAGGGCCCCTTGAAAATGGTCAAGGCTGGCAACATTTGGCCTTTGGACTCTGTCTCAATGGTAGGAATGAGACAGTGTCATCCCTACCATCTCACCCTATAGTGGGGATGGTAGGTCTTGGGCAGCCTCTACTCCTTCGTACTCTTGCCTAGGCACACACATTGAAAGTCTTAGGACTCTGGACTCTGAAAAAGCAGATTCATCAGGCGCCTGACTAGACCTCTTATGCATACACCATAATCAAGAGGATTGATGATTGCCTACTGTTTATGGACTGGTAGGAATAGGAGATGGGAGAGAAAGACTAGAGAATAAATGGCTTAAAATACAAGATGGGAGAGACTGGAGACCCTAGCATATTCATCTTTCAGTAATATAAACATAAATTACCTTCAGCAAGGTCAAATTTAACCACCTCACATAGGATATAAGCCTGCTGCTATGAAGTCAGTGAAGATTTTGCTCTGTATAGTTATCAATTCAACACTTCTTTACAGCTATAATTTACTTTCACCAGAGCATCAAAGGTATTTTCATAATAAATATTGATATTTACTTGATATCAGCATTTAGAATTTGGAAATTAGTTGTTAATCTGCAGCTTCTGTTCTAAATTCTAAATTGAAGGGAAAGTAGTAAATGGGTAAATTGTCCTTATACTGGTACCAGATAAATTAAATAAGGGGGAAGGAAAATAGAAGGAAGATGGAGTGAGTGATAGTAAATGGGTGTGTTTACATGAGACACTTTACTGAGAAATAGCATAGTTTACTGTGCAGTAAGCATGTGTGTCTACATGTGAACATGCTTACTGTACAGTAAACCACACTAATCATGAGTATATTTGCTACCTACAAATGCAAGTAGCAAATTTACTTAGGAGTAGCTACTCTGCAATAACGCATGTATAAATGCCTCAATGGGAGCAAATTAGCTCCTGGTCAACTGGTAACCAGGGGACAAAAGAGTCCTCTCTGCTCCTGGGAGATGCCTGCTGCCAGGGCTGGCTGCACCACTGAAGCCCGGGCGGGGGCTATGTCCCCCTGTCCTGGCAGCAGGGAGCTCCAAGCCCCGCACTCTGATATCATGATTGGGGAGTGGAGGCTGGGAGATCCTTATCTCTCACTGCCAGCTCTGCAACAGTAGGGTAGGTGCTGGGAGAGCCAATGCTGGAAGCTCCCCAGATTGTTTCCCACACAGCTCTGCGCTCATGTTGCTGAGTGGGGAACAAGCTCCCCAGCCTGTTCCACACCCAGCTCTGTGATTGTAGAGCTGAGCAGAGAACAGGCTCTCCAGGCCCCACCCTGCAATCATGGAGCGGGAGCTGGAAACTGTCCTAGTGATCAGGCTATTGAGGCACGGGACTTGGAAGGATCTTCAGGGGTGGGCAGATCCCAGCTCCCTTCCATAATCCACCAATGGGGCAGCTAGTAGTGAGCCCTTGGCTGGGTGGAGAATCCCTGTCCAGCTGGGGGCTTGCTGCTAGGTGCCCCACCAGTGGATTGGGGCAGCGGGCTGGGACCTGCCTCTCCCCTGCAGCTCTTTCCAAGTCTCCTGCTCTGTGCCTGCCAAGTCCCTGCCAGCCCCTGGGCTATCACCCAGGGGGAGCCTAGAGCTTCCCCTGGTGGCAGCAGGGGCCCATTGCAGGGCCCCAGGAAGTGAGGGCAGTTTGCTGCCATTAGATGTGTAGACACCTGCTCAGGGAGCATTTACTCATGAGTAGTTTTCTCTTGAGTAAACTTCTCCCAGATCGAAAGTACATGTAGATACACCCAATATGTACTGTTTCTGAGGTAAATTCTCTTTTATGAATTAATAATTCATATGCCATCCAAAGAATATTTTTATTTCAGTGAAATCGAGTAGGTTGTTTTTAATTTTTACTTTTAGGCACATTTTTTTTAAAATGAGACTTTATTTGTGACAATTTTGCAACTTTAGTGTCTATAGTGTGCAGTATGAAGAAGGAATTCTTTCTCTTTTTTTAAAAGGCATTTTAGCAGAGAATGCAGAAATGGAACAGATGACCTCTACACCATTTCATTTATCCTGATTAATACCAGAATGTCACCTCTTACATTCCAGACTTTGGGTTTTATTGATGTGGCTTATAGCTTCCAGCCATTATTTCTATTGATGTAACAAGCTCTGTAGAAGGAACTTACACCACATACAAGTGAATGCCAGATGTTTAGGGCTTGAACAATGAACATTTAGCAGTATGTGAACCTGAGTTGTCTAGTACATATACTGAAGAGCAGAGAAGCCAATAGGTGTATAAGCCTCTTGATTTAGAGAGTTTCCGAGCTTGATTAGTTTCACTGAAAACAGAAATAAAATTTTCATTTAGAAGTTTTGCACATTGCAGAAAGGTGACTTGCTCCTCAACACACCCATTGGCTGGGGACCAAAATTACACAAGCCAATATAAGCAATTGGAAACCAGTTCAAATTTGTAACACAACAGACATTCACTGCCCTTAAACTGCTTTCAAAATGCCTGAAACCAATTTAAGATAAGCTTGGATGGATGTAGTGTTAGACTTAATTGATGTAGGTTAAATTGGTTTATTGAACTTCTGTCCCAGATGGCTTCCACATTCAAATTATCTCACAGTCCCCCTGCATACCAGAATGCTTTGTACCTCCCCTGCAAGCACCCCCTTGCAAGGTGAGTGGGCTAGTCTATGCCCAAACTGTTTGCTCCAGCTGAGCTGGGAGGCATGCTGTAGTGTTCTCCGGCTTCTGGCCTTGGACTATTGCAGGCATGCGGCTGCATTTCCAGAATGAAAAGTGAATGTCTGTTCACTTGCTTATCAGTTCAATCTATGCTGCTTAAAATAACCTGCAAAGATTGAATCAATTCAGCCTCAGGCTTCTGGACTGTCTGTACTCAACCATTGTGGCTGGGCATATTATCTGAGCCAGGTCCTGTTTAATCCCATGCTTTCTGGGATTTCGTTGTTTTGAAACTCTTGAGATAACATTAACAATACCCAAATAATCATTGCTCTCAATACTCTGTCTTCTTTTGGTCCCAGGTGTGTCTCCATTTCCATTTTTTCTAAGCATTCATTTGTATTATATTATAAAGTGTTAGGGGTCTAAAGATTACTAGAAAGGGATGGAACTGTTTCTAATGTAAGGGCCAGTTGTTCAACAAATTTCTTACTTATATTTCAACTTTGAACACAGCATAGTGAGAATTTCAGGCATAGGTTTGTTGCAGGACCTGATAAATAATGGCTGCAAACTGTACAATACTTCAATATAGGGGTGGGCAACCTGTTGCACAGATACTATACATGGCATGGCCAGCCACTGTGTGGCACATTACAGGTCGAGGAGACAGGCAGCATAACAGCAGATAGGGCAGAAGGAGGAAAGTAGAAAGCAAATCAGGCAAAGAAAAAGGATCAGAATGGCCCTCATGGAGGGTGTGGGGCAAATTTGTGGCATGTTTGCCACAAAGTTTGGGGCTCACTGCTGAACGTAAAACTCAGTTTTTAAGATCATGGTAATCTCTTTATGAATGAAAAATGGGTATTCTGCAAGAGGGAAGGTTAGGAGGAAAGAAGGGAACCCAACCGGTCAGATAATCAGAAGCCACATAAACTGTTTAGAGAGATACCAGAGTAGCATATCCATAAAAATGTCTAGGTCTGTTCTCAAATGGGAGTTATTACAGCAAAAATTATTTATGATTTTTCTCCTTTGCTACTAGCTGGACAACAAATCAAGTACCATGAATGGAAATAACAGAGGCAAAAAGTTCTCAGATGCCTTGTTTTCATAAAAAGTATCTTTCATCTGGAAGCAGCATGCTCTTTAATACATTAATCTAGTTCTAATTTCTTATCTCAGTGCCCTAGCTGCTCCTGCTAATTAGTCAACCTGTTCCTCTCCTCCTGTCCTATTCATCCATATGCTCATATAGTTTTCTCCATTTTGCAGGGTTCTGATTTTTTTTGCCCTCTCTCTTTCATCTCTAATCTATTTTAGAGCCTCATTTCTGAGGCCGAACTTCCTAACCATGTACATTTGCCACTTTTTCAAGTGGAAGAGCACGTCACTAAGCTGGAAGATAATGCAGTTTGTCAATTTTCACTAGGCATCCTGGGAATTCATTTTCTGCTTTGGAGATAATGTATGTTCTGTTTAAGCAATAGTTCCCACCAGCAAGGGCTGTTTTCCACCTGATAACTCGTTGCAATGGGAGTTGTGCACCTTGGGTAGAATGTATCTGGCTATTAAATCAATTTACTGTGGGTGCTGGAGCCTGCAATAAAAGTGGTCTGCTACAATTAGGAGACATTGTACTTTTCAGTATTTTCAGTGTATTTCTAAATTATCTAATAGTGATAAAAACAGGATTCTGTCATTGTGGCAGGGTAATCTGATGCAATATAAGAGCAGATGACTTGCTATAAAAGAAACTCAAATACTACAATAGCCTGTAAAATGAGTCCAAATCCTGGTATAAGATTGGAGGGTCTGGTATTTTTATGCGGGCTGTACTATTGCTTTGTATTATCACAGCCTTGTTGCAGTTATGCTAATAGTCATGTTTAGCTTTAATATAGAATTGGTGAGAAATTTGATTTAAAAAAAATATCCATTCTGAGAGGGAATGAAAGATAAAAGTTTGAAGTTTCCTATAAAATAGAAATTCCAACATTTACTGTAGAAATAATCAAAATGACATTTCTTTTTGACCTTTTAAAAGTTGTTTCTGGGGTTTTTTGTACTGTTTTGAGCCTCTGCAGAGCAAGAGTCTGAAAGCTGAAGTGGCCAGGATTTCTGGGCTGCTGAGGAGACCTAGCTCCATGATTTTCTGTGTGGTGGGATGCATTTAACTTGGGGAGTCCGCAGTACCCTGAAGCTCAGCGTACTGGGGAACTGTGAACTTTGCGGACTTTCTAGGTTCACTGTGTTGGGCCAGGGTGAACTGGCAAATTTTCACTGGTTTCCACCAGAATGTCATTGGTATTTTCCAACCGAAATGTTTCACTGGAAGCTCTTGCAAATTTTACCTTATTAGAAGCAGGATTGGTCCCCTAGTGTAAAACTTTTAGGCCAAATCTGCAGGCAAAGTACATGGATACAGATTTCATTGACTTTAGAGGAGCAAGACCAGTTTTTATCACCTAAGAATATGTTCCTTTGGATCTGTGACTCCAGCATAGAATACTGTGCCTAATAAATGTGTTTCAGTTTGTTCTATTAAAGCTCTTATTTCTTCCCCTTCATGTTAGGTGTCAGCATTGTGTAAGTGAAGAACAGGACAGTTTTAAAGTATGAGCAGCAATCCCTTAAAATGAAAAATGAATCATCAGAAAAAGAAATAATCCTTTAGTGGTAAGGCTATATATTCTGGTCATACTTCAAATACTTTGTCTTCTGGCACAAAAATAAAAGGTAGTTTTTTTTACCAGCTGAGCCAATTTGCTACAGAAGAGCTTTTTTTGCTACTAAAAGAGCAACAGGTTTGGGCAAACTGTATAGTCTTCCAGAATGGAAATTTGCCAAAAAAATCACTGTTTTCTTGTAAACACCAGTGAAACGTCACTTGTTACAAGGCATGAAATACTTGTGGAACTCCCCCTTCTGCTGTATGCACTCTTGCAAAGAGAAACTAGGAGGTTTCATAGATTCCCTTCCTCAAAAGTAATGGAAACTTGAGTTTAGTTAGCCTAAATTTTCTAGTAATACTTTGGCTTGCTTTTAACTCAGCTTATTAGCAGAAATTGTGCTGCTGCCACTTCTGATGATTCTGTTCTAATTAAACTAGTGTAAATGCTGAGAAACCCTATAAGAAATGTAAAACTGTAGCACTCTTGGTTTAGAGATGATACCTTTTATTAGACCAACTAAGAAATCACAAAAAAAATGTTCTTTTTTTGCAAGCTTTTGGGCACACATGCCCTTCCTTAGGCTCAGGAAAAATTAAAGATGGTAAAAAGTCCCCATAGGTAGAAAATAAACTTCATTTTTGCACAGAGGAAGCTGAAGGTGGAAGTCTGTTCCTCTGGGTCCATGAGAGTGTCTTTGCGAGTTGCTCTTTGATGTGCAGATAAGGCAGGATTTCTTCCCTGGTGGTGTCAGATGGCAGAAAGTCAGGGAGGTGTAGAAATCTTTCTTGTTGTTCAGCAATTTCTTGTTGTTGGCAGCCTCTTCTGCTGCTCCTCAGGGCACTCCTAGGGACTCTCCGAGGAACCACTGTGTTGAAACTCTGCCTCCGGTCTCCAGCCTGTCCCTCAGCCCCCACCCCTTGTTCCCTCTCATGAAAAAACTGCTCCTCCCTTTTATCCAAGCCTCTCAGCCAATCCCAGCCCAGAGCCCTTCCGGGGCTTTTGCTAACAGCTCTCTTTCAAAACTTCGCTGGGGTTACATCATCCCCCCCACTTCCAACAGGGCCACCTCCAAAGCAGATTCACTTGCCCTCAGAGCCTACAGTGTCCCCGCTGGGAGAAACTCTGTCTCTCCATTCTTTCAGGGGGGTCCATTTTTAAATGCTGCTACATATATTAAACTTCAGCCCCAACCCAGTTAGTGGTTGCAGTGGTAAATGCTTCAAAAACTTGTCATAGAAAGACTGGAATATGATAGTTACTTGTGACCCACTGTCTAACACAGCAATACACTTCTGTTCCTCTCTCAACACAGTATCCAGTTCCTCTCTCCAGCCCGGGAGCCTGCGGAGGCAGGGTCAGAGAGGGGCTGATTGTATGGAGACTCCAAGTCAGGAAAGACCTTACGGCAGCCTGGTGAACAGCTGGGGGCTGCAGAGGAGGAGCCGCTGCCTGATGCTCGGAGACCACAAGAGGATGGAGATGGACACCAGCACCAGGGAGCGTCCACAGACCACGTGCAGGGCCACAGACAGTTCTGCTCCCTGAGACACCCCACCACGGGCAGTACACACGGGATCCCCTGGTACATGTGTGCAAGTGAGAGACTGTGTAAATAATTTCTTGAGGGTTTATTAGTTGGTACATCAATGTGTTTATTTAGTGGTTATTTGTTATGCTGTAAATAATTAAATCTTGTAAATAGTTTGAGAATTGTCTGCAAGGGTGCTTGATTGTAAGGGGAGGCTCTCCACTTGGGGGCACTGCAGCAGCTTCCCGGGGGGCTGGGCAGGGCTACTGGCTACCGGGTACCCCAGGATCCCACCATTCAGGTGAAGGCGTGTGTTGTGCCACGCCCAGGGTTACATATAGAAATCAATGTGTGCTGCTTTAACCAAGGGCACAATCTAACTCTATCTTCTATTCCTTTCTGACTTCTCATCTGAGGGCCATCCCCAATGAACCATATTATATTCTATTAGTGCTAGTGCCTGCACTTTGGGATGGTAGGTGCATGTGTTTTGCACTGGTGCATCTCCATTGGCTACAGTGGAGTGATGCTAGTGGAAAATAGGAACAAGAGCAGGATCAGCCTCAAAGTGTTCCTATGTTCCTGGTCATAATTAATTTAACAACCTGTAAATGAATATTTTTTTTCCTGGTGCTACCGGATAATTTTAGTAGAAGAGCCTTTATGGTTTCAATCCTGACCCCATCTCCTTTGTGGTGGATATACATACTGCCAGCTGTGCAGGTTAAAGGAGATGACAGTAATCTTAATTACTATGAGGGAGGTGTGATTGCTTTTTCAGAAGTAATAGGCTATCACTTAAACTGGGAGTATTAGCATCTGTGTTTTATTTTTCAGGAAGAGGTCAGATGCAGTTTATGGAGGATATTCTACATGACTATTATTGTCATCTAGACTTGCACCTCTTTTACAGTTGAGATGGAAGCTGTTTCAGGGTTTTTTGGTTTGGCATTCCTGAGCTTGATTCTCTTACAACAGGTGAGAGAGTGCTATTCATTGGACAATAGTCGTTGAATTATAGTCACCTAGTTTTTCATCCTCGTGTTGTGCAACTTTGCCAGATCTTCTGATATTCAGTGTTTAGGCTGACATCACTGAGATCATAAGCATAAAACTCTGATATTTTCTTAACCAAAGACAGACAGCAATGGATTGTTTGGCAATACTATTATTCATGATCCAAGGAAAGACAGTTAGGAAATTACTTGAAGAGAATCAGCAGACAAACAATGAGTTTGTTATGGCCAGTAGGGAAACAGTGAATGTGTGTGTGATTTGGTTGCTGGTAATATTTCTGATATAGTCTTGATTGGGAAAATTACATTGTGCTAACACGAGTTTGAAGCTTTGTGTCTTTCTTATTTAAAATCAGTCTAACCTTTTATGTAATTGAGTAATACTAAACAGGCACTTGCAAACATGTTATGAATAAATTAGTTTATAAACATTTTATTTCCATCCCTTAATGGGGAATGTTTGACAATGTGTTGCCAAATGTGAGATTTCTCTCTTTATGACTCACTTTATCTGCAGCCTGGTAATTGTACTTTCAGTGCTATAATATTTGTGTAAAGCAGTGGTGACATTCAGTACCCAGTTTGACTGCAGTCTGATTAATCTTTTGCATATATATTACTTAAGGCTCTTATAACTCACATTTCTCTTGTTTTACAATGGCAGGTATGAATTCAAGAAGGATTCTGAATATGCATAAAATTCATTTAAAACAAACACTGAATTGTTAGGAATACTGAGTATATTTTTTCTTCTAAGAGATGCTTGCATAAGAAAATATGTTTGTGGCTAACAATGCTATGTTCAGTGCACAATGTTTTTTGGAGTCATACCAGCTATGGAAAAACATGGAAATGAAAGGCATGATATGAATCACTGATGCACAAATACCTGATTTACTCTCTCCCTGGAGATGGTTAAACATAGAAAGCTTTGTCAAAGAGCACCTGTAAGGACTACCTACTGTAGGGGTTGTTAACTTTTGAAAAGAAGTGTACGCCTGGTAGCTCCCTTTTTTAAATAAGTGTGCGGGGTGGCAAGTGGCTGGACGTGGAGTGGTTGTGGGGTGGCAAGTGGCCAGATGCGGAGCGGGGAGGGGAGAGGGTGGTGAGCAGCTAGATGCAGAGCCGGGGGGTGGGGAGAAGGGGGTGACGAGCGAGTGGACAGACACAGAGCAGGGGGTAGTGAATGGCAGTGAGATGGCAGCGCGGCGTTTGTGTGGCTCTGCTCTTGCCCTGCCCTGGCCTTGCATCTGTGAGACAGCTGTACGGGCTGGTGATGCTCTGTCTCTGCCCACCCCGACATACCCTCCGGGACCTTTTAAAGTACCCCCAGGGGTGCATGTACCCCCAGTTGACAACTCCTGGTTTACTGTAATAGGGTATGCATCTAGATAGTCATTAATGGGACTGGATATTGAACACCTTCTTGTCAGAGACCTGGCAAAGAAACTTATGTACACTGGTTTCAGTTGAACCTGAGGAATCCAACTGCATTTTAGAGAACTTAAACAAAAGGGGGCTTAATGCTCTGATTTTACCAGCTACATTGTATCACCAAGTTAACATTTCCCTACTTCCCCCCACCCCACCCTGCCTATCTGTCTTGCACCTATTGTCTCCCATCACCTCTGATCCTCACTGCTATTTGCATTTTCACAGACCAGCATTTTGCATATCAGCTTGTATTCCAACTAGGAGAACACACAAACACCAGCAGACTCTCCATATGCCTGAAGAAGGGTGTTTGTGCCTGAAAACTTGCAAAGAACAATTTTTCCAACTATTTAGTTGGTCTAATAAAAGATACCACATTTAGCTAAAGAATCTTGTCTGCCTCTTAATGTCCTGATGCACTTGAATGAGTCTCTCTTTTTGTTGAGACCAGTGGGGTCTGCTTAACCACACTTAAGTTCAACTATTGTCCAGTCAGAAGTGACAAGGGCCAGAGGAGGTGTTACTGTGTCAGGAACAGCAGCCTCACCACAGGGCAATGCCAGTTGCCTTCCCTTAGTTACCACATAAGGTTCTGCCTATATGCAGGGGTGAACTATGGCCACTATTTTGGGGAACACATTGTGGGCTGCTCTGTCTGCCCTCCCAGCTTACCAATAGGATTTTGTTAAAGCCACAGTCTGACATATTATTGAAAAAATGGTAAAACCCAAATTATTTTGTGTGTAAATTAATTAAAATCGGTGAAACTATATGTGATTAGATTTGGTCTCCAAGTCATTTTACTGGGCTTAATTCACTTTCTTTTACAACTAAGCGATTCTGTGGATTCCAGTTCCAATATGTAATGAAAAACAGAATTTGTTTCCAATAGTGGACATGGGCACTGGGTTCTCAGCTACAGGAAGTAGGTGATGGTCCTAGTTCTTCCATTGTACTGCTGTTTTACCTTGGACAAGTCATTTAAATTAATATCAAGATAACTGATATTCATATCAGCTATTGAGATGTACTGTAGCTACTGAACTATGATCAGTATATTGTTATGCTAATTTAAATGGGAGTGTCTAATGAAGGGGAATTTACTGAAGCCTACAGAAAAATATGTATTTTACTATGACTTATTATGAATAAGTCAATAGGAAATAATAAATTGTGATGGAAATTAATTTAAGGAAATAGAGAAAAAAATCCTTATTTTAAAGTAATTAAACTATCAAAAGTAACTGCAATGAATTAAAGGAATAATAGAATTAAAAATGACAGTTAATGGAAGCAAAATAGAGTGAAATGAAAATCAATTACTCCCAATTTACTTAATGTAATAAAATATATTGAAATAAAAGATCTTTAACAATTTTTATTAGAGAATAATATAATGAAATCTATTTATAGAATATTGTTTAGGGAGCAGTGCATTGTTTTCTGTAATAAAGTATTTTCTCAGATTGCACTGTATTTTATGTTTATTAAAAGACTGATGTGTATTTTCACTGTGACAGAGCAAACATATATAGACCACTAATAGAGTGAAGTCTCTTATTTTTAAAGCATAAATTTTATGACAGTAAATGCATTGAGGAATTACCTTAATAAGTTGAACTGTTCAACAGGAAGAACCTGAGAGCGAATAAATTTGTCACCGCTTTTTATGACTTTTCCATTATGGCAGATGACCAGCTTAGCAGGGAACTCTTCAGTAAACTAAATCAAAAAGGAAGCTTATAAGAAGTGGAAACTTGGACAAATAACTAGGGAAGAGTATAAGAGCATTGCTCAGGCATGCAGGGATGAAGTCAGGAAGGCCAAAGCTCAGTAGGAGATGCAGCTGGCAAGGGAAGCAAAGGGTAACAAGAAGGTTTTCTACAAGTATGTAGGTAGCAAGAGGAGGACCAGGGAAAGTGTGAGTCTCTTACTGAATGGGGAAGGCATTGTGACAAAGGATGCAGAAAAGGCTGAATTGCTCAATGCCTTCTTCACCTCAGTCTTCACAGGCAAGGTCAGCAGTAATCAGCAGTTTGGGGTGGAGGTGAGCAGCCCTTAGTGGTGAAAGAACAGTTGAGGGACTTATAACACAGGGGATTTCTCGGGGTCGACTTCCCAGTGGTCCGCCTGCCTGTTTCTGGGCTAACTGCCTGCCTTCTTGCCCGCCATGCCTTGTTGGAATGAATTAATAGATGTTAATAAGTGAGAGGCTGCCCCAATGCCAGGAGGTGCTATCTGCAGCTCCATTCCTCCCCTACACCGCAGCCTAAGCCTCACAGATGACATCTAGATGTTCTCATCACCAGCCCCCACACTGGGCCCCAGAATCCTCCCAGTTGAACCCCACCTGGATTTCTCTCCTCAGGCGGTTTAATCCACCTTCATACTAGGCAGCATAGCTCCCTGAACCACTTTCCCTTCAGGTGTGGTCCCCCCAGGACCTTTGGCTCACTACCCCTGGCCCACCTCCAGGCCAGTCAGAACCCCAGGTGTGCAGCTTCTGGGTGTTCCTTGTGGTGGGCCCCTGGCCCTTCAACCCTTCCGGTCCTGGCCCCAGCATTGACCAGTCAGGGGAAGTTCAGACAGGTCTGAGTTTGTGGCCTTTTCTCTCTCCCTGGGGGTCCACCCTCCAGGCCCTCCAAACAAGGGGTAACCCACTCAGTTGTGGGGCTAGGGGTTAAGGCACCCCAATCTACCTTTCACCAGGGTTGTAACTGGCCTGGCATCTCCTGGGGGCTCCCGCAGCACTGAGAGCCCCACTAGGCCACCCACTCCCAGCAGGGTTCAGTTTTAGGTTGTACCCAGGACCAGGAGCCTCC
>NW_017728948.1:60129665-60139365 GCF_001723895.1 Crocodylus porosus
GATACATGTAGCTACAGACCAGTCAACCTCACCTCAGTCCCTGGAACAATCATGGAGCAGATCCTCAAGGAATCCATTTCAAAGCACTTGGAGGAGGTGAAGAAGGTGATTAGGAACAGAGGGCATGGATTCACCAAGGGCAAGTCATGCCTGATTAACCTGACTGCTTTCTGTGATAAGATGACTGGCTCTGTGGTTGCAGGGAGACTAGTGGATGTGGTGTACCTTGATTTTAGGAAGGTTTTTTTGATGCAGTTTCCCACAGCATTCTCCCAGGAAGCTAAGGAAGTATGGGCTGGATGAATTTACTGTAAGGTGGATTGAAAACTGGCTGGAGCATCGGGATCAAAGAGTAGTAATCAATGGCTCAATGTCCAGATGGCAGCCAGTATGAAGTGGAGTTACTCAGAGGAGGTTCTGGGGCTAATTTTGTTCAATGTCTTCATCAATGACTTGGAAGATGGCATAGAGTGCACTCTCAGCAAGTTTGCAGATGGCACCAAGCTGGGGGAAGTAGTAGATATGCTGAAGGTTAGGGCTAGGACTCAGAGGGACATAGACAAATTGGAGGATTGGGCAAAAAGAAATCTTATGAAGTTAAACAAGGTCAAGTGCAAAGTCCTGCACTTAGGACAGAACAATCCCATGCAGGCTGGGGGCTGACTGGCTGGGCAGCAGCTGTGCAGAAAAGGTCCTGGGGGTTACAGTGGACAATAAGCTGAATATGAGCCAACAGTGTGCCCTTGTTGCCAAGAAGGCTAACGGTGTACTGGGCTGCATTGGTAGGTGTGTTGCCAATAGGTCATAAGTAGGCCAATAAGTGATTATTCCCCTCTTTCAGTACTGGTGAGGCCACATCTGGAGTACTGTGTTCAGTTTTGGCCCCGCACTACAGAAAAGATGTGGAGAAATTGTAGAGAGTCCAGTGGACGGTCACAAAAATGCTGAGGGGATTGGGGGACATGACTTATGAGGAAAGACTGTGGGAACTGGGCTTATTTAGTCTAGAGAAGAGGAGACTGAGAAGCGACTTAATAGCAGCCTTGAACTACCTGAAGAGGGGTTCAAAAGAGGATGGACTAGACTGTTCTCAGTGGTGACAGATGACAGAACAAGTAGCAATGGTCTCAACTTGCAGCAAGGGAAGTTTAGGTTAGATTTTAGGAAGAATTTTCTCACTAGGAGAAAAACACTGGAACAGGTTACCCAGAGAGGTGATAGAAGCTCCATCCTTGGAGGTTTTCAAAACCTGACAAAGATTTGGCTGGGATGGTCCTGCTCTGAGCAGCGGGATGAACTAGATGACCTCCTGAGATCCCTTCCAATGAGACCCCTCATTTTCTATGACTCTATGATTTTAAGTCATCATACAGGGCATGACCATAAAGTTCTTTTACAGAACTTTGCTTCATCATATCAAAGCTCGTGATATCTCCTTCTAGTCTGGGAAATAGGATACTTGGTATAGGAAGGTAACTTTTATAATAGTTTTTAAACGAAAGGGCTTGAAATTATTATTTTTTTAAATTTTATATAAGAAACAAAGTTGGTTTGGGGCACCCTTTAAATAGAGAGTACTGAATTAAAAAAAAACCCGAAAAAGTTTTGATAAACTTTCCCCCTCCCCATCCTTCTACTTATAAGTATCTTTTCTGTGATAGAAAATCTAAGGCCTCAGTACTACAAAATAATTGTGTACACAAACCCCTCATAATGCCTGAATGAAGTCAGGTGTAGGCGCTAATTTAAATTGCTGTGCCGGAATGGGACTTGTTTCTCAGCAAAACACTGGGAACCATGTTTGCAAATGGTATTGAGATGCCTTCAGAAGCAGATGGGTGCCTAATAGGATTTATCTGTATCTTTAGGCACCTAAATATGGTTTATAAGACACAGAGATTAAAAAACCAAGTGGCAGTTGTTTAATTTACCTTAGGCCTCAAGATTCTGATGTAAATGGGAATTAAGAGGATGAAAAAAACACCTTATGTGCTTTTATATGAATTCTACCATAAGGAGCAAGCAAGCAGCCAAATATATTGCTAAAGTTGAAATGATATACATTTCACTAAATTAACGAGAGATTAATCATTACATTTATCAGATCAAGTTCCTAATTAAAATCCAATCACTGAATCAAGGACTTACAACAGGTAAGCCAGCATTTGGTCCAGCTACTGAATCAGTATAGCAGGCAATCAAATCACATGGTTAATATAACAAAATCACTTCACAAATCATAAAAATGAAGAAGGTAGCTTCTTAGCTTTTAAACATCCTGGCCTTTGAAGTCAATTTAGAGGGTGAAGATGTGGCTGTTACTGATTTTACCTGACATGAAATCAACGTAGGCAGAAACTAAATTCTAGTTTCTTTATTTTATGACCTAATTGTTAATACATTTTCCTTCAAGAAATTTACTGGTTGTTATGGTGACTAATATTGTTATTTTATTATCTATCCCTTCCTTTTCTGGATTAATCCAAGATGCAGGTTT
Source organism: Crocodylus porosus (assembly GCF_001723895.1). Classification (NCBI taxonomy): domain Eukaryota; kingdom Metazoa; phylum Chordata; order Crocodylia; family Crocodylidae; genus Crocodylus; species Crocodylus porosus. The sequence continues at coordinate 60,132,163 of NW_017728948.1, forward strand.
ACTAAATTATTTTTGTAAAGTAAAAGCATATGTGGGAAAATTGTTTCAACAGCTTCAAATTGCAGTCATAGTAATCAAGGAATATTCTTGAAGAATTACATTTAAAGGTTATGGGATAATTATCCATGATATTCCTGGTGTGTACTTTTTAAAGGCATGCAAACATATGCACAGGCCATGTATTTATGCCCCGAGGTAAGAGAACAGAAATGGCTTTTTTTCCCACCAATAAAAGGAAAGAAAAAGGGGGAAGGAGTAGTTTAGCTTTAAAAATCCTCTGTTTTGTGGTCCTGTGATCTTTGAATCCTGTAGAAGTGTGTGACGGTAGGTACTGGAACAGGTAATAACACTTTTGTACTCTTGGACAGTAGGAGATTATTTAATTTTGACCTATGTCCATCATGGTGGCCTGTGTATGGAAATTGGAGGCATGTTTTTGTTAGATATTTTGTGACAGGAGTATCTCTGCTGGAGCCTTTCTATTGGTGGATCTGCCCTCCTGTTCTGGGCTAACCGCCTGCTTACTTGTCTGCCACGCCTTGATCTTAATTGATTAATTGACTGATGTAATTAGCGGGAGGCTGCCCACTTTATGCACCCCGGTGCCAGGGGGCGCTAACTGTGGCTCCTTTTCCACCCCTACACCGCAGCCCAAGCCTCACAGATGGTACTAACGTGGTCCTTGCCTTCTCTCTTAGGGGCTCCCCACAGCCCCCTTTACCCTGGGGCTCCTTGCTGCCCCCCTTGACTCTGGGGCTCCTCGCCCCTTGCGGCCCTCTTTCCGGGCTCCTCAGATGGTACTAACGTGGTCCTTGCCTTCTCTCTTAGGGGCTCCCCACAAACCCCTTTACCCTGGGGCTCCTTGCTGCCCCCCTTGACTCTGGGGCTCCTCGCCCCTTGCGGCCCTCTTTCTGGGCTCCTCACTGCCCCCCTTGCTTTGGGGCTTCTCACCATCTGCTTGCTCTGGGGCTGGGGCCAATGCACCCCAAATACTGTGCCCTCTCTGGTGCCAGGATCTCCATGCTAATGTGGAGTCCCTATGAGGCCTCCTCCAACCCCTAACAGCCTAACCCGGTCCTCCGGTTAAAACAGTAAACACAAAAACACAAATACTCCAACCCATGGCATCAACTAGGAGATGCTCATGCAGTCGATCTTCTCTGCTCTTTCTGCACTGGCCGAGCTCCCCCCTCCTTGGCCACCAGAGGGGAACTGCCCTCCTGGGCTCCTGCCTGGGCTTAAGAAGGGCCAAGCCCTGCCCCTTCCTGTCTGCTGGTTCCATTGGCTCCCCTAGGAACCAGCACCTGTGCTGCCCTGGTGACTAGCAGCTGAGCCTTCCTCTTCTCGCCACTAGGGGTCTCTCCCGAGCCATTTCTGCTTTCAGGCGCAGAGGACCTGAGTGCTCTGCGACACATTTTCATACATTCATAGATGTTAGGGTCAGAAGGGACCTCAGTAGGTCATTGAGTCCGACCCCCTGCCCTGGGCAGGAAAGGGTGCTAGGTGCTTGTCCAGTCTCCTCTTGAAGACCCCCAGGGTAGGGAGAGCACCCTTGGAAGCCCATTTCAGATTCTGGCAAGCTTTCCTGTGAAGACATTCTTTCTAATGTCCAACCTAAATCTGCTTCATCAATTTGTGGCCATTGCTCCTAGTTACTCCAGGAGATGCCCTAGGAAATAGAGCATCTCCTATTCCCTGCTGCCCTCCCCGATGAATTTTTAGGCAGCCATAAGACCACCTCTCAGCCTTCTCTTGGAAAGGCTGAAGAGAGTTAGGTCTTTCAGTCTGTCCTCATAGGGCCTTGCCTGCAGGCCTCTGACCATATGAGTGGCCTCCTCTGAACCCTCTCAAGATTCTCTGCATCCCTCTTGATGTGCAGCATCCAAAACTTGATACAGTACTCCAACTGTGGCCTGACCAGTGCTGCATAGAGGGGGAGCATCACCTCCCTGTTCATCATGCATGTGCTAATGCATGTTCATCATGCATGTGCTAATGCATGATAAAGTGTGGTTAGCCTTGTTGATCACTTTGTCACATTGACAACTCATGTTCATCTTGGGGTCATCTATGACTCCAAGATCCTTTTCCACTGCTGTGCTGCTGAGAAGGTCATCCCCCAGCCTGTAGTAGCCTTGGGAACTATTTTCCTTATTTTGACCCTTATGTGAGGCGAATTCCATGTAGCCCACCTTCCAGCACCATCTTGCTTGCTCTCAAGCCAGTTAGCTTGGGCACGTGACCTAGGGTCAGTCAGTGTGGAACGGTCCTCATAGGCTGTTCCTCATAGGTACAGTGACTGTCTGGGAGAATGGGAAATCTGGGACTCTCCCTTCCCACTCCCCTCCCAAGCCAGTGGTGCTGCTGCAGGCAGAGATGGGGTGGGGTGGGGTGGTGTGCCAGGCAGGCAGGCAGCAATGGTGCCTGGTATGCTGTGCCACTCCATGCCACTCTGCCTCCAAGCTGGACTGCACCCTGCACTCCTGTGTTTCCATGATGTTCATTTTAATTCTCAGCATCTGGCTGGGGCTGGCCTCTGAAATTTGGGACAGTCCATGCTAAACAGGTACATATGGTCACCCCAGTCATAGGCAGTCCTCATCAGTAGGCTTCAGCCTGAGGTCACACTACAAAGTCCCACTTTGGGTGACCTTTACCTGGAAAAACCACTCTTGCAATGGAATCAGCATGGATTTCCAAAATAGGAGTTGTATGGGACATGCTTTTTACATAGCGTCTTCATTTGTTCTGGGGTGAACAGCTGCAGTACCTCTGATGCTTTATGGAATCTATCTATAAACTTTTGAAATGAATTTTGATTGAAGTTATGAAGTTGTTCCAAAGTTATTGCATCATTAACTGTCTCAGTGGAAGTGGAATGAACCATTGACTACTAGGGTTATAGCACATCTCTGTAAAATTAGGGATAATAGTTGGTCATTAAACCTTAATGGTCATCTATTGAGGTGGAAATAGTAGGGAGTCAGTATGTTGACTGAAGCTTCCAGAAGGTGGTTTTCCCAGCCTGTCTGCAGGAAGTGGTTGAATGCTGGCCTTTAAAAGCTACAGTAGTTGTGTGGGTCAAAAGGGCACAAAGGTGCTACTCAAGAAACACTGGTGCAGGGAGGAGGGAAAGATGACTATATTTTCATAGCTGGGATAAGGGGGAAGGAGGAGTTTGTTTCAATGGAGGGACCAAGCTGGCTTGAGCTGAGAGAGAAACATGGAGGAATCCTAGGTGGGGAGAGAGGTAGGTCACTCTGGCCTTACAGATTTCATGTAAGCTTCATGTATCCTTCGAATTGAAGGATCCTAAATTCTGTATTCTGACTGATAAATGAATGTTATCTTGCTCTGTAAGGGCTGTCCTTGACATGCTATAAATACTAATGATTGTCTTGCTTGCTAAAAGGGTCTATACTTATTTGAACGCTTTGGAGACCAATTTTTCTTTAGCCAGAGAACCCATCCTCTGAGTAGAGAAGCTCTGATACTCAAATTGGAAAGGAGGTGGAAGCCAAGGTCCAAGCCATAAAAAGGGTCATGTTTCCAGACAGACTGTTTAAAAGTTGAGGGTATATCCTGAAAGTCTATAACCAGGTCATATGAGACTTTCAAAATTTCTTTACAATAGCCAACAGCTAAGTCAAATCCATGTTTTAATTCTTTTGTGCATCCTTTTGTGAAATCCCCAGAGCAAGAAGTTTTCAAATTGGACTTTAACATAACTAAGCATCCAAAATGAATGTGACTTATATCAGTCCAGTTGCTGCTCATTTGCATGCCAAACTCTGCTGCTGTAGCAGCAGTCCTAAAAGGGACAGAGCTTGTGTATATGTATGTATAACTGTAGCTTTCTCATGTGATTTTTTTAGTCTTCCCTCATAAATATTATATCATTGTGACATTTCTACTAACAATTATAGAACTCTTTCATTTTTCAAAACTTTTAATACTGGTGATGGACATTTCTCCATCTCTCAAGTTTATTACACATTAACAAAGAATTTGTTTTTTTCTTTTTAACTGACTGTTAAACAGAATAGCCTATTCTAAACAGTTGAAATTCCAAGAGTATTCATATCTAAGGCAATAACAGTACTCCAATCAATCATATAATCATATAACTTCAAATCATTGGGCATATGGCAAGCAATTTGGAAAAAAAATTACTAAGACGACTTAATTTATTAAGCATTGTAGGGCATTATCCATACTATATCTCCATCACTTCATTTTCTACTACTTCATCAGTACTGGATAGAATGATGGACAGGGTACAGAAATAAGAATATAAGGACCATACTGGGTCCACCTAACAAAGTATGCTATTACTGACAGTGACAGCAGTAGACAATTTAGAGGGAAAATGTATGAACAGGGCATGTAAAGTGATCCATCCCTTGCCATACCTTCTCTTGGTTTAAGGATGTCAGAGGGTATATCCTTGACTGTTCTGTTTAGTATTTATTAATAGGGACCTATCATGAATTTATCTACCTTCTTTTGAAACTGGCTATATCTGTCTCTACAACCTACAGTGGCAATGAGTTCCACAAGTTAACTATGCATAAAAAATACTTTCTGTTTTAAACCTGTATTGTGCTAATTTCAGTAGGTGTCCCCTGGTTCTAGCATTCTGGGATTTGGTGGAGAAATTACTGGGTTTGGCATATGAGGATAACCCCCTCATGTAATCACCAGACCAGTAGTTTGATTTGAAAAATAAGTAGATATTCCTTAGGCATCACCTCCTGTGAGACTGACTGATTATTCTCTTGGCTTCTAGAATCTTTTCTCTTTATATAGTTTTGTTGTTCTATTTGCCTCTTATTTTTTCAGGCAATGCCAACTGAATTTGAGATTTGGTTTTCTTATTCAGCATTGCATGTTTGTTTATTCAGAAGCAACCAGTAGCATTCACACTTCAGTGCAGTGACTTTGCCATCTTCTCTGTTGTTTTTCTGCTGCTTAGTTTTTTCCCCCCAAAGGCTTATAATGAAGTATTTCAGCCATAGCTGCTGCTTCCTTCCATGCTACCAAAATGCCTTGTTGCATCAAATATATTGATATAGATTTAATGCATAAGGGAAAGTCTTCTTTTGCCAAAAGTTTGGTAGTAATAGCTGCTAATTAGGATACTTGCCATTTCATTATTTATCCAAGGACATTTTTCTTTTGTGTATTCTGTCATATTTTTCCGCATCAAGGCACTTTCTGGATATAGCATCTGTTTTCCCACTAGATTTCACTTTGAAGTTAAAGTCAGCTTTTTCTGCAATCCACCAGTATTTTGTGGTGATCAGTTGTTGTGAGATGAAGACAAAGGTTAACTAGTGGTTGATGTAAACTGTGAAGGATTGTGTGCGATAAAGGTAGTTATTAAATTTCTCAGCTATAGCTGATTTCAAAGCGAGCAAATTTTCTTCTAGATGGATCTTAGTTCTTGACCCATAAGTAACAACTCTTAGCCCATGTACAGATGTTCAAAAAATCTGAAGAGGAATTGATCTAAGTTATGCGGTTTTGTCTAAGTGGATTAAGTTAGATGGAGAGTGAACAGCATATATGTTCATCCTTTGGGAGGTGGGGCAAGGGATGTGCTTCTGCAAGCCTCCCAGCATGTCCTGCAGGATCCCTTAGCTGCTGAAGACTGTTGAGTGCAGCAAAGCACACTGGGCACCCCTGATTGGCTTCTGGGCATGGGGAAGCACACCTCCAACCCCTCACAATATCAATGTGGACCCTTCCCCATACCCAGCCTTAGGCTTCCAGAAGAGCCCTGAAGCAAGTGCCCTTATTCATGAATTGCATGTGCTTCTGCCTGGCTGTGCATGGCACCCAGAGACCCAAGAGCTATGGCATGTCCTGCTTGTCATAGGGGGCAAAAAGAAGGATCTGGGTAACGTGGGGCCCCTGCAAGACACACTAGGAAATCTGGTTGTCACACCAGACATTGAAGCTAACCTGTTTAATGACTTCTTTGCCTCCATTTTCCTGAGCAGGGACTGGATCAGCCCTCCCACCAGGACCCCCCTCAGGTCCCAGGGGCAGCACACCCAGGCCAAGGGTCAGTGAAGAAGGGAACTTCTGGAGGGACTGAATGTATTTAAATCAGCTAGTCCAGACAATCTCCACCACAGAGTGCTGAGGGAATGAGCTGAGGTCATTGTGGGATCCCTGGCATGGCTTTACGAGCACTCATAGGGCTCTGCTGTGGTGTCAAAGGACTGGAAGAGGGCCAACATGGTTCCCATCTTCAAAAAAGGGAGGAAGGAGGACCTAGGAAACTATAGGCCAGTTAGTCTTACCTCGATCCTGGGTAAGCTTTTTGAGAGAATTATCCTGGCACATGTCCACGAGGGGCCAGCTGGGGAGGTTATGCTTCGGGGTAAGCAACACAGGTTCATTAGATGCACGTCCTGTCAGACCAACCTGGTGGCCTTCTATGACCAGGTAACAAAATCCTTAGATGCAGGAGTAGCAGTGGATGTAGTCTTTCTGGACTTTAGGAAGGCCTTTGACACTGTCTCTCACCCCATTCTCATTAAAAAACTGGGGGACTGTGGTGTCGACACCTGCACAGTCAAATGGGTTGCTAACTGGCTGGAAGGCCACACCCAGAGAGTGGTGGTGGATTGGTCATTTTCAACCTGGAGGGACGTGGGCAGTGGGGTTCCGCAGGGCTTGGTCCTCAGGCCTGCACTGTTCAACATCTTCATCAGTGATTTGGATGAGGGGGTAAAAAGCACCCTGTTCAAATTTTCTGATGACACTGAGATGTGGGGGGATGTGGGCACGCTAGATGGGAGGAATAAGCTGCAAGTGGACCTAGACAGGTTATGGGGTGGGCGGTTGAGAATAGGATGGGATTCAACACTGACAAGTGCAAGGTGATGCACCTGGAGAGGAAGAACCAGCACCATATCTACAGGCTGGGGAACTCCCTTCATATCGGTGCAGAGGCAGCTTGGAGTCATCATTGATGCCAGGATGAATATGGGCCTGCAGTGTGAGGATGCAGTCAGGAAGGCCAACTGCACCTTGTCATGCATCCACAGATATATCTCAAGCAGGTCCAAGGAGGTGATACTTCCCCTCTATGCGACACTGGTAAGGCGGCACCTGGAGTACTATGTCCAGTTCTGGGTGCTGCACTTCAAGAGGGATGTGGACAACATGGAGAGGGTCCAGAGGAGGGCC
>NW_017728948.1:60139480-60149977 GCF_001723895.1 Crocodylus porosus
TCTGGAACCAACTTCCAAGTGAAGTGGTGCTGGCTCCTACCTTGGGGGTCTTTAAGACAAAGCTAGACAAACACCTTGCTGGGGTTGTTTGACTCCAGTACTCTTTCCTGCCATGGCAGGGGGTCAGACTTGATGATCTGCTCAGGTCCCTTTTAACCCTACAAACTATGAAACAATGAAACTATCCTGTGTGAGAGTGTGGGAAATCACACTCATCCATCTGGACATCATCCAGCAGCTAGTTACCAGGGGATGCAGCTTTCTGCCCCTGTGCCAGCAGTCAACTGTCCCATGCAGGGCCACCTACTGCACCCTATGCCTGCCAAGCATCCTGATTGGGTCACTGACTTCCGTGTGGCTGGCAAGAACAAGGCCACTCAGGATGCCATGGATGCCAGGGTGCTCTGGCATCACCTTTAGACTGTTGAGCACTGGTTCTGGGCCCATGTCACCAGCGGTGACTGGTGGGAACAGATCATCCTGAACACCTAAATGCTGATCAGGACTTTCTGCATGCACCAGACCAGCTTCATGGACATTGCCACCCAGGTGGCCCTCCACATAGTTTGCCAGGAGGTCAGTATGTGGCCACCCCTCACTCTGGGGAAGCAGGTGGTCATCAACATCATGAAGTTAGCCACCCCCAACATTCTCTGCTATGGCACCAATCAGTTCAGTGTGGAACGTCCATGATTGGAGAGGCTGTGTGGGATGTGTGCCTAGTAATTCGGAACATCCTGGCCATCTGCTTCATCCACCTCATCAACACCTTGTTGCTAGTTTCCACCACATGGGCTTTCCCTACTTTGTGGGGGCCATGGAGGGCACCCACACACCCATCTTCTTCCCACCCTAAGGTACCTGGGCATTTATCAACCACAAAGACTGTTTCTTTGTCATCCTGCAGGGCATCATCGACAACCAGGGCCGCTTGACCTGCATCTTTGTCAGCTGGGTGGGCAGTGCCCATGATGCCAAAATCTTCCACAACTCCCCACTCACCCAGATGATGAAGAATGGCTACTATGCTTCAGGAGTCTCTAGTATCATCATTGGTGCCATCATTGTCCCTCTCATCATCATCAGGGACCCATCTTACCTCCACCTGCCCTGGCTCATGAAGCGCTACATGGGACAACTGGACCACTTAAAGGAGCGAACGCTTAAACTACTGCCTGAACAGGTGTCACATGACTCTGGAGTGCACCTTTAGCCACTCTGAAGTGCACTGGCAGGCTCCCAGCATATGCCTTAAGGTGAAGGAGGAGATCATGCTGCATCTTGTTACCACCACATGCATCTTCCACAACATCTGCAAGACCAATGGGGAGATCTTTTGCAAAACTTGGGCAGAGGAGATGCAGATTGTGCACTGAGCATGCATGGTGCTGGGATGCTGGAGACAACAGCTGCTACCCAGATGTTGGGGGCACTGGTCCTGCACAACGGCAGGGAGTTTGGGTCTGCAAAGCCCTGGCTAACTACCTCTTCACCCTTGGGAACAAGGAGCACTCCTTAGATAAGTAGGGCCAGAGGGCTTTGAATCCCAGAGTGCCCATGCCCCGGCATGGACTCCTCCAGCCCTGTGTCCTAGGCAGCACTGCCCACAACCCAGGCTGCTTGGATACCATTCCCATTCCTTTCATCCCCTGAGAAACACACACTGGGAGTAAGGGAACGTGGTCTGATGTGTGAGGGAGAGATGTGCCTTGTTTACAATGTTGCAGTTGCCAAAATTTATTGTTTTTAATAAAGAAAACCTGTTGAACATTGCCTGTGTCTCAACCTGGTCCCTCTTCCCATTGACACAAACTGCTGTTGGGGGGTTGGCCAGAAAGCCTCTCCCACCACCTCTGGCCCAGGGGGCTATGGGCTCTTTGTGGGAGGCAGTGCTGGTACCAGTCAAGGGTATTATAAGTGGTGGCAAAGCAATCCAGGACCCAGTCTGTAAACTCCTTCTCCTGTTGCTGGGACTCTGTCAGCTCCACAAAGGTGCAGGTTGCCTCCTCAAGACAGCAGGTGGCCATCTTGCGTTCCTGTTCCTGCACCTCAGCAACCTGGGTTTAGGCATCCAGCCTGAGAGTGACCCCCTTCCATGCCTGGAATCTCTTTTCATGCTGCTTTGCAGCTCGTGGTGCCAGGAGTTGGCTGTGTGCTCAGTGCTCAGAGGCAGTGACCAAGGCCTACAGCATCTCCTCCTTGCTTCTTCAATGCCTTCTATGGACATCCCTCATGAGCTCTGCAGCTGTGTGGCTCCCTGTCCTTGAGCTGGCATCACATTCTCTGTGTGCTGTCTTCCCTCACACAGGTGGTGTTTTTGCAGTTTGGCAGGGGAGACACAGAGCCTTTGTGTGATGTTACAACTTTTGCTTATAACATTTGAATCGATGGGTGAAGAGTACAGAAGTTTAATGTACTGGTCTCACCTAAATCGATTCTAACTGAGTGTGCCTCACAGCAGGTCCATCTTAGACTGCTTGTGCCATTTTAAGACTGGTCTATGTGCACCCAACTTCTGTATGATTATGGTTTTAGAACAATTTATGTTCACTTAAAGTGTTCTAAGTATAACGTCTGTATGTGCCCTTAGTTAATCTTACTGATGTTGGTTCAAGAGTGAATCTAGCCCCTTGTGTCTGAATTATCTTTTATAGGAAGTCCAGAACAGAATTGACTGTTTTTGACAGCTGCATCATGCAGTAAGTCAATTAATTTATAACTCTTTGATGTTTGTGGCAGGAGTCCTACTCTCGGAGCCCCTCTGGACATGCGGCTCCGCCCTCCTGCAATGGGCCAACCGCCTGCTTACTCGCCTGCCACTCTTTGATCTTACTTTTGATTAATAGATGATTGGAATCAGCGGGAGGCTGCCCATTTTTATGCACCCCGATGACAGGGGGCGCTGTCTATGGCTCCTTTTCCTCCCCTACAGCACAGCCCAAGCCTCGCAGATGGTGCTGGTATGATCTGACTTGGGCCTTGTTATTATGTCTCGTCCCTTTGTTTGCTCTTGGGGCTCCTCGCTGCCCCTCCTCACTCTCGGGGCTCCTCGCCATCCCCTAACTCAGGGCTTCTCACTGCAACTCCTCACTCTTGGTGCTCCTCGCTGCCCCTTTTAATCAGGGCTCTTCGCTGCCCCCTAGCTCCGGGGCTCTTCGCTGCCCCCTTTAGTCGGGCTCTTCACTGCCCCCCTAGCTCTGGGGCTTCTTGCTGCCCCCCTAGCTCCGGGGCTGGGCCAATGCACCCCCAAACAAAGCTGCGCCCTCTCCAGCACCAGGAGACCCCACGCTATTGTGGAGCTCCTATGAGGCCTCCTCCAACCCCTTATAGCCTCACTTGGTCCTCCAGTGAAACAGAAAACACAAAACGCAAAGCCCCCAGGCTACAACATAAAAGCTAGACCATTCTGGTCAAAATACGAATCTCTCCCTACCAGAGAGAGAGAGCGAGAGTGCATCAACCCTCAGCAGGATCCGGGGGATGTTCCAATCGTCAGAGTTCTCCCCTTTATTCTGTCTGAGTTCCTCCTCCCTCGGCCGCCGGAGAGGAACTGCCCTCCTGGCCTTCTGCCTGGGCTTAAGAAGGGCTAAGCTCCGCCCCTTCCTGGCTCTAGGTTTCCCTGGTTGCTAGGGCAACCAGCACCTACACAGTCCTGGTGACTGGCAGCTGCGCTTCCCCCTTCCCGCCACTAGGGGTCTCTCCCGAGCCGTTTCTGCTCTCAGTCGCAGGGCACCTGAGAGCTCTGTGACAATGTTGCTTAGTCCATGTAGCTGGTTGTCTGGGGCAGTCCCTTCCCTTGTCCTTTTACTGCTGCTACTTGTAAGTTCATCTTTGATGGGATGATATATTTGATTCTAATGAAATAGTAACCAATCATTCATTGGCTTTGCTATTTGAGGAAAGAGATGAATGATTTTCTGGTAGTAGGTAAAGAAACTTAGCCAGTTATAAAATTAGTTTTAGTTGGTGGTGTTGAAAGAATGCAAACGATAAAGGTGTCAGATGTGTCCATCTTCTAGCATTCAGCAGACAGCATCACTTCCAAGTATCTTACCTCTCTCAAAGGAGTTATAATAAGATGCTTTCAGTTTAATTCCATGTTTCTGTGGCAGAAGACTTAGGTAGTCTCTTTCAGTCCTATGTCATATGTCAGAACCCTTAGACTGCTAAGGCTAAATAGCATATAATTCAAACACTGGTATTAAACTTTTAGTACCAAGGTCTTAAGATTGTATTTTGGGGACAATTAAAATATTTCTCCTTGGTTCAAGCATGCATAACTTATCTGAACTGTTATTTTGGTTGTAGTTCACAAGAGCTTCCACTTTTGCTACACCAACATGAGAAATATGCATTTTCACACTGTTAATGAAACAAAATGCTGGTGCTTCACTAGGTCAATAGAGGGAGTAGTGTTCGACTATTATCTCCACAGAAGTAATGGGGAATTTTCTGATGATTTCTGCTTAAATGATTTCTTGTCAGATAATGCTAAATCATAACAACTGAACATTTGTTGTGGGAAAATATCTTTTTTGAGAAAAATTTTGTTGGGAAATATTTCTCAGCTCCAGGGACCTCTTTATGGTCAAAGATGAAGTGACTTGCTTCAAAATAACCAGTGGTGTAGTGGGTAGGGAAATAACCTAGGATGAAGGAGGCAAAGTTTCAAGTCCCTATTTTGTGTCATTCACTTCATTGACTTCAACTTCAGCCATCAACATCCTGTGTGAATACCCTCACCATTGGCTATCCTACCTATGGGGTAAATCTTTTTCAAGCTGTTCTGTTACAACTGTTTTACTTTGTATAAATTAAATATTTATTGAAGTTCAAGTCTCTGCTACACTCTTCAACATCCTAGGTGGGTACTTTTATCTCTTCTTTATAGTTTCCTTTACTTCTCTTCTGAAACTGGTTACAAAAATTGCTTATACCTACAGGTAGAACATACTCTTTTCTGGGTTTGTCTTTGTGTTTCCTCCTATAAATATCAGTGTGTTTAATATGTTCTAAACACTTGCTGTAATGTACTTATGGCTTGTATACCTTTTGATTAATTAATAACATCAGTACTGGTTTTAGTTCCTTTATTCATCAGCGAGTCAACCTTTGAGGCTTCTTCTCCATTGGGAGAAAGTACTATTTAACTGGCTTATGTTCATACCATCACTCAACATGAGTGATTGCATGAAATGATGCTGCCTTAGCATGGTTCTGTTCCCTATCTTCTGTTTCTTTATCCTTCACTTACAACAGTATGCAACTTCTCAACTAAGATCTAATATACAGCCTGAATCTCTCTTGAATGACATCTTATCACTGTCTGAATGCTGTCATTCTTGATCATGTCAGGAGTGAAGGAAGGAACGTGTTCAGTACAAAAACATTCATATCCTAGGTCAGTCAGCGTCTTGTGAGGCAAACAATTTTTTGGTCTTAAATCAAATGCTCAGATTAAAAAAAAAAAATCCTGACTCTTCAGGCTATTATGCTACTATTAATAGCTGCAGGTAAAGTTCAGTTGCATCTTTTATCTGATAATAGGACCTCAAGATTCTTCTCAGTTTTGGCAGGCTCTGATCAGTTTTTCCCTTCAAGTTGCTCCTGAGGCTATCTTGGGCAGCCTCCCCTGATTACTGCTTCCATTATCCCTGTCCCCATGTGCCTTTTGTGAATCCCACATTCAATTTGATAAGCCAAACTATTTAGGCTTCATCTGTCCTTTTGTAGAAAGTTGCCAATCAGTTCTGTTGTTTTGAAGTCCTTCTTTTAAAGTGGTTCTGTTTGATGGAGTGGGAAAGTGACAGATTTTTCACAGCGGCTTGGCTTTTAATTCCCTTCCTGCTTTCCTAAAAGGATATTTCAAGCAACTTTAATTTTTCACTACATTTTTTTTCTGTCTTGCCTTTACTTTAGTTGTCTTGCTTTAGTTGTCTTTTGCTAGAATATTGAGCGGTAGAATTTTATCCTTTAATTCCAGCAGTGTAGGCAACCCCAGATCTTCCAATTCTTCTTGCTGTTCCTCTTCAAATTGCCTCCTATATAGTTGATTAAAGGTAGTTGGCTTTTGCTGTAATTTCCTGTGATTTATCACAGATTTTTTCCTATTGCTTATTCTTCAGCTGCTGTTAAATTTCACCTACCTCCGTGTGAAGGGCCAATGACTTCTTCCAGTGATAGTGCTCTCAGACTGCTAAGGGCCAGATCCAGGTTTTGAGCTCATTGGGTTTTGGGCCACCAGAAACTGAAGTCTTGAGAGTGGCTGTGGGAGAGATACTCCCTAAGCAGCTTCATTGTTGCATTTTCAGATTTGGTACATGGTGGCAGAAGCTCAGGAACATCCCTGCTGGGATACATCATGGACAGGTGTAGATGTATCTTTAGGAAATTCCAGAAAACTCAGAGGCACCTAAAGGCAGCTAATAGGAAATGTTAACTACTTTTCTCCAGAGCTTATATACTTGATGGTACATTAGGTACTTTCATTTTTATTTAGATCCAGAAATAATTTACAGGTATGTCCAGATAGATTTGCCTCAGACAGATCAGATCATTGCAATTCAGGCTCTTATACCTAGGTCAACAAACTTTACTCATTCAGACCAGGTACCCCTCCTCTGGGGATAAGAGCTTAATGAGGTGCTGGTGGGAATACCTTATAGCATTTTGTCTAATAGCTTAGCAGCTAAATCACTCGCCTAGAGAGTGGGAGGCCTGAGCTCTAGGGGCCCCTCAGCCCAAGAGGTCTGAAATGCACATCTTCCATTTTCTAGAAAGATTCCTTACCACCAGGCTATAGAACAGCTGGCGTGAGAAACTCCTCTACTCCTTCTCTTGAAGCTGACCCATCGTAAACAGGAGAATACAAGAGTAATGGAAATATGCCCCTTGCAGAAATTCAGTCAGAGACATAATGGTAGTGGGCTGTGTCCTGCCTCGGATGGCCATTCCTTCCAGTCTGCCACCTCTTCCGTGGAGCATTGGGGCAGCCACAGGTGGCCAGAACCCTCCAGCTGGGCCTAGTGACACAACCACTCCCTGCCACTGGAGAGGCTAGCCAGAGCCAGGCAACCCTTCACCCCTGACAATATACACCCTGCATCCAGAAGAGGAAGTGCCTGGGCAACAAGGTTCAACCTTGTGCTTTGGTTGCTGTGCTCTTGGTTTGTGTCTCTATTGGCTCTCTGATGGATTCTCTGGGTACCTGACCTGGCTTACCCATGGCATGTGAGCTGGCCTGAGCCTTTGGCTCCCTGACCTGACTGTGGTTTGATCTCCTGGATTCCTGACTGGGGTAGCCTGCTGATCCTGTGCTGTGCCTGAACCTCTGGATCTCTGCTCGGTTCCCCTACACTTGGACTCTGCACACTTTCCTTGGATCTTGGCTGCTTCTCCTGGAGCATTTAACTTGGAGGGTGGGAAATAGGGGCTTTGGCCCCTGGGTTGTTCTGGAGTGACTCTAAGCAATGTGCTAGCAATATGCAGTAGGTTTTGGCTCCAGTTCTAAAACTGTCCCTAGTCTAGGAGAGTAAAATTTGGTAAGCTAGGCAAGAGAGTCTAAATTGCAATGATCTGATCTCTCTGAAAGGCAAATCTGTGTAGAAGTACCTGTAAATTATTTCAGGCCAAGTGGCAGGGACAAAATCACTTGGAAGTACCTAAATGGCACTTGGGTATAATCTCTTTACTTAAATTCCAAAGAGCTCTGTAGAGCTGCTCTCCTTTAGCAGATACAGACTTAATGTGTGCTTAAATTCATTCAAAACCTTTATTTTAGACTGCAAAGGTCATTTCTTTGCATTTACTTAGACTCTTGTAGTAACCATCCCTTCAGTCCCCTTTGATCTCCTTAACAGACCTTCAAATCTTCGAGGGACTAGGCTCAGGTAACCATAACCCTGGCATTCCCTTACAAGCACTGCAATGCCAACATTACGGGGAGAAAAACCCAAACTAACCAGTGTGCCACATCTCTCATCAGGCAAGGGAATTAAAAAAGTCCCTGTTGTGGCTTTAACTGTATTAAAACTGCACAATCTATACAGGCTGGATTTAATCATTTTTGACCAACAGAAAAAGCTGATTTGATATCTTAGCAATATAACCACAATGAACATAAACCAAACTGACTACTGTCAACCCCTGATAACGTCCAGTAAAAAAGTCTGTGCTGTTTATCAGAGTTGACAGCAACAGGAGTTACACACCAGGTGGTGACATGTGTTGAAGTGGTTCACAAGATGAGGGCAAACAATAGAAGACAAGAATGCCTCAGGTGTCCATAAAATGTGCTTATTTTTGTTGTGATCACTTCATGAAGGGTGGTGTCCTGGCTCTAAATTTGGAAGGTCTAAAACATATTCCCTGCTCTTTTTGTATTCTTTTGTGCACCTATGTAGTGTCCAATTGTGACATTGATATACTTAATTTCTTATGTTGATACAGTAACCTATAACAATAATGTACTAATTAATTGGAGGGAGGACAAGCTATATCATTATATGGAAAACGTGGGCGTCTTCTTAACTTCTCACATGTAAGCTCCATCCATTAGCTGACCCTTTTAAAAATATGTTTTTTAAGAGTTTCACAAGTTCACTTTAAAGGTCACTTCACCTGGTAAGAATTCATGCACACTTTGTTAATTTTAACAATAAGATAAATAGGCAAGCCACATCTAGGTTGCCATTATACTTTAAACCTCTAAGCTCTGAGTAAAACCTGACAAGCCTGTATTAGAATTATAAAAGACACGATTCTTTTACTGTTGTGTAAGTTTTCATATACTTCTTCAACAAGGCAAAATGATTGTCTCCTAACTGATACAGTCTCGGCACATCATTCAGTATTTGTGACATTATATTTTAAATTTAACCAGCAGAGATAACTTAAGCTGTTGATTTTAAGTGGTTAGTGACAATGTCTGGAGTGACAATACATTGAGGGTTTTTTTGCGTTATTATGTATGGGGGTCAACCACTGATGATAAAAATTGTGATATTAGGCAGAGTGATATTACCTGGGTTTGATTGTGTATTGAAAGTGCCCAAAGTAATATCTGCTGAACTCAGTTGAAAATGTTTATTGTTTTAATGAGATTTCCATCAAGCCTAAATTGGTATTAAATGCAATAAACAAATTATTGCCGGGGAGAAGGGGCATATGTAATTAGCTTTTTCTGACTATTGACATATTGTGAGTTCATAATAACTGTTGTAAGGACATTTTCAGGCAAAAATACAATTTTTCAATTTGATATATTGCTTTTTAGATATGCATCCCCATTAAGTTCAGTATATTTCTTTAATGTTTTCCAGTTAGTAAGGACTAAGGGACAAATGTTGCGAAGACATTTGGTTAGCTAGCCAAAACATTACTCCAAGCCATTTTCTGTAATGTGGATGAGGAAAAACTACAAACCTTTTGTGGGCCTGATATATAATTAACTTTTGGTCTAGCACCATTCCCAGATGGTTGATGGTTATGCCGTAAGGGGCAACAGACACTGAGCTCAAGATACTAGCAAGACAAGCTCCTTTTATACATTGAATAAATGTGGTTTAAATTTAGAGAGAGGAAAAAAAGAAATAGAGCCATGCATTGAGAAATATACCTTATTTTTTTCCTCTATACTGGGTGCATCTACACAGCTTTACTGTGGAGTTGACTAATTGGCTCTGCAGCAAAGTGGTCACCATCTACACATGCTGGTATTAGGGTGCAGAAAATTAATTAACTCCTCCATAAGATAGTACTGTTGGGGTGTAGACAGTGACAGGGGCTGGCTGGGGCACAAGGGTGCTAAAGTGTGGGGGCTGCCTGCTGCTTAGCCCTGCACTTTAGCACCCTCGTGCCCCAACCAGCCCTTCTGCTGCCCAATGTCACCACCCAGAGCCTAGAGTTGACTTCTTATGCCCCCTGCCAGCCCAGGGCAGCTCTGCCTCAGCTCAAATTGCTGTAGCCCTAGGTGCATGTGTAGATGTTGTGTTTGGAAGCAGCTGACTCTGGTGCAAACTGTGCCAGAGTTTATTTTGTCATCTTAATAGCATGTGTTGATGCACACAATGGGTACGAACATTTACAGACAAGAAACATTATCATTTCCTCTACACTCAGTATATTGCTGTAGAAAGAGGGGGATTAAATTAGAATGATGTAAGGTTACTTTACTTCAGACTGAGAATGTCCACAAGGGTGTTTAATGTATTTTATAGTATACACAATTTATTTCACACAGTTTAATAGATTTCATAGAAATTTGGGTTAGAAGGGACCCCAGAGGATCATTGAGTCCAGCCCCCTGCCCCAGGGGCAGGAAGTCAGCAAAGATCATAGGATCCCAGCAAGATAAGCATCCAAATATGTTCTGAAGGCGTTCAAAGTGGGTGCCTGAACCGCCTCAGGTGGCAGTCTATTCCAAACCTTGGGGGCTCGGACAGTGAAGAAGTTCTTTCTTATGTCCAGCCTGAACTGGTCACAGTGGAGTTTGTGACC
>NW_017728948.1:60150232-60159271 GCF_001723895.1 Crocodylus porosus
CTTTACTAGCTGCAGCATCACACTGAAGGCTCATGTTCATCTTCATCCCTTTCATCTGTAGTGCTAACCAGCGTAGCACTACCGAGCGTATAAGCATGGTGCAGGTTTTTCCTTCCAAGGTGGAGAACCTTGCATTTTTCGGTGTTGAACACCATCAGGTTCTCATCTGCCCATTTCATGAGTCTGTCCAGATCTGCCTGGATCACCTTCCTGTCCTCAGGTGTGGATGCTTTACCCTACAGTTTGGTGTTGTCAGTGAACTTGGCCAGTCCATTTCTGACAGCAGTGTCCACAGCATTGATGTAGATGTTAAACAGTATAGGCCCTAGGACAGAGCCTTGTGGGACCCCACTGGTCACAGCACACCAAGACAATTGGCTCCTAGCGACCATCACCCTCTGCGTCCTACTGTAGAGCCAGTTCCCCAGCTAGCAGATTGTGGTGATGTCAAGGCTGCAGTTAGCCAGTTTAACTAAGAGGTGATCGTGGGATACCAAATCAAAGGCTTTTTTAAAGTCGAGGTATATGATGTCGATCTCTTCCCCTTTGTCCAGGTGATAAGTCACCTGGTCATAAAAGGAAATGAGATTGGTCAAGCAAGACCTACCCACAACAAACCGATGCTGGGTATCCCTCAGGATATTGCCTTCAGCTAGTCTGTTAAGGATGGCCTCCTTGATAATCTTTTCCAAGACTTTCCCCAGGATAGAGGTTAGGCTGATGGGCCTGTAGTTTGTTGGATCTACTTTCCTCCCTTTCCTGAAGATAGGCATGACCTTGGCCTTCTTCCAATTGTTGGGTACTTCACCAGAGTGCCAAGAACTCTCAAAGATCCATGCCAGGGGTGGAGCTATGATGCTCGCCAGCTCCCTGAGTACCCTTGGGTGTAACCCATCAGGGCTGGCTGACTTGAAGGTATCCAGCCTGTCTAGGTGTTCCTTCATGAGGTCAGTTTCGATGGAGGACAAGGAATCTCCCTCGCCCAGGCCTTCCTGTCCCATAGTGGGCAGGGCTGTCCCATGGGGTTGATGAAAAACTGACGCAAAGTACCCATTTAGCAAGTTTGCTTTTTCCTGGGCGTCATTTGTCAGGTGCTGACAATTAGGTGATTCACCTTAACTTTTCTGAGTGTCCTGTATTGAAAAGACTCTGAGAAGTGATGGCTGGCTCACCTGTCTGATGGAGGATGGTCCAGTGAATAAGGCTTATCAGTAGCAGTCAGATGACTGGGCTCTACTCCCTCCTCTTCCACAGCTTTTGAGTGATCTCTTTAATTAGGTAATCTCTTTGAACCTCAGATCTCTAAGTGAGAGACATAAGCATGCCTACTTCATACTAGATATGTTGCTAGGAGAAAATTAATGTCTATAAAGTGTTATCTGTAGATAGGAAGCACTATAGATGTGATAAATGTTATTGTTCTAATAATTTAATTTTTAATGGTTTCTGCAGTAATAATGAGAAACTAAGAAAAGGGATCCATATTTAGTCCCCTTTTCAGAATACTTTCTTCCAAAAATTAGTTTGACAGCTGACACTTGTCTATCTTTACAGGTGCTGTAGAGCAACTTAGTGTACACAATTGACATTTCTCTCAGGCTGTCATTTCAGTGAGAGTCTGCAGATTTCAGAAGTCTTTTGTAGTTCCAGTGTCAAGGTCATAGAGTTTTCTTAACTGACACTTGAAGAAATCTGACACATACATAATCAACATAATCATTGTCCTTGATGCCCCCTAGGCATTAGTTGCTGAGCATATTTTTACATTGCTGACAATTGCTTCATTTTGAGGTGCTGGATAAAGGGCTTCTCTTCAAAAGGTTGTGCTGTTATTGTTTTAATTCCCAGTCTGGTCAGATTATAGATTAATCTTCTTTCTCCCTCCAGTGAGGTGTTAGGGTTTCTTGTTTATGTTGAAAAGCAAACCATGTTAGTTCTGCATAGCTTGGAAGCTCTCATATATATCCTTTGCCTTGGCTGAATGATCAGGAATATGTCTAGCCTCTCCTTCATCTCTTCATCTGTCTCACCACCATTCAGCAGAAAATTTACTGTCTAAGCTGTTCCTTTATTCATTAATTATCAAAGCCTGATGGCAAAGAGTGATGGTTCTTTCTAGGAGATGTGTGGTACTTCTTCAGTACAGTCAGAGTGACCCAGAATTAACCTGGGTGATTTCAATTACAGTGCCATTCACTGAGCTAGTTCTAGTGAGCTGGATCAACTCTAATAAAGATTATAATAAAGGAGCATTAAATATTCAGTAAAGATATCTTCTTTAGGCCTTCCAGAAGAAAATTATAAAAGTCTGATTACACTTTTCTCACTGATAACATGTTAACCTGATAGCTGACTTGCTTGTTCTTTAAACTGAGAATTAACTTCCTGAAAGGGCACTGTGTACCTTGTCAGATTTATAGTCTTAGCCTTAGTAGCCTAAAGACCATCTCTTGAAAACACAGTTAATCCAGAAGTAATCCTCCAAAGTGTTAGTTTTGGAATGCCTCAATAGGACACTTCTGTTGTACAAATTAATACCCTAAAGCCAAAGTTATATTTTATGAGATAAGAGCACTGACTTGTGACAAGTATAGGTTTTGCCTGCTATCTAGAATGCTCAGTGGATGATATGCCTGTCTCCTGGTATGTACATACATTTATTAAATAAATCATTAGGGCCCAGATTCTGTATTCCATAATCCACCATGCATGGATTATGCTAAACAATTACTCGCTAGTCTTGAATGGGATTATTTATAGAACAGCATGAATAAGGACTATAGGATCTGTCTCTATATTCTTACTGTATGATCAGCAGAGTACATAATTATGTATGTTCTATAATTATCTAACTTAAAATAGGTATTTTGCACTCTGTTAGTTCTGTGTGCTGTCATAATATCTGAATTTTGTGTGGCTGCAAATGCTATAGTATTTTCAATATGGAGAGAGTGGTGATAGTTGCATTTGTTCTTGAGTTAAAAATATGCTTGGTATTTAATGTGATACAGTGGAAATCTCTTTCTTGGCACAGACCCCAGTAAAAAGAGAAATCTGCCAGTTACAGCAGTTGTCCCAATTAGTAGGGGTCTCTAAGGGTACATTTGTTGGGAGACATTCGCATTTATTTCATTTTGCAGTAAGAAAAATAAGCAGAACACAAAACATTAACCCATTGTAAACACAATAGCAAACTGAAATTAAAAAAATGAAATAAGAAAAACTCCATTTGACTTTAAGGCCTTGCACTGAACAGTGTGTATCTATTTGGCTCTATGTTTAATTGCCATAATAAAACATAGGAACTGCATAAAGTTGGAAATATGACAACAAGAGTATTATTCACTGTTTGTTAAATGCCAAAGTGCTTTGTAATGAATAAAACACAAAAAATGGGGCAAACTTCAAGTGCCTATGCCAGGTTTTAGCTAGCTGCCATGGCATACACAGAATAATAAACAGGCTGTACAACAAGGCTGAGAGGAATGAATAGTTATAAGGCACTCACCTGCAAATCTGGAGGACATCTGAACTAACATTTTTTAAGTACATTGCTCTAACAATGAAGCTACAGCTCAGACATTATCCATACCCTTCTTTGGTGTTCATTTTGAAGCTGTCCCTCTTAGAAGGCAGAGAGCAAGCCAGATGGTGTACGACCCAGTAGGCACATCTACATTTGCTATTAATGCACCGTAAGCTTGCTACACAATAAAATAATGCACAGTAAGCTATCCCCAAGGGTTTGTCTAAATATGTGCTTGTCAGGAGCAAATTTGCTCCTGCCAGGAGCAGTTCAATGAAGGGCTCTTTCTGCCCTGCCCTGCCTCTCTACAGCAGGCAAGGGGAGCTCCAGGCTCCCCCAGGTGCTAGTCCTGGTCTGGCAGGGGGTATCTGAGTCAGGCCTGGGCTTTGGAGGGCAAGGAGAGCTGTCTGCTCCCCAGTAGCTGTTTCCAAGCCCCACAGCCCAATCTGCCAATCTGTGTTTTATCCACCAGTTGCTGATTGGGGTGCAGGTCTAGGAAAAAGCTGCTGGGGGAGAGGACAGCTTCTCAGCCTGGACTCCAGTCTGCCAATTGGACTGTGGGACTGGGAAACAGCTGCCTGGGCTGACCAGGAGCAATTTGCTCCTTGTCAGCTGTCTACACATGTGCTACTGTGCAGTAGCTAATGCATGGTTAATCAACTACCTGTATCTAGTAGCCAACCACGCAGTAGACTAAACTACTGTGCAGTAAATGCTGTGTATGTGCAGATAATGATGCTTTGCACAGTAGATTTAGTCTACTGCTCAGTAACGTATCTCGTGTAGATGCATCCATGAGGTGGCTGCCGGAAGGCAGGAGGACCTGGATACTAGCCTGGGCCCTTTCTCCCAGTGAGTCAAAAACTTCCCCTTACACTGTCCTTCATTCATTTTTCCCCCAGTGACTTTAAGCAATGCAAGGGACAGTTAATCAGCTTCTCTCCACTCTGCACTTGTTCTTTTCCTCCTATCTCCACAGGTATCAGGAATACTTTAAAATTTTTTAAAACATTATTACAAAAAAGTAAAACATTCAAAAAAAACCAAAACAGTCAAAAGCAATCAGTTACAAGCACAGAACCCCACATGGGGATAGGCATGAAGACAAACAACCAAAGAAGAACAATTCAATAACGTGACAATACCGTGCTCCACAGTGTATAGAACCCCCTCAACCTAGAGGGGTGCCAACTGGTCCACATTTTGTGTTAGGCAAAGTGCCCAAATTCAAAGGTCAGATATGTCTGAATGAGGAACCAAAAGAGGTGGAGGTCATCATCAGAGCCAAACCTGGTAAGCTAGCTCTGGTGACTCTTCACTGTCACCATCTTAGCTTGGTCCAGGAGGAAATTGTTCAGGCAGGAGGGAGTTAGCCAGGGCTGGAACAGGATTGAAAAGAAGTATGCCAACTTGCTGAAGTCTAAGTCCACTACAACAAAGTGGGTGTCAAGGGCAGCAAAGATTGGCTGCAGGCCAGGGGCAGTCAAAGAAGGCATGGTAGAGGGTCTCCTTCACTTCCTCCTTGCAAAAGGGACACTGACAACACAAAGAGTGCTGGAGAGAGACCTTGATTAATTCCTGACCTTTGGTATGGTGCTTACCACTTGTGCTGAGAAGTGACTGGCTTGGATTTGAATCTCTTTTGAGCAAGGGTGGCTTGGAACCTGGCTCTGTAGGTTCCCTAGTGATTTCTCTAGCCACTTAGTTATTAGCGATATAACATGGGAAAGCAGCAGCACTTCTCCTCTTTTCTTTTTAGGACTTACACCCATGTATGCACCTACATGTGCAAGCCTACAGGTAGAGTAGTTTTCTGCATATAGGTGTCAAAACTGCCATGTATATACCTACAATACTGCTACTTAGATGACCACAGGGAAATATCATATCACCCAAGGTGTGAATGAAATGCTGATGGAACCTAATATCATAAAATCTGTGATGCCATTGATAGATAGACTACCAGTGAAAAATGTCAGATAAGCAAGAGCCAACTCTCATACCTGTGTTGACTTCAAGTGAATACAACACCACGTATGCCATCCTGTCACCCATAGTTCAGAGAGATTTGGAGGAAAACTGGGTGGTGGCTTTATGAGCTAGCTTGGGAATAACATTCCATGAGTTAGGAGAAATATGGAAGCCCATATTGAGTGAGATAGGGGTGCTGGGGCAAAATGGTATGATAGCCTATTAATTAAAAATCATTTAATCTTAAGAGGACACAATCAAAATTACATGAGCATTCTTTAGTGTCTGAGGATTGTTTTAATGTAATGTCCTAGATTTTTAAATAGCAAATCCACCCCCACTTGGAGGGAACCCTACTGACTCTCAAATGGGTCAAAGGATTTGCCCACCTTTTAGATTTGCAGTGCAGGTATTTGTCACTTGAGCTAATGCAGTCGCTGTTGACATTAGTGTTTCACAGCCATTTGCTGACAGAGAAATGATAAGGCTCAGGGATCCTAGCTAGTATTCCAGTCTCTGAGGAGAGTATTCATCAGTAGCCACAGATACTTCTGTAAGGCTCACCTGGACAGTGTGGATTTGATGGTATAGATTATAGACCATTAAGAGACATTCAGGCAATGCTCAACTCTTTTCTTCATCTCTCTTGTATCTCGCCTCAGTATTGCATAGGATTTCACTTTCTACAGATGGCCTCATTTCTACTCCTTATTGGAAGTAATTAATTATGGGTTTTAAAGGTTTGAAAACAGCAGTACACAATTAGCATATCAAGCCTTAAAACTGAAATGTTAAATTTTGTTAATGGATTGTGATTATCTCCTTTTCATCCTTTTGCACACTTCATAAGCATTAATTAAAACAATGCAAAGCACATAAAGGTATAGTAATAAAGAAGAATTAAAGTCATCCTTAATTTAATCAGTTTCACCTTAAAATTTAGAAGGGTAATAGCGTAAAGTGCCAAACTACAATCACCAAAGTACAATCACCAAAGTCTAATTTTGCTTACTAATTAGTTCATTTTCACTTAACCTTTCAGGAAAGAGAAGAACAGAAGTAGACAAGCAGCATTTTTAAAATCCAGATTTATCTGAATGTGGCATTTAAACCACAATGAGGATATGTGAATGCCTTAAAGATACGTAATGGATTTAATGAGACTTTGTGATGTTTAGCTATGCTGTAGTATTGGTTTTATTTACTACAGCCAAAAAGGACTGATATAGAAAGAATGATATATCTCTGAGACTACATTTTCACCCAGCTGTTGCAAGAACCTATCCCCTTTTCTTGTCATCATTACCATACAAAATGAGCATGTTTTAAGAGGAAGAAGGCATTTTTAACAAAACGTGGTGTTAATGCAGGCTAAAAAGCTATAATGAATTAATGTTATATTAGTTTCCTCTTCATAAGTTTACATTAAAAATGGGCATGAACCCCATCACTTTGTCCATAAATGTCAGAATATTGTGTAAAATGGACTGAAAATCAGATCTATGGTTCGCATCTAAATGATGAACAGAACCAAAATCTTGGGTCTGAAAATCCACTAGCACTAAAACTAAAATCCTTAGACCTGAACTTCAGCATTTATACCCATATGTGATTTAATCAATATTCAAATCAGTTTGATGATGGTATATGTACAAGAAGCCACATCACAATAATATAAGCAATTTAGTTTAGGACAATATCATTTTATGTCCCTAATTAAGAGAGAGCTGTCAGATTTGATTAGCAAAAGTTTTAATACATCTTACTTCAGCAGTAGAAGGGGGTCTTGTGTGTTCCACCAGTCTCCAGCAAATCTAGCTCCAGGCAACATACTATTTACGTGAGAATCCAAAATGAACTATTGAGAGATTAAATTCTGAAGGAGGCAATACCTTGCCCTGTACTGCTTGATTTTTTCCCCATTCTGTCTTCCTGAAATGTCAGTCTTATTTATTTCAAAACACTAAAAGGATGCCCTTATTTTCCTCCAATTTGTTCCATCCTATAGATTTCTGAGTGCTGAATGGCATGCAATTCATATAATTATCTACAAATCCTCACTAGCTATTTAGAGTTCTCTCCATTTATTTCCACACTGTTGTAAAGCACTATTGTCTTCTGATAAGTATCATGCCAGGCTTATTTGAGATACTGGAAAACGTCTTGTTACATTTCAGGTTTTGCTTGATAGCTGAAGGTGTCATTGCAAAAACGCATTAAAAAAGAAAAAGGCTAAAAGAGCAAGCCAGACATGCAAAACAAAGATCAGGACCAGAGGAAAGGAACCCCATTCACAGGAGAAACTCTAGACATTCACTGTTTAACACCAAAGCTGGATCTTGTTACATATAAGTATATCTAGAAAATATTACTTGCAGCTCAGAGGTTCTTTCCTAGTAAAAATTTGTATTTGCATTATGCTATTACATTTCATTGGGATAACCCAATAGGGTTTGTATCCTAACTACTATAGTGGTATCAAGCACAAGCAGCTGGTTTGGAAGGAGGATCTTGCCAATATGTTTTATGGACTCTTCTGTTCAAACATAGTCTTATACAAGAAAAGATCATTTTCATCTGCGTTGGGCTCCTTCTAAACTTAAAAAAAAAAAATCCTGCCAGTAGACACAAGTTGATGTGACGCATTGCAGGAAATGCCTGGTCACATGTTTTGGTCATATGCTATCAATTCTTTTGTCAAGAAATTATACCTGGAGTTAATATGTATTTGGACAAGGCACTGAGGCCTTTGGCAAATGTGTGTGTTCTTGGGTATCTCCCAAAGGAATTCAAACTGAATCTTTTCTAAATTGCATTTTTACAGTGGAGTTTATTAGTAACGCACAGGATTATATTGCTACATTGGAAAATTAGGACATCTCCAAAGGTCAAAATCTGGTACAATGAGATGGTACAGCTGGCATTTATGGAGAGTCGTGTTTAGCAGACTTAACTGCTTTGAAAAGGTTATTGCAGTTTGGAAGGAATTCTTGGATTATATTTGTATCTAGTTTGTTGCTCATTGCATGCTTCTTTTAAATTCTTGTAGCCCTTTTTCCCAACTCTTTTTTTCTCCTTTTTTTCCTTTTTATTGTTTATTGTTTGTGGCATAGTTTGGTTTTATATGCACAGTTGATAAATATGCTTTTCTGATTTATGTATATATATAGATCAAACATAGATCAAAGGGGGCAAGAGGGAGCAAAAGCCCCCATGGCTCACCAAAAGGGATGGATTTCAACACTGACAAGTGCAAGGTGATGCACTTGGGGAGGAAGAATGAGCACCATACCTACAGGCTGGGAAACTCCCTTCTTGTCAGTGCAGAGGCAGAAAAGGATCTTGGAATCACTATTGATGCCAAGATGAACATGGGCCGGCAGTGTGGGGATGCAGTCAGGAAGGCCAGCCATACCTGATCCACAGATGAATCTCGAGCAGATCCAAGGAGGTAATTCTCCCCCTCTATGTGGCATTGGTTAGACCACAGTTGGAGTACTGTGTCCAGTTCTGGGCGCCGCACTTCAAGAGGGATGTGGACA
>NW_017728948.1:60160876-60209326 GCF_001723895.1 Crocodylus porosus
CACCTCCGCTGGCAGACTGTTCCAGACCTTGGGGGCTCGGACAGTAAAGAAATTCTTCCTTATGTCCAGCCTGAAACGGTCTTGCAGGAGTTTGTGACCGTTCGACCTAGTCATCCCTTGGGGCGGTCTGGTGAACAAATATTCCCCCAGATCCTGGTGGTCACCCCTGATAAACTTATAGGTGGCCATCAGATCCTTATATTAGCAACCAATCCCATTGATTTAGGGGCTTAAATAAGCATATGGAGTGTGATCCAAAGCCCATAGAAGTCAAGGGAATGACTCCATTCATTTTTAATGGCTTTTGCATCAGATGTGCAAGGCCTATGTTTAGACAACCAGGTTTAAAAACATTGACTATAGACAACCGGTTTTAGCCCTTGTGTAACCTGGATTAATTCCTACCATACAGAAATGGTGGCAAGGATCTTTCAATGGGACTACCTCTGGAATCGCTTAGTAATGGAAGTTTATAGTGGCACAAACTTGTTTATAGTAAGCAGTGTTATGGACTACAGATATTATGAAAGTTAATCATGGTAAACTTCTAATTTTTCAGCCTATTTTGCTTAGTTCCCAATAATTTCCATTTCTCTGCACAACATAGTCAAATGTCTTGTAAATAGAATCTTCCACACTTCCCATGGAAGATTATTCCACTGTCTGGTACTCTCATAGGTGACAGTTGATTGCAGTCTTCTGGAACAGTGAAATGAGCAATACAGAGATATGCACAGAAAATTAATGATAACCAAGACCTGTCATGACGTTTGTCTTCATGAGGGAGAAGACTGATGACTCCTGAATGGTAAAGGCACGTTGGCGCTCAAGTGTGCATCCATGAGTTAGACAGGAGAAGCAACAGCGCTCTGTTATCACAGTACATTCCATCAGTACAGTTATATAGTTTGTTTTCACATAAACCAGGGATTGTATATTTTTGATGTTCTAGAATGAGAATTTATAGTTATACAAATATATGAGAACATAATTTTCCCTTCTCACCTCTCTTACTTATATTCATATACATATGTACACACATACAAAGTGGGCGCATCTACACATGATGCTATGTGAACATAGCAACCTGAGGGTCCAGAGGAGGGCCACTTGTATGGTTAAGGGCTTGCAGGCCAAGCCCTATGAGGAGAGAATAGGGTGCCTGGACCTCTTCAGCCTCCGCAAGAGAAGGTTGAGAGGTGACCTTGTAGCTGCCTATAAATTCACCATGGGGGCACAGAAGGGAATTTGTGAGGCTCTACTCACCAAGGCGTCCCTGGGAGTTACAAGAAATAATGGTCATAAGCTAGCAGAGAACAGATTTAGACTGGACATTAGGAAGAACTTCACAGTTAAAGTGGCCAAAATCTGGAATGGGCTCCCAAGGGAGGTGGTGCTTTCCCCTACCCTGGGGGTCTTCAAGAGGAGGTTAGAGAGGCATCTGGCTGGGTTCATCTGAACCCAGCACTCTTTCCTGCCTATGCAGGGGGTCAGACTCAATGATCTATTGAAGCCCCTTCTGACCCTAACATCTATGAATCTATGAATCAACCTGCTATGGTGATGTAGCATTCATGGGCACAAACTGTGATGCCACAGCTATGTCAACATAGTGACGTACTCCCTTGTTATAGAGAGTCACTACAGCAAAGTAGCAGCTAAAAATAACTACACTGCTGGCTGTTACTGCCGACTGTTACTACGCCATTCTAATGGCTGTAATTGTGCCATCCTAAAGGAAGTACTAAATAGGGCTGTGAAATTTTGGCAGCCATTTTGTTTTGGAGGTGTTTGGGGCCATTTTGGCACCCAAAACACTGAATCTGAATTGAAACAGAAGGCTCAGAAACATCTCTGAAACAAAACAAGGCATCTGAAATGTTTTGGAAATGTTTCAGAAAATTTCAGAGTTTCAGAGCCACGCTTGCAGGGAAACAGCTGTACACTGCTGCTCTGCCATGTGACTTAGGTCTGCAGGGAGCACAGATCCACACTGGGGGTCTCCTTACCACAACTGCCTGCCCTGCACTGTCCCAGGAACGTGGGGCTACACAGGGCAGGCAGAGATGGTGAGGAGGCCCTGTTGCAGATCTCTGCTCCCTGTGGAGTCAGGTCATGTGGCAGGACAGTGCTGGTCCCTGCCATGTGACCTGGCTCCACAGGGAGCAGAGATCCATGCCAGGGTCTCTTCGCTACCACTGCCCACCCCTTGCAGCCTCAGCTCTCTGCTCCCTGCAGAGCCAGGTTGTGTGGCAGGGACCAGCACTGCTCTGCCATGCAACCTGGCTCTGCAGGGAGTAGAGATATGCACTGCGGTCTCCTCCCCGCTGCTGCCTACCCTGTGCAGCTCCACATCTCTGCTCCCTGCAGAGCTAGGTCATGTGGCAGGGACCAGCACTGCCCTGCTGTATGACCTCATTCTGCAGGGAGCAGACAGCCATGCTGGGGTCTCCTTGCCGCCGCTGCCTGCTCCATGCAGCCCCATGTTGCTGGGGCTGTGTGGGGCAGGGAGCAGTGGCAAGGAAACGGTGTGAAGGCACAAGCAGTAAAATGAAAGAAAATGAAAGGAGCTGCTGCAGGGGGTACTTCCTCTGCAATTTACAGAGATCCCTAGTCATATATAGTGTACATTTTTATGATGTATGTGCATATATATCATTAGGGTTTAAATCTTCCAGCCATGATAGTCTATGACATTTATGAAAAGCAAGATTTTTTGTAACATTTTTTATTGAACCACCTGTATAGCTGAGAGAGATGTTGGACAAGCTTTTGAACACAGAACCCTCCTTCAGGTCTGAAGGATGAGAACTTTAGCTGTCTAACTGAAAGTGGCTACAACCTTATCTATGGCATATTTTTTTAAGAATTCATATTGTTTTACAATCTGTATGTCTCTGTAAAGTATTAGGCCAAGATTTTTTTTAAAAGACCTATATCAGCTGATGTGTTTCAGGAGGCTTGCCTGATAAGTACTCAACTTGATATTTCTTATCTTGACTTGATTTTCAGTGTTGTTGATCTGTTGTTTTCTTAGACTCCTTTTAGATCTCTGTTTGGTCACTTCTGCTTATCAAAAAATTAGAAATTGTCTTTCTCTTCTTTCACTTTAATGTTATTAAAAGGTTTAATATAAGCATTATAAGTAGGCAAGTTTATATCTCTGTTTGTTTCATGAATGTTTGTTCTTCCCAGTGAAGTTTATATTATTCCTTCTGCTTCAGTTCTCTTCTGAATTCATGCTTTGTTGACTTCTCCAGTGTTGTGGCATTCATTTTCTGTAATCTTTCTCAGTGTCTGACAGCTGTGCTGCACAACTTTTCCTGTTAGCTGACTGGAATGCCCATTTCACACTTTTGATTGCTTTAATTGCTTTTGGTGGTATTTGAATTCAGTGTCTACAATCTTCTTACAAAGATATTAATCGAAATAAAAAATTTCAGCTTGTCAGTGAGGAAAGTTTGACATAATAATCTATAAAGTTTGAATAGCTTATAAAGGATACTGAAAATATCTTATGAATGCTGGAATGACCTACATGTGAGACAAAAGCCATTCCTTCAGGGATAGGAGATATTTTGCCATTGTCTCATACATTATGCATTTTTTTTTTTACACTCCAACTCCATGAAAATATTTTTGCTGTTCATCAAAGAGCTGCTAAGGTTATGATTAGAGCACTTGGTTCTGTTAATTAGGATGGTAATGTTTTATTAGGATTACTGCAGTCTGAGCTCTTTGTTCTTCCCATTTGCTTGTTTGTAGCTTTCCTTGTTTTGGTGCTTTGATTCATTTTTGTGTGAGTAGATGTTTTGTTCGCTCCTTCATGCCTTAGAGAATGGATGCTGCTGATTCCTTTTTTGTTGGGAATACAAAACAACAGCCTAAGATTTTGTTAATAAGAGTAGAATAGTACAAGACAGTTCTGCTCAACATTAAGTTATAGAAATTATTATTATTATGAAGATATAAATGAACAACAGCCTCTCAGTAGGTAGAGAATGAATAACATGAATTCTTGACCTGGGGGTGTGGGAATTTTCACTTTTCCTGAGGAACTATACCTGAAGACCTGCTGTCTTCAGACTTCCATGTTTGGATAGAAAAATGTAGGCTGGGGATCTAGGTATATTTCAGATTACTGTGTGCATCATTAAACTCTGCCAATAAGAAACCACTCTTGCTGCAACACCTATAAAAATTGCAGGAAGCGAGATCACTCTTTCAGGACCTGAGGAAGGGCACTTTGTGCCTTAAAGCTTGTCTAACATCTTTCCCAAATATACAGTTGGTCCAGCTGAAGAGATCACCAATAAACCCCCCGCCCTTGCTTCTCACATATTTCCTGGAGCCTCACAGCTATGGCAACACTTCAGCTATGACGAAACTTCAACAGAAGAAACTTGTTTTAAAAATAATGAGAATAATGCAGAGACCTCTCCCTAGCTAATGTGCATACACATTTTATTTAGCTGACACTATTCTTTACCTTTCCTGGGTAAATGTTTTTTGAGTTCATAGATATTGTAAAAACACTTAGGGAGGATCCATATCTTTATGTGTTAGCATGGTAAGGCCCTGATTGGGTCCCCTAAGTATTACTGTGATACTATCAGAGGCATGACCAGGATGTAGGCTGTCAGGGCTTGACCCTAGAGGGTCAAGAGGATCAGGAACAGACAAGGTTAGGGAAGCAATTTGAAACAGGGAAAGTAGGAGGGTGAGGTCTGTGAGAGACTACAAAGTAGGTAGTTACCTTCTTCTTCATGGGAAGAACCATGAGCCATGTGGGAATCAGGAACAGGTAGCAGGTATCCAGACTAGTCACTAGCACCAGTGGGTCTGGATCAGGCAACTGTAGCTGTATGGCACTGGGACATAGGTGATTGACCACAAGCCAGGAGCTGGCTGTCAGAGACCAGCAGTCTGGACTGGACTGGAAGTGCAAGGTATCTAGTAGCTGGCATGGAAGCACAGGGGGTCAAGGAGCTGGCAACGCTGTCTAGACAAAACGGGTGGAAGCTGGAGTCTGGAACAAGGAGTCAGTGGAACATCTACACATGCATATTAATGCATGTCAATAAACTGTGTTGCACCAGAGTTTATTACTTCTGGGAGCTGCATTTACATGTGTGCCCAGGACTGCAGCATGTTGGATCAGCTCTGGCTAGCAGAGGGCTGGGGGTGGGGAAGGGAAGAGGGGGGTGGTCATCCTACTACCCTGTCAGCCCAGGGCTGCTCTGACCCAGTTCAGCATGCCATGGAGGAGCTGGCTGGGGCACAAGGGTGATCTAGTTTGGAGCTAGCTGACAGGCAGCCTCCACACTATGCCCCAGTCAGCTGGGTCAGTGTCTACACTTAAGTAGCTGTGCATGAAAAAGCTCCACAGAAGGATAGTGCTAGAATTTACAAGTACTAACTTGCTATGGAGTTTATTAGTTTCCTGCAGCCTTATAGAGCTGCACATGTAGATGCTGACACAGTTACTGCATATCTAATTAGGTAACTGCAGGAAATATCTCATGTAGATGTGTCCAGTAGGTACAAACCAGAAACCAGGATGAAGACAGGAATACAACAAGTAGGAAACAGGAAACCAGGTTAAATGAGCAGGACCTAGGATACTAGAAACTAACAGGAAGGATAAAGGGACTAGGAAACTAGGAATCCAAGGTAGGAACCAGAAAACCAAGCACAAGGAGTCAAGCAGAAAGCTAGATAAAGAGGCATCTGTCTTGTTGAGTATCCTGAAAGAAATGCTGCTTATAAGAAGAGAGCCATGCCTATATCAACACCTGAGGCTAGCTGGGAGTAGTTAGGACACTGACAGCCCAGCCCACTTGGTAACCAATTTAGCCTGCTTGCTACTGTGATTCTTGACAGGAGAAATTTTCATTAAGTTGTTTACAAATGATGTATTTAATTTTAAACCCATCTACAACTTTCCTAATACTATAATAATGACAGCTGATAATTGTATTTACTCAAATACAAGATGAGTTTTTTTGCCTAATCAGCATGGTGCGCCACTACACCAAGTACATTTTAATTCTTCTTCACACAGCTGACTGAGCTGTGCCTTTTCCCCATTACCAATGGTTCCTGTTTCTTTACTAGCCTTAAATGTCAGGCAAACATCACCAAACAGGACCCCAAACAGTTCACCCAGAACCCCTCTGTCACTCCCTTTCTCCTCCTGTCACATATGATTACTGTGGTCCCACCTTCCATGAGGTGCAGCCAGATCAGGTTGCCCTGTCTCACCTACATATAAAGTTTGAAGGATCCCAGTACTCATGACGAGAACATTTGGTTCCAGTCATGAGTGGGGGGCTAATTAGTACTTGGAACCTTTATGGGGCACATATCTGGAGTACACGCTCATAGTGAGCAGAGCTGAGCTGTGGGGTGTGTGCGCGCATATGTGTATGTGTGTGTACCAAAGTGCTGCTTAACAGTGTGCTCATTGGAGTAGTTAAATGATCTGTGCTAAAACTTGCAGTCATTTTAAAAAAGGTCAATACTGGATGAATTAAGTCTATGAGTACTTGTAGTAATTTGGCTATATATATGTAACTTACTACAGGTATGTTAATTTCCAGGTGACTGTTTTCAGATTTGCCCCTCACTTCCATGTGCTTAGGAAGAGCAGGATCTGACAGCAAGGAGAATTCAGGGAAAGGGCTGCAGGGGGAAGAAGATGGGGGAGTAGAGGGCAAGGGGCCACCTGAACCCCCAGATTTATTTTCCCTGCTGTAGTGGGAAGGGGGCAAATACAAGGCAAACCTCCAATAATTAGATTCTATACCTGGAAAATGTTAACAAATTTATAAATGGTCTATATAGAGAATCTAATTATTGGGGGATCATCTTATATTCAGGGTCATCTTATATTCAAGTAAATATAGTAATCACTTACACTTAATACTTATTTGTTAGCCCAGAGGTTGTCAACCTTTCACTAACAGTGGGCCAAATTAAGACAGCTTGGTATTAAGGTGGACCAGAGATTACAGTTGTTAGATATTCCACAACTAGATAGTGCATTCTCATGTGAAAATTACTAATGATAGGCTATATGAACTTCTGTGACCATGTAGGTTTTGGCACACTCGGCAAGACGGATAAAATCTCTTTCATGGGCCAGAGTCAATCCATGGTCTATTTGTTGCCAACCCTTGACTTAGAAAATAGTTTAAAAGGCTCAACTGTTAAAGAACAGCTGGACAAGCAGGACTGCCAGCTGAAAGGGACCAGTAGTCACCAGAATGGCAGTACCTACAATGAAAGGTCTTTTAAAAATGTCAAGGCTGCATCTCTGATAGTTTTTCCAGAGCCAGAGAACTACTATTAAGAATTCATGTCATGGATTCCCATAAATTTCGGTCTTAAAACTGCTTATTGTACTTGTTATGTATGAAAGTGTGGATGAAAACTGGTCTGTGAGACATTTGACTCCTGGATGATTTTACATATAAATAACACTACTTTGCAACTTCACTTCTGGTGAAATTTAATGAATGTTGAGTGCAAAGCCTTCAAGTAAAGGGCCCTAAGATTACCTGACCTACTTAAATGCTGGACAGCCATATGTTTTACTGGTTGAAGATTCTGAAAGATTTCAAGGTCCTTTGAGTATGATAAGTAGTATAGCCCAGAGGTGATGTAGGCTTTTCTTGCACTCCCAAGATCTTTTTTAAGAAAGTGGTAACTGAATCATATACTGAAGTATTGGTGATGCAAATGTGATTAGGCACCTCACCCATGATCAAACTATGCATTTTAATGGATGGATTTTAATGACATTCCATTAATCTTCATATGTTTGAAGTTTTGGCCATTGCCTACTATTACGCCTTCCACAAGCCTGTGGGATTAGCCATCTTTTCCCAATAGGACTAGAGGACCAATATCTCTTCAGATTGCAGGGGACTGAATGCTGAGATGTGCCATCCCAGAATTGCTGAAGCAAATCTCCATATTTTTTTATTTATTCAGCTTCCCAAATTGATCTTTGTTCCCAAGAGAATGATAAAATCCCTTTTGAGTAAGAACCACACTTTTTCATGGCACTTTTATTAAAGACCTGTTGATTGTGTAAGTATTTTAAATTAGGTTGTGTTATATTACTGTGATAGGGCGCTTAGTGTGTTTGTCACTTTAAGAGGAGAGGCTGCTTGAGAAGCAGCTTCCAGGTAGGGAGGAGGGGGATGAATAGAGAGTTATCTGACAAGAAGGGGCTGGTCTTGAGCCATATAAGCCCAGGGCCTGAGCTGGTCAGTCAGTCTAGCCCTGAAAGGCACAAAGAGAAGATGTCCTGGTAGCAGGGCTCCTGAGAGAACTGTTGAACTGGGATAAGCAGCACTTGGCATGGGAACAAGGCCAGAACCCAGTAACAAGCCAGACAGTGGAATAGGTAGGCCTGGGAGCAGGAGTGAATGAATCCATATGGAGAGGGGTGGCAGGAAGTGGATGGCCAGGATGCTCAAAGTCCAGCTAGTGAATAGAGCAGAGCCTGGTAGGGCAGAGGGACCCAGTCATAGGGGCTGAGGACATGGCCCAAGAGGGCTGGTGATGAATAACAGTTGGTGGTTGTAGATGGGCTAAAGGGAAGTAAAGCAGTTCCATCTGACCCAGAGAGAGAGAGATGGGCCAGAAGAATAGAGGGAGAGAGCCTAAGCCCAGGAAGGGCTGATTAGAGGGGGCCTGGGGTCTGAAGCCTAGCATGAGCAGAGGTGGAGTTGCCTAGAGAAGGGTGAGCATGAGGAGGACCTGAGAGGTAGGAGCCCAGAAGAGGCTGAGTAGGTAAGGCTAGGAGTCCTGGGGTTGGAGCCCAGAAGGGCAGGTATCAGCAGGGCCAGGGAGACCAAAGTTTTCAACTGGCCTAGGAATGGAGCCAGGGTCTAGGGAGACCGAAGGTCAGGGACCATAGTGGGAGGCCAAGAAGGCCAAGGAATCTGTAGCCCAGGAGGGATGACGACTGGGACTGGGAGCCCATCACTCAGGAAGAGCATGTGTTAGCATGTCATTGTGAGGCTTGGGGAGTGGGTATGGGGGAGAATGGAGCCCATGTAATTAGCCCTTAAGTCAATGACCACTGGCACCTGTGGTCAGAAGAGTAAGACCAGTCTTGGGAAGCCCTGGGTCAGTCTCCCCTTCCTCAGAAGTTGATAACATCAAGGCATGGTGGGTGAGTAAAGGTGAGTGTGCCCAATGGAAGTCAGGTTGGCAAGGGCTGAGAGGCCACTAGGGGACATTGTGACCACCATTGGGATGAGCACTTGCTACAATCACAAAGAAATAGTTCCAAGTCACTAAGAACTTTATCCAAACTCTAGGGATAAGTACAGAGTCAAAAAGCCTGAGGCTGAATTGATTCAATCTTTGCAGGTTAGAATCATAGGGCTGGAAGGGACCCCAAAGGATCATCGGGTCCATCCCCCTGCATGAGCAGTAAAGATATCTGGGGTCAGATGACCCCAGCCAGGAGACCATCCAGTCTTCTCTTAAAGACTTCTAGTGTAGATGATTGCACCACCTCTGGAGGGAGCTCGTTCTATAGTCTGGACACCCTAGTTGTAAAGAAGTTTTTTCTTAATGTTCAGCCTGAAACTATCTTCTAGGAGTTTTTGGCCCTGGGTTTTAGTTTTCCCCCAGGGTGCCCTGGTGAACAGTTGTTCACCGAGCCCCTGATGTACGTTTCTGATATAGCAGTAAGCCACAATCCAGTCCCCTCAGCTTTCTTTTCTTTAGGCTGAAGAGTCTGAGATCCCTCAGCCTCTTCTCATATGGCTTGTCTGGAAGTCTCTGATCATATGGGTAGCCCTTCTCTGGACCCTCTTGAGCTTTAGCACATCCTTGTTGAAATCTGGCACCCAGAACTGGATGCAGTACTCCAGCTGCGGCTGCACCAATGTTGAGTAAAGTGGGAGAATCAGTTTTTTGGATTTACTGGAGATGCATCAATTGATGCATGCCAGAGTATTATTGGCTCTAGCGGCTACTGCGTTGCATTGCTGGCTCATATTCATGCTGGGGTCTATTGTTATGCCCAAATCCCTTTCATTTGTAGTGCTGGTGAAGTTAGCAATGCCCAGCCTGTAGGTGTGCTGGGGGTTCTTCCTTCCTAGATGCAGCACTTTGTATTTCTCTACGTTGAACCTCATCTGGTTCTGTTCTGCCCAACATGCTAGCCTGTCTAGGTCTGCTTGTATCTGCAGCCTGTCTGCGGGTGTGTCCGCATAATCCCACATCTTGGTGTCCATGAACTTGGCCAATGGGCTTTTCACCCCCTAATCCAGGGTGTTGATGAAGATATTGAACAGCACTGGGCCAAGTACTGACCCCTGGAGTATGCTGCTGCCACATCTCGCCAGAATGACACTGAACTATTCATTTGGAGACTCTGTGTCCTACCCCACAACCAGTTTTGCACCCACTTGATGGTCCTGCAGTTGAATCCTATATCTTTCAGTTTTCTGATCAGTACCTCATGGGATACCAGGTCAAAGGCATTCTGGAAGTCAAGGTGTATGATGTCCATCTCTTTTCTCTCATTTGGGTGATGAGTCACTTGATCATAGACAGAAATAAGGCTGGTCAGACAAGACCTACCTGTGATGAAGCCATGCTGGCTGTCATTCAGTATTATGCCTTCTGCAAGTTTGTGACATATAGCCTCTTTGATGATTGTTTCTAGGATTTTCCCTGGAATAGGAGGTAAGCTAATTGGCCTGTAGTTTCCTGGGTCTTCACGCTTCCCCTTCTTGAAGATGGACACAACATTGGCCCTCTTCCAGCCATCTGGGATTTCTCCAGAGGCCCATGATTTTTGAAAGGGGCTCTGACATTACTTAAGCCAACTCTTGCAGCACTCTTGGGTGGAGTTCATTCAGTCCTACTGTTTTATACATGTTTAATTTCTTTAACTGATTTCTTTAACATTCTATGACAATGGTGGGAATGGTGTCAATCCTGCCCTGCCCATTGTGCCTATCTGGCATGTTGTTCCCCTCAGTCTTGTGAAAGACTGAGGCAAAGTAGTCATTTAGGAGTTTTGTTTGTTCCTGAGTGGTAGTGACCAGGTATTCTGAGGCACTGAGCAGCGGCCCCACACTCCCATTAGTTTTTCTTTTACTTCCTATGTAGCTAAAGAAGGACTTCTTGTTGTCTTGGATTCTTGTAGCTAGTTTTAGTTCTATTTCTGCTTAGCTTGCCTAATCTGGTTTCTACAAGTGTGGGCCATTGTCAGGTAGTCTTCCTTAGAAGCTGTCCCAAGCTTCAGTTGTTTGTACACCTCTTTCTTTTTCTGTAGGAGGACTGCAACTTCTCTGCTTAGCCAAGAGGGTTTTTTGACCCTTCTGCTACTTTTTCTCCATACAGGAATGGCCTTTCTCTGAATCTAAAGGACTGTACCCTTAAGGAATGACCATTTTTCTCATGCTCATGTGTGATTTCACAGTCACTATCACCTAGGCTGCCCTCTATGTTTAAGTTGGTCACCAGGTCATCTCCTTTGGCCAGGACCTGGTCAAGAACTGCATTGCCTCTAGATGGCCCGTGCACCTTCTGAGTCAAAAAAGCTCTTCAGTTCTGGTCAGGAAGGATCATGATTGATCCGAGCTGGCCGAGCATTCCTCCCAGGAGATGTCTGGGTAGTTGAAGTCACCTATGACAACTATGTCCTGTGCATGCATGACCTCCGTTAGTTCATGGGTGAATGCTAGATGAAGTTCCTTCCCTTGACCCAGGAGGTTTCAAGCTGTTCTTCTTTGGGGCTGACATTGGCCTGTAGGGAGGTGTATTGCTCCTTCACATATAGGGCAACACCCCCACCTCTCTTCCCTACCTGATCCCTTAGTCTCTGCTGCATAGATTGAACCAATAAGCAAGTGAACAGACATTCACTTTTGATTCTGGAACTGCAGCTACATGCCTGCAGGCCAGAATCACGAGCAGTCACGTTGGGTAAGGCTAGCTTGCCCACCTTGCAAGGAGAGATTTGGGGGGAGGTGCAAAGGCTCCTGGGATTCTGGGGGAGTGTGAGAATTTGAATTTGGAGGGTATCTGGGACAGAAGTTCAATAAACTGATTTAATCTAAATCAGTTATGTTGAATACTACATCCATCCAGGTTTATCTTAAACTAGTTTTGGCCATTTTGAAAGCAGTTTATATGTACTGACCTTCTGTTGTGTTCATTGGTGATGCATAGGGGATGCACACAGGTGCATGTGCACCCCCTGAGCATGGTGGTGCACCCCCTGTGAGAAGGCACTGTGGCGGTACCTGTGGGTGGTCATTGCTCACCACTTGCCACCCTCCCGCCTTTGCCACTGACACCGCCAGATGCCTGCAGGAGCTCCTCACTTACCAACTCCACACTCCTGCCACTGACAGCACTGCCACTGCCTGTTCCTGTGCCCCCTTCATGCCCCCCCTCCCAGCTTCCAGGGCACATTCATGGCTGTGTTACAGATTTGAACCAGTTTCCCTTTTGCTTATATCAGTTTGTGTAATTTCTGTCCCTACCTCAGTTATTTTGGATCTTGTTTTGAGCTCATCTCTACTATTCTAGAATTTTAAAAAATTGCTTTGTGGACATTTTGTGGGAATACAGCCTTTTTCAGACAATAACATTTTTGCTATTCAAGTCCTTAAACCATTTGTGATTTATTATTATCCAAATCAAACTATGAGCACAATGGTTCTTTTAAATCTAGAAGTTTTAAGCAACAAACAATTTCATCATAACTCTGATATCATTGGAATAGATTCACCCTGCTATCTAATTTGCATATATTACATTTTAAAACAATAGCTAGGCCTCTGTTTGCCAATATGTTGCCTCCGTTTGCCGTCAAGGAAAAGTATATTACCCTGCACAACAATGTATATAGCACCTGATTTACTACTGAGTCATTGATTTTAATCAACAGTCAAATCATAACATCATATTTATCAAAGTAATGGAGGTAGTGTGCCAATGGCTAACAGGAATACATTAAATTATAATATCTGTATATTAACCTCAACATATGTGAAAACATTAGAATCATCAGCTTGGTGTGCAGAATATAGAAGCAGCATGCTGACAGCATGTGAAGAAAGCAGAATCACCAGAATGAGTAGCCTGTGAAGATGTCAGTCCCTGAGTAATGTTTGAACAAGCATGAACAAGAATATTATTACGTGATACCTGTGATATATAGGACCATGGTACCATTTCCACATACAAATATCACTTGCTTATTGAATGAGTTACTGTGTGCATTTGAACTCTAAATATCATCCAATGGCTTTGTATTGTATTTACTGTGTAGCGCTTCATGCTCTGCCTCAGAAATTTTTATAAATATTTTATAAATTTCGTTGGCTACTAAAGCTTAGTTTTATTTAATTTATTTCTCTTCTTGTAAGTACTGCCTGTCCTGGCTAACTGTAAGTGGGGTGTTATGGGAGAAAGCTATAAGATAGGAGAAAGAGTAGCTACTTTTGTGCTGGAACGGAGAAGAGCTGTAAAATACATATAAGGGATGAAACACATCATTCTAGAGAAAATTTCATTTAGAAGGGTTGATCCTGATTGGTGCTGAGATGATAGGCACCTTTTCATCCTGTTAGCCTCAATATGAGTAGTACTTAGACCTTTACATTTGAGTGGGGCACAGCAAATCTATGATGTTTATGAACAGGCAGGCAGATTACCATTTGTCCTCTTTGTTGCTGCAGATATGAAATTCTTATCGATGGTTCTGTACTTCCCCAAGGTTACAGTTCAAGTGGTTTCCTTTTTTTTTCCTTTTTTTGCTTGTTCAGAATTTGTGTTACTCCATGATCAGTCATCAGAATGATGTGTTGCTAATTGATGATGTATTTGATCCTTCATCTGTTGCATGTATATGTTTCCCCTAAGCTTTTTCATGCCTTTCCTTTTCATCGGATGCCCTTTCTACTTTTATACCTAAGTGACTCTGACTTGTATTAAAACTTGCTACTTTGGCTAAACTAACACCAGTAATCTATAATCCAGTTTTTGTTCTTAAATTTAATAATTAGAACACAAAGCAAAAACAATCTGTAAATACTCACAAATTGTGCGTAATATAAAACAAATGCTTAGCTCTACTTCCTTGACACACAATGCTCTCCACAGAAGGATATTCTCTATATTGTCATCTGTTGTCCTTCCTCATTCTCAACCATGACCACTGGCATTATTCATTGTTTAAACTACAAATACCTTCTGGAACTGCGTAAGTGATCACAGCAAAGATTTTCAAAGGCACTCTCACTGAAGGGAGCTATTTTCACATAGTGGTAACATGAGGTGGAGACAGAAGTTACATTTGCCAAGTGATCAGC
Organism: Crocodylus porosus; assembly: GCF_001723895.1. NCBI lineage: Eukaryota > Metazoa > Chordata > Crocodylia > Crocodylidae > Crocodylus > Crocodylus porosus. The sequence continues at coordinate 60,175,240 of NW_017728948.1, forward strand.
CCCCTGAAGGTGCTCTACAGCTGTGCCATGACACACATGCATGACAGCAGAGTGCTTTAAAAGTGGATAATAGCATGACAAATTAACCTTCATCAAATGTGGGATAAAATGAAGGTGCTCTACTCTGGAGTGCCTTAGGGAACTTCTGTTCCCTAGGGTCAATCTGTTGCTCCGTAGGGCTGGGCTAATGCAGCCCAGCCCCCCTGGGGATGTCTGCAGGGAGGGAAAGGGAAGAGGAGAGAAGGAACCCGCTGCAGGCTGTGGCTTGCCCAGCCTTATCTGGGGGGTGGATGGATAGGAGCCTACCCACCTTGTGCCTCTCCCTGAGTTCCCTCCTTCAGCTCAGGCTGGGAAGACCACAGCCTGCAGCTCACTACCCACCCCCCTTCTCCCTCCCCCTGCAGAAAGCACTGGAATTGGGGTGGGGGTGGGCTGGGGGAGAGAAGTGGCTCTGTTCCAGGGAGGCTTGATTTTCCTCCCCTTCTCTCCCCCTGAGTCAACAGACAAATGTCTGTTGGGTCAGAGGAGGCACTCTAACTCATGGCACTTTATGTAAGCACCAGGACCCAGCCAGCTCCCTGAACTTGTGCTCTGCCCAACCCTCTGAATCCTTGACTCGGTTCCCCAGACAGATCTTCTGGTTCCTGGCTTCCTAGCTTCCCTGCACCTGGACTCTGAACACTCCCTTGAATCTTGCCTGCTACTCCTGACCTGGGATGATCCCCAGACCTTCCTGCTCATGGCCCAACATGACAGAAAGGAACAGAGCTAAAGAATAAATGCACAGAAAACTGTACCTAGTGCTCCAGTGACAGTAAATGTCTGCTGGTGGGTTAGACTAGTGATGACCATCCTTTTCAGCCCATGGACTTGATAAGCAGTGTCAAGTTGATCTGTGGGATGGATCCCACTCTGGCATGTTGTGCTGGGTCAGCCAGGGCCCAATGCAGCTATGTGGAAACAGCTTAGCTAGCCAGATACAGGCATGTGGGGCCAGGGGTCCACTGCCACCATGTGGGAATAGCCTGGGTGATGTCTTATGCAGTTGAGTGGGGCTGAGTGCCACTTGAGTCATTCCTGTGCAGCTGCATTGGGCACTGGCTGATCCCTCATCTCAGGGCTGACCTGGCCAAAGTCTGATCTAGCCATGTGGGGCTTAGAAATTTGGTGGCAAAAAAGCAGTGGCAGTGTTATTTGGCACCACTCTACAGTTGCCAAATTTTCTGACCCATGGAGAGCCCCACAGATGGGATGAGACAGCTCCAGAGAGCCAGATGTGGCCCATGGGCAGGGGGTTGAGCACCCCAGGGATAGGCAATTCCTATACTCAATGTAGTTGAAAATGTCATGCAACTATAAAAGCAGGAGACCTTATTTTTGGGACTACTATTGCAGTATGTTAGTGAGGTATGCTATTTTTGTGGTAACCTATCATCTGAGTTATATTTATATCTTATCTGACAGGTAAGACTATAAACAATGGAAAGTGGATATTAACCATTTGAGACACTGTGTGTCAGGCTGTGCACACCTAGGACAGATCAGGGGAGGGGGATCAATGGTGCAGGTACTCCCCACTTCCACTTTGCAGCACCCAGCTGAGGCTGATGGGGGACACCTTGGATCTAGGCAGAGAGAGGGGACCCACCTGCTCCTGGTGTTGACATCCAGCAGAGCCTAGCATCCTGTACAGGTGTTCCCCATAGCTGGAGCCCCTGTGCTTGTGGGAAAAAGCTGGTTGTGCGGGGATGCTGGGCAGGGAGCAGGGACCTGCTGCTGCCACCACTGTCCCTGGCCCAGCCTGGCACCCTGTGCAGCTGCTGTTTGAGTTGGAGCCCCCAGGAGCAGGTGCAGGAAGAAGCCCAATGGCCACTCTTTCCCTGTTCCAGCTGGGTGCTTCATGGAATGGCTGCATGATGCTGGCCTGGCTTGGGGACAGTGGCAGCAGCAGGAGATCCACCATTCTTGTGCCTGCTTCCTGCCTCCATGCCCCATGTGTGTCTGGGGACTCCAGTCACATCTCTCCATCCATCCTCCCCTCTTGAGTTGCAATGCAGGTTGCATATGCCACACTCCTCCTCTTAAAATCCTGGATCTGCCTATGGCAGACACTGATCTGAAGACATTTGTAATGCTGTTTCTGTGCAGCCTTTCTTAAATATTTTAGTGGGTTGCCATCACTGTTAATAAGGAAATGCCATTATTAATGTGATAACACCTGACAACTTGGTCATTAACAGCACTTACCAACTGATTAGGTAGCTAATGTCCAGAGGCAAAATTATAGGCCATTAAAGTTCTGAAGAAAGTTATTAACTGTACTGTTGATCATAATTTGGAATCTATTATTGCTGCTGTTGCATCTGTTGTAGTAGGAGTGGCAATAGTGGTATGATGTGTATTGATTTCAATCTCATAGCCCAATAATAAATGGAACTTTAATAGGCAATGTATAAATAGACCAACTGTGACTTAAAAATGACCTGCACAGGTATCACTGTATTATTTCTTAGATACTTTTTTTTTCTATTCCTGACATACAGCCTAAAATAGAGAAGATGTAGAACAGATCAGTGTGTGACTGTACTCTTCTGTCTGAGGCCCAAATGAGAGTCAGTAGGTCAATCAATGGGCTTGATTCAAGCCAGCTCTGAATGAAGGGCTGGTCTGGCAAAGTGTCATGTGTAGCATGCAGGACCTACAGTGCTGGGTCCAGCGTGTGTGCAAACCATCTCTGCATGCTGACTACAGGGTCAGTACAGCCCATGAGTTGGATTAATTCTGTGGGATGTATTTTTGACACCTGTTCTATCTAATGCTAAGTGAATATAGAAGACAAGAACCTATTCTTATGCAAGAGTCCTTGAGATATCTCAGTATAAGCAGTTAGAAGCTGATAACACAGTGGGTATGTGTGGCAGGGCACTGTTTGTGCCTGCCACTTTAAGGGCATGAAGACAGCAGCTGGCAGGTGCCTGATTAGGGCAGCCATTTTGGATTTAGGGCTGACCATATAAATAGGGCATTTTTGCTGCCTGGAAGGCTAGGCTACAACATTGCCTGGCTGCAGGTATCAACTGGAGGTAAGGGAGGATCTGTAGGGGATGGTCAGGAGGCTCCTAGTCCTGGGCATGACCTAAAACTGCACCCTGCCAGGAGTGGGTGGCCTGGTGGGGCTCTCAGTGGTACAGGAGCCCCCAGGAAATGCCAGGCTAGTTACCACCTTGGTGAAAGATGGGTTGGGGCACCTTAACCCCAGCTCCCATAACTGGGTGGATTACCCCCTTGTAAGGTCTGGAAGTGGACCCCAGTGAGGGAGTCAGGCCATAGACTCAAACCTGTCTTGACCTCCCCTGACTGGTCCATGCTGGGGCCAGGACCAGAAGGGCCAGAGGCCCACTGCAAGGGATGCCCAGAGCTGAGGGCCTGGGGTTCCAACGGACCTGGAGGTGGGCCAGGGCCAGTAGAGCCAAAGGTCCTGGGGGGACCACACCCATAAGGGGGAAGCAGCTTAGGAACTATGTAGCCTGTAATGAAGGTAGAATAGGCTGCCTGAATGGAGGGATCCAGACAGGGTTCAAAGAGCAGGATTCTGGGGCCCAGTATGGAGCTGGTGATATTGACAACATCTGGATGCTGTCTGTGAGGCTTGGGCTGCAGTTTAGGGCAGGAACGGAGCTGCAGATAGCACCCCCTGGCATCTGGGCAAGAAGTGGGCAGCCTCCCACTTAATTAACATCAATTAATTATCATCAAGGTGTTGCAGGAGAGAAGATGGGCAGTTAGCCCAGAAACAGGTGGACAGGCCACAGGAAAATTGGCCCTGAGAAGGCCCCCTGTTACAGTATATAAGGAAATTAAAAAAAACCCCACAAAACAACAACTATTGTGTGTAAAAACACAACCCTGACAACTGGAACCTCTATTATTGGCACATACTATAAATGACAGAGGGCTAGGCTGTTATTTCTAATTCCTGCATAGCCTCCTAAAAAGTCTTCTGTTTAACCTCCCATCTGAATAGGAGCAGTTCTTGCAGTGTACACAGGGGATCACCTTTAGGTATCAGAGTGCAGTGACAATAATGATATGAACAGGAATCCTGCTGTAGGTACTGAAATTTTGCCCCAAGGATACGAATACTGCTGTTCAAACCAACACCAATGAAGGCCAAGTTGTTAATTTCTTGCTCGCATTGATTGTATCGCACTGGTTAGTGATGCTACTCCTGTGGCCTTAGGTTTGAAAGTGTAGGTATCATGGCACCAATGTGAACACTGCTTAGCCTTAGGTGATTTAAGCAGATTGTTACCTTAACACAGGTTCAGATCTGCATTGGCTATAATACTACACAGCAGTATGTAGCAACAGGCAAACATATAATATTTTCCCTGGCTTAATGTTTTTTGGCATAAGCCTGGCGATCCAAAGACTGACTATTATGCATTGTGTTTTGAGAGGTCCTGAGGATACTGGAACAAGCCAGACAATGTCCATTTCAAAGGGTTGCCTAATTTGGACTGTGTTCAGTATTAAGTGCTTTCTCCTTGCCATCTGACCTACTTCGTGCCTTGATGATATTCAGTGGATTCAGTAACCTTTGCTTTTCTGCTTCTTCTCTTCTTCAGGTAATCCAGAGTCACCAAAAGCTCAGCTTCTGATAACTGCAAAAGCTAGTGCAGATAGTTCAAACTATCCAGGAACACAGTAGTATTTATTCAGGTGGTAAAGCTTAGACAATTAAAGACTTTAATACCATTTTGTCAATTCAATTTAAATAGAGAGCTCTGCATTCATTTACAGTACTTTTTCATACTAATTGGATCCTTTCAGAGGCTTAATTACCATTCCAAAATTACTTTTGTATGCTGGATAGATATTGAAATGTTAATATCTTCAAAGCCATATGCTCTCCATGTGGGGGTAGCTTAAATTTTACAATTGTAAAATACAGGCAGAAGACTTTTTACAAAGGAAAAATATCTCAGAGGAAAAAGAACCAATAACCTGTAGACTATGTATAATATTACTAGAATTATTGTTGATTTATTTATTTCCAAAGGAGCCCACAAAGTGGCAATATCCTATCAAACTTTGAGAAGGCAAATGTATCTGGCCTGGAGAATTTGCAGCATATTTAAAAAAAGACATAAAGGGAATTAGCTGATAGTTTCACTTACTGGCTCTAGTCAAAACCACAAAATTAAACAATGCAGATGGTCTGGCACCTCATTTAAAATATGTGGCTCCATGTTTGAGGATGAGATGAGTTTTCTCCAGGTGGATTCATAGCAACAGGATTAGAAACCTCTGGGTTTAAATGAATGAATCTTTTAATATGTCAACTAAATACCCAGTTATGTTGGCTATGGCTGTAACATATTATCAAGCACTAGTACATGCCTGCAACCAGCAAAGCACTATAGTAGGTGGATTTGGGTTACTTCTAGAGAAGAAATTGCCTGGAATAATGCATCCTGCATTTGTGCAAGGGGTTGGAATAGATGAACTCTGAGGTCCCTTTCAACCCCATGATTTTAAGATATTAGTGTCTGAGTGTATATATAAGCACAGGTTTTCCTTTATTTGTGTGCCATTCCCTGGGAATGCATCTACCACATAAATCAAGTTCTCATAAAAGCAAACCCAGTTTACAATGAAAGAGATAGGGATGCATTCCCAGGGCAGCAAGGGCGGGAGCGAGGCTGGGGCTAGGGAAGTAGCAGGGAGAGGGGTACAGCGCAGCCCAGTGGCTGCAAGCAGGCAGAGTCTGCCATTCCCAGGGCTGCAGCAGGGGCAGCATTGGGCTCTTCATGGTGCTTGGGGTGGGTGGGTGGCAGCCCCACTCACCCCACTTCTCCCCACTTACCATAACCCCTGCTGCAGCAGCCCTGGGAACAGCTGATGTGGCAGCTGAAAAGTATGTCTGTGATAAAAGGGCTTGCTGAAGGCTCTATGAAGATTAGACCAAGTGTTTTTCCTGTATTTGTTTAAATATTAAGCTATAAGTTGTTGCTAAAAGCCTAATTATAGTTTAAGATGTGGTGAGGCCTTGTATAAAGTAAGGTCTAGTAAATTTAGCAAAGTCTAGAAGTAGTAAGGCCCTGTGGCTCAGTTAAAATTACCTTATCAAAGGAATGCAAGGCTTGCACTGTTATTAGTCAGTCTAAGGACAGTTGAAGAAAAAGGAATCTAAGTGGTTGTACGTTACCAGTGTCCTTGAGAAGCTATAAATTAGCTGAAATATTTGGAAACTATTCAGAAGGAAGATGCAGCTCTGTGAAAAGGATTAGTTGGCTGTTGCCTGGATCAGTGGGCCCATGGACCTCGAGGAGCCCAAGAACTGCATTCCAGGGTCCTTCCTGGCACCCCTCAGACAGCATTGTTCGGGGATGCCTGACCTCGCTGAACTTGGTGGAAAGAGAAGCTTGCTGTGTATCGGGCATCAGAGAGACTGCCAATTTAAGTTACTGACATGAATTGTTTTTGTCTGTCATCTTCTGTCTTGTTACTACGCGTAGTTGTGTTTTTTCTTAAGTTTAATAAATCTTTCTTACTTTTCTACCCCTGATCACACCCTCAATCTAACAAACTCAGACTTACGTGCTGGGGGAAAGGTGGAGCGCACCTATGCCAATTGCATGTATGTGAATTTACCTTGCATATAATGAATTTCAGGTACAAATTTCATTGTATAAGAGCAAATTTGCACAAATCAAACCCACATAAATTGAGGGAAACCTGTACTTCTATTCACTAGACAATGAGGTAGCCAAATAGGGGTACAGGTAGCATTTTTGGTGTGACACTTGCAGACTGGGGAGGAGACAGGCAGCACAGTGGCAGTAGGCAGGAAGCAAAAAGCTGAGTAGACTTGCATAAGGGAAAGGGATTAGAGTGGCACTCAGGTAAGGTGCAGGGCTAATTTATGACATGCCTGCCAAAAAGGTTGCTTCTCACTGTGCTAGACCAGTAGTGCATAATCTTTTTGCCCTACATGGATGGGCAGCGCCAGGCTCACTTGTGGGCCAGATCCAGTACCTGGGGAAGGTATGGCAGATACCTGATCCAACCATGTGGCAACAGCCTGGCCTGGCTCAGCCCTGATTTGGTGATACGGGACTTGTAATTTGGCAGCAGAGGATTACAATGTTAGCTGCCACTGTTTCCCTGCTGCCAAATTGTCTGACCCATATCTAGCTCTGCAGGCTAGATATGTGTTGCCATGGCCTGGATTTTGCCTATGGGCCACAGTTTAAACACCCCTGTGCTAGACCATAAAGTAGCCACTAAGATGCATTAGCCAATTTTCCAAGCATTAATGCAAGAGAGTGTATTCTGTAGGGCTATTTGCAAAGGGATGTTAAGCATATTTCCTCCCCTGCATGTTTCTGTGCCTGGAGCATGTGCACATAGAATAGATGGTAGAGTGGTTGGGTCAGGGGCTGGCAATTATTTTGGGTGGAGGGCCCCTTACTGAGTTTTGGTCAGTCATCAAGGGCCACATAACAGGCAGCCAGGGGAAGATGAATATTAATTTTCTAAAATTTTTAGGGGCCCTGACTCTTCAGATATGTGGCCCACCAGGCCATTCTATGGCCTGTGGGCTGGATCTTGCCCACCCCGATGAAGCGTGGACATGGTCAGGAATGCCATGGCAGAGACATACTATTCCTTCAGTGCAGATATGTTCTTCCAGATCTTGATGCTGCTTTTCTTATTCACACTGAGTTACAGGTTCCTTACCTGTATTGATGTTATTGGGACTGCTCAGATGAAAATTTAAGTCAACATAAGTAAGTGGCAGAACTGGACCCCAAATTAAAGATTCCTCAGCTCGAGCAACAGAGTTCGCTTCTGTGGTCTGGTCTTTGGGCTCCCAAAGGATGATATTCCCTTACATTTTGAGTAACAGTTGAGTAACATCTTATTCAAATAATTGTCCAACTGTATTCAATGGAGCCACATATGGAATAAGACACTTCCCAATGAATACAAATATTAGAATGTGCTTCCAAATGATTTGGGTATTTGCAAATCCTTTATTTTCAAGAGATTTCATGAAGTTAAAATACAAATAATTTATACCAAATTGTATTAGAAATTACAAATCTGTTAAATATATCTTGGGAGGAAGAGAGAAAAAAAATCACAGAAACCTCACAGCTAGCATTTCTCAGTTGTCTAAGTATATATTTACAGAGACATCCCCAGAACCAGAATTCTGTCTGCCATTAAAAAATATCTAAGCAATACAAATAAAGTGGATGACACCTGCAAGATTTGTATTGCTTCTAATTGTTAAAAAGAAATATCTTCTCTCTTGGAACATCTCCTGCTGCCTTGATGCACTTAGCAATATTTATAGTTGTCTTACCATAGATTATATCAGTAGGTGTACTAGATCACATGAATATAACCTACCACCTCCTGCTGCCTTTTGTAAGCTTGTGAAAGAACTGACCATAGTTAGATTTTTCTGGTTCTCTCAGAGACCATTCTGATCAGGACTGTCTGGTGAGCATAAGGCCAAGGATACAATGGGGTCTGTAGGCTTGTGACTGTTGGAGAGGGGAAGGGGAAAAGAAAAGGGAGAGAAGTATGAATGTTACTGCAACAGATGTAGCCCTTCACAGGGGATTGCGTTGCAAGTTGGTAGATGCTTATGCAAACTGTGGAGATAGCATATGAAAAATAGCATACATAAAAATGAAGCTACACTATACACACAGATATCCTCTCTGCAGCATGTTCAGAGTTTCCCTGCACACTATTACTTACTCAGATATTTAACCGTGTACTGTTAGTCTTTCTGAAAAGTGAAATGACAGACTTTTTTATACTGTTTTTAACATTTCCTAGGAGACGCCATGTAAACTTTCTACCAAGCTCATATCAGCATTTTTTTACTAATTGTTTCTGATCTTTTTCCATATTGTGAGCATTTTAACAGGAAGGCAATGGCAGGCTGCTTTCCCTAGAGAAGAACAAAAGAGTCTGTTGATGTGATCTAAACAGAGAAGGAAAACACTGCATAAAATAAATACAAGTGTACAATAAAAGTGCTTCCATTTTCAGTGACTACTAAACTAGTATCTGGCTGGCATCAAAGAAACTTCTAATTGAATGAAAAAAGGGATTTTTCAAAAGACTCCTCTCTGCGTGTGACCGTTATTAGATACTTGTTGCAGCAAATTTTTACTATGAAACCAACCTGTGATGTGGTGACTACAGATCAACCCCATCTGGCATTGTTTGAAGAATAATACGATGTGATTTTAGCTAACCAGTTTAAGTGCGACCCTATCCTCCTAATCTAACCCAACCACCATGTTTGTTTTTTTCCCACCTTTTGTACCTTTTTTAAAGCTGTGAGTTCTCTGTGGCAGGTACTCATATCTATATTACATTTTAGTACTGTGCTTAACATAATAGGGTGCCTCATTCTCAGCTGGAGTTGCAAGAGATTGCCATAATACAAATAACAATTACTACCAATTATCTCCTGACTACAACTCCAGGAACAAGAAGGAAGTGGTAATAGAATTTATTCCAAGCTTGAGAAAATAAAAGGTTTATTAAATGGTTTCTGCTAATCTCTAATGGAAAAAAATACACCATTATATTTAGTAACAAATTTAGTATCAACTCAAATGTGGCTGACCTTGCTTATTTGAACAGGACCAGAATACCCATATCGCAGAAAAGACCATTGTCAGCCCTAAACTGATGCCCTGGTTGGCAGTTTCATCAGAAACTTTGCCCTGAATTGACCGTGAACTGAAGCTTGCCTATCACATTTGGGTCTTGCCTTCCCAAGGGTATACTGGCATTGCACATCACCCTGTAACCTCCCAGTATGCCTGTAACACACCATGCATCCACACAAAAAATTACACTAGAGTAGATTTCTATTTCCCTTTAAATAATTGTCCAATGTATTATGCACAGGTAACAATTCTACTTTTCCCGTGCTATGGATGTGTAAAAATGTGTCCATGTAGACAAGCATTTGCAGAATTATGAAGAACTATGTGTATTTATGGACTTATATCTGCATCTAAATCATAAAAGAGTGGTATCCAGAAACCCATGAGTAGCAGGCGTTAGACTGCAGCCCTCCTATGTTTTAGCCCCAGCAGCTGAGTAGTTAGGCTTTTCTTCCCCCAATAAACTGAAGATCCAGGTTCTAGGCCCCACTTGCCAAGAGCAGGTCTGACTGCCTAGCATGCCATTCTAACCACCATGCCACACACCAGGCATTATCCAGACTTCTGGTGGTGCCCTGGAAGTGCCAAGCAGTATTAAACTGAAGCAAAACAAACACAACTATAAAGTCCATGTACTGGAAAAACATAGCTGGGTGAAAATCTAACACAGTGGGGTATGAAGGCAGATCAGACTAAGACATCACCAGCACACCTTCTACAGCAGATAAGGAAGGGGCTCAAGGACACTTTGGAATGGTGAACTTTGTGGAAAAATTTGTAACTAACCCAATCAGTAACCTGAGAGCAATACTATGCTGTTGGGCAAAGATGTCCAACAGACATGAAGCAAATCTTCATCAAGAGTGATGACAGATGTATTGCAAGTGTTAAGGCAAACTTGAGTGTCAGTATATTCAAACAGAGAAAGTAGCTTTGAACTTCATCTATGGGTGTAAGTTTTGCGTCTTTTATGGCAGGCTGCCCTTTGCTAAAACTGGCTATAAGCTATTTAATGCCAATGTGAAATGGTTGCCTGGCAAACACTGTTCTTCCATCCCTTGTAACCCTGCAAAGAAACATATTTTCAGATATATAATTTTCAAATTGAATACAAGCATGAGAGAGATTTGATGGCTGTAGACTCATACCCTAGATCAGTGGTGCTCACTACCAGTTTTGGCTCCATAGGCTGATGAATATGGGCAGGGGGTGAGGGGGGAGCAGTCTGCAGACTGGATTGGGACCCATGCCTCCCTCATATGTAAGGATTGATCCCAAGTCCTGTGCTGCCACAACACAGCTGGAATGGATCCCGGCATGAGGTGGCTGGGTAAAGGCACTGTGGGGCCTTGGGGCTGCATACCACCACCATCTGGCCAGGAGTGGGCTCTATGGATTTAGTGCACATGGCCACAGCTGACAGGGCTCCATAAGATCTATGGTGAGCACTATGGGTCAAATGACATGCTACTGGGGGCTGAACCTGGTCTGTGGGGTTGGAGTTGAACACCTCTGCTCTAGAGCTTTTGCTCTGGGTTGGGCAGGGCTCTCTGCTCCACTGCGGGGCTGGCCCTCCACTCTGCTCCCTGGTTGCAGCTCTTCAGGTGTCTGCCTGGCTTCTGCTCCTTCCCTTCCCTCCCCACTCCCTGCTAAGCAGGCATTCCCTGTCCCTCATGGACACCTCAGCATTAGCTAGCAGACCACATGCTGGCTACCTCCCAGCTGTGGCAAATGGGATGAAGGCAGAATCAACAGGTAGCTGGTAATGTCCCTTTGTTGTTTTCTTAATGAGTTGATAAACACTGAATTAGGGGTGATAAACATTCTCTGCTGGGCTGGTCAGGAGGGGGCAAAACTTCTCCCTAATCAGTGTCTTGTGGGGGACTGGTCATATCCCACTCAGTTCAGCATTGTGCAAGGGATGGGAAGGCTGCTTTAGTGTCCCCCAGCTTCTAGCCTGAGCCACTGCAGGCATGTGCCTGCATTTTTTCAGTCCAGAGTGGATGTCTATATGGTTACAAACTGGTTCAGCCTAGCTAGGTTAAATTAACCTTCAAAGGTTGAATCAATTCCGGCTCAGGCTTTTTTAATGTCTGTCCCTAGCTTTTGGGTCTTGGCAACTGCCAACAAAGATTCTATGTCTGCCTACAACAGGAAGCAATGGTTCTAAACAATAACATCACTAGGTGACACCTTACAGACCTATCAAGTTGTTCTTCCAGACAGATGCAAACCTCAGTGAAAAAGGTGATAGCTTCATTGAGGACTGAGGGAGGAAAGGGGAGCCGAGTCATCTGTTTTGCTGAAGAAATCACAGGCAGTCAATAACAACCACAGGCCCAGAAACTGACAAACCAGAAGAAATGGACATTCCACTAACTGACAGCATTGGTGGTGGTTGTTTGGAGAGATCCATAGGTCCACAGCTCACTTCATAGACTAATCATGAATTGCTAGTTAGTTTTAATACATGGATTTTACATTTTGAAAAACTATTAATGTTTGTAAATTGTAAACTATATTTTTGGTTAAAGTTTCCTTTTTTGGGAAAGGAAGAAGTTGAGAACTGTATATTTGAGTCTCTAAGGCAGGGGTGAGCAATTATTTGGGCTAGAGGGCCACTTAAGGGGTTTTAGTAAGCTATTGAGGGCTGGGGGGTGTATAAATAATACATTGTTTATACAAGATGAATACCACCAACCATGATTGTGCTTTAGAAGACTGATCTCTGCTCCTTTGTTTCAAACAACTTGGGAGTGGATGCTGGCTCTGAACCTCAAGTAGATGAAAGTACTTGACTCAGCAAGCCAAGCTCTGGAGAGACATGTTTCTTCAGCTACTCCTCATTCCTTGCTGTTTTATACTGGCTGTTGGTGGTTTCTGTTTTATAGTTCAGATGTTTTGATTTGCTTTTATGAGTTATTTATTTAATCTCTCCCCTGGTACCACTGGTATAACTGAGAAGGGGAAAGTGGGGCAGGAGTATTGGGCACTGCCCTTGCAACAGACATGGTGGGCACAAAAGCTGCCACTACTGTACTGTTTCTACTGAAGTGCAGCAGTTGGCGCTGCTTTGTGAAATGAAGTTGCTCAGAGCTGCCCTGTTAAGCCTTTGCCATGTACTATATACATTGCCTAGGGGTCTAACTATTGGTTATGGATTCTGTTTTGCAGGTACCTAAAAGTTAGGCCATTGTGAAATAAATACTAAAAGAAAAAAATAAATAAAATAAATAATGAAGTACTTCACTGCAGCTGGATTCAGCCCAAGAGCTCCATCAATTGGTCCCTGCTGCTGCCCCTGGGTCTTGTGCAGCATGTGGGTCAAGTCACAGTGTCACGGGGTGGGGCCTGCAAGTGGCTGTGAGCTTGCTAGCGCCCCCTGCCATGTCAATTAAGGTGATCCAGCACCCTTTTCTCACCCGCCTCGTCTTTGTTCTTATTAAGTTCAGTAAGGGAGGCTGCCTACTTCCACCTTGAAATGGAGGTAATACCAGCACTGTCTCAAGTGGGGTGCTCCAACACCCCCAGCCTTATGGGCAATACGTGCCTCCTACCTCCCCTTTAGCATGCCCCAAGCATCGCAGCTGTTCCTGGACATTGCTCTGTCCTTGCCCTCCGGCATCTTCTCTGGCACCCGTTGGGCTCATCTTGCCCCGCTTCCGGCACCCGTTGGGCTCATCTTGCCCCGCTTCCGGCACCCGTTGGGCTCATCTTGCCCCGCTTCCGGCACCCGTTGGGCTTAGGTGGCCATAGCCGTGCTTGGCTCCCTGACCCTCCTTTGGGGTCTTACACCCTACTCAGGCTTTACTCCTGATACTGCCCTGCTAGGCTGGGGTCAGGATACCCCACTAGCTCCAGGGCTCTTCGCTGCCCCCTTTTAGCTCCAGGGCTCTCTCTGGGTCCTACCCCAGTTGGGGCTCAGGTGGCCACAGCCGTGCCTGGCCCCCAGGACCAGGGTCTCGGTCCTTTGCCTTGATAGGGCTTCTCTCTAGTCTCACCCCACATGGTGGGGTCAACACCCCTCAATACACACACCACTGGCACAAACAGCTGTACCCACCCAGCACTGCTAGCTGTGCCTTGCTGGGCACCAGGAACCCCCAGATTATTGGGGAGCTCCCACCCCTACAGCCTCACCCAGTCCTCCAGTTTAACCATAACAAAAACCATGAGCCAAGCAGCTGCAACATAAACAAGAAGCCTACCAGCTCATAACGCAATCATGAGCCCCCAAGCTCACAAACCCAGCTCCGCTCTATGCTGGCCCTGTCTTACCTCCATCAGAGCTCCCTTTACCCCTGCATCATTGCAGCCAGTCAAAGTGGTCAGACCACAACCCAGGCTTCTCAGCTTACCCACAGAGCTCCTGCTCTTGTAGCTGCCAGCTGTTTATAAGGGCCTGGCCCTGCCCCTTTTGGTCATGGGACCAGCCTGGTTGCCCCAGCAACCCACATCTGTGCTGCTTCAGGGAGCTTCAGCAGCCCTATTCCTACTGCTAGTAGCAGGCACCCTGGTGCCCTGCTACACACAGTATATGCATAGTCCAGGACACAAGCTATATGTAGCACCTACTTTGGCTGGTCCAGGACCCATGCTTCATACAGCATCCATCCTAGCCAATTGGGGGTGGGAGCCATGTGAAGTGAAGGTCCTGGAGCAGCCAGAATGGGTTCTCTGTGTACCCCACTCAGAGCTGCTGGACCCAGAGCTGACCCTAGGGGTGTGTGAGGCCTGGGGCATATCAGCCTGTGTGGGGCCTGTTCAGCAAGGGGGAGGAGGGGTCGGGAGTGGCAAGCAGCCAGAGCATGAAGCCAGTGGCATGCAGTGGTTGCGTGCAGTGGTGGCGCAGCCCTTGGTGGGGCCTGTACAGCACTGTCCATGGGGCACCCCAAAATGTGGGGCCCAGGATGGTTGCCCCCAATTCACCCCCTTCAAAGGAGGCTGGCTGGACACTGTGTACACTGGATCCAGCATGCAGTGAAGAATGTCTGTGGGCCTCATCTGGCTCCACACCATTCATCCTGCCCAGAGACTGATTTCCTGAAATTTCATCTGGTCTGCTGGCCAGATGAGTTTGGCACCCCTGCTTTATTTGATCTAGCTCTTTAGCCCCCAGAATCATATTCAAAATGTTATATAATTCAGAGAGACAAAAATTTTAGTGGGAGATATTTTTTATTAGATCAACTGCAAGGTCGGGATAGATTTAGATGTAGTCTCAACTCTGCAGTTGGTCCAATAAAAGATATCACCCACTAAAATCCCTGGCTCTCACATATTTTTTGAACTATCATGCAGACAACATTACTCCAGCACTTATATAATTCACTGTTTCAGGGAGACAGGAACGGTGGGACGGCTGTCCTGCGGGCAGCAAACCTGTAACAGTTGATTAGAATGCTGTGTGTGGATGCAGGGCAGAACTGCACCCAAAACTGCATGATTTGTGTGCATCCAATACAAGTTCAAATTGGCAATGGTGCATTTCTCTAGAGTAGTTGCCATTCTTCAAAGTCAAGCTGTCACGGCTATGTGGGGAGTCTAGTACTGCTCCTTTCTCATCTTGTTCTTTGGACTTCAGACTCCAAGTTTGTCAATCCTGTACCTTTCATGAAGACTAAAATAAATGAAGTTAAAACTCACACAGGGTATAAAATCTTGCTGATGTACTTGGAGTCATTTGCAGAGAGCAGTGTTCACATGTATTTTTCATTTCTCCAGGTATTGTAAAGGATATGTCTTACTGTGACATAGTGAGCTGCTTTATTTTCCTCTGAAGTGTCATGAAAATCTTTACTTTGACCATTGTTTTCTAGTGTGTATAGTTTGCCCCAAGAGCAATTTTTCATCGTTATGATGTCAGCTTTCATTTTTATGTCGATGATACAGTTACGGTTGTCTTTGAAATTCAGCACCTCTGGTTCTTTTATTGTCTGTCAGGCATTAAATCATTAATATTTTCAAAATTATATGCTGCTGAATATTGGCAAGATGAAGCTCCTGGTGACTGGCTCCTTATATTTATTGAGAACTGCCAGTCCTATTCTTCTGGCCTTTGAGGATCTCAAGTTCTAATTCAAACAGGTATCTAGAGGCTTATCTTTGATTGAGAATTGTTTCTTATAATTTTATATGTACAGAAAACTGCCTTTTATCATTGGAACTTTGCTAGACT
Source organism: Crocodylus porosus (assembly GCF_001723895.1). Lineage (NCBI taxonomy): Eukaryota > Metazoa > Chordata > Crocodylia > Crocodylidae > Crocodylus > Crocodylus porosus. Next base: position 60,191,128 of record NW_017728948.1, read on the forward strand.
CCATTACTGATGCGGAGAGCTTTTCACTTATTTCATAGATTTCATAGACATTAGGGCTGGAAGGGACCTCGGAAGATCATCAAGTCTAGCCCCCTGTCCCAGGGGCAGAAAGTCAGCAGGGGTCATAGGATCCCAGCAAGATAATCATCCAATTTGCTCTTGAAAGTGTTCAATGTAGGTGCTTAAACCACCTCTGATGACAGGCTGTTCCAGATTTATATATTTCAGATTAATTTATTGGAATTCTTTATTTTTAGCCTTTCCTGAAGTCTGAGGTTCCTCTTTGTAAAAATAACCCCAACCTGGACACTTGTATTTTTGACACACACATTAAATTCTTATTAATTAGCAGTGATAATCTAATTCATCTTATATTGATTTTGTCAGCTTTTTTTCTCTTTAAAATGCTCTTCTATTTTCAGTTTCTCATTACTCGCTGGTAATGTGTCTATTTGTGATGTTTTTATGCCATTCAGATATTCAATTGCTCATTGTTGACTCATTCCATTTTGACACTTACCAATTGTATGAAAAACTTTTCTTTGCATTTATGAAAGCTTGCTTAATTAGCTCAGTTTTGACACTGCATGACACAGAGAAGAAATGGGTGGACCCTCTAAAGATCAAGGAACACACTTACAGAATATGATCTTAACTTGTGCAGTAGTGAGGATCATTATAGTTGTTAGATATCCTCTCTCTGCGAATTGCACCAAGGGACTCTGTTTTTTGACTAAAAAGAGACGCATCGTTTCTCAATACTCGTATTCCTTCAGATTACAGTTGCTGGCTCTCTGTATTCCAGAACACACTTAGTCCCCGTCCACCTCCGTATCATTTCTCTGGAGGTCTCCAGTCCTCACAGTCAATTTGTTGTCTCTTGCCATTTGTGTCTTTATGGCTGTTAACTTATCTTCTTGCTCAGGCTTTCTTGGTTTCCTTTTAGGCTGCAAGAATGTCATTTTTCTGTGTGACCCACTTTCCCCAGATGGTTCCGTGTTTGATAAATGAATCAAGAACAAGCAACAATGGAGGAAGGGAAGTCAACCTACTGCTGACTTGGGCTGCATTTTGCAATTGAGATTTGGTATTCTTTATGCCTTTCCCAATGCTAACTGAAAAGCCAGAGCTCAGCAATATTCTTTTAGCTATCATTGTTAGGAGGCATTGTACCAGTGTGTGAGTCAGTCGAGGGGGTGTTGTAGTAATGATAGGGAGGATACAAAGCCACCTGAAGCTGTTTTGTATTGCAGTTTGTAAAAGCAGGATCATAGCCCACCTGGTAGCTGTTAAAACACTTACTAAAACTGTTGTTGTAAGTAGTTTGCTGTTTGGATGTTCAAGAATAAGTTTGTAGCCTCGGATTCTGTTTTATGCAGCTGAAACTGGCTCCGGCGAACCTTTATGATTTCCCTTGAGAAATCCTTTATGCTCATATTGCTCACTCTCAGATGCATGGCTGCAGCAGTTCACCTTGCTCCCTCAGAACAATTTACTAAGAATGTCAGCACTGGCTTCCGTGCTGCTGCCAAGATAGCTCTGCTTTCTCAAGAAAGAAAAGTTGGGAAGTTATAAAGGTGTAGAGAACCTCATCTTACATTCCAGATTAAACCCACAGGGATAGGTTAATAGTATCTTAGGCTGTCTAATTCTGACATAATTTTTTCAATATCAGTTGTAATTTTTTCTCTGCATGGTATCGTGAGAAATGTCAGTGAAATAACATGAATCTCATAGGCTCATTGAAGGGAGAGATGGATTGCTTCCTTTTGTTATTGGCTTTTGTGAATCTCACTGTCTCCTGGAATAATAATGATGATAATGACAATGATGAGTTAGAAGCTTTGAAAAGCAGCAGCTATACTTCTGTCTGCATCTGCTATCCTGACAGCTCAGAAGTCATACACTTTGCTAGGTAAAAGTGTCAAAGCCTCATATCGGATTATATCTGTTTTGAGTGGAAAAATTTGTAGAGATAAAAAGTCCTTACTATGTAACAACAGATTTTGACTGCTTCCAACTTCTTGTAAAAATTGCTTATTTTAGCATGTAATAACATTTTTTTACTTGAGCTGGCTGAAAATCAGGATTTTAGGTTCGTGGGAAATTTTATTTTTTGAAATTAGGTTTCAGTTGAAAAAGGGCTCAGATCAACATTTGACAAAGGCAAGAAATACTGAGGGAATTGCTTTCAAAAGACTCATAATTTTTTCCGTGAGCACTTATTCTGGAGTATAATAATAGAATTTCATCGATATATTTTCTACAGGGTCATTTGGTGCATTGGATGAGATGTTGTATAGGATCCATGGTGGGATATAGTGTGCATTAGTCATTATATATGGTACTGTTTATTTAAATGAGGTTAGGTTGTGTGCCTCCTTAGACACCATGTTTTACTTTCAGTTTTGGTTTCTGGTCAGAACGGTAAAGGTAACAGCCATGTAAGCTGTGTGGTTCTTTCTCTGCTAGTTTAATCTTCCCACCACTGTGCAGCCACAAGATATAACACATGCCTTCTGTTTGTTGTGGGATGTGTTGATCGCAGTGGTGGTAGAGATGCATTGTTATGTTTTGCATTTGTTATTAGGAAGGGTCTTATTCTGCTTGGTGATTTTGGTGAGGTTGGGGGGTTGTTTTCAAACCTGGAAGAGGAGCAGTTGACAATGCATTTTTTCAAAGTGTGATCCTTTTCAGATATTAGGTTGTAATTGTTTGATGATTTTCATTAAAAGATTCCAGTATAGGATGGCATGTGACAACCAAGGATGTGTGGTAGATGGGGTTATCTTTTATGCTGTAGTAAGTTTGTGAAAGGTATTCAGGGGCCTTGTTCAGACATGGGTGGGGTGGGGTGGAAAGAGGTGTCCTTGTTGAGTAAAGGCAGTTTTTGGATTGATGAGGTGGGAATCACAAGTACTCTTTTCAGATCAGGTGTGATGGTTTCTGGAGACCTGGTTGCAGATTACAGCTTTTTGGGTGTGTTCGGGACAGTCACTAGTTTTGTGGAGGTAAGCTTGGTGGTCTGTACTTTTTTGTATAAGTTGCTTGTAGGATAATTTTCTGGTATCTAGAAAGCTGATGTTAGTACAAGGAAATTTCAGAGAGAATTTCATGGATGGTGCGAGTTACTGAAATCAAAAAGTGAACTCAAGCGTTCAGTTCAGAGGAAGATGACCTCTACAGGTCATTTGTATAGTACTGGTTTGGTAGTGCAATTTTCTAAAAAACTCTTCTTCAGAGTGGCTTGCAAAGAGGTTGGCATATTGGCAGGCCACCTTTGTGCCCATGGTTTGGAAAAAGTGTTGGTTGTTGAAGGTGAAATAATTATATATGAGGCTTTAATGGATGATTTCTGTTATACATAGTGGTTAGAAATCCCAAGTGTTGCCCATTGTTTTGTAACTATTTCATGTAGATTCTGAGACCTTCTTGATGTGGAATATTAGTGTTAGTATATAATCTTATAGTATTATATTCCATGTATTATCCCAGCAATGTTCATGGTGGCAAGGATGGCATTCTCACAGGGGTGTTGTTATAAAATATAGATTTTGTTGAGGAAGTCTGTTGTATTGTAGGAAACTTGCTTTTTGAACGATGAGTGGTTTGAAAAGGGTGTCTGTGAATACTGATGAATCCTCAGTGAGGGCTGAATACGAGTCTATCATAGTTTCTTTGTTTGTGTATCTTGAATGGTATGTAAAATGTTCCTGCAGTGGGAAACAAGATTAGTTTGTGTCATTTTTCTGAAAACTGATCAAGGATTTGGTGATCCCTTTTTGACTTCAAAAGTGAATACCTATGTGGGATCTCCTTGAGTTCTGCACAAAATTGGTGTCTGTTTGGTCTTGTTGATATAGTCTTTGCAGTTAAGGATAACAATGGCTCCTCCTTTCTCTGCTGGTCTGATCACCATTTGATTGCTGGGTTCTGGGGTTTGTGTAACATTTTTCCTAAAAGGGAAAGAGTAGTGATGGTGGCAGTGTATGTGCTTAGATAGGATTTTGTTGTTAATTATTTCCCTAATGCAATAGATGCCAGTGTGGTTTCATTTGGTATGAATAAAAATACTGCCAAACAAATCTTTTCCTGCATTCCCTGAATCATCACAGCTACAGCAGCACCATTATTATATGTTACAAGGCAATAACTTTGCATGTTCTAACTTCAGAAATAGAAGTATCTGCATTAATGTTATACTGTATATTGGCTGATTAGCTCTGCTGAGAAGCAGTCCATATTCCTCAGGCATCTCTTTGCAGTGCTCTATGTTTATACAATTGCCAAAATACAAACTGTACATTTTGCATATTTTTGCTTGTTTTGCATGTTATATATAGTTAGTATTGGTAGTTAGTTAGTATTAGCCAGGTATTTGGACCCCTGTGGTTCCTTTATATTATGATTTTTTGTATTAAAAGTCGATAATATATACATATAGCTGTGTCTCTGTAAAAGCATTTAAACATGTGTGAGTGCACACACACCTTTATTTATTATTTCTAATCTCATAGCATCTAACAGAATTGAGTCCTGGTCCATCAATAGGAGGTCCTAAGTGCTGTATAAGCTCAGAACCAAAATGGTCCCTGAGCCAAAGTGTTTATGAGCTAAGTATAAGACATGTTGATATGTGTGGTGAGCAGTATATTCAGAACATCAGCAGCCTAGCTGTGTCTTGTAAACAACATGAAAAAGAAGCATTTCAAGGGATAATTTGAAGTGGAACAAGGAAACAGCTTTTCACATGTTTATAGAGAACTCCTTCCAAGAGGGTCACCTTGATGTAGTAAGTAGGTGATGGAGGCTGCATCATGGGTCAATTGGAAGTGGAAGTCCTTTTCTCAATACCGAGTAAGAGTTGAAAGGTAGGGTTGGGGTAGGCTGTGAAGGTTTTGAATGTGAAGCAAGGGTTTTTGGTGATATCTGCTATTGGACCAACTGTATAGTTGGGAAAGTTCTTAAACAAGCTTTCAAGGAATAAATAAGAAATTGAAGACAAGAAACTTGTTGTATCCAATATGAGATGGGTGACACCTGGTGGATGGCAGCACTATGGAAAAGGATTTAGGAGTCTTGGTAGATATTCAGTCTGCAATGTGGTTCAGCTGCATAAAAGGTGAATATGGTTTGAGATACATCAATAGAAACATTAAGTGCAAGACCTAGGAGGTGATAGTGCCTCTCTACTTGGTATGCATTAAACCTTATCTGGAGTACTGTGTGCAACTCGACGTTTTAAAAAGGACATGGAAAAGTTAGGGAGGGGGGCAGGCAACAAAGATGATGAAGGGCTTGGATTGCAAGTCATATGAAGAGAAGTTGAAGGAACTAGCCATGTTCAGCTTGTGGAAAAGGGGCCTGAGAGGGAACATGATAGCAATCTTCAAATACCTGAAGGGCTTCTGTAAAGAAGAAGGAAACCACCTTTTCTCCCTTGCTGCAGAGAGGAGGATGCAGACAAATGGCTTGAAGTTTCAGCAAAGTACATTTAGTTTGGATATCTGGAAAAACTTCTTCACTGCTAGAATAGTGAGGCAGAGGACTAAATTCTGTAGCAGCTGTGTCCAGACAAGCAGGGGTGTATGCTTGCAGTGGCACAAATTGCCTCAGTGCATGCTCCTGCATGTGTGCTTTGTTGCAGGACAAACTGCTGTTGCCCAGCTCCTTGCAGCTCTTCAACCAGGGAGAGTTGGAGGCTGAGGCTGGCATCTGTGCTGGCCCTAGCAGTCTTACCTGGTGTCCTGGTAGCATGCTGGACCAGTAGGGGAACATTGCTCTGGATGCCTTGGCATGCTTTTTTGGTGTGTGCATTGCACCATTTTTAATTCTGCTGCTTCTTCTGTTTCTCCTCCTCCTCCTCCTTCTCTTCTTCCTCTACTGGAAAATCCTAGTAACAAATTTTGCTGCTGTGCTGCAAATTTGCAACACAGAGCACGTTTTACTGTTCACCATGTGTAGTTTGTGGCACCTGCTCATTTGGACACAGCCAGAGAAGCTGTGGACTCTTCATCACTGGAGATAATGAAGAAGAGGTTAGATAGCTACTGGTTGGGGATGATCTCGGCATAGTTATGCCTATGTTCTACCATGGATATTTCCCATGCTTCTGGGCTTTGCCGATTGTCACCCTCCTCCCCTTTTCTGTTACATGTCAGGGTGTTTTCAAGCCTTCTTCAAAGGCATTGGGTGCTGGCTATAGCCAAGGCCGGAGACCTTGACTGGGGTATGCCAGTGCTACCACTGGGACCAAAGATGGAAGTTCCTGGTTGGAGGGTCTTGCCTGTTCACTCAGGGTCAGACCAATCACTGTATTTGGTATCAGGAAGAAATTTTATCCTGTGGTTAGATTGAGAGGTTTTTTGCCTTACTCTGTAACAAGGAGCATGACCCTCTACCAGGGATTTCTTGAGCACATATTGACAGTGTTCCATAGAAGCAGGGCATTGGCTGCCATGGTTCCCCTGCTTTATCGGTAGCAGATTAGGATGTTATATCTGTGTTGTGTCAGGGTAGTTTTATGTAGAGTTTGGATTATAGATTGCATTGAGTGGTTTGGATAGGGAAGATCCTGCCTTAGGCAGGGTGGGAGTTGGACTAGATGACCTCTGGAAATCCCTTCCAACCCTATTGTGTATGATTCTGTGGTGATGTGACTAAGAGGGTGCTAGTGTTGTCACAGAATTAATGTGTTGTAGCCACAACTGTCCAGGGAATATGCCTTGTTTTGTCTTGAATTGTAAAGTATTTGTCAATCCCCCACTATCTTGAAGTAATTGAAAACTTGCTTTGACTCTTGCCAATTTCTTCTGTTGCCTATGTAATACACAGTATGCATATTTATATAAGTAATGTGTTATCCAACGGAATATTTGATGAACTTGGATTAATTTGGAAACTATTTAAAAAGGTCAATAGGAATATTTAATTGCCTCTGAATCACCACTAACTGCCATTGATGATAGTTTCTTATGAGACTATCATGTGTTGCTCATCCCATAACTCAGAAATGACAGAGTGGTTTTGGTTTGAGTAGCTGTAAGTAATGAAGAAAAATGATGTTTTAACTCTTTAGTAGTACCTTTGTATTTGATCATTTGCAAAAATAATGCTTTCTTTCTTATAGCTCCATTTTTCTTCTGAAACTGTTTCCCGTCTCTCCCCTAAAGGAACTCCATCCAGGAGAGAGCACAGGAATGCCAGTTATAGTGGAAAATGTGATTATCCAAATACAGTTCACAGTTTGTACATGATTATTCAGGTTTTTTACTCTGTGCACTCTGAAAAATGACTGCATTTTCTTTCAGGGTAAGTGACTGCAGGGCTTATGCACAAGTGTGGGTGAACTGTTCAGATAAAATAAGAACCACCCTGATCCTTTTTGCTAAAGAAAATCTGAACTGAACATTTCTGGTGAGGTTTTTTTTTTTAAAGAGTTTGCTTAATTATTATTATTTTTTAAAAAGAAAAATGGGGTGAAATACTGGTTCCATTATAACTAATGACACAATTTCCATTGGTTTAAATGGAACTAGGATTTTACCTATTGTGTTCATTTTTAAATTTTTTTCAACTTCCTGGTTGTAGAGAGGACCCACAGCACTAAATTATCACAGTCTTCCATATACCATTTCCAGCTTAGCTAAAAGCAGAGAGAACAGGGCATTTTATAAAAAAGGTTGAAGTATTTCAATCCCGATTAAAATGAACAAATAAAAAAGATTGAGAACAACTTTTCAACATTTACATTTTCCCCCAAATTGGAGTTTTGCAGTCCTTTCTCTATATTTTCTATATTAATCTTTCAATTTAGGCACCTTCCTTTAGGTTCCCACCTTGGAAAGTTCAGGTTCTGGAGCAAGCTGAGTTCGTGTGTGCACAGACTCTTTTACCTTTGTGCTTCGTACTGCAACTGAAAACCCTTCTGCCAGCCACCATTCTTTCCAGTAGTATGCCTGTGACAGTATTTTCCCCTATAACCATGGATCATATTTACTCAATTACAAGATGAGGCTTCCATCCCATTTAGGGTGGGGGGGAACATGGAAAGCATCTCTTCTTGGAATTGAGTACTAGCAGCAGGGCAGGGGAAGAGAGAAGGTGGCTGCTATGGCTCTGGCTCTAATCTGGGGTCAGGGCTACAGCCACAGCTGTTGCCTACCCCCTGTTCTGCCCAATGCCTCTATCTCTCCTATCTGGCCACCCTGCAGCTCCTGCTCCTTCTTCCCTCCTTTCCCTTCCCCATATCCTCCCCACTGCTGTGCTCCATGTCCCAGGCTGGAGCAGGGATGGAGTCTGCTGGTGCCAGAGAAAGGTTAAGCTGGGGGGAAAGGGTAGGTAAAGGGGCAGAGGCTGCAGGTGGGAGACATGGGGGAAGGTGTGGTGGGGTACCTGAGACTACAGGGGGCAGAGTTGTTGGGGGGTGGGCAGAGGCAGTGGGTGGGGTAACAGGCAAGCTGCTTGACCCTTCCTCCCTGCCTGCTCTTCCCACTGTTCGCCGCACTGCCTGCCCCCCACTGTCCCCTGCCACTGGTTTCCTTCTGCAGTGGTAGGGGGATGGGGGTGGACAGACAAATTTAAAATGATCCTCTAATATTTAGCTTCTATACAATGGAAATTTATAACAAATTTATACATTTTTTTTTTTTATGCATATAATCTATTTATTGGCAGTTGTCTTAAACTCAGGGTTGTTTTGGATTTGGGTAAACAGGGTATTTCTTGTGAGTGATCAGAATGGCTTTATTATACCAGTATAATATTGTTGCATATTAAATGACTGTCCATTTTTCTTCTTTGTATTGAAAGGCTTTTTTCTTCTACCTTAGAAAAAACAGGAATCACAAGCCCTTGGCTGTAGAACTCCTTGAATACGCTAACAGCTAGAGCTGGAGCTTCTGAATCCCCAGTTGAAAGAACAGTGATGCTCTGTCTTTCACAGAGAGAATATTTTCTGCCTTGCTGTTTGTCAGACAGTTGAATTAAATGGGTTTTAATAAGAAAGCAGATAAAAGAATCTTAACAGTCTGGCTGATATATTTTTCCCCTTTTCTGCCCAAGTCTATTTTCTAAGTATTGGATGTGCTTACTTTTGCAAGGAATGTGGGACTTCAAGGTATGATCTGGATTGTCAAGGTTGGCCCCTGGAATTGCAGGCAACTACAAAAGGCATGTAAAATCTAGAAAGATAATCTACTCTTTTTCCTATACCTTGCATGTCATACAACACAAAACACACCCTAGCACCTTATAACAAACTTTAGACCTTTTAGTACAAAACACCTGAAAGTGTCAAAAGCTACCAATGCCTTCCCTATTTCTGATCTCCCTGGGCCTCATTTCTTACCTCTATTATAGAAGCACTGCCTTACAGGGTGCTTGTGAAGATAAATTCATTAATGACTGCATGCACCATCAAGATGTGGTCATATAAGTATACAACTGGTACCCTTTTATTTTGTTCATCGTAGGCCATTTTTAAGGACTTGGTTTTCCAGGTTCCCTTCGCTAGTGCTCGTAAACTTTTCCTACTTCAGGAAGTAGGAGCTTCAGGTGGAGTACAGCCAATCAACTTTCCTTTGGAAGTATTGATTCTGTACTGTCTTGCAAGTGTGTCGTTATTTCCATCTCTAGGAAGAGTAGGTAAAATGCTAGCTATTCAGAAAATTATAGACATCGCAGAATTTTATACCTATCAGCCATTAACTGATTTGGAGCTTTGTTGGATTAAATGGACCCATGTCAGTTTATACCAGACGAGGGTCTAAACCTGTGGTTCCCAACCTTTTTTTGCCGTGACCTGCTGCTGGGAGCAGAGTGTGGTGGCGGGGGAGCTCCTGGAACATGATGCAGCTCGTTCTTTGTGTGTGGCGCTGTTGGCATTGCTCCCCCAACCCTCATTTAGGTCACAACCTGAACTGGGGAACCATTGGTCTAAACCATTGTGCACAGGTGTAAATGACAACAGAAACAGAGAACAGGACCCAGTGCTTTCACGTACTTCCAGATCCCACTTGTACAAGAGTCATGCTTCTTTCTTGAACCTGTACCTCATACATGTCAGCACTTTGCCATCTCAGCATAACCCATCAGGGAAATTTTTGGCAGCTGTTCTCTAAGCCTGGACTTTGTATTGTTTCTCTTTCTGAAGCCAGGTCTTTTAGGTTTTTTAAATGATTTAAGAAAACAACTTTGATATGTAAGTGCCTTGTTACATTTCTATCTTAAAGGCAGAAAAATGAAAGAAAATACTTAATTGTAATAAAGGAGAAAAAGCTAACAACATCAAAGAAAGAGAATAGGAAATACTTGAAGAACTAAGGATTAGTCTAGTAGTATTTTATTATTTGTGAAAATATTTAAATGGTATTTATACAAATAGCTTGAATCTCTGTTCTATCATAATGAATGGTTTACGCATGTAAGAGGAGAAACCATAAAGGGAAAAGAGATGCGAAAGGTCTATAACTACTAGTTTCTGAAGTGTACTGGTATGTGACAACTGAAAATTATGTCTGTGTGATAAAGGTGCTTGCTATAGGCTCTATGAAGATTAGGCCAAGTGTTTTTCTGTCATTTGTTCAGCTATTAAGTTATATGTTGTTGTTAAGAGCCTAATTAAAGTCTAAGATGTAGTATGAGGCCTAGTAAATTTAGCAAAGCATTATAGAAGTAGTGATGGTGGACCCTGTGGCATAGTTAAAATTAACCTTATCAGAAGAATGGAAGGCTTGTACTGCTATTGGTTAGTCTAAGGACAGTTGAAGTAAAAAGAATCTGAATGGCTGTAAGTTATCAGCACAGCTCAGAAGTTATAAATTGGCTGGCACATCCGGAAATCATTCAGAAGAAAGATATAGCTCTGTGAAAGGAACTACTAATTGGCTGTTGACCTGGATCAGTGGGCCCATGGATCTCAAGGAGCCCAAAGACTGAATACCAGGGTCCTTCCCTGGACCTCTTTGACAGCATTGATCGGGGATGCTTGATAGCTGAGCATTGTGGAAAGAGAAACTTGTCATACATCAAACATCAGAGGGGACTGCCAATAAGTTCCGACGCAAATTATTATTATCTGTCTGTTGTTTTGTTATCTGTGCATAGTTGTGTTTTTGTTAAGTCAATAAACCTTTCTTACCTTTTCTACCCCTGACCATACTCTCAGTCCTGAACCCTCCACAGGTGGCTAGGACACTGGTATCCTCCTGCTGAGAAAAGTAGGTATTACATTAGCTCAAGATGTACACACATTATTTTTTTCTTGTTGCTTTTTTGGGAGACTGGTATAATACTTTTATCTTTGCATATATCCTCAAATGCTACTTAAATTCTATTAGTCCACCAGGCAGGACCACTATTAAAGGGTTAACTGTATAGTTTTGTTTCAGTGAGGAATTAAAACTGTTCATCAGGTTTAAGGATCAGGCCACATGCATATTTATGTCAAAACATGTAGATGAAGGGGATCATTTTAATTTCTATCTTGTGTCGAGTAACCTCAAATATTACTTATGTGGGAAAAATCACACTGATTAAGTAAACATTGGAGAGCTCATTCACACAATTTCTAATCCATTGCAGAATTGTTTTCACTTCCAAAGGTAATTTTTAAGTACCTTCTTGTCCTATTTAATCCTCAGGAAGATGAGAAACTGAAATGATGGAAAGCTGATTAAGAATTACAGGAGATCTCTGGAGGAAAAGTGTAAGTTTGCATTCTTATTTGATTCTTAATGTAGAAGAAAACCTAGAATACTTTTATGTATTTTGTTCCCTATTTATTTATTCTCTGTATCTTTATGTAAGAAATTTAAGTATTGGAATACCCTAGTTTTGGCAATAGACACTATCAGTGGGCATGGTGAGAGAAATTATGATGTTCTAGCAGTTTTACCAAGCAAGTTAAATGCTTAAGATGGGAAGTCATATTTATCCAGACTGTTTAAGACTCTGGGATTTAGTGATTTGTTTTTTTTATCATTGCCTATTTAACTCAGTGAAGGATTGCGAAAGCCTCTATGTGCTCCTCCTCTCAGTCCTCCAAAAGAGATTGCTAAGAAAGGCTAGACTTGGTATTTCTAAGGTTTCTAAGTAAAAGGAAAAGAAAGCTTTCCAGAAAACAGCAGAAGGGGAAGAGGGACCCCTCTATTCTTCTATTATATGGTAGAATGTACTAAAATAGACATTATCCCAATTTTTATACCTCACAAGTTTACTGTTAATCACATGGATCAGAAAGCAATAATGATAAAAAAAGAAAAATAATGATATAGGCAGATATTTTAAAAAATGAAAAAGAGATGGGATGATGTATAGTGGAAAGTTTGATGACAATCATTTAGTTCCTATAGTTATAAAATATCACCAGCCCTATCACATGTAAGGTGTCACTTGACGTGGAGATATGAAGGCCCTTTAAGTAGGAGCTGGATGGAAACTATTAACTCATTTCACATAAGCCACTTCAAAGCTGTATCCTTACTTTGACCTTCAAAATACCTTTCACTAATCCCAATGACCATTTAATCTGCAGGATAAGGATAAAATATGGCCCATAGTTACCAGCCAGCTAAATTGGATTTGAATTGGTAATTTAAGGCTCTGTACATGTAGCAAATGTTACTTTGCTATCAAGTGATTAGGTGATGTTAGCTGAAAGCTCCATTTGTGTCTCCCCATTGCATATTCTTGTCCTGACTAGCTGTCACAGCTGGTTTCTCCAGAATTTCAGAAGCAGAAAGTTTCTTCACATTTTATGAAAACCCTTTCACTATAAAACATATCAAGATAGGGTAATGCTGTTCATTTTCCATAGTGTATGTGACAGGTAACTTTGTCTCAATGGATTTCCCTTCCCAAATTCTCACAATAGACTTCTACTGTCATTTTGTCAAACTGGTTTATTGGATGTTTTGCAGGTTCCTACAACAAGGGAGCCTTAGGAAAGCTGCTTGTATTTCCTCTTTTGCAATCAAAGAGCTCTTTTAAAAAAATCAGTGAACACTATAGATATTTTAAGTATTAATTTTTTAAAATTTGATGCTCTTTGGGTTCTCCTCCAATATATGCTGGGGCTAAATTATTTTTTGTTTAAAACAGTCCAGCTCATAAAGAAGAACTGTGAAGTCCAGCTAAGTTACTCTTGATTATATTACAACTGGTTATTTGGTAAAAATAATGTTCATTGACAATTCAGCTTTTCTTCATTGTTTAGATTAGTGTCAACAGTATCCTTGAATTTTTGTAATGACATTTTTATTTCTAGTCACTTGCCAGTAACTCTTGAACAAATTTTGTGCCTATCAACCATGATCACCATGGGGTGTTCACACCCCATGGTGTTCAGACCCCACGCTAGTTGCTTATGTTCATTTCCACAGTTTGTTATTTTGAGGCTGTGATTAGGTACTTGAATTGCATGGTATTATTATTGCTTGCTGAGTGGATTACTGCAATTTTTGAAACACAGGAATAATGCTTCTTGCTCAAATTGTCTGTCAAATAATCATGTGCTAAACTATGTTAACTTTCAGGTACTCATGAATACCTGACAGCTAGTTAGCAATGCAGCCCTATAAATTACATGGAATGGAACTCACTGGATGAGATTCTGGCTTCAAGTTTGGCAGTATAAAACATATGGGAAGCCCTTTAACCTACTTGTTGGGGTTTGCCTCCAAATAGTGAAATTTCTAGTCAATTTAGAGCTGATGCAACTGCCTCTGCTGATCCTGGCATGCAAAGAATGGTCAGAGGCAAAAAAGAGGGTAGCTAGACTGGGTTTGTATAGTGGTAATCCTCAGCTTGCTGGCTCTGGGTTTCACGCACCCCTGAGGCTGGAAGATCATGGCAGCTGTTATCGAACAGGCCCAGAGATGCGTGGGACACCCCATGACAGGAAGCCCCACAACTGAGGGGGCTTCCAGGTCCGGGAGCTTATTTCCCTGCACCAGCAATAAGGTGTAATGGAATCTAATGCATGATCCCACAGTCATACCTCCTATCATGCATGTGTGGCATGGCAGGAGGTGCAGTTGTGTAGATCACACATTAGACTGAATCATGCCTTTATCTTCACATGTAGAGGTACTCTAATAGATGTATACAGAAAACAAAGAAGTGATTGATTCCTGATCTCTGTTAGGACATTCCTTTCCAGGAAAGTGGCCAGGAGAAAGAAATTTTATAGCAAACAGGACATTATTTAACCCTCCCATTAACTAGGACTGAAACTAGAAGCAGCTGTTTGTGTAAGAAAACTAATGAAAAAAAAAGCATTACCATATTATGGTAACTTGTCACTTAAATCATTAATTATCAAAGTGAGATGATGGCCATTATAGGGTGGTAATGTTCTTGGAAGAACATATTGCTTTATTATCACTTTCTAGTGCTAGTTCATAGTCATGTTCATTATGGTCAGGTGCTAGTACAGCTGAATATGAAATAAATTCATACAGAGTTAACATTTTAAGAGATAATGTTAACAATATATATCAGATTAAATGTTGGGTCTTCATTACAGGACTCTAGTCAGAAAATGCCTGTGGTTATTGTTGGCTCTGGATTTAGGACCCAGATACCCTCAGACCGATCACAAACTTTCCATTTGATAATAGGCATATGTATTGATACACAATGATAACAGAAAAGACACAATACAAAAAATCAAGCGGTTCTATATATAGGGCTGTCATCAGAGTCAAGAAATGTCTGGGCAAGAAGCAGGCTTCACTCTGAAGGCTCTCTCTTAGGTGTCAGATGTCAGCAGCCTGGAGGTAGGACAGTGAGGCCCACTCTCCCCTCCACCCCAGTGGGCTGGATGAGACAGGCTGGTGGTATGCCCTCTGTCCATGGTGGCCTTGGGGATTCCCCCTGGGGACAGGGACCCTTTTCAGGGACCCTGAACCTGGGCCACTTCATGGAGCCCCTCTCATAGAGGAGGAGACTCTTTTTTACTCTCAAGTCTATGCTTTCATATTTTCCTTCCTTTCTGATGAGTTCTGATGACTCTTTATCTGCGGCTATGGCTGATTGGTTTCTCTCTGTGGTTGTCACACTGTCCATGTCCTGTGTTGTCAGCACATTGCATTTTCATAAACCTATCACATGCCCACATACTAATTTGAGGTTTTACTTATTTGGTCTGTTCCCCACGAACTGGGAAACTCTGGCTGCCCACTCTGGGGCCTTGCAATCTGATGCTACCTTATCTCGTGTTCTAGAACAGTGTGGGGCGTGCCCTCAGTTTCTCAGGCTGTGTGTATCTATTGGATTTGTTGTGTTAGACAGCCTGTCTGCTTCTGAAGGCTCAGAAAAACTGTGTATGAGACCCAGGCTTCTAGAACTCATTTAACCCCTAAATCCTAAACCATTCTAATGCATATACCTATAAGCCAATTCCCAAAAAGCAAACCTTTAAATACCATTTTTAAGCCATCAGTTATTTGAGGAATCTGTTCTTCAACAGAACTTCTCCAGAAATAAAAACAGGTGCTTTACCATGTGTACTTCAGTAAATGAGTATCTCTATCATGACCTAATAGTAACTGCAGTGTTTATATCCTCTTTCCTGGCCTCCAGCAATGAGAAGGTAATAATACTACCATCACTGGGCCTGAAGACCTCCCAGTGAAATCTATTTTATGATGAATCAGGCCTATCCACTGATTTCATTATTCTCTTCACTGTACTATTAACCAACATATCAAACTTCTGGCCCATGGGCAGCATCTGCTCCATACAGCTGTTTCCTTTGGGTCACAAGGATCTTTGCAAGCCAGAGAATTTAGGGTCAGGCCTAGCAGGGTGGGATGGCGTACTGCAGATTCTGGCCTTACCAGGCCCCATTGTCTATGGCCATTGGCAGCAAAGGGCAAGCAGGGGTTGTGCTGACATAGCCTCTTGGCCCACCACCGTTGACTTCACTGCCACTTGGCCTGGTGTTTGCACTACTGCCAGCATAACTGGCCCTGCTGCCACTGCTTCTACCAGTGCCACTGGCTCTGAGGTCTCTGTCACTTACCTCACTGCTGCCAGATCCTGATCCAGCCTACAATGAGTACTATGGTCTAGATGCAGCCCAGTAGGTGGGGTGAGTATGACTCCCCTGCTATAAAATGAAGAGGCCAGGTCCCTAGTTGTTGTAAAGTGGCATAGCTACACTGATTTTTCTGAGGCTATACCAAAGCACAACAAGCTGAGGATCTCTGAGTGTAGGTCTCCAGTACCCCACATATCGTATATTCATTTACAGCAGTGCAAAGTGGTTGTGAAAATGCTGTTGAATCAGAACAGAAGTGTTCTACACCCATTTTATATCCACTGCCAATTTAAATCAACATAAGGCATACTTAAATTAAATTAAGAATACCCAGTAAATAGGTTTACACTTTCTAAACTGATTTAGTTAATTCAGTTCCTTTTTTTTGGTTTGTTTAGACAGAACAAATGCTACAGGGAAAATAATTATACTGGAACACAGTCCAGAGAAAAATTGAGATTAGAAACCTGATTCTATTTTCAGAGTGCTGGGAATCAGAAGCAATGTGAACTGAAGTAAACAGAGTAAAAGCACTGTCATTAGAGCAGGTATTTGTTACTAAAGTTTAGTAGGCAACTATCGTGAAATTACTCACTGAAAGGAAGCATTGCTCTTCAATGATTTTGAAAGTCTTTCTGCTCTAGGCATGTTTTGGATTAGGACATTCTGTAGGCGTACTGTTTATCGAATGAAAACTTGTCAAGAGATTTCATAGATTTCATAGACATTAGGGCTGGAAGGCACCTCAGAAGATCATTGAGTCCAGCCCCCTGCCCCAGGGGCAGGAAGCCAGTTGGGGTCATAGGATCCCAACAAGATAAACATCCAAATTTCTGTTGAAGGTGTTCAAAGTAGGTGCTTGAACCACCTCTGATTGCAGGCTATTTCAGACCTTAGGGGCTCAGACAGTAAAGAAATTCTTCCTTATGTCCAGCCTGAAATGGGCTTGCAGGCCATTTGACCTTGTCATCCCTTGGGGCACTCTGGTGAACAGATGTTCCCCCGGATCCTGGTGGACACCCCTTATAAACTTATAAGGGCTACCAGATCGTCTCTGAGCCTGTGTGTTTCCAGGCTGAAGAGTCCCATGGCTCTCAGCCTTTCGTCGTAAAGTCTGTTTTCCTGACCTCTGATTATTCCTGTGGCTTTTCTCTGGACTCTCTCAAGCTTCTCCGCATCCTTTTTGAACTGTGGAGCCCAAAACTGGATGCAGTACTCCAGCTGCGGCCTCACCAAAGCTGAGTACAAGGGAAGAATGACGTCCCGGGATTTGCTTGAGAAGCATCTATGGATGCAAGCCAGTGTTTTACTCACTTTATTAGCCACAGCATCACATTGAAGGCTCATGTTGATCTTGTGGTCAGTCATGACCCCCAAGTCCCTTTCATCCGTAGTGCTAGCCAGTGTAGCCTATAAGGATGCTGCAGGTTTTTCTTCCCAAGGTGGAGAACCTAAGCATTTTTCAGTATTAAACACCATCAGGTTCCATCTGACCATTTCCTGAGCCTGTCAAGGTCAGCCTGGATCACCTTCCTGTCCTCAGGTTGTGGATGCTTTACCCCAAAGTTTAGTATCATCGGTGTCACGGAGTCACAGAGGTGCCCTGTGATTGTGAGGGTGATTGGCAGAGCTGTCAATCACCCAGGCAGCTCAGGTGCCTGGTTGCCAGGACAACCAGGTGGTCACATGGCCGGAAGAGGGCAGGGCCTGGCCTTTATAACTAGCTGAGGCCGGAGCTGGAAACACAGTTCCCTTCTGGCTGCTGCAGGAGCAGGAGCTCTGCAGCTCAGCTGAGCTGAGCGGCCTGAGTTAGTGGTTGCTACTTTACCACGCTAACCAGCTGCGATGATGCAGGGGACAAGATCACCCTGAGGGAAGGTAGGACTGAGAGCCCTGGCAGGGCTTGGAGTTATTGTTAGGCGTGTGGAGCCTCTGTTTATGTTGTAGCCAGATGGCTTGAGTATTATGTTGCAGTTTATACCGGAGGACCGGGTGAGGCTGTAGGGGAGTGAGGAGGCCTCAAGGGGAGCTTCCCCAACAGCTTGGGGGTTCCCAGTGCCCAGTTGAGGCACAGTGCCAGGGGCACTATTGTCGGTGCTGCAGGGCACCCTATTGCGCCAGGGAGGCGCGGTGTGCGGGGTTACAGACCCCAGC
>NW_017728948.1:60209691-60228059 GCF_001723895.1 Crocodylus porosus
TGGAGGCACGCATAGCCCTTAAGGCAGGACACACATAGATACCCCGTCTGGAATAGGGACAGGAACACCAAGACCGTCCAATAGGGAAACTGGCAGCCTCCACATCATATATGTCATCAAAGTCGTGGCGGGCGAGGTTCTGAGGGTGCTATGTCACCCTAACGTGATGGTAGGGGGCGCTAGGGGGTTCATGGCCGTCCCTAGCCCCCGCTCCCTCACAATCGGCAAACTTGGCCAGTCCACTTCTGACTCCAATGTCCACATCATTAATGAAGATGTACAATATAGGTTCAAGGACAGAGCTTTGAGGGACCCCACTGGTCACAGGGCACCATGGCGATTGACTTCCATCAACTATCACTGTCTGGGTCCGACTACGGAACCTATTCCCCAGTCAGCAGATTGTGGTGGACCTGAGGCCACAGTTGGCCAGCTTTGCCAAGAGGTGATCATGGAATACCAGATTGAAGGCTTTTTTTAAGGCAAGATATATGACATCAATCTTCTCTCACTTGTCCAGGTGATAGGTCACCTGATCATAAAAGGAAATAAGAGTGGCCAAGCAAGACCTACCTGCAACAAGCCCAGGCTAGCTATCCCTCAGGATGTTGCCATTAGCCAGTCTGTTAAGATTGGCCTCTTTGATCTTTTCTAAGATCTTCCCTGGGATAGAGGTCAGGCTGATGGGCTTGTAGTTTGCTGGATCTACTTTCCTCCCTTTCTTGAAGATAGGCACCACATTGGCCTTCTTCCAATCTTTGGGCATTTCACCAGAGTGCCAGAAGTTTTCAAAGATCCATGCCAGAGGCTGTGCTATGATGCTAGCCAGCTCCTTGAATACCCTGGGGTGTAGATTGTCAGGGCCAGATGACTTGGTGTCCAGCCTCTCAAGGTGTTCCTTCACGAGGTCAGCATTGATGGGGGGCAAGGAATCTTCCTGACTCAGGCCCCCCTGTCCCATGATGGGCAGGGACATCCCATGGGACTGGTGAAAGACTGATGCAAAGTACCCATTTAGCAGGTGGGCATTTTCCTGGGCATTGGTCATCAGTTGTCCCATCTGGTTTAGTTGTCCAATGTTGCCCTTACTTTTCCTACAGCTCCTCACATATCTAAAATGACTTTTATTATCCTTGATACTAATAGCCAGTTGTAGTTCTGTTGCAGTCTTGGCTGTCCTGGTTCTCTCCCTCCAGTTCTGGATCAGTGTGGAATATTCCTCCTTAGAGGTGGATCCCATCCTCCATCCTTTGTAGGTCTTTCTTTTTAGGTGTGGGAGGTCCACTAGTTCCTTGGTGAGCCAAGGGGGCTGCTGTGCTCTTTTGCTGCCTTTTCTCTGAGATGGAATAGACTTAGCTTGTGTATCTAGGTACACTCCCTTGAGAAGCAACCACTTGTCCTGAACTCCCCTCCCCTTGGGGTTGTGGTCCCTTAGGGCCTCACTGACAAGCCTCCTGAGCTTGTCAAAGTGAGCTTTCCTGAAGTTGAGGACTTCTGTATTGCTGACTGACTTGCCAGCTTTATGATGGATGCTGAAGGTGATCAGCTCATGATCGCTGTCACCCAGCTTCCTTTTGATCATTAGGTTGCTGACTAGGTTGTCCTTGGTTGCCAGTACCAGGTCGAGCAGTGCTTTATCTCTCGTTGGCCTGTAGACTTCTTGTGTAAGATAGAGGACATCCATGCATGAGAGGAAGCTTTGTGGCTGCTCGGATTTGGCTGAGCTCTCTTCCCATGACATGTCTGGGTAGCTGAAGTCTCCCATGACAACCATGGCCCGGGAGCATGTGGCCTCAGCCAATTCCCTGGTGAACTCCTGGTCAAGCTCTTGACTTTGGGTGGGAGGTCTGTAGTAGACTCCCACCATTGTGTCCCCTGTGCCATGTTCCCCATGGATTTTAACTCAGAGGGTCTCCAGTCATCCCCCCGGTCACCAATATAGTCTTGCAGGGACACATAGCTCTCCTTGACATAGAGAGCTACACCCCCGCCCCTTTTGTTGACTCGATCTCTCCTATACAGGGTATAGCCATCTATACCTGTGCTCCAGTCATGGGTGGAGTCCCACCAGGTCTCTGTTATCCCTATGACATCATAATTATTTGTGTTAAGCAGGAGGACAACTTCCTCCTGTTTATTCCCCAAGCTCCTGCCATTCATGTACAGGCAGACAAGTGTCCCCTTGGGGGCCCTTGCCTTGCTCACAGATTGCTCCAGGGCTTGGGCAGGGATGGTCTCCTTTAAGTGCCTTGGTCTGCTGGCTTTGCAAGGGTTGTTCAGTTGGCCAGAAGTGGCGGTAGTCCCCCTCCCCCCCATCCCTTGGCAGGCTTAGTTTAAAGCCTGGTGGAGCAGGTCAGCCAGTCTGGCTGAGAAGAGCCTCCTCCCCAGTGGAGAGAGGTGGAGGCCATCCCTTCCCAGCAGCTCACTGCCTCTCTCACCAAAGAGCGGACTGTGGTCATGGAAGGCAAAGCCTTCCCAATGCCCCCAGTGCCACAGTCTTTGGTTTACTGCCTGGATCCTCCTCTCCCTCCCCAGCCTATGAGACAGGGAGGATCAAAGAAAACACTACCTGTACCCCCACACCCTTTAGCCCTGCTCCCAAATCCCTGTAGTGCTTCATGACCCAGCTGGGAGTGCTTTGAGCCATGTCATTGGTGCCCACATGGATAAGGAGCATAGGTTAGTAGTCTACGGGCTGGAGGAGTTTAGGGATCTTCTACACAACATCTCGGGTACGGGTTCCCGGAAAGCAGCAAACTTCCCGGGCTAAGGAGTTGGGGTGGCAGATTGCTCCCTCAATCCCCCTCAGGATGGAGTCTCTCACGATGAACACTTCACGTTTTGTCTTGGGGAGAGCGGAGGTGGTAGCTACAGTAGAGCCTGTGTTGCCTGCAGGAGCTGGCAACTTAGCAGGCTCTGCTGGGGCTGCAAGATGTTCATAACCATTGCAAAGCTCAAGCAGAGCAGGGACCTTGGTGCAGCAGGCCTTGGGACCCTTGACTACCTTGGTCCAACTCCTTGGCTGGACAGCATGGGAGGTCCCTGAGTCCTCTCTTGTCTTGGAGGGAGACTATGGTCTTCCTATCCTTTCCCTGGGGCAGAAGGGACTGGTAGTAGGAGCTGATCTCCTGCTCACAGTCCCTGACAGCATGCAGTCTCTGGACTGTAGCCTGGAGCTCCTCCAGCTGGCATGCCAGAGACCCCAAAAAGGAGCAGACCTCACAAGGGGAGGTGGCCATGCTCCTGGACCCCAGAGCCTGAAAAAGTGATAGGAAGCCCCCACAGCTGAGCCAGAGGCTCCATCTGTGTGGAGCCCGGAACTATGGGCTCCGTCTGGGTAGAGGCCTCTGAGGAGCCAGAGGTGGGGAGCTGCAGACCTCGAGGGGACCTTCAGGTTGTGGCACGTTGCCCATCTGCAGCATGCTGCTGGTAGGCCAGACGCGGCTGGGACTGTCTTCCTTAGGGTGCACAGGCAGGGTCTCAGGCCCTCCTGTTCACCCTCCTGCACAAACTCTGTGATAACTCATGCACTGGGCAGTCATACACACCTGTTTGTGCAGCCTGTTCATGAGGCTCTGGTCACATGGCTCCCTGCAGGACTGGGCGAAGTAGGGGCCAGGGTGGGGTGAGACCCTCCTCGGCAAGAGACAGTTTAAAGTTTTGAAACCAATGTTTTTTTTTTCTTTTAAATGCAATTCTGTAAACAAGAGCAGCGATAAAAAGACAAAATATTATCTTAAAATAATACTAGGATCAGATCAGAATCCACAAAGAGATATCATCAAGGTTTAGGATTGAAATCTGATCTAAAACTCAGTCAAAATGTATGAGTGGGTACAACTCTGTCAAATATGACAGTGATACAAACAGCTCATGTGAGTTACCCATCAATTGAAAGGAGGGAGAATGAAGTGAATGGCACTATTTTTGTATTTTGTATTTCCTCCTGCAATGAATTGGGCAGCTCACTTCCCACCGACTATAACAATAATGTTGGCATTTTGGAACTTTGCATGATTGGATTGCACTCAAAAAACGATAGCAGGAAGTAGCAAGGAAAGCTGCTTTCAGGAGGCTGAAAGATTTAGCAGCCTTCTGCCACAACTTTATATTCGCATAATTCCAGCATCCTTACAGTCAAGCTCTGACCCAGCATAAATGAACATAGCAGTTGTGTATTTCAGTGGAACATCTGCTTATGACAGGAACGTAGTAAGGTCCCTGGAGCAGAAGTCAGCAGCCTGTGGCCTGCAGAACAGATCTAGCCCATTGAACCATTGGATCCAGCCTATGGAGCCGCAGCTTTGGCAGTGTTTGGTGACAAAGGCTGTGTCTGCTCTGCTTCTTGCTGTGGCTGGGTGGCTGTGCAGTGGGGAGCTTTTTCCTGCCACACCACAGCTGGGCAGTTGGGAGAAGCAGCAGCCGGGTAAAGTGGCAGTGGCAGCTAGGTCCCAGTAGCAGCCTTCCTTGGACCAGAACTGGACCATTCCAGTCTACTGCCAGAAAATGCTCCTGATCACTGCCCTAGAAAATACTGTAGTGGTATAAAGTATCCAGGTTGTAGCCATATTGGTCTAGAGGCAAAAGGAATCAGAACTTGTGGTAGAGGTGATATATCTTTTATTAAACCAACTAGATTTTTGCAAAAAAACTCCCTAGATTTTGCAAAAATGTAGTTGGTCTAATAAAAGATATATCACCTCTACTATGAGGATTGGTATAAGTTACATGTTTCCCACACATACTGGATACCAGATTGTCTGCCTGTCCAGTTTAACCTGCTTTGTAGCATACATTGTTTTCCTTAACAACATAAAGCAAAACATCTTCCACTCTGATTTTGGCTCTCAAATTTATCTCATTCTCCTGTGTTTATGCATAGCTAGTGGTCTCCAAACAGTCACTTATCTTGTAGCAAGTAACATAGGAATTACAATTTGTAGGCATAGCAGGGTGCATTTGTAGACATGTTGTTAGGTCAGACTGTAAGAATTAACTCTTTGCTTTATAAATTCTTGTCAGACACGACAATATTATAACATAGCTTTTTTGTGGTTTCATACATCATTACATTTGATACGTAGTTTTGAATTATCCATCATGTTTACAAGGTCTGGTCTTAATTTCCTCATAGCTGATAATTGACAAGTACTGTAATGTGTAATTCAAGTAACTTGAGATTATCCAAATAGATATCATGTATGTAAGTTTGGGTCGTTATTGAATCTAGCTTCAGTTGAACTGAAAATGAAATCTGACAAAATACCAATGAAGTAACAACTAATCTCTACTTCAAATTATTACGCTGAAAATCTAAAATTGCATATTTTGTAGCTGCAAGTTGTAGGATGATGATAACTTCTACATTATGACAATTTCCTACTAACTAAAGAAATTTGAATCTTATTCCCTATGGGATAGATTCAGTTATTTTATAAAGTCATCTATTTATAAAATTTAGGTGCTATTAATTTGAAGAGGATTTATTAGACAAATTCATGTCTACAGATTAGTGAATGAACCACAGCAAAGCATTTATATTAACACAGTGAATTTCAATCAGTCTTTACAGTCCTAAGGCACAATTAGATGCTGTTTTTTACATTAAAAGCAGGATATACTTAGTGAGTTGCCTGACTAGAATAACATTCTCTTCAGCTCAACCTTTCCTTAGATGGGAAATATGTTTAGGAATATTTCTGAGGACATCCTGGTTAGTAATTAGTATCTCATAGTATATTACTATTGCAGCAATCTGAGTGAATCATCAAACCCTACTATGATGACTGGAAGATAAATTAGAGGTTTCTTTCAATTCTTTTGGGTCTATGGTGGGTTTTTTTGTAGTATTCTCCAGTGGTTTGCTTGTCTGTTCTTCAGTATTTACTTTGTGCCTCATGAACACACATTTGGAAAATATTGCACTGGTTTTTGTTATACATTTTTTATTTAGTATTTTATATGATTCTCTATCTGGATTCTAGGGAGGCTATACAGGGCTAATTGGAAGCAGTTCATGCCCCTATGATGCATGCAGCCATCATTCATGTGAATCATTCCCCCCCCCCGCCCAATTTGACCTTAATTTCTCCAAACTGGGAAGTCTAATTATGACAATTCGGCAAATCTGTCTGTGTGCAATCTGTGAATCCTGGTTAATTTTGTGAGATTACTTTACTTTATTATGAATTCCTCAATATGTAGCAAATTGCCATGGTCTGCCAAAGTCCCTGAAGTATCTTACGCATCCTGTCTGGAAGAAATCAGGAACAAACAAGATGGGTCATTAAACTTAATGACTGTGCTCTGGCAGGCCAAAAAGTATCTTATCAGGAAGAAAACTTGCTTGATAGATTTACCTGCAGAAAGAAGGAAATTGGGAGTAGAATTTCCAAATGGGGGGATGAAGAGTAGTGCATCAGAGCAAGTGTTTTAAAAAGTTAAAAAAGACAGAGACTCTTGGAGGGATAGAGGAATTTTTTTTTGACAACAGGACCAGATAAGGCCAAAGGAAGCTGGCTAGAGGACAGAAAGCTTTGACTTCATGTTCTAAAAGAGAAAACATGAGAGAGGATGTCCAAGTAAGGGGACTTGAAATCCTAGAAAGAACGATTTTCAAAATCCTGCAGTGTATTTCAAATTGGTGAGGAAACCTAAGCAGAAAATATCATGTAGCTGTTTTATTTTGTCTAGATCTGTGTATTTCTTGTGCTGCCTAAAGAGTGATTGGTTGTGGAACATGTAAAGCCTGTGTTATGTGCTTCAAGTATGACGTCTGTAGAAGGGTAAAGTGTAAAAACATGGCTGTTCAGGCTAGAGCTCTGGGACAAGGTGTGCTGAAGCACCTAGCATGACTATTCTACGCAGAGCTATTAGAAACTCTGGTGAGGGGGGAGGGGGAATCCAAAAAAAAGAGGCCACAGAGAAAAGAAATCTTAAAAAGCAAATGGTTCCACTGTAGTAGAAGCCAAACAGTTTGTTCTAAATCTGTATGTGTGCAAGTGTTCACATTCCTTAGGTCAGGCTAAAAAGGATTCTCACAATCTAAGCATAGGTCATGTTCAGCATGAATTAAGTCTAGATCAGAGGTCAGCAACGCCTGGCATGTGTGCCAGAGCATGGCATGTGAAGGCAATTTGCTTGGCACATGTGCCACAGAACAGATGGCAGGAGAGCTGCAAGGGGCCCAATCATTGTTGCAGCAGTGCAGCCTCAGCCTCTTCATTGCTGTCTGCCCTGAGGCGCATGAGCACCCACCACCAGCAACGAGCCAGGCTGGGGCTCTGTGGATCCTGGTCCAGCTGCTTGCAGCCTCCCTGCTGCCTGCTGTGAGCAGCCGGGGTTATGATGTGTGGCAGGGGCCTGCCCAGAGCCTGGGCTGGCTGTGGCAGGTGGCAGGGAAGAGCCTGGAGTTATGCAGTGACAACAAGGATCAGGGACCTTGCAGCTCCCCTGCCATCTGCCCCTGGCACTCTAATATTCTTACAAGTTGAGGTTGTGGGTGTTTTTGGCACTCTGCCTCAAAATGTTGCCAACCCCTGGTCTAGATTGATAAGGGCTAGGCTAATATTTCAAATGCCTGCATGGTTCCCCCATTGATTCAAGGTAGTTCACTGTCCTCTGGCATCCCAGCATGCATCCTGGGCCTTTGCCAGCCCTTCCCCTCAGAGAGGTGCTTGGGCATTTGGGTTGCACTTGGCTGATCTAATTAAGTGCTGAGCAAACACCACCCCTGGGCCATCTTGGGACTGGAAAAGCCCAATCCCTCTCCCCTGTCTGAAGGCCTCAGGTAGACAAGGGGGGACCAAGGCAGCTTTGTCCTGTGCACACACCCTGTTTCAGGGAGTCTCCCTGAGATGTGAAAAATGAGTTCCTCAGGTGGGACCCCTGGAAGCAGGGCTGAGGGGACTGGCCCCTGTGATGCCCTGACTAGCAGCATCTCTGTATTCTCTGAATTCTTTCTGCAGTAGGGACCAGCATTGGTCTCCCTGTTACAGGCTGCTGTAAAGACGAAGAAAAGCACCTTTTTCTGTCTTGCTGCACAGAAGAGAACACAGACCAATGGCTTAAAGTTGCAGTAAAGTAGGTTTAGGTAGGATATCAGGAGAATCTTCTTCACTGTGAGGATAGTGAGGCAATGGGCTAGACTGCCTAGGGAAGTTGTGGATTCTCTATCACTGGAGTTGTTTAAGAAGAGGTTGGACAGCCACTGGTTAGAGATCTTCTATCTTCTGTCATGGGTATTTCCCATGCATCTGGGCTTTGCTGGTTACCCCCAACACCCTCCCCTCATTCTTTTCTGCTATATGTGTCAAGTTTTTCTTAAGCCTTCCCAGAGGCACTGGGCATTTGCTAAAGCCCAGTCTTGGCACTTTGACTGGGGTCAAAGCCAGGAGGGAGCAAAGCTGGACATTCCTGGGAGAAAAGGCAGAGGTTCCTGGCTAGAGTGCCTTGCCCCTCTACTCAGGGTCAGACCAATTACCATTTTTGGGGTCAGGAAGGAATTTTACCCCATGGTCAGAGTGATAAGGGTTGTGAGGGATTTTTTGCCTTCCACTATAGTGGCTCACTACCTGGGACTACTTGAGCACAGAGGTGGTACCCTGGAGACCATGGTGTTCAGGATGGCCTTGTCCTTAGCAGCCATGTGACAGTCATTGGCCAACTCCAAGATGCTTGGTGGACACAGGGTGCAGTAACTGGCCCTACAGGTGAAGCCTGGCTCCTTGGTCATGAGCATGAAGGCACATGCCAGCGTGATCATCTGCCAGGCCATCTCCAGATGGGTGCATGTAACATCTCATAGCCTTAGGCAAGAGTTGTATAGGGTGATAAGAAGGATGCACAGCAGTTCCTGGGTCCTTGGGCTTGGGTGTACGTAGTAAGGCTTTATTGTTGGAGGCGGGCAGAGAAACTGATGTGTGTGCAATTAACAAGAGAGGACAGTTACTCTAGGTCTCTGCTGGAAGTCTCTGGGTAAGGTGGGAAGAAGAGGCTGCTGTGAGGGTGACCTCCCCCAAGGGTGTGAGGGTGTGCTCCCCATGGTGATCAATTAGGATGCTTGGCCATGCTTGGCAATCTCTGGCACCCTGGGGAACCTGCACAGCACGCTGGGTTGCATGCACAAGGACTCCCTGTTGGTGGGCCTTCTTCCCCAAAGACAAACACCTGCACACTACTCTGTCAGTCCAAGTTTAGATCACTCACACTAAACCACATGACTTGAACCAGTGGTTTGTGAATGCTGGTACATACCCTAAGACTGTGACATTTATACACAACATGGCCACCTCCAAAGTCAGTAGAGTTTTTCTAAATTCTGAGATCTGTGACTTATTGCTGGCCTGTAGCAGAATTGTCATATTTAAAAGACCAGATTCAGTAATGCTTTATGGGTACTGTAGAATGCAAAACAACTGGAAATTTAGCTTCTGTGGCCAGGTAAACCAAATGTATAACTGCTTTGCACTATTGGAAAAGGATGCAGCTGGTGGAATGTATCAGTGATCCTTCCCCAAAATGTTTCTTTTCATTCTATACTCAATAGCTGACCTATAATGAATGCATGTTTGCCATAAAGTTTTGGTGGTGAAATCCTTTAAAAATACTGGCAGAAGGCAGGGTAGGGTGGTACCGTAGGGCACTTTTACACGTTCTTTGGGGGTGGGGAGGCAGCATGTTAATTAGAATAGCTCCTGCAGACTCCAGTGTTATATATATCAGCACCGATACACGTGATGCTCCAGGTGCTTAAATTATAGCGATCTAATTAAAGCGCTCCCTCAAAGCATGTCTCTAAACACTCGGTATTATTCATGTAGTGCTTAGAAGAGTTGGGTAAAAAATGCAGCATTTCCTGAGATCTAACCAGTATTTTATAAATTGATGCCTCAAAAGAACAGATGGTGTAAAATTTGGGTATGGTTCTCATTCAATACTGGTAAAATATCAGGTGTCATTCATGGTGAGATCAGGCTTGTCATCTTAAGTGTATGGATGGATCATGGATCTTTCTCATATTGACCTGATGGTGATGTCTGCCTGTGCTACCCATATTCTGCTGTCTAAGAATTATACTTGATCACTACAGGATTTGTTTTTGGTTCTGTTTTTTTGGGTTTTCATTTCTTTTATGTTGTAGGTAGGGAAGGGGCAATTTATCTTCCTGCTTTCTCTGCTTGCTATCTTTTGGAACATGGATTGAGTTTTATCCTTACAGGCCTAACAGGGCTAGATCTCAAGTGTATGTCTGTGCTCCAGTCACTCTATACAATGTCTGCTATCTTAGAAGCTGAAGAGATTTTTTGTATTATGAGCTTTGGCTAGGTTAATTTTCATTGTTCTTTGTTGCATTTTATGGGTTGTGCCTAGAACAGATGGTAGATATTTACCATGTGTATGTAAAATTATTATTTTGCAGCTTACATAGCATGCCAGGCACGACTGGTGTAAAGAAAGAATGCATTGATCTGTACATAATTTGTAGTGTACATTTTCAATAACTTTTGATATATTCATTCTAAAGGCACACCCTTTTTAATTCCCCAGTTTCTTAAATGTTGTCCAATTAGAAGCCTAGTTCCCAGTATTTTGCTTTTGTATATGTTCAGTGCATTGAAAATTTGAGATGTAGAATATGGGTACACTGCAGATGGAAGTGTGGTATAGAGATAGTTGAGTTGGATTTAAACGGAGTACATTGACAGCCAGAACCAGTCGAGCTTTGGCAGTATGGAACATGCCTTCTTTATGTTGTTGAGAAGCAAGGTAGACTAGCTCACAATACATTTTGTGCTACTATGGCTAGACTGCTTGTGGTAATACATTTAAAGAAACATACTTCACAAACTGCATTCTATAGTTGCAGAAAAATCTTAGATGATTAAACATAAAGACATAAAGACAGTTTTTTAATGGAACACATGCCCTTTAGCAGTTGGCTTTACATAAATCACTCTTTTCACTTTTCAGTCTTGAAAAGAGAAGGCTCAGGGGGAACTTGGTAGCAGCCTACAATTATATAAGAGGGGTACATCAGAACCTGGGAGAACAGATGTTCACCAGAGCTCCCCAAGGGATAACAAGGTCTAATGGCCATATACTGCAGAAGGCTGATTTAGACTAGACGTAAGAAAAAGTTCTTTATGGTGCGAGTGTCCAGGGTCTGGAACAGACTCCTCCCAGTCTGCAAGCACCTATTCTGGACTCGTTCAAAAAACATGTGGATGTTTTTCTTGCTGGGGTTACTTGATCCCATCTGACTTCCTGCCTATGGTGGGGGGTGGGGGCTGGACTCAATTATCTCATGAGGTCCCTTCCAGCCCCTAATGTCTATGAAATCCTTTACATCAGACACACCAAAAAGAATCCTTCCTGTGGTGGTATGCAGGTAGGGCTGGCCCCACTCACTGACACCATATGCAGATCCAGGGACTGGCACACTCTAAGGAATCTAAGGACCAGCCCCCCACATGGACACATACCCACACCCACACTTTCCCACACACACTCCCACCCTCCACCATAACCCAACACACATCCATACCCCCCTACAGCCCCTACCCCAACCACATACCCAACACCCACACCCCTCCACATCCATCCCACCCCACATAACCCACCCACCATACCCACCCCTCCACACATCTCACCACACCCATGTATACCCTCTTATCCTCCCCTTACACAACATCCAAGAATAAGACTGTATTTTGAGCTATTATGCAATTGCCTCTAGATACACTATGCAAACACATGTAAATCAGGGCAAAATATTTAAAAAAATAAAATTAATATAAGTTATAGTAGATGTTTGATTTTTTTTTTTTAGTATATGTTTAAGGTTTTTTTCTGGTTTCAATACGGCAGCATCCCCCTCCCTGCCAGGAGTACTTGCAGGGCGAGAGGAGGGATTTCCAGTGGCAAAAGTCAGGGGATAGTTGGTAGGACTTCTGGTCCCAAGATAGTGACTAGGGGGCGGGGCACCTAACAAGGGGTGGGACTACCCTTGCAGCCCTTGACATCTTTCCAAAACTTGTTAAGCAGCCCTCCAGCAGAAATAATTGCCCACCCTTGAGCTAGTCTAACTGTATTCCAACCACGAGGTCAGTCTAATAAAAGATATCCAAAATGTCCTTGTGTGTTGCATAATTCTTTGACTGTCACAGCTACAACATCACTCCAATACTACCATAAGTAAATATGTTGTTGTAATGATCTGCAGTGACATATTGGGATGGAATAACAAGAAGATTGGAATAACAAGAACAAATCAAGTTAGTGCAATGTGTGGGTCGTTTGTATAGTTCTACCCAACACAGCTTCTTTCTTGGAATCTCCAATTAACTGCAATTGATTGCCAATGGAAAAGTATTTTTTTTTAACTTTGCTTCTGAGAAAGTTTCATACTTTATGATTGAAGTAACTTGATAGTATCACCAGAGTTATTGAAGTTCTTATTACCACAATATAAGTCACTGAAAAGCTACCTGAAGCATGATGTGTGCACTTTTGCAGTTGTTTTATACATAGGATTTATTTTTGGATGTGCAGCTTTAGAGGTATTATTGCAAAATGTATTAAATTCATACAGTCAGTAGTCTCTAAAGCCACTACTTCTATTTTCATGCTGCTACTTGGCTGAGTTCTTAAACATTCTTTGTTTTTGAACCAGGACTAAGGAAAATGTTTTTACTCTGAGTCTGTTGTCAGTATAGCGCTAATGTATTGTATTGTTAAGAATAGTGGGAACTCAGTGCACATACTATGAAAAGTTTACCACATTAACTGTGCTAGATTCTCAGAACCTAATTCTGCATTGTCTTAGCTTGATTGACTAGGGAAAATTCAGTCAATTAAGAACTGTATACATAACTGACACTGAATTTTGCCCTCATGGCCTGTTTCTGCTCTCAGTTGCACCTTTTCTCTGGTTACAGTTATGTATTGAGTACGTTGCAAATACAGAAGTTATGTACCAGAAGCAAAAGTGTATGTTCTGAAGGGTAACTGCCGAATGGTATAACCAAAAATTTGTAGCTTGATAGCAAAGTGTTTTTTTTTTTTTTTTTTTTTTTTAAATTACAAACTTATGTAATGTTATGATGATCAAACTACACAGTGAATGTGCATTGTATTTTTGTGGAAATATGGTACATAGAACAGATCCTGCAAGACCAAAAAAAGCAAAATTTGCCCCCTTCAGAATTTATTTGCCCCCTTCAGAATGAACAGTAGGAGAGGGTGAAGTCGGTTCCCCCTCAAGGTTCTTTTCAATGAAAAATGGAGATTCTTTTCTATGAAAGTCTTGTGGAGTTATTTTTGGTTAAAATGCAGGGAAACAGAAAAGATAGTGATTTTCTTTACTTCAGTAAAACAATATTTGATTTGGCTTTTGGTTTTCAAAACCGTTTTTAGCGAAATCAATGTTTGTTTACTGAAAGCGGTTTTTGAAAACATTTATTTAATGCATTTATCAGAAAGATTAAAAAAATCTATAGAAAAGTTAGAAGACCCTAATTTTGTCTCCCCCTCCACATTTCCCTATAACATTAATGGCAGTTTTTGATCATCTTTAAATAATACCTAGGCACCTATGTTGCTTATCTTACTGTGAGAAACATTTTATTATTGTAGCCACCAGTTCTCAGTTCTTTTGCATTTGTATTATGGATTTTATGGACCAGAGACTCTCTTCTATTATATAGTTTATTAAGGCCTCTGGCATATGTTACACTGAAGACATGATAGCATGTCTTAAGTTGTTACCTAGCCACACATTAATACAATTAATGGTGTGGTAAAAAAAAAAGAATAAGCCACAAAAATATATACAGACTTTGTGGCTTGTTCCTAACATGCCATTAACTGAGGCTCCCAGACATAGGGTGTACTCACGTTGCTGGGAGCCCAGTCAGCTAACAACTCTTAGCCTTGGTGGTACCTGGAGCAGCCCCATGGCAATGTTCCCAGCAGCTGTTGGTCTCCACCCCTTGAGTGGATGCACTTAAATACCCTGGATTCTTATTTGAAATCTCTGGGATTGTCTCGCACAAATCTTGGAGCTCTTTATTTTTGCTGAAATGGACACAGCAGCAATGCTGAGCGACCCAGCAGCGAGACAGAGCAGGTGGGATAAGGACACTTCCCCTGGTTCCATACTTCCTGCTATTAAGTCTCTCAGAGCAGTTGGTCTCAGCATGAAAAGATGGGCAGGGAGACCACGTTTTGGAAGGTGGGACAGGGTAGAGCAGCTGGGAGTTGTGCATCTCAGGATGCTGGAAGAATGAAAGTAAAGCATTGTACCTCCCACAAACTTCAAATAATATCTGGAATGGCATGGGTAAAATGTGTCAAAGATAAACTTTGTTCCCAGTGGCTTATCTTAAAAATGTTTAGAGGGTACCTCTGATGGGTTAACATCCTTTAACAGGTGCATGCTCCTATAAGTGCCTTTATGACAGTTTGAAGGTAACATGTAACATGGCCCTCAATGATGTTTTGCCTTCTGCCAAAATACATGTTAAAGAACAGTACTATCTGGGTGCCATACAATGATAATGATTAAAGATTTAGTAAGTGCTTTGCTTTGATTGCCAACTGGGTAGCAGCAAGAAAGAGTTGATGGCTAATCCTCTTCAGAACTGTCTGAGCTAGTAGCTTGCTGTCTTCTACTTGGGTAAGCATCTATCTTAATGTCTTCTAGAGAGATTACGTTATGTGTGTTTTTCTTTTTCATATCTGCTTCAGGTGACATTTAATCTTGTCCCTTTGCTAAAGGACTTTGACAAAGCGATGCGGTTATTAGCAATGTGGAACAGATTCTTAAGGGTCCTGAACTCTCTCTGACTCTGACAGAAAATAACTAGTTTACTATGCACACAGCAGACAGTAAGAAATATCCCAAAATAAACATTGAATGAAAAGCCGGTGTGAACTTAGAAGAGAACACCCTTCCTCCATCTAACCTTTCTTTGCTCATCACACAGAAGGATCCATTTACTATTAAAAATGAATTTTCAAAGGCTGCTCTCATAATGTTGGCAATGAGTCAATTTTTAAAAGTAGCAGACCCTCTATTGTTTCAGACTTTGCAGTATATTACATGGGGAGGTCAATTAAGATCAATAAAAGGTCAATTAAGAATATTTTATAAAGTTATAAATATTCACACACTTTCAGTGCCACATGAACGTAGAGGAAAAATACCTGTCTCAAGTGACTGCTAGAACAAAGGCAGGATAGATATGCACCTTTACAGACTAACTAAAGAAGACATATATACAGGGCACAAGCTTTCATGGAGTGAACCTCACTTCATATTTTTAAGAAATGTACATAATTAAACCTCAAATTAAGCAATAACTTACTGAAATCTGGAGTATCAGGAAATAAGTATCAACCTGCCATCTTAAAAATGTGTAAGAAAACTTCAGAACATGGGGGAAAATGAGCCACCTTACAGTAAGCCACATGGTAATAAAACACAGTAAGCCATAAAGGTCAAGAGGGAAATAAATTATGGTATTTGTGTAGCAAGACATGAGGGAAAAGATTGATATAGCAAACTTATAAAGAGGTACATACAAAGGCAATGAAAACAACTTTGATTTTACTGCTGTAGTTGCACATTCAAACTGTTTCATATTATTTGTAATAAGAAGCAATCCATTCATTGGGTATGAGAGAGAGTGGGAACAGAAGTTTCATTAGGGAGCACAAACTTGAGCTTTTATTTATTAAGTTTTTAAAAAGTTGCCATCTATGGTTTATCAGGCACTAATTGTTTTCTAATGATTGCAGCATTGGCTCTACTAATTGTATAATGATTTTTCCAGCAGTTAATCCCTTTTGGAGATTGTTTTCTCTTGTACTTAAAGTTCAGTTATATGAATTGTTAAGCAATATTACTTAATGAACCTCCTTTGGTTTATTTTTTTTCTGTTTTTTTTTCTTTCGGAGTAATCATTCCCATATGTATCATCAGCTGCTTTGTTAAACAGATATCACTTACATCAATAAATTATAGCCAAAGAACACTTGTTTTTCTGGACAGATCCAAAATGAGATTGAGGTCTGAGTAAGTATTTCTTTAACAATGTAATTTATTATTTAAGAATGATCCATCATTTAAGACTTTGTGCATAAAGTGAAATAAAATGAGTTGCAAGCAATAGACACTGTGACCTTTCTTCATGAACACAGTGTTACTGAAGTAAGTGGGACAAAATTGTTCCTGCTGTAAGTTCACTGACTGAAGTGCAGCTACAACATAAGGAATAAATCTAGCCTCAAGGGGCTATAGTGGCCTTAAATGGATTGGGACTTAATTGCCTAAGAAACAATAGCCCAATTCCAGTTGTGCCTCTAAAGCACCTAAGTGCCACTCAGGGAGGTTTTAGGCACGTAAATCACAGACTGCCATTAGGACTGTTTTATGAATTTTACATTAAATAGTCATTAGATAAAATGGATAATTAGCATTGGGAGCAAGGACTTGAACCTAGGTCTCCTACCTCTCATCTGCATGCCTGTATCATTTGTCTACAGAACCACAATTCCTCTTGCTTGCTCATTAGAGTGTTTAAACATTTTGTATTACCTGGTCATTGAATAAAATAGATGAACAACACTGGAAGCAGAAGCTGGGAGAGCACAGAACAAGGACCAGAACGTAGGGTTCCCTCCCTCCCAGAGCACAGTGTCTATCTGACTGTGCCATTCCCTCTTGTTTTCTGTCCTTCTGACTTAGCTGCCAAGTGACCTGCCTTCAACAGGAAGGAAATCAGATATCCTCAGCTCTATGAATCCCATGGCCTGATAAGAGCACTGTCCTAGGAAGCAGGAATGAATGTTCAACTCTCTTAGGGTGATAGGGCCCCATAACATAGGTCTTTCACTTACTGGGCAAGTGTCCTTACCACTGTGCCAAATTTTGTGAGCCCACTTCCTAGTTTGTCTGTCATGCATGTCTTCTCCAAGGGCATGGAATCACAATAGGAAGCCACCCTATTTAGTTAATTTGAACAAGTAGAACTGTGATCTGGATTGGAAGTGCTTTGTGTTGTCTTGGTGTCTTCCATTGACAAAAGGGGAGAAGTAAGCATTTGGAGAAGAAGAAAGTGATCAGGAACAGTCAGCCTGGATTCACCAAGTACAAGTCATGCCTGCCCAGCCTGACTGTCTTCTATGATGAGATAACTAGTTTTGTGGATACGGGGAAAGTGGTGGACATGATATACTTTGACTTCAGCATGGGTTCTCCCACAGGATTCTTGCAAGCAAATTAAGGAAGTATGGGTTGGATGAATGGACCATAAAGTGAATAGAAAGCTGGCTGGATCATTGGGGTCAATGGGTAGTGATCAATGGCTTGAGGTGTAGTTGGCAGCTGGTATTTAGTGGAGTGCCCTGGGATGGGGCCTGTTTTGTTTAATATCTTCATTAATGATCTGGCAGATAGTATGGACTGTACCCTCAGCAAGTTTGTGGAGCTTAGGGGTATAGCAGATATGCTGTAGGCTAGGGCTAGGATTCAGAATGACCTAGGCAAACTCGAGGATTGGGCCAAAAGAAATCTCATGAGGTTCAGCAAGGACAAGTACAAAGTACTGCACTTAGGACAGAAGAATCCCATATACCTTGACAGGCTTGGGGCTACCTGGTTAAACAGTAGCTCTGCAAAAAAGGACCTTGGGGTTACAGGAGACAGTAAGTTGAAAATGAGCCAACAGTGTGGCCTTGTTGTAAAGAAGGCTAATGGCATATTGGGCTGCATTAGTAGGAGCATTGCCTGCAGATCAAGGAAAGTGATTATTCCCCTCTGTTTGGCACTGGTGAGGCCACACTTGGAATTCTGTGTCCAGTTTTGGGCTCCCCACTACAGAAAAGATGTGAATAAATTGGAGAGAGTCCAGTGGATAGCAAGAAAAATAGAGGGGTGAGACGCATGATATATGAGGAGACACTGTTGGAATTAGGTTTATTTTGTCTCGCTTGCTGGGAGGAGGCCGCTGCCTGGTGCCAGGCTGGGTCAAGCCCCCACCCAGGCTCCTACTTGGCCCAGCCCCCCAGGGAGAGAGAAGAGAAGGAGGGGGTACTTACCAGTCCCCCTCCTGTAGAACAGGGCCCCCCAAATCCTGGGCAGGGCCCCCCTGGCCTGAGAAGCCAGTGTCCCCTGATGGCAGGCCCACTGCGCATGCACGTAGTTTAAAAGGGCCCACCAAACAGGGAAAAAAACCCCCAAATAACAGGTAGGCTCCGGAGTGGTGAGAGACGCGCGGGTGAAGCCCGCTGCGCCCCTGCTCCCCCGAAGCCCCCCAGACACCCCCTCAGCAGCCGCCGAGTCCCCTGCCGACCCCCAGCACAGC
>NW_017728948.1:60228070-60272146 GCF_001723895.1 Crocodylus porosus
AGGCTCAGGGGTGATCTGATGGCCACCTATAAATTTATAAAAGTTGACCACCAGGATCTGGGGGAACGTTTGTTCACCAGAGTGCCCCAAGGGATGACGAGGTCGAACAGTCACAAACTCCTGCAAGACCATTTCAGGCTGGACATAAGGAAGAACTTCTTTACTGTCCGAGCCCCCAAGGTCTGGAACAGTCTGCCAGTGGAGGTGGTTCAAGCACCCACATTGAACACCTTCAGGAGTAAATTGGATGCTTATCTTGCTGGGATCCTATGACCCCAGCTGACTTCCTGCCGGGCAGGGGACTGGACTTGATGATCTCCCAAGGTCCCTTCCAGCCCTAATGTCTATGAAATCTATGAAGACTGAGGTAGGATTTAATAGCAGCCTTCAACTACCTGAAGGGTGGTTCCAAAGATGATGGACTGATCTCAGTAGTGAAAGGTGACAGAACAAGCAGAAATGTTCTCAGGTTGCAGCAAGGGAAGTTTAGGTTAGATAATAAGAAAAGCTTTCTCACTAGGAAGGTGGTATAGCACTGGAATGGGTTATCTAGAGAGATGGTGGAATTTTCATCCTTGGAAGTTTTTAAGGCTTGGCTTGACAAAGCCCTGGCTGGAATGATCTAGTTGGAGATGGGCCTGCTATGAGCTAGATGACCTCCTGAGGTCCCTCCCAGCCCCAATTTTCTATGATTCTGTGATTCTAGGTAGGTGGACATCTATCTGGAGTGAAATAGATATTTTATTATACACAATAGGGTATTATACACAATAGCATTGCTCTGTGAAGGCAAAGCTGCCTGTTGCCTGTCCCTACAATGGAAGAACTATTCCTGAAATCCTTTTTCATTTCTAAGACCCTTAAGTAATGCTCAGGTGCCTAAATGTGATGCTATTCCTCTTGGCTCAAATTCCTAAAAGCAGTTAACACATCAACTATCATAATTCACTTTTATTTTAGTTTTAAGATTAGATCTAGGAAAGCAGCTAGTAGAAAGATGACTCTGACATCTTATGTATTAATGTTTATTTCAGGGACTCATGCAAAGTGTCATTTAGCTACCTTAGGGGAGAAATAGGATATGAGTCTGTGTCTTTGCAGGGTTGACTAGGATTTGATTCTGGGGGTACATTAGAGTGTTCATTGACTGAATAGGTGACCTAGGCAACTTAGAAGTGGAATTATCTTTCTCAAGGAAATCTCCTGCATCTGAGAGAAGTGGCAAGCTAAGTGGGTTGTGTTTTAGTGACTAAGTAGGATTTGGGCCAATTTGTTCCACTTAATGTAGACTCTTATACTGGCTTTATCATCACAATAGTTGAGCACCTTGCTGCAGTGCATTAGGTGACATGACTAATATTAGTCATTTGTTATGCATTTCCTCTTCTGCTCTCCACTGCATCTGAAACTCAGTGCCTTGTTTTCCTTTTGTAATCACACACACACACACACACACACACACACACACACACACACACACACACACACACAGCTTTGCTCTTACAGTAGAGAAACCAACGTCAAATACACTGACCTTTCACTACATGTGAAATTGCAGGGTCTTTGTGTAGTATTTCTGCAGGCTGGGTACAATTCACTTGTATGAAGAGGGCATGCTACCTCCAGTAGCAACGTATCTCCCCCAAGCTTGGACAGTGTAATATGATTCTATCAGACCACAATTTAATCTGCCCAAAATTGCTGAGTCAGGTGGCTCCCAGTTGGGATGGACTCCAAGAAGACAAACATGACAGACAAACTAAGAAGAGGACTCAAATCTTTTTCCATAGTGTAGGGATGTCAAAGATATGGCACATCCATGTTGTCTAGCTCACAGGGCTCCCCATGGCCGGACAGTTAGTGGTAGCATTAATTGCTGCAGCTCCCAGAGGCACTGCCAAATTTCTGCAGGCAACTCCACCAGGTAGATGACAACGCCCTGTGTTCTAAATCCAGCCTGTAAACCAGCCCCATGCTCCATATTTGGCCTGTGGGCCTGGATGAGTTTCACACACCTGGCGCAGTGTTTAGGCCGCTTGCCCAGGAGGTTATCATGGCTGTCTGAAGCCAGTGGAAACTGAGGGTGTTAAGGATCTTTTAAGAATAGATCCCCAAAAGACTACTTATTCTTAATTTCCTGCATGAGACTATTTGTTTTACTGTCTTGGGAATGTGGGACCTTTCACTTCATAAATGGTCAACTTGCCACTTCATAATAGGTCAGTAACCATAGATAGCAATCGATGACCTAGAAACTGCTCCAGTTAAAAACGTTGCCATTATAGGTTGTGGTTAGTGATCTTTTCTAAACAAGTCTGTATATGGTCTCTGCCATCACTGAGTTGATATTCTCTCCGTTGCTGGGGAGAAGAGAATACAAGCAAGAAACTTTGGGCCAAAATCTATTGTCAGAGCAGCTGACCTAGCAAAGAAGTGCATCCAGATCCTGTACAGTGAAGCCTGTGTATTATGAAAGCCAATTTTTCTGGTGTTCTACAGCCCGTGACAGCCGAAATTGGACATATCTCTTTCTATGTCATCTCATGTCTCAAAGTTTATAAAGAGCTTTTTTTCATATAACTGTTTTCTAAAAGTAAAAGTAAGATGACAGAAATGCCTTTTGCCATGATGATATAACACTTAGACTATTTCTTAACTAATGGCAAAAATTCACTGAAGTTTGCCTGAGTTACATTTTGAGTACCATCAAAAGCATATTTATGATCAAAGGAGCATGACATAGTCTTTAGATTTGGAGCAAATGCCATTAAGATAACATGATTCTCTCTTAAAAGCAGTAGACCATGTGTGTCATCCTGGTCACATCAGCAGCAGCAATTTTTTGATATGATGAGGTGGGGAGTGTTGATGGGCATTGGTCCAAATCGGAAACAAATTAACTTGGTGTCTTGAAGGACTAAAATATTATTAAAGCATTATCTCCTGTACCTCCCCTCCTCTCTAAAAAGATGGAATCCCATATTTTGAGACCATGGAAAATTAAAAAAAATACAATTGAGAAAGGCATGGTAAAGTACTCATGAGACCATTCAAATTCTGTTAAGAAGGAATGTTTCTTGTGTGTACTCTTAATATCACAGTGGTAACAGGTAGACCAAGAGTGTAACTTTGTATTTTTCTGACCAAATTGGACTTAAGAAAGAATATAGCTTATGGCTTTGGCAGGTGAATGAAAAAGCATGTATGTCATATTTCTTTTTCACTTTTTGCCCAAAGATACAACAAAAGGGAAATAGTGTTCTCACAATATGTTTTAATGAACAAAAGGTTTTGAATTCCTGGTTGATAACCATTTGCAGATGCATGTAAAAGGCAATACTTCAAAATGTAAAAAATAATCAATGTGAATAAAAATTGGGCTTTGAATATTTTACTGCAGCATTATTACTTCCTCTGTGTGGTGTGTTTCCAATTTGGAAAAGTAAAAAACGCAACTACAAACAGAAAAAAAAATATCCCCCAATAGCAACTCTATTTGCTTAGAAGATCTAATGGTTTTATTTTCAGGCTTAATGCCTGTGCGGTTCCACAGGCCATAATTTCTAAATCCATCAGGAATACACTGTAATTCTGTTGCTCTCAAAACTATCTATAATGGATTGCTTTCTTTTGATTTGTAGAGTGACATGGTAAGCAGGATTAACTTTCACCCTCTTCCCCCAAACATATATATATTTCAGACTGCATTAAAAAGAATTAAAAGGGGAAGTCATAACTGTTAGATTAGATCATGTTTTTGAATTTTGGACTCTAAGATCTCTGCACCCAAGCTGTTAAAACTAAAGAAGATTGATACTTAATGATGTTTCTTGCCCTTTGCTCGCCTTGTCTAAGACATAAAACAGATTTGACAAGCTCTTTAAAAGAAGTGCTTGGGAAAAAAGCAGAAGACAAATGAGATAAAGAATGGCAAAAACAGGCTCCAAGAAAGACTGCACCGTCTCAAGAAGAGTTGGGGCATACCTTTAGGATTTTGGAAGCTCATGAAATATTTCTTACAGTACATATAATTAGCAATTAAAAAACAAGGTCATTGTCTTTTGACTGAAAAGAGTTTTAAAAGTAAGAAGCTGGTTGGATTTCATTCTTGATTGAATAAATATTACTTCAGTCCAGATGCATCTTCCCTAAGTCACTACTGTAGGCAGAAATCCTTGGGGTCAGTAAATAGAGAACATAAAATACATCTATGCAAATCATTGGATCCTCAAATGAGTAAGCAGGGAAATAATGAATAAGATTTGGGGCGTTACGTTACTTCTGTAGTTGGCACTGGGATGACTGCTGTTGAAAAACTGTTTTCACTTCTGGTGTCAACTTTTTAAGAAGAATATTGAAAACTTAAGGAGGGTTAAGAGAAAAGCCACAGGACAGATTAAAGAATTGGAAAATGTGCCTTATAATGTGAGACACAAAGAGATCTCTCTTGAGTTTATATATTTATAGAATATAAATATAGAATGCAGTAATGCTAAGTAGGAAGGCCCTAGAACTCCCAGAACTTAAACAAAGAATCTGAGCTTAAGTAGAGTTTGTGCTAATTTAGGTTTAATCCGACTAAAATATGAGCTTTGATCATATGATTTTCAATGAAAGCTGAAAATGTAAAATAAGTAACAACATATGGGAATCATGGATATTTCAAAATTTTTTTTTTAGGGAGTATATATGCCTGCCAGTCACAAGTATAAACCACAAATATTGTTATAGTAATTAACACATACAAGCATAAGGTGAAAAATGGAATTAATCTGTGGGGTAGAACCCCCAAAATAAGGCTAGCTAAGGATGAAACGGATGGAAGGTGAAGCTAGAAAAACTCAGACTAAAATAATGTACAGATTTTTACCAGCAAGTAATTGTCGTAGGAACATATCAAGGGTTGTGGTGGATTTTCAGTTACTGGAAATGCTTAAAGCAATTTTTCTTTAAGATATGCTTCAGTTCAACAGCACCTTTTAGACTTGAAGCAGGAATTAATTTATGGAAGTCTATGACCTGGTTATTCAAGAGGTCAGACTGGATGATCACAATGATCCCTTCTGGCATTAAAATCTGTGAATTGGAGTTGATTCTCAACTCTGCCTCATTGATTTTTATGCTGGCATATCTCCATTGACTTCAGTGAAGATGGTATTATCTGAGAAGAAAAGAAAATAGAGTTAAAGGAGAAAAGACAAGAAAGAGAAGGAGAATGAATGACTCTGTTGAAATGACCTTTTCTTTTGGGTTTGTTCAAGTGGAAGAGAAAATTAAATGGAAATTCCTAAAACTCTACTAGTGGAAAGGATTTAAGTGTACCTGAGCAATATCTATCCTAATGCTGAAAATACCAAGTTTTCTTTAAAAAGTTTCTCTCTTATATGCATCAATTGCTGTTTTTCTCTATTCACTGAATGAGACAGCATAGCCTCAAGTCTAATGTTATAGGTACCTGCTTGAGGAAGCAAAGCATTATTGCAGCCAGGAGGACATGATAAATCTGGCTTTGCCTAATATATATGTTCTGGGGCCTGAATGCAAAAATCACATGCTGTGTTCATGCTACATGCTAACACATGCATGTAGAATGAGTCACTCAGGAGCTGTGAAAAAAAATCCATTTCTTTCAAAATTTTAATTTGCTGCTTGTGCAAAATTTTATGCGTGTTTCAAGGAATACTATTTTTTGCTATTAACATTTTAAATTGCATCCCAAAAGCAGAATAAAAACATTTTCACACATTTTCTTTAGAAGTTTTTCAACGAAGAGAAGAATAACTTACCTTTTCCTCAAAAAAGATGAGAAAAACAAAGAAAAGAGAAAAGCACATGAGTGAAAACTACAAAACAATTGGCTTGTAAAAGAAGCTGGACATTTACACAACTGACGATAATATTCAATGTAACAGTGTCCTGTGGATACAAGCATGGAGAAGCAAGGAACCCCACCTGCTGGGGAACACGGGACAAGGGGAACCCAACCCCAAAGGAGGAACTCAGTAAAAGAAAAAAAGTTACCCCTTCCAGGATGCCAACAATCTGAAAGAACAAAAGAAAAACCTGTGCAATTCATTAGCCATGCTTATGTGCAGTGGGAGCCAGGTGATGTCAGTGGGAGACACTGCCCGGTGGATTCAAAAGCCGGCTCTAAAAGGGAGTGAGGGGGGATGCCAGGAGCAGGAGAAGCAGCAGGGATCCCCCACGCCAGGTGCATCCAGCACCGGCAGAAGCAAGAAGATCTAACACAGAGGCTGGCATCGATGCCAACAAAGTTTGAAGGAACATCCTGCGCCGGTGGCAAACAGAATGGGAGCATGGAACCAGAGTGGGCTCAGCGGGGATCCAAGGAAGACCCCGGCTGGGGCAAGGACGTGGATCCGAGTCAGGGAGATGCACAGGGTTAAGGCTAGGACTTGGTGGAGGGAAAAGGCCCTTTCCTTTTTCCTTTCAGTCTTTTCTTTATTTAGCTTCATCTATAGTTGGTTAGGGTAGTTCCTTTCCTTTTGTTTTGGTCCGTTGGTTTTCTTTTCTCCCTCTTTTACTTTGATGCAGGCTCTCACTAATTATGCTGTTGCAGATAGGTCTTAAGGTGACAGTAAGGGAATTCTGGTGGAGGAAAAGGGCAGTGGTAGTGTACAGCTCCAGACAGAACCACCAGGCTATTGAGATACATCTCCATGGGCAGAACATCCAGAGGCCCCTGGGTTAAGACAAAATGAAGGTTGGACCAAAGAAAGCATAGGGAGCGAAGATCCGGAGTTGACATCACCAGAAGGGCACTAAGATCTTGAGGCTTGTCTCAAGGGCTGGCACATGGATGGGGTGTAGGGGAGGTGGAGCCCCACATACATCCACTGGGGGAGGTGACAACTCCGGAGGTCCCCTCAATGGGGTCCCCACCACTGAAGATCTATCCGAAGTCATGGCAGGAGAGTTTTGGGGTTCTCCCCGAAGTGACCAAGGGCCTCCTCCAGGTTTGTATGAAGTCCCATTGCGTCCAAAACCAGGCGCATGTGCTAAAGCTGCATGGGAGCAGATAACTGAACTGAGACAAGCGCAAACAGTTAATGCTAAGAACAGCACATTTGAAAGTTAATTAAAAGATAAACCAATCTTTCACTCTTTAGGGTTAGGTGGAAATCTTCCTGGGACATAGATCACCCTACATTTGCCCCCTTCAGAATTTAAGACAAAGGTGAAAGGAAAATTTGATTCTTACACTTTTTAGAGTTAGGATATTTAGTTAGGATAATTAGTCTGAATTTAGGCAGAAGACAGGATAGTGTGCCACCTTGAAGATTAACTCATTCAGAAAATATGTCTAAAGAAATGAGGTCAATGAAAAAGCCTCAGAGTATTGGGAAAAGTGTCACTCTAATCACTTAGGTTGTTTTTATGTGTACTCAGGGACTGGCGTGGGAGGGGTACTTTAATTAGAGTGGCTCTGAGAGCTGCTCTAATTAAAGTTCCAGGAGCATCTTGTGTATCAGCGTCCCTGTGCTTCAAAATGGTAGTGGGGTCACTTTATCTAAGCCATGTTGAATGAGACTTAGTTAAGTGTTAGAGCTTTAGTTAGTCCCCACTGCCATTTTGAAGCATGGGGATGCTGATACGTGGGATGCAAAGGCTGTCTGGAGCATGGTAAATACCGTGCTCTAGCAGACTTGATTAATCATAATTACAACATGTTGGAGCAGCCTCCTGGCTCATGTATAGGCACACTTCAGTAACACATGTATTATGAAACCTGTAGAATTCTACTTCCCCTGCCTCCCCCCCTCAATTATTTTACTGAGTTTCCTTGTCTTTAGGCTACCAATGGGCACTGGAAGTTGGAGGGGCATGGCCTGCCACAGAAATCTCAGACCCTTTTGCCGTGGCTTCCCACCACTATACCTGGACTTACTTCCCTGGGCGCTTTACTGTCACCAGAACCCTTGCTGCCATTGCCACTGCTGGATGCAACT
Organism: Crocodylus porosus; assembly: GCF_001723895.1. Classification (NCBI taxonomy): domain Eukaryota; kingdom Metazoa; phylum Chordata; order Crocodylia; family Crocodylidae; genus Crocodylus; species Crocodylus porosus. Next base: position 60,236,041 of record NW_017728948.1, read on the forward strand.
GCTGCACCACCATCACTTCCATAGTGGCCACTGGCAGCTGTAATGCTCTGGACTGGATTGGGCCCACAAGGAGCCCCAGGTTCAGATCCAGCCTGGGGCCTCAGGTGATTTTGGCATCTGTAGCAGGACTAGGTTTCAGGGATGGTCATGATACATTTTGCTGGCTACATGACTCCTGCCATACTCCAGCTCCCTTCCCATTTTACCTTGCCTGCTATGCCTTCATGTTTCTTATAGTGTATAGGGGGGGCTGGCCTAGGGTCCCACAGTAAGCCTCAGTTTCTTAGCCATCTGGTTTTCCCTGTGCCTGGCTAACCCAGACTTGCCCCTTAGGCACTAAATTGTGGCCCTCTTGGTCTTATCAGTGCCTTGGGGCACCAGTCGCCATATTTATAGCTTCTGTCCTACCCTGTAATCACACCCATGCCTCACAGGTGATACTGTAACTCTATCATCCAAGCACCAGTCCTCTTTGTTTGGCCTGCTGATTGTTCTAGCTGTGGACTCCTAAGCAGAGACGATCCAAGCAGGTTGTGGGGCTTGAGGAAAATCAGCATGTGCAGGGCCCTGCCACCAAACATGAGGAAGCCAGCAGCAGATTCAGCAGTTGGGGTGGGAGGGGGTGGGAGTGAGTGGCCAGATGTGAAGCTGGCAGCAGTGTGGAGTCACTGTGCCACTACACGGGGCCCTCCAAAGTGCAGGGCCCAGGCTGGTCTCCCCAATTTGCTCCCCCACCAGGGATGGCCCTGCTCCTAAGCCTAAGCCCGCTTGTTCTGACTTGCTTTTCAGTACCAGCCTCTTCTCAAATGTGACTCAGTTTCAAGGCGCAGGCTCAGGGGCTGTCTTTTTACATTTGGTTTCATTCCAGTTAGAAGTTGAAACAAAACTTTTCAAAATCTATGAAGGAAAGGACTTTTTTTGCAAATTTGTATAGGTTGGTTTGGTTGGGAATGATCCTGCCTCAGGCAGGTTTTGGATTAGATGGCCTCTAGAGTTCCCATATAACCCTGCTTCTCTATTATTTTATGATTCTAACTCAAGGCTGTATGCCTGTCTGCTATGTATTTGTGGATCCTGAAGAACCTTGACAGCCCAGGTTGTAGAGTCATAAGACAGGTGACCTGTGAAAGTACTGGTAGTGTGAAAGGCCTTCCTCACAGAAAACCGTCACATGCGGGCTGCATAGGGACTTAGGTGCCTAGAAAATTACAAGCCTGTATCAGTGCTTCTGGATTCTTAAATCCTTGTCAGCCTGGTATGCTGCCAAGAAGTTGGGCAGAGTGAGCTGTCAGAAAAATACACAAGCTTCTGATGGCAACCTATACTTTTTGATGGAGTTTGTCAGAACTGTCTCCATGGAACTTTGAGATTTTGATGAATTTGCATTCTCAGTAGGAAAACTGTTCCATTGGAGAGTTCCCAATTAGTTCTAGCCCCTAGGGCTAAGTACAGACAGTCAAAAAGCCTGAGGCCAAATCAATTCAGTCTTTGCAGGTTAAACTCCAGAGATTAAACTGACTAACAAATTGAACAGACATTTACCTTTTGCAGCTACATACCTGCAGTGACTCAGGCCAGAAGCTAGCGTGCTAGAGTACAGCTCTCTGGCATGTAGCCAGCATGGGCTGTGTTTTCTCTTCCACTTCCTGCTACCCCTGGAAGAGGTAGTCCAGAATTTGTAGTCCATAATTACAGCAGCAGGATACTTGAAGGTTGCTCATTACTTCCTCTTTCTGCTACCAGGTGTCTCTGGGATTTGTAGTCCACAGTCACAGCCAGCAGTAAGTACTGCAGGGCAGGGTACTATGTACTTGGAGAAAGGTGGTTTCTCCCCCCCCCCCCCCGGCTCCAGACCCCAACCGGGTTAGCCTGTGGGGGAGTCGTCCCTGCCACCCCCACCCCTTTTCTGTTGGAGGAGAGAACACAGCCCAGTCAAGGACTGAAAACCATGCTGGGCAGGAATGACTGGTGCCTCCTGAGTCCTGGGGGGGACACAATTTGTGGGTGGGCCTGGGGGCGGGCCAAAAGCCCCATATCCACTCCTATACTTCTGTGCCATGGCTTAGTGCCTCCACTCCCCATCCCCCCCTCAACATGCCACTGGCTCGCACAACAAAAAACCTGCCCTGTCCTGAGTGGTGCTAAGTCGGGGGCCAATCTCAGAGTGGGCATGTGCTCCCCTGTGCTCCCTCTACCAGTTGCCTATGATGCTGGGGGACTGTGATTTAACTTGAACCAAACAGGGGGATGGGATAGAAGTTTTATAAACTGGCTTGACCAAAATCAGTTAAGTCTGATGCTACGTTCAATCAGGTTTATCTTAAACCAGTTTCAGCCATTTTGACCCTGGTTTATGTGCACTGAACTTATGCTCTGTTACAGGTTTGAACCAGTTTCTGATGACTTTAAACTGGTTTTATATGTAACTTTTGTCCCTAGCCTAGATGGACAGTCATCATAACTTGTTTCCTTAAATCTAGTTCATGAGTGTAGCATGTATAATATGCCTTTCATTTAGGAAAGTGCAAAGGGAATAGATGCCCAGTCTACCTACGCCAGCACTTCATTTCCAGCAGTGAGCAATATCAGCTGCTTTAGAGGAAGGTGCAGTTGGCAGTTATGCAGTTAACTGCTCATCAGGGCAATATCCCCATTAGAGGCTGGACAACTTCTTAAGAGTAAGGAAACATTTTTTATTTTTGCTTTTTTATCATTGGGGTTTTAATTCTTGCTGTTAATTCTGGTTGTTCTTGGCCACATAAGTGACAAATTCTTTTTTGAATCATACTCTGGGTCTTTATCTCATGGTTGTTATGGCCATGTGGGGGTGAATTACAAAACTCCTCTCCCTGGGGCTTTCCTGCCATGCCTTGAAGTGAACAAAGAATAAAAAGGTAATTCCCCAACGAGAGAGGGTGTAGTAAATCACCCCAGAAGCAGGATTAAAGTAAATTAGTTTATTAGTGAATTCCCAGTGGGTTGTGTATAATCCCAGCTGTTCTCACAGTGAGCGGTCTTCCTTTGCCCTCCACTACTGTGCAACCCACTCCCCTGAGCCTGTCAGCTTGCCTCCAGTCTCACTCTCTTTCCTTCCTTCACAGTCTACATCAGCAGATTCTTTTCTGCCTGAGGATCAATCTGTTAAGTATCTCCTTTCTCTCTCTCTCTCTCTCTCTCTCTCTCTCTCTCTCACCTCTTTGCATCTCTGGTCACTGTGGTTACCTTCACCTGGTCAGCTGGTCTTATCATCGATCTGTTCCAGCACTGGTTTTGCTGCTCTTGGCTTTCCCTGCTGACCCTCCTTACACTGTGCCCCAGGGGGCCAAGAAAAGCCCCCTGCTGTGGACTTTAATAGCCACTGGCTCTTAATCAAGCAACATTCACCCCAGTGTGATCTCTCCCCAACTGTCTGCTGAGTAATTATCCTTGCCCTGTCCCTGACCTGACTCTCCCCTGCACTTGCAACTTTGTAGCACCAAAGGAACAAGGCTTTTCCTTGCCCTGTTACAGTTTTGAATTCCACAACCTACTTGTGCATAGCATGCAAAAGCATATATTTTACTTCCTGTGCAAGTGAATAAAATTATATGGTCCCTCATTTTTACAAAGTACCTCCCTCTGTACCTGAACAAGGGGTGCGGCCATTCACACGCATTGTTTGGCAACAATAGGGGCTGATTTCATGGTGCACCTCCAGGGAAGTGATGTACCATAAATTGGCAGGAGAGCATATGAAAACTCTTATGTAGAGTGGTTGTACTATGGATTGAGAAGTATAGTGCAAAAGATCAATTGGTAGAAATCTTTTGGCATGCTGTTAATAGAGTTCTTGGTCATTGTTTCTTTTTTAAATGACACCTTCCTGCACTTCCCTAGAACTCTAGCTATTCTCTTGGCAGAGACTGCCGTATGTGTTGTGGTGTCCATATCTTATGGTATCAGTCTTTAGTGTTATCTGCAGTCCACTTGCTTCATGTCTAAACTGCTCTCCTTCCCTTGGGGAGCTTGAAGGCTGAATGTGAACTATGAAGCTCCCCAAGGGAAGAAGAGCAGTAGATAATGCCTATAGTCCTTCCTTACAATGACTTTCTACCGAGTTAATGTGCAGGTAATGATATTATATCTAGCCAACTATAGTTTCTCATCATAGTTCCATCCCTGAAAGTGGTGCTAAAGTCTCCTACTTGGAAAAAAAGGATGGCATTAGCCTGGAATCATTGCAAATAAGCTAGATATTTAGTGGAAGAAAGAATATGAGGGTACCCACAGGCATTGCATTCTGCATATATGGTTTGTCTATTTGTATTTTTTATCTGCTGAACTTCAGAACATCTTATCCAAATGCTCATTCAGCTTCATAGTTTCTTCAGGACATTTTTGAGAAAAAACATATCCTTACTCCAAAACTTTAAAAAAAGTATTTCTGTTTCCAGGAGAAGTATGTTGTTTTGCCAATGAGAATCTCATCTTGTGGACTGAAGAACATAATTACATAATAATAATAATACATCAAAGTTTAATATTAAAAATATAAAAGTTTAAGTGTGAAGAGTTTAGAGAAAAGTTTAGCTTTGCACTGATACCACACCTTCTGATTTTATTGCCTTTTTATTTATTAGAGCAGATTTTTATATCTGCTAGATAATTTTGCATTTGGGGTTTTTCTAGTGCTCAGTTTGTCAAGGAGACTGGCACTGCATTCTCTTGTATTTTACCCCAAGTATCATCAGGATAGACTAAACAAGTTTTCTCTCATGGACTGACTTGCTCATTTTTCTCATCTTTTCCCTTAGACTTTTCTTGCTCCTTCTCAGCTCAGTTATTCTTTCAATATATAGGCAGCATATTCTAGTGATTAGAATAAGGACTAGAATTTCTTACTCCTGAGTCCCTGTATGACCTTAGGCTAGTCACTTAACTTCTCTGTTCTTCATTTGCTACATTTGCAGCACTTTGTATGTTGGTGTTGCAGTGGGGAATGCCCTGGCAATACAGCCATGGTGGCAAGATCCCAAGAGGCAGTCCCGCTGATGATCGGGGGTGAGCAGAAGCAGGACTGGGAGACATGAGGGCTGGTACTTACCTTTAGGACTGGCGGCAGCACAGGCAGTAGAACCATGGGTGCTGTGTCTGCCCTGATTCATTAGTTTGCGTTTGCTGTGGATTGGCTGGTGCGGTGGGGTGGGTGTCATAAGAGTGCTGGCAGAGGGTAAGAGCCCTGGGAGACTGGAGGATGAAACATGGAGCCCAGCTGCAGTCAGGTCCTGGCAGGGGCAAAGTAAATAAAGCAGAAGCCTGCCCACTCAACTGGAGACTCAGAGGAGCCTCCAGCTCTAGGGGCCCTAACACAGCAAGAGAGAGAGCAGCTTGACACAGAGATGCCCCAGAGAGCGCTGCCACATCTAGAGGAGTATCAGAGTGGTGACTGTGAATTTTTTCCAGGGGAATCTGGGAGCACTAGCACCCAGGTGATTGGCTAAAGGGAAGGAGAGCAAGTTGCTATTAGGTTTAGCATTTGCCCTGGTTAAAAGCAGGCTGGACTGGCCCTGAGTGCTGAAAGCAAAGATTGTGTCAGGGCTGAAACGTTAAGCCTCGGACTTGGAATCAGCTAGGAACCATTCAGAGGACTAGTGTTAAGGGATGGTCCTGGGGGCAATGAGAGTTTAACAGTGGCAGGTAGTGCAAAAGGAGAGGACCCCTTGTACCCATTACTCAGCTCTGATACAAACTGTTTAGTTATTGGGTTAGTTAGTGGATAAGGGGAAGTGGTGGAGCCACAACTGATGAGAAGTGTCTCCACTTGGGGCTGACATAAAACTGTGGGGCCCTGGTTGCTGATTTAAGTTAGATCTCGAGAGACTGTTTAGCCTACTGGCTTTGCAAGTCATGATTGCTCACAGCAAATTAAGCTGACTGCTGGCTGCATTACTTTTCCACCAAATGGACTGTGAGCTGGCTACTCTGTAACATTTGGTTGGTGTATGAACAGAGTGCAGAGGGGAGGAGGAGCCCTGACAGCCAGCAACTTGAACCACTTGTGAGACCAATAATAACTAAAGATCCTCCCTCTTTCTTAAAAGAGATGTGGTGGGAGAGTTGGAGGGTGTATTTGGATTGATTTTCTGCATATCCATTTAGAAGCTGTCAACATATGCAGGGATGTAGACAACAGCGGTTTCCAGTAGCATGACCGAGGAATTCAGCCTTGTCACATGACTCCTCCTCAATATAGAGCTAGGCATATGAAAGGGGATGAAAATGAGGATGACCATATCATTTGTCTAGCTGTAGCTTTTTAGGAATGTGTGACTAAGGCTTTTGGTAGACATTACACTTAAGCAATTATCCTGTTAATTGAGTATTAAGTAACCTGGCCACATGCTTGGGCAATTAATGGCATGACAAATTGGAATCCAGCCACAAAATTATTCCATAAAATATGTGTAATAATTTAATGGCTGGGTTCCAGTGCACCTTAAATTGAACATATGGCAGGGTTCCCACCATACAGCTTGATGCCAGCTGCAAGGTGGGAGTTAGTTGACAGCTCCTTTGTGTTTGCAGGCTGGAAGCCTTGTGGTGCAGTCCTGTATGGGCTGCACCTTGCTGTTTTCAGGAAGCTTTCAGGGTTGAGGGAAGCTCATGAGGTAGTTAAGTTGCCTGGTCAAGGGGAGCTGCAAGGCTCCCCATGACTTGACAGGTTGACTGCCTTGTCTTGCAGCTCCCAGGGAGCAAAGCACCTAACATTTCCTGGCAACAGGGGCCCTGGGATCAGGAAGAGGTTCCCAGATATTAGGGTTTAAATTATGGGGGAGGGCCTGGGGGGCCTGAGTCCCACACATAAGAGACTAGAGCTTCCCCATAAGAGCTGAGGGAAGCCAGGCAGAAACTGCTGTTTAGCATGGGGGAAAAGCAGCCCCTCCTCCTTGTTGATGCTGGGCGCTTTTTGCTGCGATAGTTGGGACTGGGGATCAGATCCCATTGCTAACCATTAAATGCATTTGTGCTAGGGGCCCAAGCAAAACAAGCCTTGGATTTATGGCCCTAAGTATTCCTGAGGAAGAAAAGATTGCTGAGTGCAGAAATGAGAGGCCATTTTACATTTGGTAGTACAGTTGTTAATAGTTTGGAGAAATGTACATGTAAATGATTGTTTTAATCCTGCTAAACATTTCCTTTGACTGATCTCACATTTTTCTTGTACTTAAACATGAGCCAAAGCTATTAGCTCCTTCCAGCTGATTGTTCCTTGTTCCTGGAAAAGGCAAAGGCCCAGACAGCAAAAGTTAAAGAGAACTGGGATAGATATTGCTATTTGACTTTCCTTTTTCTCCTGATAACAGGGTGAGGGAAGAAGGCCAAAAATTCCGAAAGGAAGCTTTTATTTATAAAGCATTCCTAAGTGAGCAAAAGAAAACTATCCACAAAATTATTTAATAGCTTGAAATTTTTTCATATAATTTAAGCCAGGTTCTCTCAAAAATGTCCTAATTCAGTACACTCATCTCATAATAATCAGAGTAATGTACTGTAATGTTTTTTGAAACATTTTAGTCAATGTTTCAAAGAATATTTGAAAAAAAAAGGCCTACATTGAGAAATATAAAGTTGGGGTTGTTAAAGAAATCTAAGTTAGGCATTCAGTTCCCACTGATATTCAACAGGAGCTGGATACTCAACTTCTTTTAAGCAACCTTAAAGATCCTATTCAGAATCCATATGTAGGCACCCAAATGTGACAGGCCTGATTTGCAAACAGGTGGAGCAAGTAGAGTGCCCACTGAAATCACTGAGAAATCCATCACCTTTGAAAAAAACCTAGTTGCTTAAGTATATATTTATGTCTGGGTTTTAGAAGATCTGAATACCTACAGGTCCTGTTGGCCCCATTCTGATTTGGAGGGGTTCAGCACCTCTGGGACTGGACCTGGGACAGATCTCAGGGCAGGAGGAGGGGAAGGGGTGTACATCAATGAAGACTTCCACAGCTGGTCCTAGAGCCACAGGGCTGCTCCTGTTCCAGTCTAGCTTTGGGCTGTGGCTATGTAGGGAGCTGGGCTCAGTAGGGGACAGTGGTGGTTATGGCATGTGTGTTCCTCCTTCTAATGCCTATCCTCTACCCAACCCTCCCTGTCAGTCATGGGGGAACCCCAGAACTGTTCCTGCCCTTGCTATGTGGGGACCCTGGCTCAGGCAGGGACAGCAGCAGTAGCACAGAGGTCTCTCCTCCCAGCTTTTGCTCCCAGCCAGTAGGAGACACTGGTGGGTAGGCAGGGAGCAGGCACTGGAAGGAGGCAACTATACCACTGCCACTGTCTCCCGCCATTCCTAACTCCCTGAGCAGCTCTGCCCTCCAGTGCTTCCAGGTCAGCCAGGGATAGTGGCAGCAATATTGGCAGGAGACAGGTACCCTTCTTTACACCTGTCTTCTTCATACCTCCTTGCCCAACCTGCCAGTGCCCCCTGGTGACCTCCATCCATGCTTCATCTTCATCCTCCCATGGTCTGAGGGGGGGTGTGCTACAATTTATCTGTTATAGATACTTGATCTGCCCATGTATCTAATCACACCTGCAGTAATATCACACAATTTCTGCCTAACTGATTATGAGCAACGTGTCACTACTACCTCTAAATTGGTGCCTGCTGGAGTTCTGAGTGATGAATGGGTACCCTCTTTCTTGTCTGGCAAAAGAAGTACAGTGCAATAAGGAACCACACAAAAGAAAAATAGTCCAAAGGTTCATTGACAAACATAACATTTAAACCCCTAAAAGAAATCCATCATTCCATATTGGTGCCAAAAGCATCTCAGCACAGAATAGCAGAAAATTAATATACTTATCAATTTGTGACCAGACTTTATTTATTAGAGTGCATTTATTACTCCTTGAAAAGTTTTAATATCTCATATTCCTTCTTTTAAACCAGTGATTCCTGGAGTCATAGAGCAGTAGAGCTGGAAGGGACCTGCACAGGTCATCTAGTCTAACTCTCTGCTTGAGGCAGAATCATCCCTATCCAAACCATCTTATGCGATCCATAATCTAACACCACATAAGATTATTGTCAACACTGACACAACACAGACAGAACCATAACCTGCCACAGGTAAAACAGGGAACCATGGAAGCCAATGCCCTATTTCTATAAAAGGATATTAATATATGCTCAAGAGATCTCAGGCAGAGGGCCATGCTCCCTGCTACAGAGGAAGGTAAAACCCCCACAGTCCATACCATGTATTAAAATTCCTCCCTGACTCCAAATATGGTGATTGGTTTTACCCTGAGTCAGGAATCTTCAGCTTTGGTCCTAGCAGGAGTATTGGTACATCCAAACTCCCCAGCCATGCTACAGCCAACACCCAATGTCTTTGAAAAAGGCTTAAAAACATCCTGACATATGCAACAGAAAGTGAGTGGGGGCAGTCACCAAAGTGCAGAAGTATGGGAAAAAATAGGTAGAAAATAGGTGTTGCTACACCTATGTCACCCCCAACCAGTGGCTGCCCTACCTCTTATTGAACACTTCCAGTGATTGAGAGTCCACAAGTTCTCTAGGCAATTTATTTCACTGCCTCACTATTCCGACAATGAATAAGTTTTTCCAGATATCCAAACTAAACCTAACTTGTTGAAACTTTAAGTAATTGATCTGTGTCCTCCTCTTTTCAGCAACAGAGAAAAGGTGATTTCTGTCTTCTTTATAGTATTTGAAGATTGCTATCATGTCCCCCCTTAAGCACCTTTTTTTTTTTTTTTGCAAGCTGAACATCCCTAGTTCCTTCAGCCTCTCCTCATATGACTTGCCTTCCAAGCTCTTGATCATCTTTGCTGCCTGCCTCTCAGCCCTCTCTAACTTCTCCACATCCCTTTTAAAATGTGGAACCCAGAACTTTACACACTGTTCCAGATGAGGCTTAAGCAATGCAGAGGTCAGAGTCACTATCACCTCCTGTGTCTTGTACCTAATGCTTCTATTGATGCACCCCAAAACTACTTTCACCTTTTATGCAACTACATCACACTGCAGATTCATACTGAAACATCTGCCAAGACTCCTATGTCAAGTTTGTTTGACTTGATTTGTGTTTTATAAATCCATGTGGGCTGCTTGTGATCAGTCTTTCCTCCTCCAGATGCTTGCAAGTAACCTTCATTAGGATATCCTCCATAGCTTCCCAGGTATTGAGTAGATGCTAACCTAGGGGTAGGTAAAATATAGCTCAAGGGCTAGATCCAGCCCACCAAATAATTTTATCTGGTTCCCTACCCACAGAAGCGGGATCTGCCACAGGGACATGTGGGGAGTGGATCACTGTCGCTGCCCTGTGATCCTGGCCATAGTACTGGGCCTAGCCCCAGCCCTGGTCCTACCCACCCACCCACAACCCCATCCCATCTGCCTGTCTGAGTGCACCCTGCCCATGGGAGTCCCAGGTCAGCCTCCATGGAAACCCCTGCCCACCCACTGTGTTCAGTTTCTCCAGAGATGGAAGTGGGCTGGACAGCCCAGAGCCAGATAAGTTCAATTGGCATTCCCCCTAGCCCTACCCCCATCACACTGGGTATTGTAAAGAGCTGTGATGGGGGTGGGGGGGAAAAGGGGGCAAGGCTAGGTCAGCACCACCCCTTCCAGGACCTCAACAGCTCAGCAAAACTCCTGAAGTGGTGACTAGTTCAAATAATTGCCCACCCCTGATCTAACCAGTCTTCAGTTTCCCAGCTCCTGCTTTTTGCCTTTTGAAGGAGGGGCACTATGTTGGTTCTAGCCCCCCGGTACTTGGCCTGTGTCTCATAACTTGATGAAGATCATTGCAAAGGGCTCTGAGATTTCTTCTGCCAGGTCCTGCAGTATCCTGGGATGAAGTTCATCTGGTCCAGCTGATTTGAATTCATTCAGACCTATCAAATACTGTCTGATTGTTTTGTTATCTCCTCCCTCAGCTTGACCCCTTCCTTATCCAGATCATCTTTATTAGGTGTCTGACTGCAGCTTATTTTTTTGTGAAGATTGAAGAAAAATAGTTGTCAAGTAGCTCCTCCTTTTTTGAATCTTCTGTTAGGAATTCTCCCTGGCTTGCTAACACAGGACCCACAGCTTCCTTGGTCCATTTTTTCTGGCCAACATGCTTATAGAATCTCTTCTTGTTGTCCTTAACTTTCTTTGTCAGGTGCAGCTCATTCCTCATTTTTCCTTTTCTGATTCTGTCCCTGGCAGATCAAGGTTCTTGCTATTTCCTGGTACACTACCCTGGTGACCTAGAATCTTAGAATCATAGAAAATTAGGGTAAGAAGGGACCTCAGGAGACCATCTAGTCTAACACTCTGCTCCAAGCAGGACCATCTCCAACAAGATCATCCCAGCGAAGGCTATGTATACCTGAGTCTTAAAGACCCGTTAAGATGGAGAATCCACAACCTCTGTGGGTAGCCTGTTCCAGTGCTTCCCTACCCTCGTAGTGAGAGAGTTTTTTCTAATATCTAACCTAGATTTCACTTGCTGCAACTTGAGACCACTGCTTCTTGCTCTGTTATCACTGACATCTGTCCATTCTTCCATTGTCTGTATGCTTTTCTTTTGCATTTGAGGCATTTTAGAAGTTCCTTGTGCAGCCACATTGGTCTCTTGCCATTTTTTTTGTGCTTCCATCATAGTAGAATAGTTTCTTTTTGGGCTTCCAATACAGTGCCCTTTAAAAGCTCCTACCCTTCCTGGGCACCTTTATCCACCAGTGTAATCTCCCATGGCACCATGCCTATTAACTCTGTGAGTCAGATTAAATCTGTCTTTTTGAAATCTAGGATCCTAATTTTATTACATACCTCAGGCTTTCCCTCTCTCTCTCCATCTGTAATTCTACTGTGTTGTGATTGCTTCTTCCAAGTTATTTACCACCTTCACATCCTCCACCAGTTTTTCCCTGTTGGTCAGGGCAAGATTCAAGATAGATGATCCCCTAGTTATATCCTTCACCTTCTGAAACAGAAAGTTGTCCTCCACACAACTTAGGAACTTGACATTTTATATTTGGCTGCATTGTTCTTTCAGCAGATGTCCAGAAAATTGAAGTCTCCCATCAGTACCCTCCCATTGCTTTTGGATAGATTTATCATCTGCTTGAAGAGTGCCTCTTCCACCTCCTCTTTCTGATTTGTTGGCTTACAATAAATCTCTTATCACCTTTCATCTACACCAAATGTATTCTGCTTTGCTACGTTTCTTCTCCTGAACCAGGAAACGTGTGTGTGTGTGTGTGTGTGTTTGACACAAAAGGGGACCTTTTGTCCCAGCCCTGTCCTTCTGAAACAGAGTGTAACCCTCAATGTTGATATTCCAGTAATAAGAGCTCCCTCACCAGTTCTCTCTTTTCACAGGCTGCAGCTTCCTGCTTATCTTGTTTATTTCTCATACTCTTCACATTTGTATACATGCATCAAAAGTATTTTGCATTTTGACCTAAGCTTTCCTTTTGCATCACTTGCTGCATTCCCATAGCTCTCTGGCCCTTTCATGAACAAAGTTATTTCTTTGAGTCCTTTCTCCTCTGCACTGTATGCTTTGTTGCTGGAGGGTTTTGATCACTATGTCTTGTGGAACCTAGTTTAAAGCCCTCCTTACTAGGTTGGCCATACAGTGCCCAAAGATGCTCTCTTTCTCATACTTGTCAGATGGATCCTATCTCTTGATAGCAATCCTGCTCGCATGAACATCTACCCATTGTCAAAGAAGCCAAAGCCTTCACGTCAACACCATCATCTCAGCCACACATTCACTTCCGGGATATAATGGTCTCTGCCTGGACCCCTGCTTTCCATGGGAAAAGTGAATGAAAATACCATTCATGTTCCAAGCTGCTTAATCCTCCTGCCAAGAGCCTCATAGTCACCTCTGATCTGCTCAGTGTCATTTCTGGCAGTATTGTTGGTGCCTCCATGAACAAGCAGGAAGGGGTAGTGGTTCAAAGGATGGATGAGCTTTGGCAGACTCTGTGTGATGTCCTGAATTCAGGCTTAAGGCAGGGAGCACACCTCTCATACCTCCATATTTGGATGACAAATTGGTACTTCCATCCCCTGCAGAAGGGAGTCACCAACCACCACCACTCTTCTCTTCTTTCTTGGTGTAGTGGCTCTGGAGCCCTCATCCGTGAGGCCCTGAACTGCTGAGTACTCTGCCTCATGCCTGCAGATATCTTCTCTGCCTCTTCCTCAGCAGTTTCACTGCAGAGTGTTTGAAAGTGGCTGCTGACTTAAATCTGCTCCTCTTTGATTCTGGGAGTCCTCCTTTTTTGAGTAGTCACATGCTGCCATTTCTCATTGTCCTTTCACTTCTCCAGTACCAGCCTCTCATAACTTTTGTCCTAGTAATCTTTCTCTTCCCTGGTGCAATGCAGCTTGGATACCTGTGCTTCCAACCTTGGAATCTTCTCTTCACAGGAAGAAAAGAAAACAAAAAGAGAGAGAGAAAGAGGGGAAAAACCAAAAACACACCAAACACATAGCACAGGAGGAAAAAAGGAAAAAAACCCCAAACAAACACATACACCAGGCACTAGACGAATAGTCTAGCACTAATTTGGCACCCTAAGTCACTAGCATAGAGAAAAGCCTCTTTAAGACAATCCCACACTTGAGCTGGTTATCCCAGAGCAACTGCTCTTTGCTTACTACTCAGCTTATATAGCTGACACAAAGGGTATGTTTGCTGCGAGAGTTAAGGAAGTAGGCTATGATGAGGTTGCCCTGTGTGAGGTGGTAAATGCTCTTTTTACCCTGAGCTACTTCAACATCAGCTGTGGCTGCTCCTCTGGGGACTGCTGCCAATGCAACCACTTTCTTCCACCTTTCCCCACCTGCAGACAGCCCCTGTTCTGCCCCCACCCCCAGACATGCTCCCAGCAGTGCACTCTGCTGTAAGTAGGCAGGTAGGTGGAAACACAGATGGAGCCCCGCTTTGCACCCTGGCTCATCCTCTCCACTCCTCCTATGCTCCTGGGGCCGGAAAGTGTGTGTGTGTGTGGGGGGGGGGGGTTGAGGAGGTCGCCTGTATTAGAGGCCCTGCACTGAGGTCTGCCCCTTGTCCCCTGGGGAACCAACCTGAGGTTGTGAGGGGATAGATAGTGGAAAAAGGAGGACATAGCACGGTGAGGTCCTGCTCATCTGGCCATAAGTGACACCAGCTAGTGACACCACTAGTGATTCTCCATTTTTTTTTAGCTTCAAGGCCACACACACACACTCACTCACTTTCAGGTGTATGTGTGAAGTTTGTCACCAGTTTTAATCCAGAAAAAAAGTGTGCCTCGGGTATCAAAAGTTTGGGAAACTCAGTTTTAAACCACTCTGTGAGACGCATCCATCTGCACATTTTTACCTTTATCTTTTGTTTTTCAGGTAAGACTTTTAGCATTTCATGCATGTACAATCAGAAATAATAATGAATACCTGGGAAACGCATGAAATAAATTTTTGCTTAAATGCGTGTTTGTTACACTGACACTGCCAAAGTTTTCCATGCCTTTCTTTAGTTTGTTATAATAATATCAACTTTCAAAACATATGGATGAGAAGAGTCTTAGTCCAGTTCACAAAATATTTATGCAATGCTCTTCAGGTTAAAAAAGTAGCAACAACATACCTGTAGATATTTACTAGAATTTCATCTGTTCTAGTCATTACAATTATATTATTAGCAAAATTCTACCCTCGATTTTACTTGAGCATCTGAAAGTTTATTTTTGCAGTCCAGGTAGCTTTAGATTCTCCTTTCCAATCATTTTTTAAAGGATGTTACATTATATAAATATTAAAATACGTATGAACAGATATCAATATGAACCTATCCATGAGTTATTCCCTTGAAATAAGATAAATACTTCTGGGAGGAATCCAGTGATGTTGGTCTGTCTTAAAAAATTAACTGATTACTTTCAAGAGAGAGGCAATGAGGCACTGATTCATTTAACACTGTAGATGTATATGTTTAACCATGAGAATTGGCTCATTTGGTTTTTCTTCAAGTAAACTCAATGGGGTTCAGATAAATGTCACATGCTCAGTTGCATCGATTTTGCCATTCTTCATTTCTGCTTTGTTAACATGTTGTCTTTTTAAATATAATATGCTCTTCAAAACACTCTTTGATCATTTTGGAAGTGATATACAAAAACATAATAGTAACGATTGATTTTTTTAAAATAATGCTGTCTGCTCCTTCCCTTTGCCTTACTGCTTAGCATAATAGAAATGCTGATATGTTGGTCTTATGTTTACTGATATGATATTGTTTCTTTTTATGGCTCAGCCATTGACCCCTCCAAATCAGTTACTCACCCAGTTCATAACAGCCTGTCTTCAAGAGGCATAAATACTAATCATTTTACAGCTTCTGAGTTATCTTTTTCCTGTGCAGAGCTTTCCCCCCACATTGAAGCCATGCTCACTGCATGCTGCTTATGTTCAAAATCAGATTTGATGTGAACAGACTGGTTTTCAGTGATGTGGTGCATATTTTTGTAGTTTGCATTCATTCTTGCTTGGAAAAGGTGATATGGCTGTAAACTGAAATATGGTTGCCTGAGTTCACTGAGAGGTAAAGGTGGATAGACATATTATTTCTCCATTTTACTGTATATAGCCACACTTGGGCTGTGTTAGAATCATTACAGAGGCTTAGCTGGGAAATTTGTGGCTTTTCATGCCATTTCATGGTAGTAAAACTTGTCCCACCATGAAAAAGATTTGGTGTTTCTAATGGAATAAGCATTTGATTAATAAAACAACATGTACTGTACAGAAGAAATAATAATAAAAAACTCCTTTTTAACAGCCTAAAGTACCTTTTGCAGCTTGGAACCTTTTATCACCTTGTAAAGTGCCCCTAGAGATGAATAGTTGAAGTTAGACAAAGCATGCTTGCCATGACCAGCATATTTACCTTGATATTATTATAGAGACTGGGCAGCAGCTGCTTCAAAGATGTCCTCTTCACCAACACATTGTTACATGTTGCCCTCATTATGGAAAGGGGTCATTTTGCATTATTGTAGTGGCTTTGCTTTTAATAATATCCTCACCCCAAATGTTCAGACCTGAGGGAGGTCCACTATTTTTCCTTAATGTCACATTCCTTCTGCTCTAATTAGTGATTATTTGTGCTGTTTCTGCATTCTCTGGGTCATGCACATTTAGGAGAGATGACAAACAAACACTCAAACTCAATTAGGTAGGTGGAGAGTAAGACATTTCCCCTATTCTTCACCAACCTAAGTATCAGAAAAATACAAAGTTATATAATTGTCATGTATGAAGGAGCTGAAAACTACTTATTGGTTTCACTGGGAGTATAAGCAGGCAACTAAAAGACATGACCCTAACAACAAACAGATGGCATTCCCTTTTCTGTGATTATGTACACTTTTGAAGTTTTAGAGGAACCACATAAGTACTCGTGCTTTCAATTATTTTCCCTACTAACAGAGTCAGACACAAAATTTATTTGTTTTTTCTGACTGATTACTCTACCATTCTTGTCAGTGTGTCTGAGTTGTACACTCACTTCGGTGAAAAAAGGAGAAATAAACTTCTGCAATCTCTTGGCCTAGAAACATAAGGAAATATTTGATTACATTTAAATTGTCATTTCCTAAGTCATCGTCCACCACCCCCACTCTGTTTTTTAAGGACTTAAGATGGCAATTGCGTGAACATGGCTTCAATTAAACACCTAAGACTCCTCCTTGAACTCCCTGAATAAACTAAACTAAATAGCTGTGGAATGTTGCTTTCTTTCTCTCTACAGGGATATAATTTACCAAAAGGAGAAATTCTTCCCCCCTCCCATAATAATTATAAACTATTTATGTTTATCGCCTTGTTATTATCCCATAAGGATAATGTTGTTTACAAGTTGAAACCTGATAAATGGGAACCAAACTGAATCTCAAAGCAGTGAAAGCTGAAGTAAAATGTATGTGCACACATACTCCCCGTCCTGGCTTGATATGGTGGCTAATAATTGTTTTGTCTCCCAATAGTAATAATCAGAAAAACAACACATGATTCTTTACACATCCCTAATGCCTCTCATCCAAAGATTTCAAAATATTTTACAATTATAAATTAAGCAGTGCAACAGCCTGGGAGGTTGGGTTTCTTATCCTTGGAGGTGTTATATGATTAAACCAAAGACATGCAGTCAGCACAGAGCCAGGAAGAAAATCCAGGTCTCTAGATTTTACTTAACAGTCCTCTGTCAGAAAATGTATTTCCCAATATTGTTAGAAAATACACAGCAAACATATTTGCCATTATATGTCATAAATGAGGTGATAGTCACAAGGGATGAGGCAGGAAAAATGATGCTATTTCTGAGTTATATTTCTAACTGCTGTTGATTTGTTGGGAGGTAACTGGATTAATTTGCCTCTTCATTTTACTCATCTGTGGTTTAGTGAAAGAATTTTTAGACATCTAGAATGGATGATAATTATGCTGCCTCTGTATGCAGTAAGAGAGTACATTCCTCTTCACTGTATGGTGGGGTTGGGGATTTAAGGACTTGATTTAATTCCTGTTGAAGCCAGTGGGAGTTTTTCAGTTAGATTTCAATGGTCTTTGATTCAGGCCTCTACAGTGCAATGAATTAAGAAAGAGATATGAATATGTATGATGAAGGAGTACTTATCAGGAGCCCCATAAAAAGATTTTTGTTATTTATGATTTTCTTTTTTTGGACACCACAGTCAGGTCATCCTCCAGATGTCCCATCCAGCCATCTTTACAGAGAGCTTTTACTACTTTTCAAGGCTACTTTGTTTACAGGTCCCTGCCCAGAGGGTAGGTGGTGATTATTTTTGCATTGCCCTAAGTTAACTTTCCTCAGCTGGATTGCTTAGGCTATATACCTTTACTAAAGCATGAAGCCTCTCTATGGCAATCATTGTTTCACCCGGAATGCATAAAAAATTAGTTAAATGTGAACTGAATGACTTTACTGTCTGTGCTTTATAGCATTTATAATATTGCTCAGTCACCCAGTAGTGATTTAATAGCCTACACAGACTTAGCTTTCCTGGGCTTTTGACAACCTTTTGTGTGAGGAGTCAGTGAAACTTCCCTCTTTCTCCTTTCCTGTTCTATTACTGTTCGGGGCATTGCATTCTTGATCTTGGAAATAGCTTCCAAGGAAAGCAGTGTAGTAGAAGCGTAATTCCCATGGTGAGAATCAAGATGTTGTAGCTAACTACTGTCCTTAATTACCAGTATAACAATCTATTTTATATTAATTAATTTTGCAATACAGCAAACTAACCATTCATGTTATAGTTAAGCTGCTCATTGAAGCTTTCTGTTTGGATGTTATTTCAGTGAAATATGTGTAGTTTATCTGAAGTGTAGATCCATTCCCTGTTATCTATTCTGTTCTCCCAAATTTTAGTCATTTTGGCTTCTATCGGCATCTTTCTACACATGTTAGTGATGGATTGGAAGTACTGAAATTAGGGATAGGCTCCATATCCAGAGAGATTTTCAAAAGTTGCAAAGTTCAAAGGAATTTTGATGCGGGTCTTTGATTGTCAGCAAAGTTGGGGAGAGGGTGAAAAGAAAGCAAGTACAGGATTTAGGATGACTAACAATGCTCTCAGGTTGAACTTATCCCATTACTTGATGGCCCAAATTACTCACATATTAGATATAGCACAGTTTCTGACTAAGCTGTAAATGTTAATTGCTATATGGCATGTGGTACAATAATAGCTTTATAATATCTTTTTATATGAATGAGAATAACATGGATATATCACTAGGTTTTGTGATTCTCATGTATTCCTGTATTCTGTACTTTGAAGCACCTTCTTCTCATCAAGTATTATGCATTTTAAGAAATGTTTTGTTAAATTTCCTTTTTAAAAACAAATGCTATATAAAAATGAAAAGAGATTGAGAAATCACCTCCCTAGGACACTGTAGGTACATTTACTTTGAGATGGCAATGTTTTCCCTGATGCAGTTGCAATGTTGATATGAGAACATAAGGCTGTGTGCAGACAAAACAGGGCACATCCACACATACAGGTATGTCTGCTTGCAGCAGCTCAGATAGAAGCGGTGCAAATTTGAGATGGGGATTTTTGCTTCAGCGCACATACTTGAACATGCATTTTGGTGTGGGGCAAATTGTGCCATTTGGGGCAAAATAACCCTGACTGGCTCCTCCTGGATCTGCAGCCAGGGGGAGCTAGAGCTGGGGGTCAGCACCCCAGCAGTATAAAAATCTGCCCTGTCCTCTCCCATCAGTACAAAAAGCTGCTCTGGCAAGTAACTCAGGATTACTCGTTCTCAGGAGCTTCTGGATCCCAGCCAGTTTGTACACTACCCCTTGTGCCAGCTGGACTTCTGAAGCATCCCTGAGAGTTCCTGCACCTTTTACCCACTGCAGCAGTCTGGCAGTGGGGGCTGCTGCCTGGCTGTGACCTGCTGCACACCTGCCAGACATGGATGGGGACTACACAGCCAGTAGAGATGCATGGGTAAAAGTCTGCTGTGCCCCTGTGAGCCCAGGGACCTCCCAGGAGAGACCCTAGGGCCCCCAATGAGCCCCAGCCTGCCAAGGTCACCTTCCAGGACAAGGGAGGACTCAGGGATCTCCCATGCTGTCCAGCTAGGGCATTTGACCAAGGTGGTCAAGGGCCCCAAGGCCTGCCACACCAAGGTCTCCTCCCCTCTGGGGCTCTGAAACCTCTTGCAGCCCCAGTTGAGCCTGCAGGCAAGGGAGGATCACCCACCCCTACTCTCCCTCCAAATACAGAGTGGTCCTCATGGGAGACTCCCTGCTGAGGGGCACTGAGGGGGCAATTTGCCACCCCGACCCCCTAGCCCAGGAGGACTGCTACTTCCTGGGGGCCCACATCAAGGACATAGAAGAGAGGATACCAAAGACTATCCAGCCCTCCAACTACTACCCTATGCTCCTTATCCATGTGGGCACAAATGAGATGGCTCCAAGCAATCCAAGCTGGGTCATGAGAGGCTATAGAGCTCTGGGAGCAGGACTTAGGGGGTTGGGGATGTAAGTGGTCTTTTCCTTGCTCCTCCCAGTTGTGGGTCATGGTCTGAGGAGGGAGAGATGTGTTGAGATAGTCAACCAGAGTTGTGCCTCTGGTGTCATTGTGAAGGCTTTGGCTTCCATGATCACAGTGCACTCTTTGGTGAGGGAGGCAGTGGTCTGCTTGGAAGAGATGGCCTCTACCTCACTCTTCTGGGGAGGAGGCTCTTCTCAGCCAGACTGGTTGACCTGTTTGACCAGGCTTTAAACTAAGCCCACCGGGGGTTGGGAGAATTATTGCCACTGCTAACCCACTGGGCAACCCTTGTAAATCCAGCAGACTAAGGCACTTAAGGGAACCCACCCCTACCCTAGTTCTGGAATGATCTGTGGGGAAGGCAAGGGACCTCAGTGGGACAGTTACCTGCCTGTACACCAGTGCCAGGAGCTTGAGGAATAAAGAGGATGAACTGGTCCTCCTGATAAACAAGAATAACTATGACCTCATATGGATCAAAGATACCTGGTGGGACTCCACCTATGACTGGGCCACAGGTATAGATGGCTATGCCCTGTACAGGAGCGATTGAGCAGATAAAAGGGGTGGGAGTGTAGTCCTCTATGTCAAGGACAGCTACACATCCCTCCAAATTGACATTGGCACGCAGGAGGGACAACTGGAGTCTCTCTGGGTCAAAATATGTGGGGGACATGGCTCAGGGGACATCACGGTAGGAATCTACTACAGACCTCCTAACCAGAAACAAATGCTGGGCCAGGAATTCACTAGGGAACTGCTTGAGGCTGCACACTTTCAGTGCATGGTTGTCATGGGAGACTTCAACTACCTGGACATCTCATGTGAAGAGCACTCAACCAAATCTGATCAGTTGCAAAGCTTCCTTGTGTGTGGATGAGCTCTACCTGACTCAAGAAGTCTATGGGCTGATGAGAGGCAAAGCACTGTTGGGCCTGGTACTGAACAAAGGGGATGACATAGTGACCTAAGAATTGATGGAAAGCTGGGTGATAGTGACCACAAGTTGAATACCTTTACTATCCATTGCAAAGCTGCCAAGTCAGTCAGCAAAGCAGAAGTCCTTGACTTCATGAAAGCTGACTTTGACAAGCTCAGGAGGCTTGTTGTTGAGGCCCTAAGGGACCACGACTCGACTGGAAGAGAAGTCCAAGAGGAGTGGTTGCTCATCAAGGGAGAAATCCTGACAGCAGAAGGGATGGTCATCCCATCTCGGAGGAAGGGTAGCAAAAGGGCACAGCAACCCCCTTTGCTCAGAAGGGAAGCTGAGAACCTCCTATGCCTCAAAAGAGAGTCTTATAAAAGATGGAAGGTTGGAATTTACCACCAAGGAGGAGTACTCAGCACTGGCTTGTACCTGCAGGGAGCAGATCAGGAAAGCCAAGGCTGAAACTGAGCTCCATCTGGCTTCACATATCAAGGATAACAAAAAGACTTTTGTCAGGTATGTAGGGAGTTAGAAAAAAAGCAAGGGTAACATTCAACCCCTGCTGAACCAAATGGGACAGCTGATAACCAATATCCAGGAAAAGGCCAACCTGGTTAATGGGTACTTTGTGTTGGTCATTCATCAGTCCAATGGGACTGTCCTGCCTAGCAAGATGTGGGACAGCCAGGATGAGGTCATATTTATATCCAGCATCAGTGTTGATCTAGTAAAGGATCACCTTGTGAGGCTGGACACCTTCAAGTCAGCTGGTCCTGACAGATTACACCCTCGGGTACTCAAGGAGCTGGCAGGTGTCATAGCTCAACCATTGGCAAAAATATTAAAAAATTTATGGCACTCAGGTAAATACCTGAAGACTGGAAGAAGGTCAATGTGGTACCCATCTTCAAGAAAGGGTAGAAAGTAGATCCTGGGAATTGCAGGCCAATCAACTTGACCTCAACCCCTGGTAAGATTCTTGAGAAAATTATCAAGGAGACCCTTCTGGACAAGCTGGCTGAGGGCAACATCCTGAAGGATAGCCAGCAAGGGTTCGTCATGGGTAGGTCTTGTTTGACCAATCTCATCTCCTTCTATGACCAGGTGACGTATCACCTGGACAGGGGAGAAGAGATTGATGTCATATACCTGGACTTTAAAAAAAAGCCTTTGATCTGGTGTCCCATGACATTCTTCATGAAAAAAAACTGGCCAACTGTGGTGGGCCTTGGTATACGACAGTCTGATGGCTGGGAAATTTGGCTCCAAGGTCGGACCCAGAAAGTAGTGGTCTATGGCAGTGAGCCATGGCTCTGTAACCAGTGGCATCCCCCAAGGCTCTGTCCTCAGACCAGTTCTCTTCAACATTTTTATCAACAATGTGGATATTGGTGTCAGAAGTGCACTGGCTAAGTTTGCCAATGACACTAAACTTCGGGGCATAGTGTCCACACCTGAGGACAGGCTAGTAATCCAAGCTGACTTGGATAAGCTTAGTAAGTGGGTGGACACAAACCTGATGATGTTCAATACTGATAAATACAAGTTACTCCACTCCACCTTGGGAAAAAGAACCTGCAGCATACTTATAGGCTTGGCAGTACTAAGCTTGTTAGCACCACTGCTGAAAAAGACTTGGGGGTGATGATTACCACAAGATGAACATAAGCCACCAATGTGATGTCGCAGCTGGTAAGCCAACCCCCCCCCCCCCCCCCCCTTGCATATATAGGTGCTTCTCAAGTAAATCTCGAGATGTCATCCTCCCACTGTACTCGGCCTTGGTGAGGCTGCAGCTGGAGTACTGCATCCAGTTCTGGGCTCCAGAATTCAAGAAGGATGTTGAGAAGCTTGAGAGAGTCCAGAGGAGAGCCATATGCATGATCAGAGGGCAAGAGAATAGGCTGTATGAAGAGAGGCTGAGAGCCATGGAACTCTTCAGTCTGGAAAAGCGCAGGCTCGGGGGGGACCTGGTGGCTACCTATAAGTACACAAGGGGTATTCATCAGGATCTGGGAGAACGTCCGTTCACCAGAGTGCCCCAAGGAAAAACAAGGACCAATGGTCATAAAGTCCTACAAGACCATTTTAGGTTAGATGTAAGAAAAAATTCCTTTACTGTCTGGGCCCCCAAGACCTGGAATAGACTCCCTCCGGATGTGGTGCAGGCACCTACTCTGGACTTATTCAAGAAATGCTTGGATGCTTATCTTGCTGGAGTCCTTTGACTGTAGCTGACTTCCTGCCCCGGGGGCAGGGGCTGGACTCGATGATCTTTGAGGTCTCTTCCAGCCCTAACATCTATGAAATCTATGAAAATCTAGAGGCATCTGCCCCTCTGGGCCAGCTGCCAGCGGGCTGTGGCTGCAGGCTTGGCCTTTGTGTGGTAATATGGCCATGTGTGCCCCCTGCCCGACCATCTGGGCAGCTATTACCCAGAATATGTTCCAGGTGTGGTGGCCTGCTTTGAACTGTCAAAGCATGTCCCTCTGACCCCAATTGGCCAGGAGGTCAGCCACCTCTAGCTGGGTCCAAGATGCCAGCTCTGAGCAGGTTCTTCTATCTGGACCCTGCCACTTGCCTCCCTAGCAGGAATTCTGGTGTTCCCTATTTGAAAACTGCAAAATCCCTGAAAGAAATATCCCAAAGTCACTCTGTAAAATACCCCAAAATACATTTTCCTCCACAATAAAACAAAAGACCACTATATATGTACAGAGAGTGAGACACAGAGAGACAGTGATCAGTTGGGCAATGTTTTATTGATATATCTGTAGTGTTAAAGGAATTTGTAAGTCTACCTATGTCTCTATCATCATAATAAAATGACTTCTAAATACCTATATGTTTTGCTGTTTGCCCCTGCGACCCCTTGACTAAGCAGGATGTGGGGACAGCTGCCCCTGAAGCCACAGCTCCTGCTGCAGGTCTCATCCTGTTTGGCAGCTGGGCACATAGCATGTGTGTTGGGAGGATGTGGGACTTGCAGGAGTGGGGGTGGAAGGGGGTGAGAGAATGTGGGGGGCCGTGGGGTGTGTGGGTAGGTGTGGGTGGATTGTGGGGGGACTGTGCGGGGGGCTGCTCAGGAGGGGTGGGTCCCCTGCCCCCTGCAGGGTAAAGCCCCCCTGCACAGCTCATGGACTGTCCCCCACAGGGCTAAAGCCCCCTAACAGTGTTATAGCTCTCCCATGTGGCCCCCAAAGAGGCTACCCCCTTGCAGGGCCCACATGCCCCACCTCTGCTTGCCCCCCTAGCCCCCCAGATTGCTACTTTGCCTGGCCCCATCCCCCATTGGCTCTTGCAGCCCCTGTGATAGCTGCCTCATGCAGCCCCACTCCCCTCTTCCACCCCCATCCCCCCAATGGCTGTCCCATCCAGTCCTACTCCTCACCTGCTCCCCCAGACCCCTCGATAGCTTCCCCCTTGATCCCAGCCTCCTGTAGCAGGGGCTGTGGGGGCTGTGGGGCCATGTGGCAGAACCCCCCTTTGCATCACAGGGCAGTGGGGGCAGTGGGGCCTGGCTCCGATTGCCTGGCACCTGCACTGCCACTGCCCAATTGTGCGGGTGTGGCCTGATTCAGCAGGGCACTGCACAACTCTGCTCACTGTCCGCCAGCTGGGGCCACTGCAGCTGTCATCTGGGCCCCATGCTGTGTGGGGGGGCTCTGCCACTAGGCCCCAGTTACCCCCATGGAAGCTGCTCAGGGGGCAGGTGGGGGATGAAGCCAAGCAGGGCAGCAATCTGGGGGGGGGGGCAGACAGGGGATGGGGCTGTGTGGGGCAGCCATCAGGGGGGCTTAGGAGGCAGGTGGGGGATAGGGTTGGGCAGGGCAGTGATCCGGGTGGCTGGGGAAGCGGATGGGGCTGGGCAGCATCTCCCCAAAGAGCTTTGAGATTCTGCAAGACACATGTGTGTGCTAGTGTGGACATGCCCGTGAAGGGCATCTGTGCCTGGCACTTTAAAGTGGGTTGAATGCTTTTGCACCACTTTAATGGTGTAGTTGTTTGCATATGGCAGTGGCATATTGCGCAGTAATTCCAGCCACCGTAGCCAGTTCAGTAGCGCAATGTGCCTTAAATGACTTGGGGTGCACCAAACTAAAACTTCTCCAAGGACTTTTAGTTTTCTGCCGTACAGCCACAGAGCACAGCACTGGGCTCTGTGCAGCTCAGGGGCTCTGCAGGAAGCCCATGCAGTCAGCCTGGCAGCAAGCTACACCCAAAAGGAAAAAATAAAAAAAAGCGGCGAGCCTGATCTTTTTTTATTTCTGCCCTGGAGTCTTCCTGCCTGCCTGAGGTACATGGGGACCTGGTGCTTCCCTCTGCAGCTGCAGTGCCCCCCAGATGACCTGAGGGAGGTGCCTGCAGGCAGGTGCTGTCTGGAGTGGGGGGCACACCGTGGAGGGAAGCACTGGCCCCTGCCTCCCCCGTGTCACAGCCCAGGGACTGCTCTGCCCACCAGCAGCTCGCCCTGCCTTCCCTGCCAGAGAGGCAGGTAAGTCAGCAGGGTGTGTGTACGACACGGGGGTTTAATCAGCCCTAAATTGAAGTGGTGTTTTTTAAAACCCACTGCTTCAATTTAGGGCCCCTGTTTCATGTACACATGGCCTGAAGCTGTATGAGCCTGTTAAAATAAAAATTCCTATCGAAAGCAAACATGCTTGCCATCTCATGTGCATCATGTATCACATAACATAAATATCAAACCAGTTTTTAACTGAGTCTGATTTCTTTGTTATTGTTATGTAAAGTAAATATTTTTGTTATTTGAATATGCTTTCTCTAATATTGTTAAAAGAGCTTTACAGTAAACATTATTAACTAGCAGGCTGTGAAACAAATACTAAAGTATATTTATCTTTGTTTAGAACATGCATTTCTTTTCAAACTGTCAAAAGTGCATTTTGTGCTCCTCTATAGTCTATAGCTCTTATTAAAAATGGCTAAACTGATTTACATTTAATTTTGTGGAAAATATATATTGCGTTTGGGCTGACAACTTGTAAGATAAGTCGTAGGCTGATGGGATTCAAAACACTCAAGATTTAACTCCTGGAAAATAGATTTTTTAATGGAAACTGCCACTATTCCTGAACTACCATGGTGATGAGACACAGCTATAGCTATAAGCTCTGACACGATGTGTGGCCCCCTTATCATGATATAGAAAAAAGCAAATCAAGTCCGTGACTGAGTCAAGTTTGAAATTTTGTCATTGAAATCTGATTGTATTCAGGACAATCTTAGAGCATAGATCAAAAGGGCTTCTTTTTTCTGCGCTTTCCTAGGACCTGGGGGTATTTTCTTGAGTAAGAACAGCTTGTCCTAGCTCCCTGAATTTCTGCAAAAAGGCAGAGAGATGACAAGTCAACATTTCTGGGCCTTCTAGGTTCCTCATAAAAATGCCTGTGATAGATATAGCAGCAGCAAGGCTGACTGTGGCAGATTTAATTTGATCTTTCAAGCGAGGATTAAAAATATTGTTGCCCCAGTTAGAATGTTACCACTTAAGTTTCAATACAAGAGAGGCTTTTTCATCATCCCAAAGCAAGCACTCGCAAACTTCTTAACTGACAACACCTCAGTATTTGCATTATCTTCTCCAGCTTGCGTATCCTTCACCAATGACAGATGATAGACTTGATGTAGGGAAAGATCTACAATAAAATCAAGAAATGTTTCCCATTCCATGCTATTGTGGACTGCAGAGGAAAATGGTGATGGCTTGAAACTGCATTAAAAAGTCTTATTTTTCCCCTCTTTAAATGAGCATTTTTGTATTTTTGGCTGATGCTACTGTATTGCAGGGAGGCATGTAGCATCAGTCGTGTTTTACATTAAAACAGCATACTCAATGATTTATACAAACCTCTCCAAGCATTCATGGAGTTAAAGGAATGACTTTTTCTGGATCAAAGGTAGATTTTTGAATTAATTTTGTCTCTGTAAATAGAAGTGCAGAGACTTAGGATCCATTATGTTAAAGGAAATAAGGTAATTATTCTGATTGCCTTATACTACCTGAGGATTTGAGTTGTGCTCAGTTAAGTTATTGCATTATTACGGGAAGATAGTTGCCACAGGACCAAATTCTGGTTTGATTTATAGCTCAGCTAACCTGTAGACTCAATGAGTTTGCACCAGGTATAGGCCACCACAGAATTTCAGTTAGGGTATCCAACAAGATAGCAATCTGCTGCTATGTTTCGTGAGTTCAGTACTTTTGAATACATGGTAAAAGAGTATCTTTCTACTGCAAGGATTGTTTGGGAGTGGGGAGAGCTGTGCTTTTGATTCTCAGTTGTCAGAATGATGGAAGATCAGAATCTGAATGTCTCCCTGACTCTGAGAATTACAGTGATGTGTTGTAAGATTGTTCCTTTTATGTATTATTTTGATTGGCTGTCATCATTCCACTCTTTCTTCTGTAGTCTGTCACACCTGTGAGAAATGCTTAGAAATGGCAGCCAGTCTAAATACATTGGTCGTCTAAAGGTTCAACATTGCAGCAGTCTACTATAGTTCACAAAATTTGTTAGGCATTAAAATTCCAGTATCTCCTGCTTGTGACAAAGAGTGTAATGAGAACAGAAACAGCACAATATGAAGCCTGCTGTTAAAATGCAAAATGCTAATAACTTACTCTAACCCAATTATAATGGGTTGCTTCTTTTTGAACTACATACGATATAGTGATGGAATAGGGATGCTGATATTGTCTGGTCCCACTTTGAAGATTCTATTTTAAAGTCATCAAAACTGTTAGAGAAGATAACTATAACAACACACACAGGGCACATCTACATGAGATGGTTTACTGTGCAGCAGAATAATTTGCTGCTCAGTAAAGCATCACAGTCTACATGTGCGTGGCAATTACAGCACTGTAGACTTATTTACTGTGCTGCTGGATAGTCCTATCAGATACAAGTGGTATCTGGCAGCATGGTAAATTACTGTACTTAAATGCATGTGTAGATGGTAACATTAGGATTAGTTTACTTTGGCTCAAATTGAGTATCTTTAGTCACATTAATTGCACATGGAGGCCCACCTACCCATATACACACATTTATGTACATATATTTATATGCAAACATGTTCTGTAAATACAGGTGTATAATTTACAGACTAAAGCATGTGTGCATTTGAGCATTAATGGATTCATTTAAACTAATTAAAAGATTCTCATCAATTGTAATATTCTTTGGATCAGGCCTTAATACCTGTATGTAATCAATAGCCTCTGATCCTTGCATACATTGTGAGTATGAATTACTCCAAAGTTTCATATGCAGGTGTCTGCATGAATACAAAGTTGTATTTTCACAAGTAGAGGCCACTTTTTGGCATGTTACCCCTTAAATTCTTTCTAGATTGATAAGCTGTCTATGCTACTTTGCTTTGCATTTTCACTCTGTTAAACACATCTCAAGTTAAAATATGTGGCGAAAAGTTTTTATTTCTAACTGATTTCCGTACTTGAATAAGGACTACAGAATTTTACCCATAATTTCAGGAGACCATTCCTTAGATGATCTTTCATGGCCACTGTTAAACTTAGTGTTAATGGTTGTGGATCTTTCTAGGTATAAGAGGTTTTTAGAAGATAAACCTCAGATAAGTGGACAAAATACACTGAGAGGGCATGTAATCACCTGGGTGAGGAGTGACACAAATGAGATAAGGTATTTCTGGGTTATGTCAGCAACCACATTTTCAGTCTTGCTTCCAGTTGGCTCATGGCTACTTACAGCCCTACTTGAGGACTGGACTAATGATGTGACACTTCAGCTTCAGTGGGGCCTGTGAGTCCACTCATGTGTGGCATGGCCCATTTGGGGTTATGACCTCTAATTTTGGAGCCAGTAGTTTACAGTGTTCTTGCTGTAGACTAAAGTGCTAATACAGTTATATTAAATAGAGCTCTAAAATGGAGAGCCTTTTACATAACTCACCTCATTCACCCTCCATGTGTTGACAAATCACAGAAGAAAATTACTTTTTCATTGTTAATTTTTCTTTTCCTCTTGTGTTATGTTTTACATCAGGTTTTATATCTAATTCTGTGAAGCATTTACAAATTAGTATTATCTATTAGGATGTTAGATGTATATTTTAGGATTTTTTTGTTTTACTATACCATAATTTCCACCTTAAAGTCTGTGTTTTCACTGAAGCAAATGAACAAGAGGTTTTTTTAATGGGGGAATTACTAAACCATATGGAAAACACACTGGGCATTTGTACATATACTTTTTCATGCTGCAATGAGCTGGAGATCAGGTGCATTGGGGCAAACTTGATTAATCAAGTTGATTAATTGAGTCTGCTCTGCATGTGAGCTGATGCGCACTGCACTGTGTTGCTTGCAGTTGTATAAGTGGTGAAATGCATGTCAGTGTGGAGAAAATGGAGGTGGTGCACTTTTGAAAACCAGACTGCCACCATTTGCTGTGTGCTGATGTGCATTTTGCCACTTATACAACTACATGTGTCACAGCACCAAGCACTTTTGAAAGCACAGGGTGCTGCAGTGCATGCATTTGCAAAAACGCCCACTACTACCACTGATTTAGATTAATTTGTAAACAGAACTCAATCTTATCAGGAGTCATTAGAAAGTTCTTTTGGAGGTTGTCATTTGACATCCTTGATTCATCCTGAATTGTGTTCTGTGTGAACCACTGAGTCATTTTTAAGAAAAGCAGGTTACATTTATGCAAGTGAACAAAACATTACATGATGCCAGTAACAAAGAACTCCCATAATCTAAACAGATTTATTTTCCTCTTCAACACTAGGAACTTCAGTCACCAGACTATATCCCTGTTTTAATTTCATTTGGAAATCTCTAAATTGGGCCTCCCAGATAATGTTGATTCCTTCTTCCAACTAATGAAAAAGTGTATTCACTAATAACTTTTAGTATGGAAATAACCACAGACTTGACTTCTGACTGGAGTTAGGGTGTCTCAGGGGTTCTATTTATTATAGATTGTAAGGTGGCAATTTAGACAGCCCGAAAAACCCACTCCTGAAGTAATAAATGTCCACACAATACTGCATTAAATGTGTCCATTCAACCGGGCAAAATAATAATAAATTTATAGCAATAGAAGGCTCCCCAGAACACAAACAGGCTTATTTCTTACAACAAGGCAGGAACACATGAAGAGGCTTTCCTTCCTTTTATTTTTTTAAGAGCTGAAGTTTATTAGCATTGCTTATACAAAACAAATGCCATCTGCTAAAGTATTAATTTTTCCCCCTAAGTAGACTGATTTATAATTTCTCAGCAACTAGGTGGCTCAGAATATACATCATAGTTAGTTTTATTTCACTAAACTATTGTTCCTCGTCAAGCGCTCAGTTGAGGATTATGCTAAGGGTTGAGTAAAGGTATAAATCTGAGGAATGATGTCATTGCACAAGCCTTAAGCTGTTATTAGAAGCAGCAAGGACAGATAAGATGTCATAAGAATTCCAACAAAAAGGAAAAATTCTACAGGCCTGATTCTGATATAACTTCTAGTTGCTGTAGATCAGTTTATTTGGTTTCAGTTGAATAACCATAGGTAGCAGAAGGCCAGGGCTAACAGGGCTCAGCCCCCCCAAATGTGGGGCAGTGGGTAGAGCTGCAAGGCAGCCCTGCTGTGGGCTCTGGGAGGCTGCAGCAGTGGTGGGGAGGGGCATGCACCCAGCCAGACTTGTAGCCCACCAGTCTACTCTGTGAAGGGGAAGGCGCTGGGGAGTGGGGGCAGATCAATGCTCTGCAGTTAGAGAGGGAGTGGAGCACAGGTAGGGGCGGGGCAGGGGCAGGAGCTGGGGTGAATGGGGCCCTGGCTGGGCCAGGTGCTGGGACAATCAGACACTGGGTGGCTTGTCCAGGGGAGTGGGAGTGGGGGTGGGTCCTGCTGTTGTGCACAACCTGGGGAAGGCCCCAGGGGCACATGCTCTCTGGATCTGTGTGTGGAGCGGAGGTGGCTGCTGCTGCACTTTGTGCTGTGCTGCAGCTGCCCCAGGAGTAGTGCAACACCATGTGTGCCCCCTGCTGGGTGAGCCAGATTAATTTAATCCTGACCTCAGCATTTACATGTCTGTTTAAGGACAGTAATTTACTGCACTGCTGATTACCACTTGTATCTGACAGGACTATCTGGCAGTGCAGTACATTAGTCTACTGTGCTGTGGTTGCTGCATACATGTAGACAGTGAGGCTTTACTGTGTAGCAACTTAGTCTGCAGTAAAACAGCTTGTGTAAATGCACCCTGTGAGATCAGGATTAGATCCTTATAGATAGAGTTAATTAGACATTTAAAAATATTTTAAATAAAAATTAGAACTCAAGTATTGAAATGGTTATCAGCATAAGTTACATGGATGAGCACATCATTGCTAATGTCTGATACATTATTGCTAAATTCAGTTCTGATAGGCAGCTACAACTCTGCTGATTCTTGAAAGAGGTGTAGTCTGTTAACTCATTGTTTAATTTGGTTCACATGGCAGACAGTTAATACTTTAGCTTCAGCACTTTCATAGCCCTTTTTGTGTTCCAAATGTTTTGTAAACATTTTGTGAAATTCTTCTGTCCATTACCAAGTGTTTAACTCCATTGTTTTCATGACCTTCTTGGAACATGCCATATTTGCTTTCCTCAATAAGGAAAGAAAAGAGTTTGTTTGCATGAAATGGAATTTGGTGGCTATACTGAAAGAAAATGGAAGTGCAGCTATTAGCCTTGTATGACACCAGAGAAAATGATAACTTCCTAGATAGGTCTTATGAATCGCTATAGAAGTCATACCAGGCCAAACAATTAGAAAGGATATGAAGGAGAAATCAAAAAACAAGGAAGATACTTGTAGCAAAGAAGGAGGAAAATCAGAGTACAAAGGACACACATGAAGTAAGCAATCACTGTAATCTTTTCAGCTTGAATACTACTGCTGACAATGCCTTAGATGAATCAACTGAATGGAAGAGATCAAAATCAGCCCCCATTACTCAGGAGCCAGAAGTCATGATTCATAAGGATGGGGATAGTGGTAATCAGAGCCTGTCTCCTAAGGAGGGGATGAAACACTCATTTGCTTTCTAGACTTAGAAACCTCTGAGGTGTGTTAGTATTTAGGATGTGGAGAAACTGGAGAGATTGTATAAGTGACTGATAATAAACAAGCTGATAAAAAAGGCATATGAAGAAAGGTTGAAAGAAGTAGATATGCTTACCATGGGCAAGTGAAGATTAATTAGGGACATGATAGGAGTTTTCAAATATTTGAAAGATTGGCATAAAAAAGATGGATACAATTTTTCTCCCTCCTGAAACGGCAGAACATGAGGCAATGGGTATAAACTATAGCAAAAGGGACCTGGAGCAAATATCGGAGAAAATTCTATACTGAATGAAAAGAGCTGTCTGGGGAAATTGTGGTATTTCCTCTAGGGAGGTTATCAAGGAGAGTCTGGATAGACATTTATCTGGGATGATTTAGGATGAACAAATTCTCCCTGTGTAGGGAGTTGGATTAGATTTCGATTTCTTGACTTGACCCCTTGAGGTCCCTTATAACCCTTTGATTTTAGGATTGCCTTCAGCAGTTGCAATACTGGTACAAGAAACAGAACATGGTTATTGGTTCCAATAATCAAACACTTTCTCATTTGAATACTTCTATAGAAGTCTGTGGGACCATGCATGAACATAAGGAAGACAGAACCAACCCTGTTATTCTAAAAAAAAATCCTGTAATATAAATAAGTATTCTGTCCTTTACAGTCTCAGAAATTTCCATTTTGATTTGCTCACTCCCATAGACAGAATCCTTGGCTGTGATTATAAATAATATTTTGTACTTTTGTAACATTTCTTACTCATAGACCTAAAATGCTTTCTGAGGTTGGTTAATATTAGTAATTTTTCACAGTATATGATGAAGAAAAAATGAGCAAAGGAAGACTAAGGCCTACATTGTGTCTAAAACTCAGAGGCTGCATATTGAAATACACACTTGTAGCCCATACAATTTGCACAAATACTTTTGAGTCTGATAACTGCATTCTACTGACTTGATGCTCCGCAACATAGGTTGTAACATAACAGTAGCTGTAAGCCTGTGGTAAAAACACAAGATTTGGGATGTGGGCATTTTCCTGATCCTGCCATTGACTCAGAGTTAATGTGGTACAAATCTCTTATACCTCTCTGTGTCTCCATTTCCCCCCACGTATAAGAATGATGCTTAATTAGATTTTTAAAAAAGAACTCAGAGTAATGGAAAACTGTGCGTTGTATATTCAGTAAGTATTAGCGTTGTAGAACCATATTTTGTAACCCATACTCATATTGAATATTTCCCATCACTGGAACAGTCCTACTCAAACTTCACTCAGTATAACACTCCTTCTAACTTTTGTCCTAAAAACAAACAAACAAAACCTTTGCCCTCAAATAAAGTAACACAGGTATTTTGCACATGACTTATTCAATAAAAAAATTTAGATAAACAGCCAAGAGGAACACGAATAACTTCTACATACAGGCTATGTTTACACGAGAGGTGGAAAGTGCAGTTATTACTACACAGAGTACTAAATGACTGTGTGACAGGGTGCCTAAAGCACCCTACCACTAGCAGAATTAGGAAAGGCTAAAAGAGAGAAACCTACCTCATGGAGCCAGAGGAGCCGCGGCGAACCTCGACGCAATCTGGATGAGTGGAGAAGCCAGCTGGGGCCGTGGCAGATCAAAGGCTGCCACGGCAGACCCAGCTGCTGGAATCCAAGCATGGACAAAAAAGACTGGCATGGGAAAGGAACAAAGAGAAAGAAAGAAGTACCACACCAGCAAGCAAAGAAGGAGCAGTTGGATCAGGCAGGCAGCCAATAGGGAACTGCCATGGTGAAAAGCGGGAGATTTAAGGGATGCCAACGGAGTGTCCTGGGAGAGAGGGAAGAAGAAAGAAAACAGAGGAGATAAGGAGAAAAAAGGAGAGAGCAGGTGAGGGAAGGCGAA
This sequence comes from Crocodylus porosus, assembly GCF_001723895.1. Taxonomy (NCBI): domain Eukaryota; kingdom Metazoa; phylum Chordata; order Crocodylia; family Crocodylidae; genus Crocodylus; species Crocodylus porosus. Next base: position 60,270,081 of record NW_017728948.1, read on the forward strand.
TGAGTAGAGGACCAAAGGGTAAGCTCCGACCTTGCTACTTACCAGAAGAGGTCCAGCCAAGAACTGGAGCCGACAAAGAAGCTTGAGAAACATAATGAGTCTGATTACGGGGGGGTGAAGGGAACCACTCCAGGGACCTAGAAGAAGGAGAAGTTGACCTTACTCTCCCAGAAGGGGTAGAAGAAGAGAGAGAGGATCCCAGTCACAAGAGGGTGACGAGGGGAGAACCAGAGAGAGGTAGCTGTCTTGGGACTCATGCAGAGAAGAATGGGGCAAGCAGCCACTCAGGAAAGGACCCTAGTCAAAATCCTTCAAGCAAAGATGGTAACAAACTTTAGAGGCAATCAACAGCACCTGGAACATCAGGTGTGGTGAGGGCAGGGTATGGGGATAGTGTAGCCCTGTGAAGAGCTGCAGACGTTCTGAGTCCATAACCATTCTCAGTTGTCTCCTAGTAGTGTCTAGGCATATCTCCCATAACATTGAAGGGGTGGTAGGCAATCTATCACAATGAGACACTACTGTTCCAGCTGGGAGCTGATGCAACTCTGGGCAGCTCAGGAAGACCCCTTGCAGACTGCATGGTACCTTCCCTGCACAATTTTTTTTCCAATGCTACTGAGGAGTAGCAAAGATGTACTTCACAGTAGTTCATTACTACTGTGCTGTAGCATCGCATCACGGTTAGTGCCCGGCAACGCTACTGCGCAGTAGCATCTTGTGTAGATGTGACCACCTACTAGCTATTCATACCCTACAGATGTAAAACCTCCCTGTCTTAAAAAAAAAGGAAATGTCTAAAAGCTAAATGCTGTAGGTTTCAAAACCTCATGCAAAACCATCAGGCTTTTGCTTATGTGTAGAATAGAGGTTTAGGTAGTAAGGGAAGTGAAAAGAGAGATGGAGACTTGCTTTTAGTTTTTCACAAAGACCTTTAGTAGTGATGTTTCTTGATATGGAGTCCCATACTATTTGTTTTGCATCTGCAACAGCAAATTGGCTGTAAGCATACTTTTATAATAGTTTTGCTTACTCATTTTCAGATGTCAGCATGCTTTCTATCCAAACAAATCTGTTCCTATTAAAGATAATGGGCTTAAGCTGCAGCAAAGCAGATTTACATTAAGTCTCAGAAAGAACTCCTTCACTCAGAACAGTTGGACAGTGAGTAAGCTGCCCAGGGAAATTGTAAAATCTCCTTCATTATAGGTTTTTAAGAAGAGAGTGATAAGCATTTTTTGGGATGGTTTAGGAATAGTGCACCTTGCATTCATGTAAAGCTTTGGATTAGATGATTGTTAAGGTCCATTCCAGCCCATATGTTCTATTAGTAATATGCAGTCCTCCTACATTCACCTTTCACTGGACTATATTAAATAGAAATGCTCTCAGTTTTAACTGCACTGATGGAAAAATAGAAAGAACCACAGGCAGGCAATAATGATTTTTTTTAGAGGTATGTTTGTATTGGGTTTATTTGTGGTAGAGCCATGCAACATTAGTGCCACCAGCTACTTATATAACATGTTTCCAGTGATTGTTGTTAAAGCTTGTTATAAATGTAAAATGTTGCTATCTCCATTTCAAAGCTAGAGAGAACTAAGGCAGAGGTATGTATAGGTTACTAGAGGTCACAAATTGAGTCAGGGGCATACATGTGAATTACAGCTGCCATAACATTTCAGTATGTATAACAAACAAAAGTAGAATTGTCAAAGCCATCATCATACAGGAACAGCTAGAACAAAGAATGTGAGCAATGATAGGTAGACTGGGAGAATTAGCTTCAAGCAATCATGGGTGGAAGTCCTAGGCAGTAGCTATTTAGCATCATTTACTTCTCTAATGAGAGTGCATTTTAAACATTCCTTGGAGCAGTAATTGAATAACTGTATAGTATTTGATTTGCTTTTTTAACTTTCTAGTTTTTATTGTTTACATACCAAGATAGTGTTTTCATAGTACCAGTAGGGATATGATGTGGTATTTGGGGCCATGTGACTACTACAGCCATGGTGATGCATTTAGTAGACCTAGTCAGGATTTTTTTTTTTTTTTTTTTTTTT
>NW_017728948.1:60272291-60298342 GCF_001723895.1 Crocodylus porosus
ACAATGAGCTTTCATTGGAAAGGGGTTCTCAAATGCAGAATAGAGTTTCTGGTAAAAGCCAAACAGTGTGAGAAACAGAATAACCAAGTGTTTTGGAAACCATGTTTAAGTTTCTGCATCATATGGCTAAGTACAGACTTATAAAAGGTCTGATGCAGAATCCATCTAGGTTATATGGTTTTCTGTAAGCAATGTATAGATTGGTAGAGAACTGAATGCACATTTGCCCTTTGGTGGGGAATGCAAATCTTACACCAGGTTCTGCCATTTTTAAACCAGTCCATGTAAGCTGAACTTCCATTCTGTTATGGGCATAGACTGGTTTCTGATCACTTGTACTGGTAAAAGTGTAATGTCTGTACCTGGCCTATGATTTCAACTTGAACCTGACTTCCCTGTGGCTCATGCAGTCTCCTGGGCAGTCTCATGCTGCTGTTTATTTTGGGATCACTCTCATTCTTATTTTCAGGAAAGGTACATCTACACAAGATGCTTAATGTACTGAAGACTAATTCTACTGTGCATTAGCACAGAGGGAAAAACCTGTGCTAATGTGCAGTAGATTTAGTCTAATGCTATTGGTGCAGTACAAGGTAGTGCTATGGGCCCTGGCAGCTCTGTGGCAAGTTGGACTGAGCTGTGAGGACGAGGACTCACCCAGCCCAGGCACTCAGCAGAGGTCACCTGATTCCTGCCTGCCGTGTTTTGATGTTGAAGGTTTACTTGTCAGGAGGTGGTTTGCTTTGCTGTGTGATGACCGGGATGCATGGGGGCTGATTTTTCTTTGGGGCTCCTATGTCCCCTAGATCCTGGCCAAGTGCTACCCGGTTGTTAATATGTCTGCCTCATCCTTGACTCTCAGCGGGAGTTCTCTTTCTTTTCTTCACCTGTAGGCCCGTGGTTGTCTTGGGCCTGTCTCCAGGAAATGACAGTCATCCTGTCAAGGCTTGTCAAATAGGAGAAAAATGAAGAACAACACAAAACAAAGACCTGGACCTCATGTAAGTCTCTTGGTAACACAGAAGAACATAGAAGAAATCCTGGTCAATTTCACCTCAAAGTCTGGGTGATTATCTTGGTTCTAGATGCTTTGGCGTCAGTTCCCCTGCACCTCCATGGCAGAGGTTTATTCCTACTGAGGGGTGGGCCTTTGCCAGCCCTTCCTTAACTATTTCCCAAGGAAGGGAGCCCAGCTTTTGCACTGTGTCCTCTTGGACCCAGCCTGGCACTGGCTTCTCCCTCTCCCTCCTCCCAATGGTAGGGACTCAGCTAAATAAGCTGCCCCCATTGAAAGTGCAAGTAAAAAGAACAACAATGAAAAACCCTGATTAAAGTGCTGCTGGCTTGCCTGCGGCTATTTTGCCTCTCAGCGTGGCTTCCAGTCAGCTTCCCTCACCATTCTTGGCACTACTGGCTTGGCGCTGGTGTCTTAGGCTACAGGAACCCCTCTGAACTCCCCGGCTGAGGGTCAGCCCTCTCCCTGGCTTCTGATGCTCCAGCATTGGGGCTTTCCTCTGGAGTCTGTCCTGTGTACCCTCCAGTCTTGGTGGTGGGCCAAAATACCAATGCAGCTGTGGGGTGGTCCAATCCGGACTGAAGAGCTGCCGATAAAACAGGTCTCCCACAGCAGTTTCCAGTCTCTTGTTGTCACTGACTCTGGTGGGGTGTGAGTGGGCTCACTCTTCAGCTGTGGATTTAAAAGGGGCTTTTCTCACCTCTTCACAAATGCTCATTAACATCACTAAAAACCGGTTCATCTGTGCTAATGCACAGGAACACCAATTATGGCATGTTAAGTTAGTACCTGTCATTACAGGTACTAAACTTAATGCTTCATAATTATGGTGCATTACTGAACGTGTAGATGTGCCCAAGGAGTTTTTGTTTTGCATAATTGGAAAGATTTATTAAATTTCTAAATATTTCATGAGATGGGGGGAAAATTCTGTTCAGCTCTGGTTATTAAGCAAACGAATAAATAAAATCTGAAAAAGTCCCATAAAGATGACGTCTTCATTTTTTCTATAATTGCCAAAACTCTGGTGGATTAAAGGTAGCAGCCACAGCAAAGAGGTAAAATGAAATCTTATGGCATCATTTGCATCTCACTTTAAACAATATTGAAATCTTTAGATACTGAAACCCTTCTCCATGCCTACAAACTAATGTACAAACAATAAACCGTTTTGAAAGCCAGGTTCCCGAAGTCATGTCCAGTAGAGTAGTAAGGATGGGGTGGGAGAGGGTGTCTGGGGCATGAGCTCCAGTTTTCCACTTAGAGGGGGGTGCAAGAATGGCAGCGGTTGCTGCTGCAGGCACTGCCACTGGCAGCCTAACTCCTGTTGCCACCTAGGGCACAGACCCCAGTAGTTACACCTTTGAGGTCATCTATTCAACAAAGAGTATGTGAAGATCCCTGTGGCTTTCTTTTGTTTTCCAGTTCCTTAAACACTGGCAGAGACCAGCATGCTAGTTTATATTCAGAAAGCTCTGTATATCTTTGGATGAAGTTGGATTAATTTTTCAATAGTACTATAGCTTAAGAGAAAGAGCTGAGATTGGAAGCAGTGGGAAGTATTATAAAACCTCCATTAACTATCCAGTTAAAATGGGGAAAAAAAAAACTTAAACAAAACATTTGCAGGCATGCCTCAGTGAGTCTTTCATTCTCATGCAGAAAAATAATTAAGTTAAAGTTTTCAATTCCACAACTTTTTTTTTAAAAAAGGAAAGAAAAGAAAGTAAAGATTTTATAAAGCAAAGTGCTTGAACTAGTCGGTTCCTGGAAAATGGATTAATTTATAAGAATCTACTTTTGCAATTGCTGTCAATAATTTAGTATGAGTATAATAATAACTGAATTACAAATTGGAATCTGCAAGTTGGTCCATAAATTCCTTCCTACAGCAAAGGAAATCAAAAGGGATTAGTACAGTGCCTTTAACTTACACATGAAAGATTCTTACTGAGGTCTTCATTCAGCCACCTCTCCAGATTCCTTACCAGTTGGATATAGCTACAGGCAAAAAACACTTGGCTAACTTCCTTTCACAAGCTTATAGACGCTTGATGTGGCAGCTAAGAATCAATCCACATAACATTTCATGTGGTGAGCTGCTTTACCACTTGTTTAACAACTTCTTATGTATCAAGTAGCTGTAGCTCTTTGTTTTAACTTACTGATGGGGAAGAAGGATGAACAATTTTGATTGAAAAATTCCTAATAGCAGGCCTGATTTGCTGGGATCCTGAGCTCATGACCTTCCTGCATTTTCATGTAAGCTTAAAATTTTGAATTAGTCTTGCACTCCTTTAGAAATGTTTAAGAATATTCATCTAAGACTAAATAATACTGAAACCCAGTGCTATTTGTGTTTACTTTACCTTGGACTTCATGTGAACATAGCAATAAGAGATAGGAAAAAACTCTTGGGCTATTTAATCTAGTCCTCTTTTGAGGAAGGATTTTTTTCTTTATGTTCTCAAGAGCCCGTCTCCAGTTTAAAGACTCAAGCCTTGTGACAAAGGATACTTCCTCCCTTAGGAAAATATCCTTCAAATTAATAGCAGCCACATGGGGAGACGAAGGTGCTAAGACCAGTGGAATCATATTTACTTTCTGGTTTATTGGCTTGGCTTCTTATTGACTGATAGAATGCACGACTGGAGGGGTGATCTTAATATCCAGAGACTTGTTTCTGACCTTGGTCATGCATGTTCATGCATATAAGCTTCATTCCTAGCCTAGATCACAACAGAGGTGGAATCAACATGCATCCCCAACATCCAACAAGAGGGCAATGAATTGGACCTTGAGGGCTACACTAGCAGTGACTTGTGAGTAACCCCTGTGGCAATGCAAGAGGTAGGGAATGGCTTGGGACCATGCTCACTACACCTCCTCTCTTCCATCCTCTGAACTGGGAGCTCCCACCAAGGAAGCCTCTAGCACAGTTATTCCTGAGGGAGGCCTTTCAATTTACTTCTGAGCCCCTGTTGTTGCACTGCAAAATAGGGCAACCATAAATTTACCCTTGAACTTCATGATTTACAAAGGTATGTTTAAATACTTGCACTTTTATTTAGGAAACGAATGTTTCCCTAATCATTTCTTATATATGATGTAGTTCTGTAAACCACTGGGCTAGTCTTACCAATGAACTTTATGTAAAATCACTTCTTCGCTTCCCTGGCCTACACACAGCAAAATATTCTATTCTATTTTCTTCTATCTGGAAGGATTCTTACAGTGCACTCATCACCCAAATATTGACTGTGCATTCAACCAGAAAATCTACAGCATATTAGAAAATTAATTCAGTCAAAATACTGATTCAACAGTATATTGTATCTCACATATGCATTTGGTCTTATTACTGCAGTTGCAGAGTCATTTGAATTACTGTCTTGTGTGGATGAATGAAGTACACAGAACACAAATATTGCTATATACATGCAATCTGTGTGGCTTTAAGAAGAACAAACAGTTCTTCTCTGAATATTTTAGACTTGTAGCACCCATCTTATGTTTTTCCATAGAAAATGAGATTAGTAAAGGAGAGCTTTGTGCCTTGCAGCTGGTGTGCTATTTTGGTATATTCTATTTCCAAACTTCACACATGGTATTAATAAAATTATTGTAGAGCAAATATGTCCCAAGCTAGATCTGGTGCTTCTTGAGCATAGCACACATAGTATAGTACCTTCCAAAAAGAACTTGGGATAGGCAAATAATATTATTTGCCCTTTGTAGATGGGATGCTGAAATGAAATGATTAGCAAGAATCTGTGGTGAAGCTGGGAGATGTCTCTTAATTGCCTCACGCCTAGACCAGTATTTTATTTGCAAGACCACCATCCTCCTCTTTTTTCACATCAATTTACAGCTGCTGATTCAGCTCCTCAAGTTTCTAACTGCACATTCGTTATTTTGTGTATTTTGTCAGTACTGCTGGTAAGTCCCAAGGCTGCCTCTTCTTCCTATTTACAGCCCTGGCCAAATTGGTTATTTAAAATCTGCAGTCTGCAGAAGCAGGAAAATGTTCCCCTCCCTTAGTGTGGAGGCATGTTTTGGATCTTCAGATAATATATTGGAATGACTCTTCATTAGCTCTGTCACTCTTTGGTGGACAATATGCTTGTATTGCCCTTCTGCTTCACCATTGCTTTTTTCATTAACCTTAGCTGAAACCTGTACTGCTTTTAGTCTTCTGTCTTTAAAAGAGGAACTTAAAAGGTATCAGCAAAACAACACAGATCTTTTCTTCAAATCCTTACACAACATAACATTTCTCACTGCAAGTATTGTGCATCCCAGTTTAGGCTGTTTTTAACATACAAGTGTGTTATCTATATGCTTCATTATCTGTTTCTGTTTTCGGCTGCCAGCAAGAGGAGACGTGTCATAGGCAAAAGCCCATCTTTGATGAATACCTTAGAAAAGTAAAATCTTTGCAAGGGTGTGAGATGAATTGTCTTGTTCATAACCTGGGAAAAGGCCTGTAAATTTATTAATATAACAATAGCTGATAATCTTTTTAGGGTTTCCCAAACCTCACAGCCAAAGAGAGGTTGATTTAAGAAACAGGTTGACATCAACGAGAGCTCAGAAAAAACTCTACAGGAAGTGATTTCTTTGGTTTTTTGGTTGCATGCCCTTCAACTGCTAATGTGTTCATTCATTTGGTTTAGTTTTATGCAGTTGCCAGTTAAACAATTAGATGCTCCAAGCTTCAGTTGGCTGCAGATCGGCAGTAATCCCACAGACCATCTTCAAATTGATGAAAACTGCAATATCATTCCTAAAGCAGCTGGTTGGGTGGAAATGATAGTAAAAGGGTAAAAGTATTGAAAGCAGGTGTTAGGCATGTTTGCTTTTCTTTTAAAGGGATGTGGGTCTGTATTTTCTTGTCTGTTCATCCACAGTTCAAACAGCAAATAAAAACCTGCTCTGCTACAGTAAAAAAAAGCAGTATAACACAGTAGCTTTTTTTGGCTGGTCTTTTGCATTCTGTTTCCTGTTATAACTGTCAGCATGGCCACTTGGTACTTGTAATACTAACCAAGTCTAGAAGGTTTTTATAGTTTTTTTGAAATACTGTATGTTTATATACTCCTAAGTAATTTTAAGCATGTGGTGAATGATTTCTTTTTAGGTATATATATAAAAAAATAAGTAGACATGACCCAGTAATTCATCAACAAAGAAATGCATCTTAATAAGCCTTTTGATAATTTTGGGGGTTTCCTTCTTGTAGATGCATAACATGGAAGCCCTACACCCTGGACAATGGTAGCACAGGGGGGCAGGACTGGCTCCTGGCCCGTCCTGTGCAGCTGGTTGGCAGTGGCTACAGCTGTTGTTTTTGTGTCCCCATCCCTCTGCAAGTTGGTCCCTAGGGCTGCTGCTCCCCCTGTTAGCTACACTGCTGCCCTCCTGCCATGCTTACTTCTGTTGAGCCATAATGCTAAAGCCTTGTTCACACGGAATAGTTTCATAGTTTCACAGTTTCTAGGGTCGGAAGGGACCTGAGCAGATCATCTAGTCTGACCCCCTGCCATGGCAAGAAAGATTACTGGGGTCAAACGACCCTGGCGAGGTGTTCATCTAACCTCCTCTTAAAGACCCCCAGGGTAGGAACCAGCATCACTTCTCTTGGAAGTTGGTTCCAGATCCTAGCTGCCCTGACTGTGAAGTAGTGCCTCCTGATTATCCAGGCTAAATCTACCCTCTACCAGCTTGTGACCGTTATTCCCGGTCACTCCCAGCAGTGCTTGGGGGAACAGGGACTTCCCCAATGCCTGCTGATCCCCCCTGACTAGTTTGTAACAGGCCACTAGATCCCTCCTCAGCCTTCTCTTCTGGAGGCTGAACAGGTTCAGGTCTCATAGCCTCTCCTCGTAAGGCCTGCCCTGCTGTCCCCTGATCATACGAGTGGCCCTCCTCTGGACCCTCTCCATGTTGTCCACATTCCTCTTCAAGGGGGTCACCCAGAATTGGACGCAGTACACCAGCTGTAGCCTGACCAGAGCCTCATATAGGGGGAGGATCACCTCCTTGGACCTGCTTGAGATGGATTTGTGGATGCATGACAAGGTGCGGTTGGCCTTCCTGACTGCCTCCCCACACTGCCGGCCAATGATGACTCCAAGATCCTTTTCTGCCTCTGTACTGACAAGAAGGGAGTTCCCCAGCTTGTAGGTATGGTGCGGGTTGTTCCTCCCCAGGTGCATCACTTTGCACTTGTCAGTGCTAAATAGCACTTTATAGCAAGAGTAATCTCACTAAAATTGTCCTAATGGTATGGCACTTCTCTATCACTGGCAATCCAGTTATGACTGGATTTTGTTTTCTAAATAATATGCTTCTTTTTGAACAGGAATTAACTCAGGGAAGTGCTACAGCTTGTGCAAAGCAGGGGATAAAATTAAAGGATCTCTCTGGTTCCTTCTTGTCTGATAACCTACAAAATAATAGGACATTGAATATAAGGGGTTTCATTCTGATCCCACTGAAAGCCCTTGGACTTCTTTTGAAGTATAATACTACTGAGGGGCTGAGGGTATCCAGTCCACAAGTAGTATTTGAGCTCATTTAATCTTTCTCATTTTGCTGGGATGACTTTGAGATAAATTCATCCTTGTTCTCAGACCCAGATTGGGGAACAGGTGACTTGTGTGGACCCTTGAGAGTCACAACTGGAGGGCTATAAAACCCTCCCAACACTGCAAAGTTCTGTCCCAGCAATATTGGGTGCTGCTACCTAGAACTGCCTTGCCTAGACTCTGGTAATTTTTGTTGCTGTCCTGGACGTCTTGATATCAGACTCTGACCTTTGTTGTTTTCACTCCAGTAAATTCTTATGAACCACAAGCCCTGGCCTACACTTTGGGCAACCATTACAGTTTGCTGGGACAAGGATGTGAATGATTGCCGAACTAAAACTATTGTCCAGGAAAAAGCTGTCAGAAGATGGGAGTCATGAATGAAAAAGCAGAACCTAGGGGAACAGTGAACTAGGAACCAACAAGGAGAACCCAGGAAACCCAGAATCAGAGGTCATTAACTCAGGGCTGGATAAGGAGACATCTGTCCTGTTGAGTACCCTGTTGGTTACTGAGAAAGCTGCTACTTCGAAGTAGGGGGCCATTCCATGCAGGCAATTGGGGCCAGCTGTAAGTAGTTAGCCTGCTGGCAGCTAGGTTCAGTTAGGTAACCAGAGCCAGCTGGTTGCAATTTAGTCTGCCTGCTGCTCTGTCTCCTGACACTTGTTGGGGTGTACCACACAAAAGCTATATGCCACACAAATCATTCTTTAGCCCAGAGAATAGGGTGACTCAGCCTGGGTCAAGTTTGACCATAGTTACCATTGTTTAACTTCAATGACTAGTTAATATTGTAGCAAAAAATATATAATTCTTTAAAACACTTATGTTCTTTAGTTAAGAGTTTATAGTACATGCAGGATAACAAATCAAGATCTCCAGAAAAATCAGTCAAGGCTACATCTGGGTTGAAATTCTGGCTCCTCTGATGTGAAGAAGAGTGCTGACATTGCCTTTACTGGGGCCCAAATTTCACCTCCTGGTAGAAAAAAAAGACAACTGCTTCCCACCCCACCCCCCTCTCCCACAGTTTTGCTTTTCTAAATCATAAGGAAGAAAAAAGTTCCTAACCTGATTTTTCCAATATTATTTTTAGCATATATATTATAGTCCTATATAGAGGCTCAGCAGGCCCTTTACAAACACATAGGTGCTTTGTGGCAAGAACTGCCTTAAAATCCTTTGCAGATCACCTTTTAATTTGTGGCAATCCCCCTGTAAAATATGTGATGATCTTTATAAGCCATTCCTTTTCCCAAAGAAATAGAAGTGAGACATTGCTCTTGGTTTAGACATTCAAGAGAGTGAGAAGATGGTCAGGATACTTCTCATGTTATTGATGACTTACATGGCATTTTACATTTAAATAAAATAGCTTTGATAATGAAATATTTGTCCAAGTCATGGAAGCCCAGACTCTGAGCTGATTCACATCCCCTGGAATTCTCTTAAAATTGACAGAGTTGCACGTGTGGAAAGGTCCTGAGCCAAAGCAGACTGAAGATTATGAGAGTCCTTACATGGAGTGCGTTAGAAATGGAGCTACATGGAAAACAAGAAGTCTATTTTATAAAAGATTTAAAAGTTTTGCAATCTGGATTGTTCTGCATCAGAATGGGAAGGACACTTTTTAATATATATCTTAGAGAGAGAGCAAGAGAATGTACACCACTGTTGAATAGTCAATAAGTTGGTGGTTAGGGCAGCCATCAGAGGTATGTGTGACCTGGTTCAAGGTTTTGTTTTGAATCAGTCAGAGCATGTGAACAGAATCTAAGCTGCTCAAATAGTTCTGACAGTCCCATTGGGCATCCATCTGCATTTTTAAGTGCCAAAATGCCTTTGAAAATCAAGCTCCTAGGCTTGGTTCCATTGACTTGCAAGGAGATTTTGGCTTCTAAGTTCTGAAGTCACTTTTGAACATGGAACTTGGGATCCAAAGCCACTTAGGTCAAGGGTGCTTCTGACCTTACTAACTCACAGTGGTTAGGTTAGTGCATGCTAGTTTCCATAACCAGTGGAGCTAGTAGTTAGCACCATATCTGCTTGCCCCTGATTTCCCAGCCCAAATAATGAAGTATGCATTTACAGCCATGTTGAGAGGCAGGGGTAGCCTTGAATCTGAGTCTGGAGCTCAAGTGTAGCTATATGCAGGAAGTTTTTTTCAGAGTGTTTTCACCACAGTCAAGGTGGTATCCTTTTAATTTACCTAATTCTAGAGGGAAGTCCTCATAATGACCCTTCTTCAAAAATAATAATTAAAAATGGTAAAACAATGAATTTTCAGTGTTTAGAGACTGTATTTTTGTATATTTTTTGTATGCATAGAATACACCTGTTTATTAGGTAACAACATTTCTGTGGGCTTCTATGTGCAGACAATTTCACAACACACACAATTGGTTCCAATTTCTCATCCTAGATCGTTGACTGACAGATCTGACAGAAACAGATAGTAGCTGGGTTGACAGGCATTTTATTTGTCATTTAGTTTGGGTTTGCTTCAAAATATTTCCTTGTTCACTGATCTTCCTTCCTTTTTCTGGTTCAGCACCTTTTTCTACATAATGATCAAGATCACGATCTGCAGTTCACTTAGGATGTAGTCATGGGTCATTTTGCTGCTATTATCACAGCTGGGGTTGCAGCTGCATGTTACTGCCTTCAGAACAGCCTGTGCCTTCATTGTTTTTCTGACTCTGTGTAACATTTCTTTAATTGTTTCCCAAAGAGATTGTTTTAATTTTTTCTTTCTTATATGGTTGTAGGTCATACCTCATGAGCATGAGCATGCCAAATGCCTCATGTGTTAATTTACTTCTCTGAAGAGGCATTTTTGGAAGTGCAATTGTTTTCCTGTCTGTGCTAATGAGAAATCCATGACTGGAATAGTAAAGATGACACAGGTCAAGACTAAGATGAACTAGCAGCAAGTTAATGGGGAAATTTGAACCAGTTTGTTCCAAACTTGAACCAAACAGGCAACCTCCTGAGAGAGAGGGCTCCAAGATAAGTATTGCATAAGGGATTCTCGACTTCAGAATTTTCCCATAAACTAGCAATGATCAAGCAGTACCCAGATCTTTTAATGTTTACATCATACAAAACCCTCTTTACTCCTCCATATTTGGGGAAGGCTGGACTAAAGACTGGAGGAGATTTGTGTTTATGGTGAAGAGCATTTAATTTTATGTCCTAGTATCTATTTTTATTAGCATTAGTATCACAGAGACATGAAATGCTATGAAATCTAACAGTCTTAAGAACTCGTAAGGCATGAATGGTTGCTGAAGTGTAACTGGGCAATTCTGCATCCTGGGTGATAGTGGCAGTGCTCAGAGCTGCACCTGGGCTGCTAGTGAATGGTTGCTGAAGTGTAACTGGGCAATTTTGTATCCTGGGTGATAGTGGCAGTGCTCAGAGCTGCACCTGGTTGCCAAGCTAGCATCACAGCAGCCACTATTTTTGTGTTGTCCCTGCCCGCCCTCAACTCCTCCCCAGGTTGGCATTGGTGCTTCAGTTGCCCCACTTCTTGGATAGGTGGTCCATTTAAGCATTTATAAAATGAAATAAATAAATACATACAATAAATCAATCACACAAGCAGCACAAAAATGCATCTCAAAATTAAAAAAGAACTATAAAGGAAATTAATTCCTTTTTTTTTTTTTTTTACCATAATATGATATATAGAAAAATATATTCTACTTCATTGGGATTTCTGGTACTAAAAAAGTGGTCTGCTGTGGAATGACAAGGAATTTTGCATTTTCATGATGTATGCTGACTCTGTGGGATTACTGCCTGAAAGGGTAAAGAGATGGAAAGGAATTGAATTGTATCTGAATGGCTTTAGACCACTAACAGGAAGATTTTTTTAGAGAAGAAACTATTTGAGGCAGGGGCTATATCTTTTGATATATTTACAGTGCACAGCACATTTTGCCTACTGTAATAGTATCTATCATCATTATCATCATTCTAGAGATGAGTCCAAATCAAAATTATGGAGGGAGATGAAGCGAGGGATTTGAAATCTGGAGGAGGATCAGACACCTTGGGCTTTGCTCTATTTATGAGACTATCTGTAGATTTAATGTGCCAATCCTGTGTCAGTGATAAGATTGAATGGGTAGGTTTGGGAAACAGGCATGTGGGGTTTTTTTTTCATTCATACTCTGTCATTGATTTAACATGAAAGGAAATAGGAGATATGCATACTTTTCCTTTCAAGTTTGTGAAGCATTTGGTGCTGAAATTGTTTGAAGTTCAATATTGCTTCTAAATCTAAAGGTCTAAAGTCAATGGAGTTTAGTTATTTTGACTTGCTACAATTGTATGGAGGAAGAATGCAATGAAGAAAATGGCCTACCTCACTGAGCCCACAAGAACAGACCATCTGCTGAAGGGTTGATGCTGAGGGTAGGTTGCCTAATCAGCCCTCTCTCCTTGAAGGGATGGTTTAGAGAATGTCATGGATTAAAGGAGACAAAGTAGGATGGTAAGATGAGAGTGGACAGAATTTGAAAAGGAAGAACCAGAACCTCCTGATGGAACAAGAAAGACAAGGGACAAAAAGTTTAGATAAGGATCAAAATTTTATATGCTTATCCAAACTTCTGAACCTTTTGGGAATTCACTGAGAGTTCACCCATCAGCAGTGTATACTATCCTACATTCCTTCCTAGGCTCATTTGCTTGTATAGAAGTTGTATTAATAAACATGGTTCTTCTTAACTCAGCCAGTCCTGCTATTTTCCCTTGAGAGTGAAGTTGCGGGGAGTGTATTGATTTGGCTTTCATTTTCAATTACTCTGAATGAGTTTGTTGCCTAACTCCTTTTAATCCCTTTGAGAATCCCAACTGACATTGTTACATTGTTAATTACTTAAAAGTCTTGTATCAATCTGAATAGTTAATTCATTGGTTAATATTAATGGATTACTATAGTCAAGGGTAATTGCAGTCAATAATTATAGAAGGAAGAACCTGTATGCAATAGTTAATAACTGTATCATTGTGTTATACCCTGACTCCATGTGGCATCCAATGACTAGGGAGATGATGGTCCAATTGCTCATGGGTCCTGATACTCATTAGTCAGAGCAGACAGGGAGCAAACACCAGCATACATTGCTCACAACAGCTTTATTATTCAAATTATTAAAAATGGAGACAGCTTTGGGTCAGGTCCCAAAAAAACAGCAAATTGGGGACCTACCCTGAACAATAGCTTTTTTCACATTTATAAACCTTGGCTCATGCATATTAACATTCACTCCACCTATGTCCCTCTTTTTGTTCTGCCCATTTCTCCTCACATCTCAAGCTCCTCCTCAGTTTACTGTTTACTTCATTAGCATAGAATTGTCTGTGCATTTCATTCATTTACATGCCCCTCTGCTAAGAGCGCATGCATAAGGCCATGAACTCAGGTACTCTCAGGCACTTGCTGGTTCTTTCTGGTTTCTTGCTGACTCCTTCTTCAGCTCCAAGGTCTTGCTTCTGCTTTATCTCCTGATGATAGCCGGTGGGCTGCATCTTGTACTTCTTACACAATGGGCCCTAACACTATGACTTTGTTTAGAAAACGGTTTGCCTAAGCATTTGCAAGATTAGTTTTAATATATTATCCTGCCTTGTGGCTAGTAATTTTGCTGAGACACAGGAACAAGCTTTTGTATTCGGCTGCAGATTCAATGCTCCCAAAAATCCAAATTATTGTCACCCTAACACATTGGATAAAGATGTTTCCCATTTTAAGATTTACTATATTTATATAATTTAACTATAATTTATATAATTTTAAGTATTTTACTTTGTGTCTTTCAAAAGTGCATACAATTTTAACATGAGTTTCTTGTGAAGCTAGTTGGCAAAGTCTCAGTACAAATTTATTCCACAAGCCTCTATAACTCACAGAGATTACTATCCCAGTTGATTATCCTAATCAGTAGATGCAGCAGAAAAACCAAAGAGAGAATGGTGATAGTAAATGACCTACCATTTTACATACTGCAGCTTACCGTGTAAGTCAGAGTTCTGAGGCAGGTTGGCCACTCCATCTGCTACACCTGTTGTGGTGACAAGGGCTTCAGTGCTTCTGTTGGCACTGGATTTATGATCCAGGTACCTTGTTCTGGGCAGACCCAAACCTTCAGGTGGACCACAACCTCTCCATTTGATAATAGGCAAATGCTATTGATACACAGTAATAACAGATACGAATAATGTGAACGATTCTATACCTACCAGTCCTGATACTGTTTTAAAGCTGTCATGAGCTTCACCCTGAGGTTCTTTCTTGAATGTCAGATGTCATCAGCCTGGACCTCAAGGGCTGAGGCCCATCCCCTCTGTCCACAGTGGGGTGCATGAGATGGGCTGGTGGTGTGCCCTCTGTTCGTGGTGGCCTCAGGTTCCCCTCTTGGGGACACTTTGCTGCTCTGAAATCCCTCCTTTTGTATTCTTTCTCTCCTCTGATGACTCTTTATCTCTGGGCATCATTGATTGATTTCCCTGTAGTCTTCATACTGTCCATGTTCTGTCCTGTCAGCATATGCCTTTGTTTCACAAACCCATCACATGCACACATCCTAATTTGATTATTTACTGGGCCTCCTAATTTGGTCTGTTCACCAAAGCTGAAAATCCCAAAGGCTTTGCAGTTCAGCACTGTGACCTAATGCCACCTTATCTCATGTCATGGAACAGTGTGGTACATGTCTTCAGTTTCCTAGCCTATGTGTCTGCTGTCTTCAGACACAGTGGGCCTTCAAGGAAACTTTATCACAAACAGGATTTTAGAAATCAATTAACCCTTGCCATTCCCTTGGATCATTGTTTTAATGCATATATTACTCTACCTATAAGCCAATTCCCTCTAAAACTAACCTCTAAATATCATTTTCTAGCCATCACCTTGAAGGCCCTGAGTGCTTTGACCTTGATCCAGAAAAACCAGTTAAGTATATACTTAACTTTATGTAAGTAGCCCAGTTGAATTTACTTGATTTGAGCTAGGATGTCAGCACTTTGATGGACTGAATCCAAAGGAGGGCTCCATTTACCAGGGATGCCATTGTAGACACTTCCATGATCAATGCAATTTTAAGACTCTTCAAAACACCTTTAAAACTTATATTTGTTTATTTATTTTAAAGGGTTTTTGTGACAAAGTCTCTTGGTAGGTTTTGGGCTATATTACATAGATAATTTTATTTTATGTTGGTGGCTGTTCTTCTGTTCTCAAGGATATTATAAAGAAAAATGATAGCTTTAGGAAAAGTTCTGCATTTTCATTTTAAACAATACATGATGCATTTTGATTGAATAGTTGCTAGAATTTTTGCAAGAAATTTAAACAGGCAAATCATTTTAACATTCTCCTTTAGCACAGGAAATAAAGGAGAATGTCAAAATGATATGTCTGTTGAACTGCCAGCAAATTCCCAGGAATAACATGGATTTTGAACCATTAAAACATGGGATTTGAAACTGAAATAAAACTGAAAAACAGAAACCTTTAGCGTAAAGGGGAGAATTATTTTTAGAGTGCTCCTCATTCCTATAAAATGGCGTATAAAGTTCCCAGGCACCCTATAACAGAAAGTGTTTTTCTTTCTTAATTAACTGAGAAAAATATTTATATTTGGTTGAACTGGCATTTCTGCAGAGCAGTCCAGGACCATTTTATTTAATAAGAGTGCAGTGAATTATCTGATTCATTATTTATTTTATTTGTGTGATCTTTGTACTGGTTGAAAGATAATTATTGTGGATGGGGAGCCTCATTAGAGTGCTTACTATGCTTTCCTGCTATGCTCTTACTTTTCGGGACTTTTGAAAAATCCAACCAACATGACCAGAGTTGGATTGGAGCTGTAATCAGGTGCTTTTTCACATTCTAATGAAGCAAAAGGAGCTGCATGTGCTTTTTCATTGTAATTTATAATCACCTTAGTTCTTGCTGTGTGATGCAATTGGAGCTGGCCTTTATGCAAACATGGAAGGTACAGCTTCAAATCAACAACTTTATTTTATTGCATGAAACAGATGGTGAAGATCACACCATGAGAAGACAATGCATTTTCAGAGCTAAATTACCCTTGCTAAAGGACCCGTCCCCCTGGAATTGAAGGTGGACTATGCTACACAGATATAGTTCCTTTTCTGTTTATTACAGTAGCCAGACACTACTAAAGACTCAACCATTTTTTGTTTTTTTTTAAGGTTTAGATAGTGGCAGCATTGGAGTCAAAGGGAATTTTGCCATTGATTTCACCGGGGCTGGGAATAACTTTCAAGAAGAAAAATCAGCTTATAACTCAGACAATGGAAAGACTCCCTATGACTTCCTCATTGACTTCCTTTGGGACAGAATTACATTTGAGGTGTTCTCAGTAGAGGTCGCAGAATACTAGTATCTTGCAAGGAGAACAAAAGTATCGTTGGAGGAGTCATATTATTCATAGCATTTTCCCCAAATTACTTTGCAAACCACAATCTAAGGTTCATTCATCCTCCCCCAACTTGGCTTGGAGCAACTACTTTGCACCTGCAGCAATACTTAACAGGTTTTGGGAGATGCAGTATAGATTAAATTTACCTATTTATAAATATATGAGTAATATTTAGGAAGGCAGAATTTGCACCTAAGCTGAATTTACCACAGGACTTTGGTAAATTATGTTTTGAAGTTCCTAAGATCTTTTTGTTCAGCTATGGGGTAGAGTTCTTAATTAAGCAACTTATTTTTGGATTGTTGCATTACAGTAACCTCAGCACTTCCTTGTGTAGATATGACATTTGGATGTTCATCTTTTTCTTAAAAAAAGGAGGCATCTCCTTTTGTGGATATAGATTTTTTTAAATGTGTAGGCATACATTGCAACATGTCTTTTTAATTTTCTTAATAGAAGAAGAACTCAGTGATAATAAGGAACTAAAACTCCCTGTTCTTTTATTCCTGTTCTTTTATTATATAAGATACAGCTACTTTTTGGTGCTTCTCCTCCAAAGGCATTGAATTGAATATTAAAATGCTGATAAAGCTTGTAGAAATAAATTAACAGCCTTGTCATGCCTTTCAATGCTGAAATACAAAACTATAACATACTGTTATTCATGGGCTAACCCATCCCTCCTTGCCTTCCCCCACCAAATGAATTTCTGAGACATTGTAAGATTATCTATTCTTTCTTATAAAACCCTGCAGTGTAGTACAGTGATCTGTTTGAAACTTTGAGACACCAGAACAGATTGCAGGAGGAGAAAATTCTGGAAGGAGCTCCAGGAAGTCTGTCTATGTCTGTAATTCCAGCTCCAGTTTGTAAACAGTTCTCTTAACAAAAAGCCAGTTTATTTGGAGGCCTTTCATATTATTATGCAGCACGTTGTACTTGAAATTAGGCAGGAGAAGTCTAGTGAGACCCACAGCAAAGAGGAAAGTGTGATCAACTGGAATACAAAACAGCACCTAGAAATGGAACTAATGGGCAAAAAAAGGAGGGACTCATGCTATCCAGAATTAACAATTGCTAGGCAAAAACCTTGCACAAAAATATAGACAAGAATTGAGTCTACTTACAGAAATGACCACTGGGGATAAAGTTAAAAGAAAATTAAGGTAATACTTTTTTACTTTCTCAAAGTGGGAGGAGGGGATATACTGAAGTGAATGAGACATGGTTGGGAGGAATAATACCTGAACAGTGAAATAGCTTCTGAAAGTGTTAGATGAATATTGTGCCTCCAGATGGAATGAGACTTCAAAAAGATGCTGCTTTGTTACCCGAAACTAAGAAGCAAAAGTGGGAATAGAAACTTGCATTACACACCTGGCAGCTCTGGTATCTACATGTATCTTTAGAGACAAAGTGGGAACACTAGATTGTCTGTGAGATGCAATTCCAGTTTGCAAGAGAGATTGCAAAGAGAATCATAGTTCTCTCCATAGAGAAATGTCTCAAGGCCAGGTACAGACATTCAGAAAGGCAGAGGTGGAATCTTTCTAAGTGACAAGGTTTTCTGTAAGTGGCTTAGTTTAGACCAATAGTGAACAGAACACATTTGTCCTTTGGGGGGACGGGGGAAGTACAAACCATAGACTGGGTTTCACCATTTTTAAATCAGTCTATGTGCACTGAACTTCTGGGCTACTTAAACACATGACAGGGGTTTAGTTCTCTTAAATTGAAATGGTGGGTTTCTAATTGGTGGATTTTTTAATTGTGACAATTAAAAACCCATTGTTTCAATTTAGGGGCACTCTCTATGTCATGGCAAGGGGCCTGATCCTTTTTTTTTTGGCAGAGCCTGCCCACAGCCAGAGGGTGAGCTGCCTGGGGGACCTGAGCTGCTCAGAGCCAGCACCTGGCTCACTAGCAGCCCTCCCGGGTGGCTCTAGGAAGTGCTGCTGCCACAGAAGGAAGGACTGGGGCCTCCCGCAGCTTAGATGCTGCCCATCCAGTCACTCTCCTGCTGCCTCCTTGTGCTGCCCCAGGGAAAGCTGGGTGTGCTGGTGGCCAGAGAAGGTGGCAGGGACAGTGCACAGAGCGCTAGAAGACCAGAGGGAGGGCTTGGGGGTGGGTGTATCATTGCAGTTTGTTAGGCAGGAAACTAAAATACATTGGGATGTTTTTTAGTTTGCTATGTAACAAAGTCATTTACAGCACAACATGCCACTACATGTGTACAGCGTGACAAAATTATATTGAAATACCCCACCTCATGTGGAATATGTGATTCAATTAAACTGCTCTAAAATGACAATTCAACTGCTAAAAAAGGCAATTTCATCATGTGTACAAGTGTTCCTGTTCTTTTATGGGTATAGACTGGTTTTGTGTGCTGGACACGTGCTCTGTTATGGGTATAGATGAGTTTCTGATCAATTATAAAAGTGTAATGTCTGTACCTGGCTTCAATATTAAACTGGAAAATTTGGCCAAAAACTGGTGGTATATAGGTAAGATAATTACATACAGTGAAATGGCAGCAGAAAACTCTTAAATGGCTTACAACATCAGCCATATAATTGCCTAGCCTAATATTTTAATGTCCCATGTTGACATCCTAGCTCCACAGAGATTGATGGGAACTTCTCTATTGACTTCAGTTAGGCCAAAATTTACTCTCAGTTACTTAACTTTTCTACCAAAGTTAGGTTAGAAACTACTATATGATGGATACGGGAGACAATTCAGTATAATCATCATTTTCAGGTTATCACTGATTTAGAGTAAATTAATGATAGACTTAAATTGTAACAGCTAAATAGGGTATTTACATTAATGTGCTAATTCTTTCATCATTATGAAAGAAGGTGATTAAATCAATCTTTTTTAAATTACCGTAGCTGTGGAACCTTCATACTTAGTTCCAAGGTTGCATGCCATAATCTTAAATGGGCCATTAAAAATAAAAATAAAAAAAGCCTCTTTATGAGAATCTAATGCATTGCAGCGTAGCCAGGCCCAAATATATGTAGTTTTACAGGATAATTTCAACAATAGGTACCATCTGCTTAATGTGTTCATAAAACTAAATATTAATTTCCTGGTAAATCAGTTGTAAACCAGAAAGTATTGTTATTATTGCAATAATTTGTGCATAGGACAAATGTCTCTATGTCTCAGAAGGTTAAGATTTAGAATAAGATCTGGCACTCACTTTTCTCCACAATTCAGCTAAAATTAAATTGCCTGAACTTGAATCTAAGTCATATTTTATCTTTCATTAGAACAAAAAAGACCTGGAAACAATCTGTAGACCACCAGGATGTCTGAAATTTATTTTCCAGTTATAAAAATATACTAGTGTTGAATTCATTCACCATCTGTCAGTCTTTTGCCCCTACCAATGAGCTAAGTTTTAAGACAGGTCACTTGCATTAGACGAGAACAGTTATAAGAAGCCAGAATATCAAGATCACTTAATTATATAAAGATATAGCCAGGGCTTCTGGAAGTTTGCAGTGCTTCAGCAATAGTCTCTGCAATGGCATATACTCTTTGTTGAATTCTCAAGAATGCAAAATCTTCCTTAGTTTATTTGGATGTGGTCTAAGCTATTGAAATAAACAGAAAAACATCCAGTGACTTCATGGGCTTTGAATCATATCCTTTCTGTACATAGCCAAACATATGTGTATATGACAGGGGAAGAGACAGTGTAACCCACATGTAAGATAATACACAGCAATAGTTGGAAAAATTCACAGGATTATTTCCTTTATTGTCTTTTGGGCTACACTAGCAGACACTTTACTCCCACTGGTGAGGCTGGTATTACTTGTAGAAAGAGGAAACGTGGGGGAAGGGTTAGAACTAATGATGAAACAGCATGTGATAAAACTGAGATTAGGTTGCTAAAATGAATAGTGTGCGTTTCACTGTTATAGCTAAAACAATGAAGACAAAAAGCAACTGGTTGTATGGGACTTTGTTGAGAAAGACAGGGATATCACAAAGAAGTGGTTAGGCATATCCTGAAT
The DNA here is from genome assembly GCF_001723895.1 of Crocodylus porosus. Classification (NCBI taxonomy): domain Eukaryota; kingdom Metazoa; phylum Chordata; order Crocodylia; family Crocodylidae; genus Crocodylus; species Crocodylus porosus. The sequence goes on from NW_017728948.1 coordinate 60,292,393, forward strand.
CATGAAGAAGGAAATATAGTAAGAAAAGTACAGGAGATGAAAATTGAAGGGAACAAAAAAAAGAAAGACTGAAATGAAAGAAGGCAGTCAGAAAAGACACGAATGAACTGCGAATAAGAACAGAGGATACCACTAATCAGAACTGTGTCAGAACCTATATTAAATTGGTTTAAGGGCTGAAATAAGAAAGAAAGCAAATCCAACAGAGTAATGTGCCTTTTAATGTGGATAAGGAATCAGACTCTAATTCTTAATGAATAAAATATTACTGGGCTGGCTGGATGCCAGGGGGATCAAATGCTAAACACCTGTAAAAGGTAACAGATGTGCTACTGTAGCACATACTTCCCCTGCAGGCATCTGTGACTTTTTCATTGCAAGGAAGCATTGCATAGTCTATTAATTTTGAGGTTGTTTTATTGATTTTTATTTCCATGAGTGTTGGGCATAATGAAGATTAGAACATTAATATATACAGTGTATGAGCTATTACTCACCAATAAACAATGTCATTTGGCTATTTAGTGTTCTCAGTCACATGCTCAGATGGTTCAAGAAGTCACCAAAATTAAATGAGGAAGGATACAGGCAAAGGACACAACAGAGTAAACATCCATCTCGAAGTGTATTTGGTAATGGATTCAACTTCTATACAATGTTTAATTGATGAGACAAAGGGCTTAGATGCCCACATTATCTGGTCTTGGGCTATAGAAAAAGGAGGTCAGATCTCTTTATTACATGCGGAAATGCATAATTAAGATAAGCATTTTGAAGTTAAGGGAAATTATATTCTTGGTATTAGAAAGTTTGGACTAAATTGCAATGTATACCAGTACCTGACTTGAAACTCTCTGGTAAACAATTCTGGCAATAGCTGCATATTCATTACACCAATAACATACTCAGCCTTTTTGCTATGTAAATGAATTCAGTTCTTGTGAAGTGTTAGTGTTAGAAATTAGTGGTAGAGATTAGACTATACAGCTCTGTTTTACAGTAAAAAGAGGTTCAGAAAATGTAGTAGCACAGCAAACTTTTCATCCCTGAAGGGACTGTTTGCTGGTATGAGGGTAATTTCCTTTTCTGAACTGTCCCTTATTCAAGATAGTGAAGCTACCAAAATGTGACATCTGAAGTTCTGCTTTTATGACGTGGGCACTTGTCAATGAATAAAATGAAATGAATTTATGAACTTATTTCACTCAGGTGATTGAAGGTTGCGTAATAACAGCTTTTCCACATAACTGATCTAGTGGGAAGCATTTGTTTCTTAAATGGTTAGTATCAAATCCTTTCCAAGTTTGCTCTCATTTTAGGTCTAAATGCACTTTTACATTAACAATCAATCAAATACATTTACAAACTAGGCCTGTGCAAAGCAGCAAGTATTCACTTTGGATTTGGCTGATTTGGAGGGACAGTGATTTGATTCGACTATAATGGAGAATCACTAAAATACCCATAACTTTGTCATTTTCAAACTGTTGTCATTTTCAAAACTGCAAGCCTTCTGAATCTCTATGAATAGATTTGGAGGCTTCCAATTCAATTCAGACCTGTTAATGGGTCTCCTGATTTGGAGATTTGGCTGCCAAATCGGGTCAAATCTCCTCCAAATTGAATCAGCTACTAAATCATTGTACAGCCCTATTACAAACAAATATATTTCGTTATATTTTATTTTGACTTCAATGATATGCATACGTGATACTTTTACATTTGCTTTTGTGAGTTAATAGCAATCTGAATGGAATGTAGGACTCTGTAAAAGGTAAGGATGGTAAAGAAATTAATCCAAAATTAGATCAAGCTTCATTTTTGTTTGTTTTGTTTTTCCTGTATGTTTTAGAGAATATAGACTTTAACATGTTAAAATGTTCATGTGCCATCTTCCAGGAACTGTTATCATTCTGAAAGATCCTGCTTTTTTATGCACCACAGATAAGCAAAAATGAAGCAGATGAAAAACACATTGATAGTGTATATCACATTTATGAAAAATAGTAATTCAAATAACCTTGCAACAGAACTGGGAAGACACGTGATTTTCTGTGACAGAAGTACCACCTTGCCAAATCTCTGCAACTGGCTCTTAATTATACAAGGAGGTATAAACAGACATCACCAAATGAAATGGATCAGCTGTACTGGGATGTGTCTCAGCACAACTGATCCCCTTTAGCTGAACTAGAAATTGCCTATTGTGCCACAGGGTCCCACCCCTACTACTTCTGGGAGTGGCTGCAGCCTGATCTTGTGGGGTAATACTTAGGGCATGCCTCTGCAAATAGGGGAATCCTGGGTTTCCTGGATAGCAGAGGAATGCTGGAGAATCCATGGGTGGGAACACCTCTGCAACTGTGGAAACCCAGGGTTTCCCAATTTGCAGAGACACACCCCAAGTCAAATCCCCCCAGCCTCCAAACAGAAAAAACTGGGGAGGTGCTCCTGGGACTTTAGGTGCCTGATCTTGTGCACCCCAGGAATGGAAATCCCCAGGGCATGCAGAATCAGGCTTATGAAGCCCCAAAATCACTTGCCTGGGGTGGCTGGAGAATGGAGGAAGTTCTGTGCTGCCTGTGCTCTCCCACCATAGAGCCAACAGGTGCCCTGTTAGCACCACTGTTCAGGGATTGCTAAAGCACAATTAACCTTTAAATGGAACTTGAAATACAAACACAGACAACTCAGTGTCCTAAAATGAAAGTCTAACTGTATGAGTACAAAAAGTACTATCTTCGCAGTTTCTATATTTAGAGAGAGAAAACATGCTTGGTACAATGATCTCACCTGATCCCAGATGTTACTTTGCTTAACAGAAAAGACAGCCACTTAGTTCCTGAAGCAAAGGGTATGTTGTTGGCTGGGATGGTCCAGACAGGTGTTGAAAGATGGCTTCATGATAACAATGATGACAGTGATGACACACACTTAACTTTCTTGCTCTCTTTTATGATTTTCTTTAATTTGATTCCTTTGTTGACTCCTTGATTTCAGCTTGGTTTCTTTGCAGAAAGCATACTGTCCATATTTTATCCTGTCATCATATTCCTTTGTTTAACAGACCCATCACGGGCATACCACTTAATTTGTCCTTTTTTGGTGTCTTACTTTGGGCATTGTCCATTGGTCTCCTCTATCACCTTTCGTTAATGTATCCAGTCATTTCATCCCTCTGATTCATAGATTTCATAGACATTAGAGATCGAAGGGACCTTGTAAGATTACCGGGTCCCGCCTCATGCCCAAGGGGCAGTAAGTCAGCTAGGGTCAAAGGATCCCAGCAAGATAAATGTCCAAATGTTTCTTGAAAGCGTCCAGAGTAAATGTTTGCACCACCTCTGGGGGGAATTTGTTCTAGGGCCTCGGCTCAGACAGTAAAGAAGTTTTTCCTTATGTCCACCCTAAAACAGTATTGCAGGAGTTTGTGATTGTTGGACCTTGTCATCCCCTGGGGTGCTTTGGTGAACAGGTGTTCCCCCAGATCCTGATGCATGCCTCTTATGTTCTTATGGGCTGCCAACAAGTCATCCCTGAGCTTGCGCTTCTCTAGGCTGAAGAGTCCCATAGCTTGCAGTTTCTTTTCATAAGGCCTGTTCTCTTGCCCTCTGATCATGCAAGTGGCTGTCTTCTGGAATCGTTCAAGGTTCTTCACATCCTTCTTAAGTTGTGGAGCCCAGAATTGGATGCATTACTCCAGCTATGGCCTCACCAAGGCTGTATACAGTGGGAGGATGACATCCTGGGTCTTGGTCAAGATGCATCGGTAGGTGCAAGCCAGAGTTTTGTTTGCTTTGCTAGGTGTGGTACTGTATTGGTGGCTCATATTCATCTTGTGGCCAATCATGACCCCCAAGTCTCTTTCAGTCATGGTGCTAGCAAGTGTAGCATTGCCGAACCTATATGTATGATGCAGGTTTTTGTTTCTGAGGTGGAGCACTTTGCATTTTTCCGTATTGAATGCCATCAGGTTTTCATCTGCCCACCTTGGAAGCCTGTCAAGGTTGGCCTGGATCATCAGCCTGTCCTCAAGTGTGGAGACTCTTCCCCAAAGCTTGGTGTCATCAGCAAACTTGGCCAGTCCACTTTTGACACCAGTGTCCAGATTGTTAATGAAGACATTAAAGATTACAGGTCCAAGAACAGAGTCTTGGGGGACACCACTAGTCACTGAGCACCATGTTGATTCAGTTCCATCAGCTACCACTCTCTGAGTCTGACCTCAGAGCCCATTCTCCAGCCATCAGACTGTGAAGTAGTCAAGGCCACAGTTTCCCAATTTTTCCATGAGGACATCATGGAACATCAGGTCAAAGGCTTTTTAAAAGTCCAAATATATGACATCAACCTCTTCCCTCTTGTCCAGGTGATACGTCACTTGGCCATAGAAGGAAATGAGATTGATCAATTAAGACCTACCTGCAACAAAACTGTGTTGGCTATCCCTCAGCATGTTGACTTCTGTTAGCCTGTCAAGAATAGTTTCTTTGATAATTGTTTCCAAATTCTTCCCAGGGATTGAGGTTAAATTGATTGGCCTGTAGTTTCCTGGGTATTCTTTCCTCCCTTTCTTGAAAATGGGTACCACATTGGCTCTCTTCCAATCTTCAGGTACATTTTCTGAGCACCGTGAGTTCTCGAATATCCTTGCCAATGGTTGCACTATGGTGTTTGCCAGTTCCTTTAGCACTCTGGGGTGCAACTTATCTGGACCAACTGATTTATGGGGGTCCAGCCTTTCAAGATGCTCTCTCACAGAATCTATGCCAATGGTGGGCATATAGTCATCTTCACCCTGGTCATCCCTCATCTTGTTAGGCAGGGTGGTCCCTTTGGGCTGGTGAAAAACTGACTCAAAGTAATCATTAAGTAGATTGGCTTCTTCCTGGATGTCAGTAGTCAGCTGCCCCAGCTGGTTTAGCAGGGCTCCAACGTTGTCCTTCTTTTTCTTTTGACTCCCCACATATCTGAAGAAGGACTTTTTATTGTCCTTGATTTATGTAGCTAGATGGAGTTCAGTTGCAGCCTTGGCTTTTCTAGTTCACTCCCTGCAGGTGCAGACCAGTGCAGTATACTCCTCCTTAGTGGTGTTATCTCTTCTCCATCCATTATACACCTCTCTTTTTAGACATAGGAGGTCCACGAGTTCCCTGTTGAGCGAAGGGTGTTGTTGAGCCCTTTTACCACCTTTCCTACAGGTGGGGATGGACTCCCTCTGTGCTTCTAGGATTACTTCCTTAAGGAGCAACCACTCATCATGAACTCCCCTCCCTGTGAAATCATGGCTCTCAGGGTCTCAAGAACAAGCCTGAGCTTATGAAAGTCAGTTTTCCTAAAGTAAAGGACTACTCCATTGTTCGCTGACTTGTCAGCTTGGCAGTAGATTGTAAAAGTGATCAACTTGTGGTGACTGTCACCCAGCTTCCCTTCAATTCTAAGGTTGGTGATTAACTTGTCCTCTTTGGTCAGTACCAGGTCCAGCAGTGCCTTGCCCCTTGTTGGTCCATAAAATTCTTGGCACAGGTAGAGCTCATTGACACATGTAAGGAAGCTTTGTGACCAGTTGGATTTGGCTGAGTGCTCAGCCCATGAGATGTCTGGGTACTTGAAGTCTCCCATGATGACCATTCACCAAGAGCAGGCAGCCTTGTCCAGTTCCCTGGTGAATTCTTGATCAAGCACTTGTTCCTGGTTTGGAGGTCTGTAGTAGACTCCTACTATTGTATCCCCTTCACTATGTTCCATAGATTTCATAGACATCAGGGCTGGAAGGGACCTCGGCAGATCATTGAGTCCAGCCCCCTGCCCAAAGGGCACGAAGTCAGCTGGGTTCATAGGATCCCAGCAAGATAAGCATCCAATTTACTCTTCAAGGTGTTCAATGTAGGTGCTTGAACCACCTCGGCTGGCAGACTGTTCCAGACCTTGGGGGCTCGGACAGTAAAGA
>NW_017728948.1:60299312-60381978 GCF_001723895.1 Crocodylus porosus
GGATCCCCATCACCCGGATCTCCCTGTCCCATAGCAGGCATGGGCGTCCCATGGGACTGATGAAAGACTGATGCAAAGTACCTATTTAATATTCTAAGCCCTCGTATTCTAACCCAAAGGGTCTCTAGTCATCCTCCTTGGGTGCCAATCTCAGCTTGTAGGGATGTGTAGCTCTCCTTCACATACAGAGCTACACCCCCTCCTTTTATCAAGGAAAAAAGCACCTGCGCCCCCAACCCCCTGGAGACCTGCTCCCAGAGCCCTGTGGCCACTCATGACCTGGCTGGGATGGCTCTGAGCCATGCCATTTGTGCCCATGTGGATAAGGAGCATACAGTAGTAGTCAGAAGGCCAGATAAGTTTTGGGATCCTTTCAGCCACATCCTGGATATGGGCTCCTGGGACGCAGCAGATCTCCCAGGCTAAGGGGTTAGGGAAACAGATTGCTCCCTCAGTCCCCCTCAGGAGGGGGCCACTCACAACAACCACTCTGGATTTCATCTTAGGAATGATAGCTGGTCATGTTTTGTGCAGGCTCTACTGGTGCTGCAAGAGGTTTGTACCTGTTGCAGAGATCCAGCAGGGTGGTGACCCTGGTACAGTGAGCCTCGGGGCCAGAGACAACCTTTGTCCAGCCCCCTGATTGGACAATATGGGAGTGCCTCTTGGCCTTCCTGGTCCTGGCAGGGGACCTAGGTCACTCTTCTGTCCTGGGGTGAAGGGCCTAGCAGTAGGAGTCAGTCTCCTGTTCACCATCCCTGACAGCTCACAGCCTCTGCACTGTGGTCTGGAGCTCCACTATCTGGGATTCCAGAGACTCCGATATGGAGCAAACCTCACAAGAGGATGTTGCAATGCTCCTGATCCCATGTGCCTAGAGTTGTGTCAGTCAGCCCCACAGCTGAGAGCCAGAGGCTCTGTCTGAATGGAGGCCAGAACCATGGGTTCTGTCTGGATGGAGGCCTCAGAAGTACCAGAGGGGAGGGATTCAGCTGCAGTGGGGAACCTCAGGGTGCAACGTGTCCTACCTACCATTGCGTCGGTAGTAGTTAGGCTACTACTGTGCCAACCAGTCCCTTGAGATTCTTTGCCTAGGGACTTGGGCCCTTTCTGTGTACCCTCCTGTGCAAACTCCCATGGTAACTCATATTCTGGGCCTAGAAGCACACCTGTTTGTGTGTCCTGTTTATGAGGTTCCAGTCACGTGTCTCCCTGGGGGGGCTGGGCAAAGTAGGAGCTGGGGGGTTGTGGTCCTCCTTGGCTCCTCTTAGCTGTCTCCCTGCAGCTGGGCTAAGTCCCTCCTACCAAAGGCCCCTGCTTACCTCCAGCAAGGCTGGGGGTCAGAGGGGGTCCTGGGTTTCTTGTTGGGGGTCCTGGGGCTCACGGGGGCACAATGGATGTCTGCGCATGTGTCTTGCTCCAGAGCTGGAGGCCAAGTGCGGCTTCTGCCATTTTAAACTTTTATTCAGCCAGTTAGTGCCAAGTTCAGTTAATTTGAGCTAGTAACACAACTATTACTATGTTGTGTTATAAACACTTCTCATAGTGATAGAAAAGGAAGGAAACATCATGTGAGCAAACTCCAAGGCCATAAGCTGCTTGCAAGAGGCAAGGCCAGCTGATATTGTAAACACCAGCAAAATGAAAAGTTCAGATAACAATGAGGCTATATAGAACTTTAGACTGAATATAAAAGAAAACTTTAGACAATACTATAATTCAGGACTCTATAAACAGGTACAACTTTAAAGCATAAAATAGGAGAAGCTACCTTAACAATCAGCAGTAAAATAGTGGCACAAATTCATACCACCAATGTCACAGCCACAAATTTTAGGTTGTGGTGCAGTAAGAAGTATGGACATCTGTTTAATTGGCCTTTGTGCCTCCATAAAATGTTTTATGGCAGCACAAATGTGACATCTCTTTCCATTGAGTATTGTGGGGAAGACAATGTTGGCAGGGAAAGGAGAAATGGCTATACAATAATATTCAGAAAGGTTGCACTTCTGCAAACCTTCTATTGAGTTGTACCCATGTGACCGGTGCTATGAACATCAGTGGAGCTTCAATATTGAGTAAGCGTGAGTAACAGATGCAGAACTGGGTGCTTGGCATTTTGAAAAAAATTCAAGAAGACAAGTCATTATTTGAACAAGAGAACTACAACGCCATTCTCCAATCCCATTGGCATTACTGCTTTTTGCTGGCCCTATTAACCTGACTGAGACTGCAATTTATTTTTGGAAGCTTTTAAAAAACAGCTGGGGACTTTCCTTCACTTTTAGTCATACACAGTTCTGTCTTCATTTTTATTTATTAAATATTTTAGAAACACTGGATTCTGCTTAGACTTAACTGACTGTCATGTAAAATATCTATGTATGTAATCTATCAGCTACTTCTCTGAGATGATAAAAATGGCCAGGTGGCAACACTAATAATTATTCATGAAAGAGTTTAAAAAGTTCAATTTGTGCTCAGCCTCTTTGAAAATGACCCTTTATATTTCTCTTGGCATTCATAAATTTTCAAACTTCCTCTGGAGAATTAAACATTTATACCCTGGCTTCATGCTTTAAAAAAATTCACACTAAATATGACTATATGCTAAGCTTATTTTTAATATTTAGTTGTGGATGATAAGACTTTAGGGCAAGGACTCTCTGTTTTGCTTATTTGTCTACGCTAAAAATAAATGATAATATACCTTTCTGAGGTGCTCAGGAATTGCAGATATTTTGACCTGATTACAGATCATGATCTTCTGTTTCATCCTTTCACAGATTTTTATGCACCAATACGATAACATGAAAAATCCCTTCCTGAAAAGTTTTATCCAAAACTTCAGTTGACGTCTCCAAGCTGATCTCTTTCCCAACTGCTCTCAAGCAAAGTTCAGCAACTAACTCACTTCTTAAGTTTGATTTTTCTTTTTCTAATATAGAAACTAAAAATAAGTAACATAGTGCATCTAGCTCTCTGCTAGGCATGTCTCTCCCTAGAGTCTCTCTCTCTCTATTCTGCTCAACTCACACACTAGATCCTTACCTTCTAAGGAGCCATTCTTACCTCCTGTACGTTGAAGTGGGGTAATAAGTTACTTGACCAAGTGAATTGTTAACCAGCTTACTATTTCCCACCAGAATCAACACTTCTGAAAAGAGAAGAGTATGTCAGGAAAACACTGCCAGTTTGTTACAAATCCAGATCTTTTTTTTCAGATGTGAAAATACCTGAATATTTTTTTCCCATTATTAGAAGTAGAAGTGCTAAAATATTGCTGCAAGAAAGGTCATTCGCATAAGATTCCCTGTTGAGAATTGCATGCTCCAGTTGCTTGTACAGTCTTGTGATTAATTTTGTTTTTTGAGATTTGCCTCTAAATAATTCAAAAAAACTATTGGGATGTATTTAGAATAATCATATAATAGGCATTATTCTTGCCCAAATCCCATTGATTTTCAACTGGAATTTACATGACCTGTTTGATATTTTTTCAGACAGCCATCCCATCACCCCACAAGTGTCTATCCAAGCTGAGGTATTGAGAATTTGAGCCAAATATATCAAAACCTTTTGCCAAGAAAAGAAACAATTAAAAAAGGAAATTTTTCATTTCAGCTTTTTAAAAATGAAATATTTGGTTTTGTTTCAAAATAGTTTTTATTTCAAAATCTGGAAAAATATGTTTTTAAAAGGGGGAAAAAAATCTCAGAAAAGGCCCTTCATTCTACCCAAACCTTTTCCTTTTTTTTCTTTTGTTGCTGTTCTGTAGCCAGAGAACCAGAACAAATATTCATACTAGTCTAGAGTTGAGTATTTAAATTCTTCAGGTTCCTTTCAAAAACCTAACTTGTAAATATTGCTTCTCTATGGAAAAGAAACATTAGGGCAGTGTATTTTATAGCTGCACACAGACATTTGGGGAGGGTAGGGAGAGGTTAACTTGAGTTAAAAATGGCTGCCTGATCTAAGGTAAATCAGGATAAAGGAGGCTAGTGTGGGGGGGCTGGGGGAAATGGGGAGGGGAAGTGGTTTGGGATATTGGAGGGTCTTTAGGGGGATCAGCGGGGCAGGCGGAGTCTTTCGGGGGAACAAGCAGGATCTGTGTGAATGATCAAGGGAATATGGGGGGCAGGTGGAGTCCGTGGAAGGGTGTGCGGGAGCTAGAAGGCTCCACAGGGAGGCTCAGGGTATTAGGAAGAGGGAAGGCAAGGTTTTAGGGTGGTTGCTGGGGTCTGGGAAGGTTTGGTGGAATCACGGGGGCAGGTGGCATATGTGGGGGAGCTTGAGGAAAAGGTCTGTGCCCCAGGACCAGGGGGTATTTTTCATCCCCCAAGTTCCACTACCTCTAGACAAACAACCCCCCGCAGTGAACCTGCACCTCCATTCTACCCACCCCTCCCCCAACCCCAGCTTACTTCCTTGGCTCCTGGCACTGGCAAATGCACGTAAAAGCATTGCCAGGAGCTTCTTGTGGGATGGGAGATTTGGTGGGCTGTGATGGGGGTGGAGGGGAAGAGAGGAGGTGCTGGCTTGCTGTTCTGGAGTGGTGGTTGTCTTCCTGGAACTGGGGCAATAGCCAGGAGGGCTAAAATAGTCTGGTGCCGGGGGGCAGGTAGGAAAAACGCAGCCCTGGGGGATGTTCCAACCCTTGAGTTGCACTGAGGACTGTGCAGAAGTTTAGGATAGTCATATTGGTCTAAAATGGCCAACTTGATCTAATTTAGACTGGGTAGAGGTAAATTCATTCAGGTTGGCTTTTTTTAGACTGATCTAATTTTCTTGGAACTTCTGTACAGTTCTCACCTAGATGGACCTAACTAGGGCTCAAAGTGTAAGGCCTGTATCTGGGCAAACTAAATTAGACTGGATGGCCATTTTTAACATAACTTAACCTCCCTCAATCCCCTGAATGTCTGTATGCAGCCTGTATGTTGTATATTTTACCTTTCATATAAGGTATCTTGGGAGAAAGAAAACTTAGGTGTAATCAGCATCCTGGAACAAAATAATATCCATGCAGCAGCCAAGGCTCAAAAAAACACAGTAAGACAAGCATTCTGATAAATGATGAACAAACAAGGGAAAGTAAATAAGCAGGATATTAATGCAACAGTTTACAATTTGTAATTGATCTTTTAGCAATGAAGCAAAATGATTGATAGGATCACATTAGAAATAACTACTAAAATTGGACCAACATCAAGGAATGACTTGTATACTAGAGTGGAAGTATTTATTACAGATGGCCTGGAGTTTCAAACTTGATTGCTTAAAATTAGATATTTAAATCAATATATAGGCTTTCAAGTAAGTGGCCTGATTTACAGGAGTGCTGGGTATATGCAAATACTGTTGGCATTTCTTTGAAATTATTTATTGAATTGCTTAAGAATGTACTTAGATGTGCAACTTTGGGTACCTAAGTATTATGATTTATAATGGCTTATTTTACATATTATTTGCATGTGCATGAAGATGGGATGGAGAAGTTGCAAAGATGCTTGTTTGATGGGGAGTAGGCTGGCACCATTGTCAGTGAGGAAGTGGGCATTGCATTTTCATAGCATTTAAGAGATGACAAGGAATATGGAGTTAGGTTGTGAAGGCCTTTTGGAGTGCAGATAAATTGCTTGTTTTTGATGCGGTGGAGAATGGGAAGCTGGAGGAAGAACTCAATTAAGGGATAGTTGTGGCTAAAGCAACCAACCATGCTCTTTCAGTGGCTGCATGACACAAGTTTGCATTTGTCGAGGTTACAAAGAGAGAAAATTGTATCAGTCACAACTTAAAAGGATGAGAACCTATGGATTTAGCTGTATGGATGGTGAGACAAGCCATATCTTAGGGATGCTATGCAGGTTGAAGAAGCATGAATTAGGTGGACCCTGCATATGAGGATGTGGTGTCAAACTGAAGATCCTGCTCAGGTTATGTGTTTGTATGATAGGGAGGATGGTGGCAGTATTCAGTGACTGATAGATGTGTGGGTGTAGGAAAAGGCTTTTAGGGAAGTCTAATAGGGCACCCTACTCAAGTCCCTGAAAAAATGTTAGTAAAACAAATATTGTAAAATACCTTCTTCATCTTGGACTGAAAATTAAGTTACAAAAAGCCATGAACAGGAGGATGATGCATGTACTTTTTATGTTACTGTTTTTAAGGGACTTGAGCAGGATGGAATAGGATCACGCCTGGATGCCTAATAGTTGGAATACAATCTGTCCCTAGAAACCTATTTTTGGGCAGATGAGGTTTTACTGATGGCTGGGTATTCATAAGGGACATCATTAAAAGAGGCTGAAGAACCTCAGGGGCAAGTTAGAGCCTGGAAGGGGGGGCAGGGATTTTTACCTTTAGGTGCTCCTCTGCTCTTATTTGGGGGAAGATAGAATGATTGGGAGTGGTGCCTCCTGGGATTCTGGAGGACTGTTCCCAACTGGTTTTGGGCCTGTGCAGCAGTGAATACATGAATTGCTCAAAACCAGTTAGAGACAATCCTCAGTGGAAAAAGATAATTCCTGAGCCACTCAGATGGCCCTTAGCATGCTTTTTCCTGCCTTAATGTGTCAATACTACTGCTTTAAGGGCCCTTAACATGTATTTAAGTTAATGTATAACAACACCTTGAGAATCAAAAGTCTAAAATATATTGAATTTGGCCTTGTGAATAAGATTGTCCAGAGAATAATGTAGAGAGAGCTAAGGAGAGGACCAAAGACAGAGATTGAAAATGGTAGCTTTCATAGGTTGTGTTTTTCCCTGCATCATGTAATTTTTCAAAATGTCTTATGCTGCAGCTCAGGCCATTGCTAGTCTGGTTGAATAATCAAAAAGTTACACAAGAAAAATGAGAAAACACAAGAATATAGATGGATGTTGCAAAGACAATATCTTGAATTTCAAGGACGCAGGTCTGTGACATTCAGTTATTTGCATCTGATATAGGCATATTTTTAACATTTTTTGTCTTGCATAAACTTTTTGTATAGCAAAACTATGCAACTGTTATATAAAAACAATCAAATTTAAATTCAAGTTGGTTTTTGACTCAAATGATTTATTCTTGGACTTTTCTGACCTACTGGTCCAATGATAGTAATTAGCACCACTCTGCTAGAGATCTGTATTTGATATTGTGATGGGAGTTTCTAAATGTCTATCTTTCCATCAGAAAGAGTTGGAATTACTCCAGAGGAAGTACTTTCTGCTCATTCCAGTAGCCTTCTCTTTTTCTTCCATGCTCCAGCATGGGCCAGATTCTTTAAAAAAAACTCAGGACCAGACTTTGCCATGCTCAGCACCCATTTTCAAAAAAAGTTCAGCTTTTATTATACTTAATAGAAAGATCAGTTTTTAGAAAGATCCAAGCAAAGATCCAAGTAAATCAGGCATCACCAGATTTTTAAATGCACTTAAGATCCACCATTCTGGTCTTCTTGGGAAATCTGGCCTCATATTGGCCTGCCTACATGGGAACTAAGCCTATCTGAAAATCTGGCTTCACCTTTGGATGCTGAGCCATTTTGAAAATTCTGATCTGGATTTTATTATTTTACGTGTGTTAGATACAGATTCCTCCTTATCTGAAGGAGGAAGAGTTGAGATTTCAGAGACCAACTAGGTGAGACACCTCCACGGAATATGTGGCGAATTGCTTACTTCTCTATTATTTTGTCTTTCCCTTTTCTCTTAACATTTATTTGCCTCCTATACTACTGACTTATTGACATACTAAATAGTGTAAAGACTTTAGGATTGTCCTTCTACTGGCTGATTGTATAGCTACTGACATAAAGGACCCTGTTGTTTAATAGATGCAGGTAGGTGCCCCTAGATCTGTGAAGAAGTTTAAGGGGCAGCCAAAACACCTTGAGTGTAATATAGGGCATCCCCCACTCCTGCTCCCCTCTACTTTAGTATCATATTTTATTTAAACTGGAAAAGGAAAATGAATAGGAAAATGAAAAGTGGTTGGTTGTTCTGGTGTACTATTCCACCTCTCTGCCCCCCCTTCCTCTCCCCCCGTTTTGCTCCTGACTGGACTCAGAAATTTTGTTCGCTTAGATTGGAAGTACTGAATGAGAGTTGAACCATATTAATAGGATACAGTTGTTTCATGAGTTTGGCTTCTTCTTATTTAAAATGGTTTATGGATTGGCAGAGCAGTTGTCTGGATCCCTTCCTTCTGGCAGAGATGATCCTTCGGCTATTCGAAAAATGAACAGGCAGAGAACAACCTAAAGTGCCACTTTCAGAAACTGAAGCTGATTGTTCAGCAATTCCTGCAGATAGCACAATTCAGGTAGACCTGGGAAAAGCCACTTACCCAGAAGATTGTGGAGGAAGAAACACAGCTCAGTGGCAAGCTTCACCTTTGATGTCCCTATCTCCAGGAAGCTGAGTATAACTAGGAGACTTATTACTCATGGATGGGTAATGCCTCTAGTTTGCTATGAAGGAAGCACCTGGACAGTGTGTTTAGTGTCCAGCCTTACTAAGGAGGCATATCATTTGTACTTAGGTGTCATATTATTTAATTGTAGAAAAGTAGATTTAGATTGGATCTCAGGCAAAACCTAGGTAAAACTTCCTTAATGTTAGAACAGTGAGGCAGTGGAATACACTGCCAAGGGAAGTTGAATCTCCATCGTTAGAAGTTTTCAAGAGGAGGTTGGTTTGACTTGAACAGTTTAGGAATAGCATGCCTGAGACACCAACTACTGTTTGAATTGCCTTTTGCAGGAAAGTGCCTTCTTTAGTTGTTATAACACCTAAGTGGAGGTGTCTCTAAAGTATATTTGTATGTGAGTCTAAGATGCAACCTGTTGGATGTGCTCTTTTCTTTTTGATTACTGATGGTGTAGTTCTGCTTTGGCTCTATGTAATGAAAATTCAAATGCCCATGTCACTCTATGGTACATAGCATTGAAGCCAACTCAGTTCTGTATAGGATATAATTCTGTAAAGGACCATCAGAATGCAGATTTATTCTCTTAAACTGAAGAAGCACTGTACTCTGAGGGGTATTTAAGAGTTGAGTCTGTTAAGAGTGAGGAGTATGTGAAGGAGGTTACTGCTTCTTTAAGCGGCAGGCTAGAATTTAGAACCAAAACAGGCTGGGTATAATCAAAGAAGCCATTGCCCTGCCTTGGGCCTGGGCTATTTAAGTGGGATTAGAAAGCTAAGTGGGAAAGAGAGGGGATAAGAGCATCTGTAAACTGATCTTTTTCTCTTGATTCTCAGATATGGAGCTCTGACCTAGGGTCCTGATGTAAGGACCTCATGAATTTTTCTAGTGTTTATTCCTTCCATGAGCCATTATTAGAAGGGAAATCCTTGTTTTGTTGGTTGAGTTTGGCTTTGCCTTGCCTGAATCTTTTATACATGCAAAAAAAACCCCCAAACAAAACAAAAACAAGCATATCAATTAACAATGTGTTTTATTTCATTTGAGATAAGCAAGCTTCCTTTTTATTTCTCTCAGCTATCAGCCCTTCCTTGCCATTCCCACCTATGCATAATGGCTAGTGAACAGGAATGCCTGTTGAAGATATTGCTTAAACTGAAACAACAGTGCCTACTTTTTATTGAAAGGACTGAAGGACTGAAGAAGGAAAGCTGGACATAATTAGCACTTCTGTAAATATTGTACATACTGTTTGCAGGAGGTTGATCACAAATTCACTCTCTAAATTGTCTTTTTTCCCTGAAAGATTAACCAGTTTCTCATGACTAGTATTACTTATTTACTTGGCTCAATTCTTTATTTTCTTCTAGGTTCCATTTATTGAAAAACTGTTCTTGCTTTCTAGAGATGAAACCAGCTTGATTTTTGTCTCACCTGGGATGGAAAGATGGAGGTTTTTGTGGATGAAGAAGTTGTGATTCATTTCTACAATTGCAAAAAGGAAAAACCAACAAAAAAACCTGGCTTGGACAGGAAGATGACAATGAAAGATCATTGAGAAACTGCAGGTAATTTAATTAAAATTAGAGTTTTTATGAACAATGTTAATGTGTGCTACCTCAGCTAACCTGACAATAAAGGTTTCAGAAACTACAATGACATCTGGCACAGAATCACATGTAGGAATTATGCAGCACCAATAAAAGGCACTTAATTAGCATTGCAAATACTATTCCAGCATTTATGAGATGTCTGCAAATTTGCATATAGATACATAATTACATAATTTGCAGCTGTTGTGTTTGTTCCGTAAGACCTTGCTACTTTATTAGCAGAATATGTAAATTAGGAATTAATTCTCTTTATCATCTACTTTCTCAGTAGTCCATAAATATGTAGCAAATCAGAGGAACTTGATACAGCTCTTTTGTCTGGACTTCATCATCTTGTTTCAGAATGGTTATGAAACAAAAACGTATCCCTTGGCTTATTTAGCTGCAAAAGTCTTTAAAGAGATTTGTAAATGCATATAATTTATTAGCAGAATTTTTATGTTTTCCACTCATCTTTGAAATCCTTAGCTTGCAGTGTGACACTGCAAATCTGCCCTGATCTAGTTTTCTTCAGACTTCAGTTGCATGTTAAAGCTTATCACCAGTTCTGATTTGCACAACTCTAACTTGTCCCTGGAGGGTCAGTGAGCAGGGTGTGGCTAGGAGGCAGGATGTCTCTGCTCTGCATGGGGGCTGTAGCAGTGGGGAGAGGCAAAGGCTGGATGGAGCAGGAGTGAGGGAGGCTGAGAAGGGTGCTTTCTGGGATGCTGGAGGACTGTAAATTGGCTGTTTTATCTCTGATGTTACTATAGCATGAGCTAGGCAACATGACTTAAAGATAACCCTTGCCCAAAGTGGTGTAACTGAGATATTCAGAGGCATTTAGCACAAGCTTTTATGCTTTAACTGGAGCTGTTTTAAGTGGTGTAACAACATCTTTAGAGCAGCCCTGAGGCTGTATACCTAAAAAGCCTGAATATGGTTCTGGTGCACATGCTGCTCAGGTTTAAGCATAGTTGATAGTACTGAACTACACTGTCTGATTTTCAAGCAAAGGTGCTCATGGTGCTTACTCCAGAGCTTGCATAGATTTAGCCTATATTAAATATGCTATTGCATTTTTATTCTAGACATGGTTGGCTATCTTGGATTATATATGAATATGTAAGGATGGGATGGCCTATGCCTGACTGCATATGTGGACTGTCCATTGAATATATTAGATTCAAGGTGATGTTGATCCTAAAATGCAAAACTAGACTATGTTCTTAGCTGATCAAGTATAACCTAATCCAGTATAATTATTATAAATCCCTATGTACTGGAGGATTATTCATCTCAGGGCTGTCCAACTTTTAAGCCCCTGGGGACCATACCAGTAGGAGCCGCACACTATCTGGACACACCAGATGAACCACAGGCCATTGGTATGCCATTTGTGGGAACACTCACCTGCCTTCTGCTCCATGTGCCCATGTAGGCATCACTTCCCACCACTGTACCAGGCCCCATTGCTGCATTGTGTGCAGCAAGGTGCACACAGCTGCACCTTGCAAGCAAACTGCCACCTCCTACTGCAATGTGCGTGTGTGCGGGCAGCCCACACTGCCACCCCAGAGGGATGCAGTCTGTTCCCCGTGCGGCTCCAATCTTCTCCTCCCCACCACATCACTCAGACCTATCCTGAGCAATATGTGTTGTGCCTCAGTGCCCCATCTCCTTGGGGTGGAGGCAGGAAATGGCAGCCAAAGGAGGGAGGGGGAGCCTGAACACTCTGTTTTCTTCTTACTTTCTTAGTCTTGGTTCTAAATACCTGCATTATTGAGTTTCTAGTATTCAGAGTTTTATTCTATGGAAATTTACCGGGGCTTAGTTACTTTAAAGAACACTCTCCTGACCACATATTTTGCAGATTTTATTAATGCAGCTTAAAAGGAGTAGACAACAGGTGTATTCTGTTTTTCTTTTCTTTTGTGTTTTCTTTATGCATATGAACCATCTTTGAATTATAATCATTTCATTTTTTCTTCTGTATAGTCAGAGTTAGCTTCCCTTCTGTATGTGTGTTGAGGGTTTGTTTTTTTTATTATTTGGCTTGTTTTACAACAACCAGGGAGGGAAAAACATTTTAGAAAAAAAATGACTATAAACCCACAGGAGAACATAGAGACAGCAACATTTAATTTGTATTTTGAAATTGAATAGATTGCAGATTGACTTTCCTTCAACACTATTGCAGTAGATAAAAGTGGTTTATAGTAATATAGCAAAAAGTATATTTTTGTTTATTGACTAGGTAATGCTTTTCCATTCTAGTTTTCTTGTAATTTAAATGACATATGTCAAACAGCAATCTGCTTATACTATAAGTATAATTAAAAATGGACCTTATAGGTTTTGTTGTTGCTCTTTGAATATTGTAATGGGAGTTGCAAATGAAGTCTTTTTCTGTAAAGATTTACTGATCTTCCTTACAGACATTCCAAAAAAAAAAGACTAGATGAAGAGAAGGAAATGATTGTAACAAAATATTTAATAAAGGGGCAAGGAAGTGGGGAAAGAGGCATCTGCGCCCTGCCCAGTTCAGCTGCAGGAATCAAATGCAAGAGGCAAACAGAAAAGGTGCTGTGAAAGGTCATTCTCTTCTGTACATCTCAGCATATATTGGGCAGGCACAATTTCAGTCTTAAAAGTTGGTGACAGCACAGACTGCTCCAGCAGAGCATTGCTACCGGCACTGGCTTTTCTAAAGAGGGAAGGGCTGCGACCAGGTCCCTGTCTTTCTTGCAGATTTTCCCAACTGTGGAGTGTAGGAGCATGGCCAAAAGCTCTTCAACCTTTGATAAGTATAGTCATGCTTTTTAAAAATAAATATTCATATTTTTAATATATTAATATTTTGCTATTGTCATGGAAAAATCTTAAATGTATGCTGACAACACAGAAGAGCTGGAACTGACATGCGCATTTGACTCTGTGAGTGGAAAGTTCCAAGGCTCACCCAGCCCTTGCCCCCTGGGTGACCTGCGGACCTGTCAGTCATTACTGACCTACTTTCCCCACAGACCCATGCTCAGACTGTCAGCTTCTGACTGAGAGCATGCTCAGTCAGAACCTGACATGAGGTAATCTAACTAGAAATTTCTCTGCGGAGAGCGTTCTGATTGGCCACTAAATTCAGATAAAAGTTCAGCGAGCCCCTCCCTCAGGGGGGAGATCGCGCTAGCTGGAGACAGAGGCTGGCATTCCAGGGACTGTCTCTCAGTCAGGGTTTGGGGCCTGTTGATCTCCTCCCTCGCACGGCGGTTCGTGTCGCTTGTTGCTGGTGTATTGCGGTTTTGATTTCCTGGCTTCCGACCTATCTTGGCATTGACCATCGACCACGACTCGGATCATCCCCACTGGCTGCTTCTTGGCTTTTGACCTCGGCTTCGGATACCACCACTTCTCTTCGTTGTCCTTACTGGACTGGTGTCACGACCCCATTCTACCCGCCGTGTTACAGTTTTGTTTGTTCGTTTACTCCATTTAAATGAGCTGTTGACCAGCCCTGGGACTATCAAATTGGGCAGCCGCACCTAGCTCTGGCTAGACAGCAAGGGCTCACTTGAGAACTCCGTGGGCCAACAGACCCCTCTGTTGTTTGGTGTTCGCATTCGTTAACTGTAACTGAAGAAAGAACTGTGCTTCCACTTTAAAGTGTGAGTAAATAAACTGGTCTAATTTCGAAACCAATAAGCTTCCTGTGCCGCTCAGACTCCACCGCCGCTAATCCCACCTGTTCCGTGATCCAATCGCCCCCCCGGCCCACCGTGACCTTGGGGCCCAATTCATTCGGTTCGGCTTGCCCCGACAGCTATTATATCCACTTGGAGGAGGAAATGCATCTTATAGCTTCATAGAGATTGTAATATTAAGAAAAAATATTCAAAAGAGCTAATATAATAAGATTGGAGCTAGATCTCCTAAAGTTGGGGAAGGGGGGGAAGCTGCATTTATTTATTCTATTAATTGGTTTGGAATACACTGTTAAAGCTCTTTTGGTCGAGAAAAGGACTGTGCTGTGCCATAGAGAGATGGTCTTGGCAAAGACAGACTGTGAGGAAACTGTAAATCTTTTAAGCAGGGACTATCTTTTTTGTTTTCTGTTGCTTTCAGAGGACAAATGAACTGTACTCATAGATCAGGTTTCCAAGTTGCTACAAAAATTATTATTACACCAATAATAGGTGACACTAAATATTCCTTCATGAATTTGTGTATGTGAGTGTCTTGGAATCTTTCTACTTTCTCTTGGGATGTGAATCCTGCAGTACTGAGGAAATCAAGATAAAAGTCCATTATTCAATGAAACAACCAGAGCTGGGAACTGGGGACTAAAAGTCCTGCTGTAGTTCAGCACAGGAAGACCAAAGAAAAAAAGTACTGTAATCCTGCCTGGTCACTTATTAACCTAAAACCAGCCAGGCATCAGTTCTGGAACTGTGACCAGCTATCTCTCTCTTTTGTGTTTCAGAAGTTGGGGGGTAGCCAGAGCATAGGGGTGCTTAGGCAATGACTTCCTTCCCTTTGTCAGTCCCTTTACTGTCTTACTAAAGTGGCAGATAACTTGTTGGGGTAGCAAAACTGAAAAAAAAATGCTCTTTTTCTGCTGCATCTGCTTAAATGTTTCTAAAACTTCTATTGCAATGTGGTTCTTATCTTGACGGGGGGCCTCTAGGTGCTACTTTTACATAATTATTAAATAATAAATATTAGCTCATATTATGCAAGGCAAAGAAATTATCTTCGTCTCCTCATTTGCAAGAGAGAAAGATGGAGGAACTCTACTATCAATGTAATTAATCAGATTCATTGGTTGTTTTTCAAATTTAATGGTTTTCAAACATTTCTAATTTACTGCTGAGAAAATTAAAATAAAATTCACAGTTTCCTTGCCAGAGGCAGTGTTCATCTGTGCCTCAGAAAAGGGATTCAATTTTTTTGTCAGTAACTGCACATAATTAGCATGTCTGCAACAAGCATGTAATTTTTATTATCTCTAAAGAGTTTTGCAGAGGAAAAAACATTAACTGCACATCTAAAAAGGTGAAACACTACAATTCATTTTCTGAGCTGCTGTAAGTAATGAAGGAAAATACTGACTTTATCTTTTCTTTTCTTTTTTTTATTAGCAAAGCAAACTCATTTTAAAAATGGTTCAAGGCAGATAAAAATGTGGATGGACGTTATATTGGGAAGAGTTGTTCTAAAAAAGTTGTATATATAAAAATTGGTAATTATGTAAATTGTGTATCAGTCAAAGAGTTGTGTCTTGCCAAAATTTTGAAAAAAGTAAGGCAACAGAAGAGTATATAGCAAGCAGTAATGAACACATCTGAATATGAAAGGAAGAATTTAAGCAACTTTAAATGTAAATATTTATTGGTATCTGCACTTGAAATAGCATTGAAACTGAGTTGGCAAGAGATTAACAATATTCAGTTCAGTGCTGTTATTCAATAGAACATTGGACAATAACAACCATAACAACCCAGAGGCCTCGATCTTTCCAATTCTTAAGCACATGTGTATTTTTACTGTGAAATCAGTCTCCTTGTATACTTACATTCTACCAACATGCTCCTAAGTGTTAGCAGAATTGTGAGTTTACACACTTTCTGCTACTCTGTTGGTGTGTCTACACATGAATATTAATACGAGCCAATAAATTTATTGCTCCTGGGCACAGCATTTACAAGTGCACCTGGGACCTCAGCATATTGAGCTGTGGCAGTGCAGCCCTGACTGGCAGGGGACCTGGAGGTTCAGCCTGCCAGCTCAGGGCAGCTTTGACTGGACTGTGCTGCAGACGGGCTGGCTGGGGCATGAGGGTGCTATAGGATGGGGCTAGCCAGCAGGCAGCCCCACACTGTAGCACCTTTGTGCCACAGCCAGCCCCAGTCACCATTTACATGTGCATTGAAGCAGAGTAAATAACTCCACCAGAGGACAGTACTTGTGTTGAGCAGTACTAACCTACTGCAGAGTTTATTAGTTGACTCTGGTCTAATAGCGCCTCACATGTAGATGGAGATGTTTTATTGTGGAGCTAATTAGGCAGTAAGCATCTCATGTAAATGCCCCTATTAATAACAACCACCATTCTTCCCCATAACTATTCATGATTGTACTGTTGAGCAACATAATGGCATTTGCAGTAAAGAATGACGTTATGTCCTGAACGATCCACAGAAAATGGAGGTATAAGGGAACAAGAGTATATCATGAAAAAAATAATATTACTAGTACAGACAAGCTTAATTGGGTTCTTCAGACATAACATTTGTAACATTAAATGTGTTGAAAAGTTGAAGGGCACATGAATATACAGTTTTGTAGCTCTACAACATGATCGCAAGTGCTACAGAAATGTTGCTATTTGAAATAAGAACTTCTCATGAATGTTGTGTTTTGAAGCACCATGTGTATTGTGTGTCCAGGTACACGTAGTGCTACAGGGGTCTCTTGGTCCCCCAGCATTGAAGAGTGCTTTGCCCTCCCTCCCTTACCACTCTAAGAGGGGAGAGATGGATAATGGCTGGCTCCTTGACAGCCTACTGGTAACAGAGCTGTAGTATAGCTAGGGGCATGATTTGCAGTGCTGCTCATGGTGAAGCAGCAGCTCTACTTAGCGTGGTGGCAGGACCACTTCTGCAGCTACTGTGGCAGTGGTAGGACTGCTGATGCTTGGGTCATAGAAATGGTTGTTGCTGAAGGGCCCCAGGGACAGTTGATGCCCCTGGGGCAGCAGTGGCAGATAGTAGCAGTTGAGGAGGGGCATGTTGTCTTCATGCCTATAGCAGCAGTGGGGAGAGTTGTAGGTTCCTGTAAGCTTTCTTGTTAATGTAATTCATCTTCTATTCCTTCCGGTTACTAAGACAGTCTTCAGAATACCAACCAGACTCTGCATTGTCATCCTACTGAGACTGCAATCAGACAGAAATTTTTTTTTATCTGTCTTAATGGATGTTTAAAATAACATTTGAATACTTATAACAACACCAGAAATATTCAACAAATGAGATTATCCACAGAGGTTGGAAGTATTGCCCACATCCTGCTGTGATGTTCAGTGCAAATAGCCTGTTACCTTCCAAAAATGTAAGTAGTCCAATGTTCTCTCAAATTCAAATTAAGGTAATTGTGACTGTCCCTTGCATGTTGTGTGCAGTAATGACAGCTAAAATGGAATGGAACCCTGCAGTGAGCTTACAGGTCCAGAGAGTTTTCTTGATCTAGCAGCAAAGGAGATAGTGTATGTAACAATACGCTACTTTAAAATATGCTTCTTGTGTTGTACATTTACTTTATATATTTAAATTAGATACCAGGTAAGACAAAATTAAACAATTAGTAAGCAGTAGATATATTGACACATAGGAAAATTCTAGCTAAATGGGAATTTAATAGAATGCGTAGAATGTCCAAAAATCCACACACACAAATTAATTGTCACAATGTAGGGCTCTAATGTTTTAGTTAAACAGGAATTACTTACAGCAGTGGCTAATCACTTTTTGCTCTGCACTTTTCAACACTGAATTTGAGGCACTTCAGAGACCCAATTTTAAAGGGCTGGCTGCTGCTTTAATTTGAGGACCTGAAATGTAAAGCAGTTTGGATTACTGGCCATTATTGAATAGCTTTGTTTTTATTGCCTGTCTCTTACTTGGTTTTACAAACTTTCCTTTCTTTTTTTCTTAGCTACCAGAAATTTGGCTCACAAAAATACAATCCAAAGCATACAGAAGTGGACTAAATACATTAGGAAATAAAGCAAGTTAAAAGTAATTTTTCTTAAAAGTATAAATCAAATTCCAGAGTATTATGTTATCTGTATCATATTAATAAAATATTTTTTCCATTTGTAAAACCAATGCAGTGACCCAATAGAACATTAAGCACATTATGATTTTAGAAAACTAGTACTACAAAATCAGATGTTATTAAGGCAGGTTTAAAACCATTTAATTGTTAAAAGCTTTTAACTATTTTTTCATAATTAAATGTCACATAAATAATTAGATACTAGATGAACTTCAAGAACCTGAAAGTTGTATTTTTAGCTGAAGCTTCCATATCATTATCTGACAGCTGGGCAGTTATTTGGCAGTGTGGTGCCAAATGCAGTATACATTATTTCAAAAACAGTAATCATGGGTAAATCCCTCAATCATCACTGAAAGAAAATTATCTTGCAAAGTAAATATCTGTACCTGGTTAAATTATGGCCTGTTCCTGCAGGGTGCTGAGCGCTCACGGCTGACCATAAGTGATTCAATCATTACTGATGACATGTTGCTGTATTACATTCTGATATTCTTTTGGTGCTTTCTTATGCAAAATAAATTCCTCGTTCATATGGCCAGATGTCAAGAGGTGCTTAAGACCTGTTGAACATTTTCCACTCTCATTGGTCTCTCAACAGCATTCTGATTCTCAATGATTTTTGAGAATGGAAAGAACCCCTTCAACTTGGTGGGGCCTAGTTGTCTTACATTGCTAATGTTTTGGCTAGCAATGTGCAGAGCTGAGACCAATGATACTCAATAAAATGAGTGTGCATCATAATTTTGAATGTCAAGTTTTTGATTAGAAAAAAATATGTTATCTTGTTAATGAAAACATGTCAATAGTTGCAAACTTTTTTATTGAGACATATTTTTCATTTTCTTGTGATTTTATGAGAGAAATGATTGAACTAATACATTTGGGAAAAAAATCAATAACATGCTAATATTTTCAGTAAAGAAGTTTAACAAATAATGCTGAAAAAAACTGAGCCTGTTTCATACAGAAATGAAAACAACTTTGAAATGTTATTTTTTTTTCAAAAATGGAGTTTTAACTTTGATCTGCTTTTCTCAAAACGATGAAGGAAAATTGTTGAAAGGAAAGCACTGAAAGAAAATTACTGTATATACCCACTCAAGTATATAGTTCTTTTATGGATGTACCCCAGTCAGGGTAGATCCATAAAAGAAATATTGGATGAGATCCAAGTAAGCCGCTAAAGTACAGCTTAGGTAGAATTTAGAGGTGCTTAAGTCCAAGTCCAAACACTCTACTTAACTGCTTAGGTAATGAGAGGTTATAGATGTCCAAATATTTGTAGTAAAATTAGTAAGTCTGCTGCAATTTTATCTAGTGCATGCCTGCAGGTACTATCATGTAGCTATCAGCAGCGACATCAACTTTTACTTAGAAATGAAACTAGTGAAGAAGGTAGTGGTGATGGTACTGACAGTCTTACTATATAATAGCCTAATGGTTATAGTATTTCACCTTGGAAGTAGGACATCTGGGTTCAGTGCCATTCTTAGCATAAGGAAGTTCAAGCCTGTATCTTTCACTTCTACAGACCAGGTTAGAGGTAAGGCTGAAATAGGAGCTTTCTCTGTCTCTCCTGTTGTGGCCATGTCACAGAAAAACTCGAAATGCAAGAGTCAGAGTAAGAAGCCCAGTGATTAAGGCACTCCCTAGAGAGCGGAGCATGGGAAATTCTGGTCCTTGGTCCCAACATTGTTTATGTATTTTATCCAGTGTCTCTTTTAATACAAAATGCATAAGCAGTCATTGGAGCTGGGACCAGAACCTAGTACTCTGAACTTATAGGGCCATCAACTTAAGCGTACAGAATTTAGGTGCCTAACTTAGATTTAGAAATTCCATTCATAGATCTGGGAGACTAAAAATGAGATATGGTGACAATATGCATTCCCATACCTAAGTTCCTTTGTGCTCCTGGACCTTTATCACTTAGCAACTGAATCTGTAGCAGCTGAATTGTATTTGCTCATAATTTTCCTATGAAAGATAAGAACATGGAGATGTGCATTATAATAAGTAAGTAGAAACATTTTCAGCTAATGGCAAAGATATCAATACATTTTTCTGGTTTGTAAACAAACTACTATAATAGTTGGTGAATACTTTTGTCCTTGTTACATTAGATTTAGGTGGTTAAGGAAAAAGAGTGACAAGGGACTGATGCATTTATAACATACTGTGAGAGATGCCGTGTACATGCAGGGATCTACCTAAGCTCACCAGACATGAAAAGCTGAGTAGAGGAAGGCCATGGAGAAGAGGAGAGGCTTAGACAGGCTTAGAAGAGGAGAGGCTTAGCTTCCCTAGCACACTGCAGTGTCATGCAGAAAATACCCGAGCTAGCTCTGAGCAAGTAGCTTACCTGCTTTACCTAGGGTGACCATATTTCCTGAGTCTCAGCATTTGAACACCCTTGGTGAGGGGGAAAAGGGGGAACTACCTAAGGGCTTTCTTTTCAAAGGTTTTCCAACATTCCACAGCACTCCAGTGCTCCCTTCCTCCATTCTGTCTGGCACATTCAGCTGTCTCCAAGCTTTGTTCTTAGCATGTGTGTGTGAGGTGGGGCAAGTGGGGAAGGAGGGAGTGGAGCGCCACCTATTATGTCCCTAGTCTCATGTCTTCTTTGGAAAGTGCCACCACTACATTCAGTTGAGGCATTTTGAAGTACTCCAGTCAGAAAGCATCTGAAAACAAAACAAAAGCATTCATTTGAACAAACCAACAGAGTGCATGGGACTGTCCCAGTGAAAACAAAGTGTATGGTCACCTTATCTTTGCCTGGGTAATATTCTCTGTTTCTCAGCAGAGATAATTAACTAAAATGGGGTTGACACTGTACTGCTTTTTATGTCCAAGCTACTTATGTATCAGCTAGATGAAAAACAAGATATATTAGCATGGGTTGAGCATTGGAGCTTTTTTTAATCTTTGCACTGTACTACACTGATCTTATAGACACATCTTAAATGGCTGATGCAGCATGCTTGACTGGTGACCCAGAGGTAAGCACCTTTCTCTGCTTGAATTCAGCAGCTAATCCAGATCCAGTGGTTCAGGAAGCCTTAGCATCCCAAATTCTCTCTGTTTCTTGCTCACAGTCAATACCTCACTTAGTCTTGCTCTACATTTTCCCATGCCTCTAACTGTCCTTTGCTGAACATACTGTACTTCTCCAAAGATTAATATATAGCCTTCCTGTTGTATTCTCTAACCGTTCAGGTATTCTCTAAGCATACCTATGGGATCAAGTTGTGCTGGCAAGATAGCTGATTCCTCTGCCTACTTTAAAAAGCCTGATCAAGGCTGTGAGGTGATGGGAATGCTCAGGATGCTTTGAAAATTGACTGGCAAAAGCTTAGAGGTACAGACAGAAGTGATAATTTTCGCTTGATCTGGCCACAGAAATCAGTTTGTAGTTGTGACCAAACACAAGTGCATGGCCGCAGACTACTTAAAAGATGGCCAATCAGGTGAAAATCTGACCCCTCATTGCATGAAGTATTAGATGAAAATGTTTCAAAATGTAGCATCTTCTATAACTTGTGTGCGTGCTGCTTCTATCATGGTTCGTCAACATCTATTTGTGTTGGAAGCACCTAAAGCTTTAGAAATATCTGTGTTACCTATATGATGGACTGAGATATATATATATCTGCTTAGGCACCTAAATCCCTTTTAAAATGCTACTGTAGGACAGTGGATCTGCATCCAATTCTAAACTTTGCAATTTAGTCCCACCTCTCATTTGTACTATACATTAACCATAGTTTGAATGAATGGTTACTAAACATGAAGAAAATACTGCAAGATAGCTTCTGAAACTGCGGGGCCCAGGGCATATCAGCCTGTGGTGGGGGAGGGGGCAGGTGGCGAGCGGCCAGAGCATTGAGTCAGCAGCATGCGGCAGCTATGGTGGGGCCTGTATGGTACTGTCTGCAGGGCCTCCAAAAGTGTGGGGCCTGGGGCAGTCACCCTGATTCCCTCCCTCCCAGGGATGGTGCTGCTTATAGGAGTTCTAAAGTCTTCAAAAGGGTGCCTATAGATGTGCTTCTGGTCTGTTCTCATGTGCTGTAACAAATTGCAGAACATTAGAGCAGCATGGAAATTACCATGCTCCAGCCAGCCTTGAGTATTAGTGCCCCCATGCTTCAAAATGGTGGTGCAGGTGCTTTAACTAAAGCTCATCAAATGAGCTTAAGTTCAAGCACCCCCACTGGCATTTTGAAGCGTGGAGATGCTGATACACAAAACACTGTAGTGTTTTAATTAGAGCGGCTCTTGGAGCTGCTATAATGAAACAGTCCCCCCCCTCCCCAAGCATGTGTAAAAGTGGCCTGAAATACTATAATACACACATGCACACACATATATATGTGTGTGTGTATGTATGTATACAATAGCGATGTGTCCGGGGTGCATGTGCACCCCCTGAGATCGGCCAGGCACCCCCTGGAAACACCAGCCATGCAACTGGAAGAGCCGGTGTTTTTGGTGCTGGCTTTTCGATTGGCTGTTGGGGAACCCACCTTTCCCCTCGCTGGTCAGTGATTGGCTGCTTGGGCCCCACCCTGTTGGTGATCCGGTGCCCCATCAGACTCGGGAGGCACCAGTCACCTGTGTGTGTATAAAAATTTTTTCCTAGTTGCCAGGAGAAGTTGTAACCATGTTCTAGGCACATTAAATTGTTGTGCTTCCTAGATTATTTTAATGCTCCTAAACCACTGTCTTGATGTTCATAGCTACTTTGCAAGTAGCAGCCTCATTAACTTTACTGGGACTTGCTACAAATTCAGCACTTTATAAACGTGACCACTCATTTTAAGTTAAATCCTAACTATGGGCTAAGGAAACTCACTTTAAACACCCATATTTTAAATTCTTGATATATGTTTCCTATCCATTTTTCAGATATGGAAGTATATACACCTACTTTCACATGATACACTCAAAATATTAGCAAATAATTAAATACTACATTTTTTAGATTTGGGGCTAAAAGGACACAATATTTTCTCCCTTAGATTGGACAGAGTTTGTGAAAAATCCTTAGGAAATTGAGCCTATCCAGCATTGCTACCAACCTTATTCTGCTAAAGGAATGAAGGCTGTCTCTGCAGCACAAGAAAATGAAAGGACTCCCTTCGTCCTCTCCTTTTCCACCACATTTTGGGGAGCTATCATTTATTGCCTAAATTTACAATTATTACTAGTAAATTATTAATTTGAGTCTATTTGGAAGTAACACACATTGAGCTGCTGAAACAGTCTGTTTTGTGAAATACCAAAGTTGGTTCCTAAATTCCATATTTTGGCATCATTTGAATTTATTTCCCTTTAGTGAACATTGTGTTATGCAAAGAACTATTTTATGCAGTTTGTCTATAGCACTTTACCATTGTTCTTTGAAAAAAAATCAGAATCTATAGCACCGTGTTCTGTGTATGTTTGAAATGAAGTGCTACACATCATAAACCTGTGTTCTGTATTAAACTTCATCGGCATAGGTCTCTATCAGTTTTCTAGGGTGTAAAGTGATGGAAGAAATGAATCGTGTTTAAACTGATTTTAGTTCTTATGAAGCGGTCTCTTGGGGCATGCAGGAGAGTGCTTGGAAACTTGTGTCTGCAAAGTAGGCTGGAGTCTGTTAGACGTTACCTCCAGATAAGGTGTATGAGCTGGGTAATGAAATGGTTTCAATACCATGAAACATTTGTTTTTAATATAGAAGTAGTTGGACATGAGGATTGTCTGCTTAAAGTAGTTTTTTGACAAGGGATTTCCTGCTGGTAAATATCCCTTCTAAATTTTTATTGAATTGTTTGCCAATCCAAATAGCTTGTTAGCCTGAGGCAAGAGAACCAATTCTGACTCTTGCTTTGTAAAACATTTATCTCATTGCCTATATTTAAAAAAAAAATATATATATAAACTGGTGCACTTTCATAGCAGAATCATAAGCAGTAAAAAAATGGTCTCTCCCAGCTATAGAAATTATGGTTAAAAAGAAGACCAAACTCCATCAGACTTCACTGTAGGTAATGGCAAAATTACATCATTACACTCTTCTTGATAATCTTCACCGGATAGGGATGGTTTGAAAGCAAGGGGCAAAATTAAGAAATGGATCCCTTCCTTTGGGCCTAAAAGTTTATACCTAATAAAATGTTGTCAGTTCAGAAGACAGGCATTAACCATGTCTACCCAGAACCCCTTGCTATGATTTAGCAGTCAAGGAGGGTTTGAGTTAAAATCCTAAACCAAATCTAGAACCAAGTCCATGATCACCTCCAGAAATCCGAGTGAAAGGAAGTAAAAACTGAAATACAGAAAACAGGTTATCCCACTTCTTCTCTGTGGATCTGCCACAGAAGGTGATGCCAGTCTGGTCTGAGTAATCTATCCTGTGAGGCAGCAGGGAAATACATCAGTGTGAAAAGCATTTGGCTGTATTCAGATAAAGGCAAGTCTAAATCAATAAGCTGTGTATGACCTAGATTAATTCCACCAACTGAAGCTTTACAGATACTGAAGTGAAAGGAAAGAAACCCTTCCCTAACACAGTATTTCAAAATTGATGAGTCAACTTCCATGTAGGATTTCTTTTGGCAACACTAGTCTCTATTTCACTTCAGCTGTGACTTGAGAGGCCAATATAAGGGAACCCAGGCATCATATTTTTAACTCTTTGCCTTTGCATATGCTTCCTCCCTTTTCTTTCCCTGGAGCATGCTGTTACTGATACCGGAAATGGCTTCTCCCTTTTCCTTATGTGGATGAGGTGCTGGGTTTGTTTTTGGCACTTGTTCCTCCTACTTGCCACATAAGGGCTGTCCCTTAAAAAACAAGGCAGCAGTACTCCTTGTTGTTTTTGATTGTGAACCCCAGTATACAGGGGACAATGAATTAAGCAAGATATCACTACAAAGGTAGGGCACACTGAGAACAACAAAGAGGATATAACTTTATGGGGAACAAGAAAATAGGGTCTTGGGAAGGAAAGGGTTAAGCATAGATAACAGAGGTTTATGAATCAGCCATCTTCTGCCACTTGCCTCTCAGCTCCTTCTCCAGCATCTTTTTGCTGCAGGATTATGTCCTGAAAAAGAGTATTGCATTGTTGTGGCAAGGGCTATCTTAAACAAAAAGTACACTTTTCAGTCCTGTAGGGAGCAGGGCCTTTATTTGATTTCAACTGGACTTACTAGTTTCCCTGGTCTTGAACCACTCTTGACAACCAGCAATGGGTCAGGTCTCTCTGTCTTTAGTGTTAGTCCCCTTAGTGCTTGCTGCAGGTCAAAGGATATTCACCTAGCAACTCAGATTGAAGTTTACTATCAGAAGATGGCAATAAGGAGGGATGTGATTGCTTTGGCAGGGGTGTCAAATTCACCAGGCCTGCAGGATAGATGAATGGATCAGGGCTCATCTATGGGCCAGATCAGGCTCACAGACCAGCCTTGTGCTCTGGATTCAGGATGCAGCATTCAGCACAAAACCATTCCCATATCCTGGGTGTGGCATGGGGGTCTAATCCAAGACCCATGCACAGCCTCACGGGTCAGATGATAGGGCTCTGTGGGTTGTATCTTTAATGCTCTTGCTCCATGTAACTACACTGAGGGGACTGTAGGGATGGAGAAGAGCTATTTACTAAAAGGTAAATCATTACTTTATAGCACAAGGTTTAGTTATTAGTCTTTTAGTGCATGACATTGCATCTTACAATGCTGAATTTCAACTCCAGTCCTCAAAGTCATACAGTGCATCCTGTATGATAGTCTGGTCCTCCTCATTGTTGACGCTGCTTCCCAAATGTGTGTCATTATATTATATTATATTATATTATATTATATTATATTATATTAGCATGTCACCACTTTTTGTGCAAGGTCACTAATGAAAATATTAAATAGAACCAGGTTCTATTAAAATGAGAATATTAATATGAAATAATATCAGGTAAGAGCTCAACTAGTAACCTCCTTCCCTCCATCAATGCAAGCTATTGTTGTCTCTTAGCCAGTTTCTCTCCAGCTTTGCAAATCTTGGATTATTCCCATATTCTCCAGATTTACTAATAATTTCCCATGTGACATTATATTAAATGCCTTACTGAAAACCAGATAAATGAGATTTACTGCATTTTCTTTGTCTAGAAAAATCATTTAGCTTATCTGATTGATGTCAGGTTCTTCTGGCATTGTCTGCCCTTGGTAAACCCATACTGAATTTTATTTCATTTATAATAAGTGAAAACAGCCCACTGCAGTGCATTTATTTTTTGCCATTCTACAGCACTCCTTGCAAGAGCCAATGAAGATGTGAAAATGCTTTTCATAGTATAAAAGTGAGTACATCTTTATTATGGAAATTATATGGGCAAGTGATAGTTTACCTTAGTTTTTGGGCTTAATTCATAGACATCCTAAACATATTTTTAAGTTGGTTTTTTTTTAATCAAAAAGTCCAACAGTAACTATAATGTCCTTCATTTTTTGAACTCAGTTAAGTGGTACATGCAGTATGGTTCTTCCCTTTTCTGTCTTTAAGACTTGTCTGTCTATAAAGCTGGGAAGCGTGCCAGTCCTAAATGTTTCAAAGCCATGGGATAACATCAAGCTTGTTACAGAACAGGACATTTCCTCACTAATCTTTTAATAATGCTGTCATTCATTAGACTTGGTCTCTCTTTTTGCGTTTGGCTCATTTATGTCACCTGCACAATTATCCTTGAATGAAAACATCACTTTTGGAATCCCTACTCATAAAGGTAAAGTAAGTCCCTGACTATCATAAACCTTCGTCTCCAGGGCTGATTCACTTATAAATATGGAGCTTCTATCTGGATTAAAGCACTGAACTTGGATTAAAAACATCCACATTAATCTACTCTTTTGGCTTTTATATTTAAATCTGTAAGGCATTTTTGGGAGGCCATGACTATTTTGATAGCCTATCATTATATTGTTCAAATCCATTTTTATTCTTTGATGCTGAGTCTGATTACTATTTATGTCAAAAACACCAAGCATAAAAGCTTTGCATTTACATTTTTAGTACAGCTTTTACAACCTGACAGCTCAGTATTCATGACTTCCTTACCCACTGCATTTACTCAGACGTATGTTGAAGGAAATTCACAGTATGTTTACAAAGACCATAGACACCTGAGATGTAAAGACCATGGCATAATTTCTGATGGCTCATTATGTCTAATCCTGTAAGGTTCTGAGAACCTGTGACTCCCACTGACAGGATTTAAACTGAAAAGATTTGAAGGCCCCAGCTCTTCAGAAGAGCTGCCAACACCTTGTTAGATCCCACCATACAAAGCACTAAGTTCTCCTGCAAGGTATCAAGGACCTCAACTCTCACTGACCTTATGGGGACTTGAAGGTGCTCAAGGTCTTGCTTGATTAAACCTCACATGAGCAGCGTCTGGTTTGTTGTTCAGAACAATTGATTTTTCATTTTGTTTTTTGCCTTTCTACTTCTTTACCTGCTCTATCCCACCTTAACTTTGTTTTCCTTCTTCATTATTCTCATCTAAAAGATGCTATGTTATGACGTATGTTTCTGCTACAAAATTCTGTTACAGACTTCTGCTGGCATAACTGTGTGGGGCAGAAGTCTGAAATGGCATATTACCTGACTGACATGAGCCAGCAGAAGCACCAAGTGCAGACACAGTTATCTCAGCAAAATTGCCCTTTTAATTAGTATGGTTTGCTTCCCTTGGGAACGGGAGAGAGAGAATTATATCCAGACACAGAAGTACAGGTTCTCATCTAGCTATATCTAGCACTAGGAATGCTCTGTGGGCACAGTAGTTGCTGGCTAAGAGATCACCCCTTAGATGGAATGTTTTTAAGATGTAGTTTTAGGCTGGACACAGCATACTAAACTGAATTGATCAATATATTACAATGTATTTATTACTTATGGCACCCATGCCTCAATGTCTGAATTTAGCAGAGTGAGTAAGCAAAAAACATAAGCAAGCATAAATTAATAAACTGATAAACTAATGCTGCATTATTAATGACCAACTAAATTAACCATGTACCCATACACAGTCAAAATGCAGCAATTGCTCTAACAGTAAGTATTAATTCAAGAGCACCTGTATAAAATACTGCACCCTTCCTCGTGTTAAAAAATCAGCATCAGCTCTAGCTTAGTGCTGCATACAAGAGTCATATTCAAAACGTATAAAAAAGATGTTTCTTTAGGTAGATCTCTCATGACAGCAGGAAACTGTTTCACCACAAGGTTGCCTTGCAAAATGGTATTGTCTTAGGAGGTGTTCTATGAAGACCCCTGTAGAATATATCCATATTGCTGCAGTGGTAAATCATTTCTACAGCATGCATGGATTTGGTGGCATTCTGTCCAAACCTGAACTGAGAAGGACTTGAAGAGGCTTCCTCTGTAGCGTATCAACATATTTGTTTTGGTTAGTGAGAGGAAGTTACCAGAGAGTGCTGTGAGAGAGGTTCTGATCCCATGTGCTTACACTAAGCAGCAGTTTTATTTGGGCCTGCAGAGGATTGTGCTGCATTTAACTTTATATCTGCAAATGTTAATGGGAACACAAATTAAACCATTTCAGTGGAGACCATGATGAGCATGCATCTAAGATACATACCTAATAATAACCAACTGTGTCTGTCGGGGGCTGGAATGACATCTAACAGTAACTTGAGGGAGGATGGCTTGTAGTTGTGCTCTTCCAAAAAACGGACAGGAATTGTTTTCAGTTCCTATTTTCTACTTGCTCAAAGGAAAAATAAACTGTCCCAGACTTTTTCCTTTCCTTTGCTGCTGCCTGGCATACATGCTGCCTGCTCCTGTCCACCAACTGGAGATGGTGGGTGGCAGCTTTCTGGTAGGGGCTATCTATTTTATTTTGAAACTCACAAATAGTAGCCTGGGTATTAATGGGGTATCTTGTGTTCTGAATTCACATATTGGTATACAGACCATCGTACAGTAGGGCCTTTTTGAATATTTTATCATCCACTAACCTTCTCAGC
The DNA here is from genome assembly GCF_001723895.1 of Crocodylus porosus. Classification (NCBI taxonomy): domain Eukaryota; kingdom Metazoa; phylum Chordata; order Crocodylia; family Crocodylidae; genus Crocodylus; species Crocodylus porosus. Next base: position 60,328,190 of record NW_017728948.1, read on the forward strand.
TTTTCTAGGTAATTTCCATGCTCATGTTCAGGTAAGCTGAAATGTAATAAATGAACCTTCTTCTATCACTGTCTGATGCATCTCATTTTGACATTTCAGAACTAGCATTGTAAGTTATTCCATCCCTAGCAACAGCTGCATAGCTCTTCTTATGCAGAAAGGGCACATGAAGTTTGTCTAGAAAATACGAGTTATATACAGTCTGTATATGGTAGATACCGTTGAAAATTTGCTGACAAGACTATGTGGCCGTAAGAGGCTGAACAGAATTCTTTTATTTTAGCTGAGTTTTGTGAAAATTTTTCTTAGTAATATTAATGTTTAGTTTCCAATACTATGTTTACTTGAATATCAGATGAGGTTCCTGCCCCCAATCAATACAGGGAAGAAAGCTCTTTGTCTTATCTTTGCATACCAAGTGGAGGGGGGAGCAGGCAGCTGCTGTAGCTCTGACTAGCCTTGAGCCCAGGTCAGGACCAGAGTCAAACCCACGCTAAGATCCTGCCCATCCCCTTCCCTCCCCCTTATTGTCAGGCCCAGCTTGACTCAGGATCAGACTCCGGTCTCTCCTGGGCATGAAACGCATGGAAACTCCTTCCCTGCTCAACCAATCAGCAACACTTCTGCATTGGTTGTCTAGCCAATCAGCAGTGCTGACCCTGCATCATGGCCAGTCAAGGGCCAACTTGCCAAGTGCTGTGCTCTGGGATGGAGCAGCCCAAGCAGTGTCTGACTGCAGGGGGTAGGGAGGGGAAGAGGCAGAGGCTGAGAAACTGGGTGGGGGGAAAGGCAGGGATTAAGGGGAGCAAGGAGGGGAAGAGGCAGGCATGGGGAGATTTTGGGAGAAAGAGCAGAGACTGGGGGAGTGGAGGGAGGGGCAGGGGCTGTGGGAAGCTGGGGATGGGGGTTGCAGGTAGCAGGGTGGGTGGGCATGAAGGCTTCAGAAGAACTGGGTGGGGCAGAGGGAAAGGGGTCACTCCATCCCTGCCATTGTGTGCGTGGTGATGGAAATTCAAGATATCCCTCCAATACTTAGATTCTATACCTGGAAAATTATAACAAATTTATAAATTTTCCATATATAAAACCTAATTATTGGTGGGGGGTCATCTTATATTCAGGGTCATCTTATATTTGAGTAAATATGGTAAATGTTTCCATTAACACCTCAATGAGATCAACTGAGGGGACACAATTGACACTTTTGGTGTTACTGTTGTTATACAACTCTTTAAAATTGCTAGTGTTGACAAAACAACAACAACAAAAACAAACAAAAACCACAGATCAATGATCTTGGGTGGGATTGTCCCCTAAAGTATGCTTGTGGAGAAATCTTCCACAATTTCAATTTCAAATTATGGGGCAAAATTACCTATTCCTGCAATACACCCACTTCTTTTCTTTTGCCATTGTGGATGGTGCTTACATGTTTTAAGAGTATGTCAAAGGGGAGAGGAAAGAGTGGCTTAAGAATGTTGAGAGACTTATAGCTCATCCTCTGCCTGAGCCCATGGGGAGTCAGAGAAAAAAGATAAAGTAGCTTGAGGCATAGTAGACTAATTGGGCTTCATATCTGCTACAGGGGTATAAGTCCTTCACTCAGATAGTCTGACTTCTATGACATCTATAGAGTTTCTGGGGTGATCTATGGCTTATTCCATGGCAATAAGGGTAAATGCACTTTTCCTTGTTGTTGGGGATCACTGAGCCGAATGAATCGGGCCCCAAGGTCACAGTGGGCCTGGAGGGTGATTGGAATGCGAACAGGTGGGATTAGCGGCTGCAGAGTCTGAGAGGCACCCAAGCGTATGGTTTTATCTAAGAATGATTTATTTACTCACGCTTTGAAGCAGAGGCACAAGGTTGCTTTCTTCAGTTACAGAAACTCAAACAATTAACAACAGAGGGGTCTGTTGGCCCACGAGGTTCACAACGAGCGGCCGCCCGTTAGTCCCAGGGCTGGTCAACAGCTCATAAACGGGAGTAAACGAACAAAACAAAACTGTAACTCGTTGGGAAGAATGGGGTTGTGATGCCAGTCCAATGGACAAACGGATGGTCGAAGGTAGAAGCCGAAGTCGAAAAGCCGGGTAAACAAGGAAACTGAAGTCGAAGTTGTCGCAATAAGGATGATCTGGAACCGAAGTCAAGGTGAAAGCCATAAACAGTCCAGTAACAAAAGGAATCAGTCTGAGGAAATGAAGGAGTAGATCACTGTGTGAAGTATGGAAGAACTGAGGGGGTCGGATCCCAGCCTCTCAATCTGCCTCGCAGTCCCTGCCTAGGCAGCCTCTGCTGGCAGACAGAGCACGGTCTCTCCAAGACTCTCACACCAACGAACACTACTACCTCCAAACACCCACACACTCCACCAACAACCTACCCTGAGGGAGGGGGTCTCCAGTCTTTTATCTGAATTTAGTGGCCAATCAGAACGCTCTCTGCAGAGAAATTTCTAGTCAGATTACCTCATGTCAGGTTCTGACTGAGCATGCTCTCAGTCAGAAGCTGACACAATCTGAGCATGTGTCTGTGGGGAAAGTAGGTCAACAATGATTGACAGGTCTGCAGGTCACCCAGGGGGCAAGGGCTGGGTGAGCCTTGGAACTTTCCACTCACAGAGTCAAATACGCATGTCAGTTTACCTCTTCTGTGTTGTCAGCATACATTTAAGATTTTTCCATGACACTTTTCCATGTGTACAGACAGATTGAAAGGGCAGGTATTGTACAAGAGACTCCTCATGGACTCCTTTGATTGGATTCTTCTCAACTGAGAATTTGATTCAACTCAACTGAGTTTTACCTTAGAAGAAGGAGGGATGTCCCTTGGGTAAGGATTATTTTAAGCTAAGCATTAGCATAAAAATGGAAACATGGAACAAGTAATGAAAGCTCAGGTTTGTTTTTTGTTCTACTTATGTTTGGCAGGGATAAAGCATGTACCTTGATCTCAAGATTTCTTTACCACTGAACCCACCCCCTTCATGGCTGCAAATCTTTGATGTATCATATTGTATAGGAGTACACATTCCAGGACAGACAGTACAAAAGAGGCATCTCACCTGCTTCTTGTATGGGTTTCCTTCATGCTTGGAACCAGGGGCAAAATGACTGAAGTCTGCAGAACAAATATCTCAATGCACAGCTCAAACTGCTTAACATGAGGGAATCCTAAATCTGCCACTTTGACATATTAAGGAAGGGTACATCCACACTAGCTAGAAAAGCTGGAAGTAAAGCTAGACCAGAAAACTGACTGGCAAATAGCTGAGTTCAAGTAAATTATGCTGCTGTCGACCCCAGGGGTGAGGGTAGAATGCAAAGGTGAAATAAAGGAACATTTGCTCTTCCTCTTTTGTCTGCATCTGTCAGAGCTCTACTGTCACTGGATAATTGATCCTAAATAATCACAGGCCATGCAGAAGGTCAGTCAGTTTTCTGGATTATAGCTTTACTGCCAACTTTTCTACCCAGCGGGTGTTTCTACACGTTCATTAATATGCACTGCCTACTGCACATTAAATTTAGTACTTGCAAAAGAAAGTACTACATAAATGTGCAGTAGGCTGCCCTACTGTGCATTAGCATGTTTGCATGCTTTTTTCATGATGGTTAATGTGCACTAGACTAATACTACTGTGCATTAACCTAATAGTATGGTTTTTGCTACGATGCTGTAATGCATAGTCAATCAGTCTCTTGTGCATTAAGTGTCTTGTGTAGATGACCCCAGTGTAGACTAGTTGAAAAAGCAAGTTGAAAACAAACGGTTTTATGCCCAAGTATGAGGGGAGATGGGTGGGATCTCTGGGGCTGACAGCAGTATAATTTACTTGTACTCAGCTACTTGCCAGTTACTTAACAGTACCTCTTTATAGTTTGCTGCTATATCTTAAAGTTGGGCAAGACATCTTTAGGTTTCAATATACCTTAGAAATGGTGCCAACTTAGCTGTGTGGAATTCTGTATCTTTCTAGTTTAGTTCAATGATTTAGTTTTTGGTAATTAGCCATGTTAGCTTGAAGTCAGAGAGAAGGTAGGCCAAGACAAGTGGGTCCATGAGGGTGTGTTGTTTCATAATTTCTAAGGTCAGAAGGGACCTGAGTAGATCATCTAGTCTAACCCCCCCGCCATGGCAGGAAACAATATGGGGGTCAGCAATACTGTGTTCATCCAACCTCCTCTTAAAAACCCCCAGGGTAGGAGCCAGAACCACCTCTCTTGGAAGTTGGTTCCAAATCCTAGCCGCCCTGACCGTGAAGTAGTGCTTCTTGATATCTAGCCTAAACCTGCCCTCTGCCAGCTTGTGATCCCCACTATGTCTGGGCTGGTGTCAGGAGGGTGAGTTCCTCCTGCTTGTTTCCCATGCTACGAGCATGTGTGTAGAGGCATTTGAGGCCTTCCGTGGATGTGTGTACTGCCCCCCTAGTCCCAGCATTGCCCTGGCCCCATTGCTTACCTGTTTGCTCGTTTCTCTCATTCGTCTGGGATGGGCTGTAGTTGTGGGTGTTGTTTGGTCTGGCACTCTGATGTTTCCTCCGCCCTCATCTTCCCCTTCCCCCGACGAGCCTAGTTTAAAGCCTGCCAGAGGAGGTCCGCCAACCTAGAAGAGAACACACGCTTACCTTTAGGGGAAAGGTGGAGCCCATCCCATCCAAGCATGTCTCTTGTCGTGATGTGCCGGTCATGGCTGAGGAAGTTCATCTGGGAGTGCAGGGTTGGGGAGCTAAAAATAGCCTGGTGAGTGTTGGGGTGGGGGGGAGGCAGGCTAGTAAGAGCACAGCCCAGCGGCTGGGACAAGAGTCTGAACTTTCCCAGCCCTGGGGTTCCACTTCAAATGTGTGCAGATATTTGTTTGATTGCATTAATGCATTCCCTGCTTTAGTTCACTTACTTATGTGAACTAACTTAGATGAGCCTGCCACTTTTGGCCTGATCTAAACCACTGGAATGTCTGCACAGAAAGGCATTTAGATTGAGGTTGACCCTAGTTAGGTCAACCTCTGTGTAACATCTGCACATACCCAGAAACTAACTGGTTCAGTGAAGCATACACTTCCATAGGCAGATGCCCAGTTAGCATCTGATGAACTAAATTAGCAATGCTCCACCTTTTTTGTCTGTTGGGCTGGATGAGGGGTGCCCTCTCTGTCTGTGAGCCAGATCTAGTGCTTGGGGCAGGCATGATGGGGCCTCATCTGGTTGCAGAGTGGGGTGGGGGCGCAACCCAGCTCCAACCCAGCCCCATGGGGGGTGGGGGTGGGGAAGGTGCTTGACACAGCTTAAATCTGGGGAGTGGGGGGGAAGGAAGGGCCATAGCCTAACCCCATGGGAGAAAGGGGCATGGCCTGGCCCTGTTGGGGGAAAGGAGCATGGCCCGGCCCCAACCAAGTCTCTTGGGTTGGGGGAATGGCCCAGCTCTGACTCACCACAAAGCTTGGGGTTTGGGAATTTGGCAGCAGGGTAGTGTGCCCGCATTAATTCCTACTGACCACCACCACCAAATTTCACCCACGTGTGATAGATGCCATGGCTCTGCAAGCTTTTTGGCTCATGGGCCAGAGGTTATGCACCACTGAACTAGATGTTGCCTAGGAAAGCTCATAACTCTGAACCAGTTAGTGTCTAAGTGGCACCCTACCTTGCCTACTTCCTTCTTTCAGTTTTGCTGATCTTTAAGAGTTACATTTTAACACTCATTTCCTTCTGAGCTTTTGTTTCAGAAATAATGCTTTGTGTAGCAATTAATAGATTACTATATTTCAACAGGTATGCTATATTTTAGTTAATACAACATTGCTTTGTGCCCCTCTTTTAATGGATATAGGAGTTTGCTAATAAACATCTCCCATCTGTTCATTCCTGGGAAGCCTTGCATGATAACAGTGATTTGGTTTGAAATTGGGTCTTGTGTTCCATATTTACCTTCTTAGTGTTTAGTCCTGATAATAGTTTCACCTCATGATGAAAGTGAATTTGGTAATTAAGAACTGAGCATTGGTGTCTGTTTCTTTACACAGTCTCTTGTAAATACAACATGATAATCATACATTTAACTTGGTACACAGAAATTATAATTAAACTGTAGTAACTGAAGATCTGGATTCTTATCTGGCTCGCATTTTGCAGCTATCTATAGCAACATAGTAATTTGGAGCCTTACAAAAATATATACATTTTTCCCACCTAAGCAGAACCATAAACACAACTACTCACTTTGGCAAGTTTTGCAAATACAATATATAATTAATATTTTGTGCAGATTCTTATTGGGTGCTGAAAGGGAATTTTATTCATTGTTGTTGGAACAATGTTTAGTGTTGTAACAGTTCTTAATACCTTCTTGTACAGATGTTATATATAATGCTCCCTTTCAGTCCTATGTCCTACATTCCTAGGTTTCAAAGTCAAGTACTCACAGGTAGGAAACACCAAATTGATTGTTGCCTTAATTCAGCTGCATTCTGCAGCCAAGCAGTGTAGTGAGTGCAGCTGCAAAGCTGGCAAAAATACTAGTATGTGGTTGTTTACAAAGGCTTTTTACCTCAACACATATATAAATGGTGGCTGAAGTAAGATTGCTTAGGCAACTGTAAACTTCATACTTCGTACCATTTGAATGATTAACTTTTGCAACCTAGATAGCTTGCTTTTAACAGAGATTTAATTTATTTTTAGTATTTAGTTGCCTGTTTTTAAAAATGTTATGCAGGAGCATAATAATCCCCCATCATACATCCTTAGTGGAGGCTGAATGCTAAACCTCTTACACAGCAGCTCATACTACTACCACTTGAGTTACAAGGGGCATGTCTACATGTGCTATTACTGTGCTTTAAGCTCACTGTGCTGTAAAATAAGGGGGAGCATGTCTACATATATGCATGTCGCTTGGGAGCAAATTTGCTCCTGACAGGAACAGTTTAGTGCCTGCCCTGCTCTGTCCCCCTACAGCAGCCAGGGGAAGCTCCAGGCCCCCCTGGGTGCCAGCTCTTGGCTGGCAGGGGGCACTGGGGTAAGGCCCCCTCTTGGGGATGAGGGGAGCTATCCTGCCTCTGGGGCAGCTGCCTCCCAGGCCCATGCCCCAGGGCTGGGAAACAATCCCCTACCATGGGCAGTTGCCTGCCTCCCAGCCCTGCACCCCAATCAGCAGGTTGGAATGGGGCCTGAGACATCCTCCCCTCCCCTGGGAAGCTGTTTGCTTCCCAGCCATCACTCAGATTGGTTTATTGGAACAGGGCCTGGGAGACAGCTGCCCAGGGGAGGGGACAGTTCCCCCTGCTCCCTGTTGCTTGGGCTGACTGGGAGCAATTTACTCTACTTAGTGCAGTACTCTACTTAGTGCAGTAGTTACTGCACTGTAAATCTACCCATATCTACAAGTAGTAGCCAACCACACAGTAGATTAATTTACTTCATAGTAAAATGCTGTGAATGTGTAGATGGTGATGCTTTACTGCTCAGTAAATTAGTCTATATGCTATTTTTAAAAATATATAATTCTACTCTTTGGGTATTCTTTCCAGGCTTCATCTCCCTTTATGATCTGTGGGCATATCTACCCAAGCAATTAATGCACATGAATAACATGAATAAACTCTGGATCTTATTGCTCTCAAGTTCATTGCTCCCAGACACCGTGTCTTCACATGTACCTGGGACTGCAGCATGTTGAATCAAGTCAGAGCAGCTCTGGATGGCAGAGGGACTTGGGGGACAGTTTGCTAGCCTGGGACTGCTTCCCCTGGCTCAACATGCTGTGGAGGGGCTGGCCAGGGCACAAGGGTGCTTTAGTGCTTGGCTAGCCAGTAGGCAGCCCTCACATCGAAGCATGCTCATGTCCCAGCCAGCTGGGGCAGCATCTACATGTGAGCTGCTGCATAGTAAATTAGTTTACTTTGGCTTAATAGGCTTACATGTGTAGACATGTGACATTTACTGTACAGCTAATTAGTCTACTGCAAGTATAGTCTAGACAAGCCCTGTATATCTTAACATATTTAATTTATTTTGCTGTCTGCTTTTCCATTTCTGACCCTTTTTTATGCTTTTTCTGCATGTACCCCACCCTTTTTTAGGGCAAGCTAATCTGCTGGGCAGTATTTCTCATGGGGCAAACTATTCACTGTGGTTTTTCCTTAATATGCATTGCATTCCCAGTGAGCTGTCAGCTAAGAAGCATTGCTTGGGATCAAAGGTGTCTGATAAAAAAACCCCTTCTAATAAGTGGCATAGTGCCCTTGACTGTGGGTTAATGGTACTGACTATCTAATCCTTGTCAGTAAAAGCAGTCATAAGGATTAGTGAGAGCTGCAGTAGCTGGCCAAGAATGAAGGCCACAGCAAAACATTGTGTGGAAATGCCCAGTAGAAAAATTGTGCTTCTGTCATGGGAAAAGAAACAAGATTTTTAGGGAAGACTGGAATAAATCTTCCTTAAAGTATTGACAAAGCCTTTAAAGTGTTTTATTTACAAAAAATGTGCTTGCTTGTTTGAGTTTTAAAACATGAAAAAAAACAGCTAACAGAAAGAACAGTCTAGTATCTTCAGGAATCTTGTCAGTAGGATGATCTAAAAGTAAAAATAATGTGTTCTTTTAAGTGGTTTATTTCTTTAATCCTTTTAGTACCTCAGAATGTATAAGGCTCAGCTAGGACTATGTATATTCTGAGGCCTGATATTTCCCTTTGTTCTTTGAATGGATTAATTGGCAGTGTTAGCCGTTTAATGTACAAACTGGATATAAATCATCTACAAACAACATGGGCCAGGTTCATTCGTGAGATAACTCTACTGAAGCTAATAGCATTAACTGCAAAATGATTATGTCCTGTTCTGTTAGTCCTTATTAGTAGCCTCACTGGATCATAATCAACTGGCTTTAGAATTTTCAGTAAAATAAATTTCATGTTTATTTCAAGTAAATTCACAACTGATTAAATTCATCACATTTGCAATATGGTTGGGAAGGTGACTTTAAATATTCTACCCAAGCACTGTCGATTTAATTTTATTTTTGTGTTGTGAATTTCCTTAATGCATCTAAGCAGAAAGGAGTATGGCTTTGATCTACAGTGATGTCCTTATCCATTTTTCCTTCATCAAGCTATTATCATGACATATTCTGCCCTCCAACAGGACAGTTGTGATATAAAGGTGCTTTCCCCTTTGTGGAAGTAACTCCCATTCTCATTAAAGGATATTCAACATATGGCTTGAGGTTTCCCACAGGAATTTCTTTGAGGTTGTCATTAAAGCTGATCCTTTAATTTAGTTATAACCTCAAGTTAAAATAACTCTCTTAATTCTGAAGTGTCTGTTTTTTGTAGTTTTACATAGTTAAATCTCTTTTAGTTTAATTATTTTTTTCTAAAGAATTTAAGTATGTATTAGAACTGAAGTGTGTATTATGGGACTGATGTTTTTTACAGTGAAAGCAAAATTATATTACATTACACATTCAAATGGATCCAGTAAAGTGGGTAAGTGGTACTCTAAGTAGTTTGCAAGTAAAGGAAGTGAAAGATTAAGGCATTTTAAAATAATAAAAAAGTGTATTCCTAATGTGGATTGGCTAATGCAAATGACCTAACTCAGTTTAAATTAGTGATGAAGATAAGACAACATTTGTTTGCAGCTTGAGAAAAGTTTATAGGAGAATCTATCATTGAACCTGAGCTGCCAATGCAAATTAAGATCCAAATTGCCTTATCTTCACTTTAACTCCAGTTAGCTAATGTGGGTTAGTCAACCCCATTTAACAACATCATCTTACTTCCAAAATATGGAAATACTTTACTGTTTAGCTTCTTAAAAAGTAAACATTTGAGTGCGGTCAGGTGGAGCAAATACCTGATACCAAGGAGTCTTTGCAGTGGCAGAGAAAGGCATAACAAGAACCAATGGCTGGAATGTAAGGACAGATCAGTTCAAATTAAGCATAGATTTTTTAGCAGTGAGAATGAAAAGCAGTGGATTGTCCTTCTCTTGGTTTTAAAATCAAGAGTGGATGTCTTTTGGGGTACACATTTTAGCCAAATGCAAGTTACTTCACATGATACAGGATAAAGGTGAAATTTGATAAGTCTTTGAGGCATAAGTCACACTAGATCACTGTTTCTCAACCCCTGGGGTTTCTCAAAAGTGGGTTGCAAGAATATTTCAACTGTTTGCTAGCTGTGGCAGGGCAGAGGGGTGGTGGGAAGGCACCTGCTCCTTCCAGTGGGGGTAGGGAGTGGGGGAGAGCTTCATGGCTGGGCTGGTGGCACTAGGCCAGTGCCTGTGCTTGTGGGGGCAAGGTGGCCAGCAGGGCTGCTGGAAATTGCACCAGCCTTTCCATTCAACACTGTTTTGACTCATTTTTAGGTCAAAACAGCAAAATCAAAATGAAACAAAGGGCTTTGAAACAGCCTCAAAACAAAACGAGGCTAGTCAAAATATTTCAAAAGTGGAAATGTTTTTACTATAGTGATGGGGATGGGAAGTCAGTTCAGCTGGCCTGGCTCTGGCCAATCTAGCGAAACATCAAAACAGAGTTGAAACAGCATCACTGTTTGGCAGGACTGTGGGGAGCAGGGGGCTGTGGGTCAGGAGTAAGGAACACCAGCATAGCCCAGAGGGGCAGGGGGCTGGGGGCCAAGCACCAGCAGGACCAAAGGGGTGTGGGTCAGGACAGGCCATGGACCTTTGCAAATGGGTCCTGGTAGGAAAAGGTTGAGAACCACTTTACTAGCTGATCTAGTAGTTCCTTCTGAGCTTAAAATTTGTCAATCTATGAAATGATACAGGAATGGGGGAAGTTTGAAATGAAAGTGAAAACAGAACAAGGCAATAAGACAGAAAAGAAGCTTCCCTGAAGGAGGATGATCTGAGGTCCTGGTTTGGAAGTGCTATGCAGTTTCCCTGATTCTAATCTTACTTATACTGTTTTTACACCAGGGTAACCCCATTGTCTTTAGTAGATTTCACTCTCATTTCTACAACTCAGACACCGGAGTGAACCCTACTATATTCTCTTCAGACTTTCACAAACATCCAACGTATCCCACCACCCCTCTGCCCTGCCACAGCTAGCAGGTAGGTAATAGCTATTTTGTATTAAGTTTAAAGCTAACATGCTCAAAATGGCAAATCCAAAAAAGGGGTTTTTACTGTGTGAGAAAAAGAATAAGTAATAGCTATACACATTTTGACTTGCTCTTTTTATACTTATATGTTCCTTCTCCAACTTTACCTTTCCTTTTTCTGAGTTTCCTTAGGTCCCCTAGTCATACACATTCATTGACATATGTTTATTGGTATTGCTACCACGCCAGGTCATGATTCATTTTATTGAATCCTTATTCTGAGGAACTATTTTCTATTTGCTTTCACAATTTTTGCCTAATGTCCTCTAACCTGAAAGGGTATATAATTGGTTCTTAGGTATTTCTTGAGTTTTCCATGATTACAGTGCTATGAGCAAGAAGAACAGGGTGCAACACTGTCAAGATCCTACTAGTTCTGCTTCCAGACAGCACTGGTTGCTATAGTCTCTCCAAACAACAATATTGTCTCTCTGTTGCTCACAGCTTCTGACAGCACGCGAAAGAACTCATCCATGACTGGGATTATGGCTGTTCCCATTATACTGTGCAGTTCATTATATGCAACTGCAGACAATGTTTGTCTTTTTATTGTATTGTTTACAAATAGCATTCAGAGTTAGAAATGCGATTTATAATCATTTTCTCAATCTTCAGTTCTTTGTCTCTGCTTCTCTCTCAGTGTGACTCAGTTTGGTTTATAAATCTGATGCCTATTATGATTTCTGTATCTTTTATTTTGCGTTTCACAAGACTGAAGTGCACAAACAACTTTTTCTGTTCAAGATACATATCTATTCAGCTATTACACAAATTTCTCCAAAAGATTCTTGTTTCCCTTGATATTTCTTTGAGAATTCAGTATTATAATCCATGTGGCCTTGTTGCTTTGTCAGTTTGTTCCAAGTCTATGAATTTAGGATTTGGAAATAGTCATTACATCCTACATTGCATTCAACTACAACAAAAGAGGCAGAAGCAGTGGATTTACCAAAAGATTTATGAGTTTGCTGTGGAACAGGGCACATATCAGCATTGGGTAGAGCAAAGGTATGGATAAACCTTGATGTGATCACAGATGCAGGGAAAGTACTTGCAAGTGAGCACCAATCTCTGGAACCTATGAGACTAGTAAGTCTGTGACTTGGGTTTTTGCTATTTATGTGTTTTAAGGGGGAAAAAAAAGTCTTTCTATCCTGAAACTACTATACCAGCAGTTTTTCTTTTCCAAGCCTTATTTAAAAACAAATATTCTTGTTCTTGAGAGGAAAAGGTGAAAAGCATGGAAATCATACAAATTCAAACACTTAAACTATCTGAGGAAGAGAATGTCATTGAACTGAACACAAGGCTACTCTGTAAATCATTTAATCTTTTATAGTTTCAATTTACCCATCCGAAGAATACAGTAGATATAGGATAATACCATCTAGTTTCAAGGACATTTTAGAAGCCAGTTTTATAATGCAAAGTTATTCCTTGTCCCCAATGGCCAGCATAAGTATTTTAAGTTAAGAATATCTAGAAGTTGTTTTAAACTTGTTTCCTAATGTGCGAGAAGTTAATCTGTGTGGAACCTATAGATGAGGACATCCTTTTAGTCCTTGCCTCACTGCTGCAACTGTCAATGAAGCATTCAATTAGTGCCCATAAAGTTGGCAGTCCTGATTGCCCTCCAGGAAGTGTATAAAAATACAACACTACTTCATACAGCCATCAAACTGCCTTCAAGAGGCAAACATTTTTGTTCACTGGCAACTTCAGCTGCATTTGAAGCATAGACCTAGAATTGAAAAATCTCTTTGATTTCTATTCTTGTGAACTTTCCCATTCAGGCATAAACTGTGGACACATTTTTGTTCATGTTTTTTGACTGGTTTTCCATCTTTGAAAATATTTCAAGGGTATGCATATTAAACAGACTTCTTTATGTCTTTTTTGCCATTTCACAAATGCCAGTTTAAAAAAAGAAAACTCATAAAATAACAATTGCTTTTTTAAAAAAAAGTCAGTTCCAGGAGATGACATTGTTAGAAACTTTATTATTATTATTACAAAAATACTTTTCTGATGCCTTGACATTTCTGGCCCAGCTGTGAGGACTACAAAACTTCCTACCACAAAGCCAGCTAGTCTCAGTTTGAAATGGGCAGTTTTCTAACAAAACATTACAGGCTCCTTAGGGGGCTCTGCAAAAGTTTCTGCATTGATGGTGATTGGCATATCCAAAAAGTTGCCAACACACTAGCCATCATTTAACTGACTAATGATATGCGTACAGCTCTACCAGAGCTCCCGGGGGGTGCCATTCTCAACCATGCCAAACCCGTCTGATTCAGGTTCACACATGCTCAGCCCAGAAATCAGGCAATAATGCCTCTCTTCATGTTTGAGATCTCTTGTGTGCTTGAGAGCATTAAAAACAGTTGCCCTAGTATGGCTTTACTGCGTCACTTCTCATTTGGTTTGTGGTGAGCTGGAGCAGGGGGACATAACACATTCAAGAGCAGTGCCCCTGGGAGTTCCAAAGGGATAGCATAGAAATACCTAAATGAGTCCCCCTACTTTTCAGGCCCCTGGGCAACCATACCAAACAAGTAATGTGTTCTGGCCAATGACATAGTTTGCCTGCAGTGTGGGGTACCAGCCATGGGGTGGGGAAGGGCTGCTCTTTTCCGTGCAGGGAAGGAGCCCAGGGAAAAGCTTAGCATGGGGGGGAAGTGGCCCCTCCCCCACCCCATGTCCGGTGCCCTGCACTGCAGGCGCTTGTAGCCCGCGTGGGGCTGTCTGGAGTGGGCACAGGCAGCCCCACGTGGGCTGTGAGCAGCTGCAGCGTGAGGCACTGGGTGTGGGGCAGGGAGGGGCTGCTTCCCCCCGACTTCCCTGCCTGGGGTTCCCCCCCCACACTTACTTGAGCTTCCTGCGCTGGGGCAGCCAGGTGCTCCCAGCCCAGAAACTGTGGCTGGGCGGTGGAGCTGGGCAGGCTTCCCCTGGGTCCTACTGCCTTTGGTTCCTGTCATTTTTCACAGGAATCAAGGGCAGAGAAATACTAATTTTCTACATTTTTTAGGGGCCCCGTGGGCCAGATAGAATGGCCTCACGGGCTGAATCCAGCCCGTGGACATATTTTGCCCACCCCTGTGTTAAAAGGTCACACTGGCAACATTTTACCATTTTACCTATAAGCCCTGGGTTAGGAACTACTCATGACTATTCACACTTCTCCAGGGAGTTCAGCTGAGAATGAAAATTGTACATAAAAAAGACTATTTTCCAGATTATTTTAACAGAAATGTTGCAACAATTAAATTTCATAAAATTTATAAAAAATATGTCTCCTTGCTGCTTTATACCCACCAATGCAATCTCACAGTAAGACTTAATGAATACCTCTCAAAACGTATTGTACTTCTTGGGTGAACAGATCTGGATTGGCTGCCAAAACTTTTTGGCAGTCACAGACAAGTCTTTTAGCTAGGTCAAAAGTGAATTCTATTAAAGACTGCAGTGCAGTCTTTTGAATTCTCTTGTATTCTGCTTCTTTTGAATGCTGGTTTAGGTGTGCTTAATCATCGTTGTCGTCATCATCATCATCACGATCATCATTAGAATCATCATTCATAAATTTTTCAGTGTTGTTCATGCTGTGCACCTTAAATGGATTCACTCATTCAGAAGTTTAGTAGCCATAATTTAGTAACTCTGTGAGCAAAAATCATTATACCACAACTATGTTGCCCTAGTGACACGCTCCCTCATGGTACAGTGTCGCTACAGTGATGTAGTTCCTAAAAATAACCGTGCATGGTGCAGTACAGGGTGTTACTGTACTGTCTTTTAGTACTTCCAAGAGAAAGTACTAAATGACAGTGCACTAATAATGGCACCATATTGGCCTGTGTAGACGTGCTCAGGAAGATTAAAACACTGAGACCTAAGCCCACTTGATTTCTGAATGAGAATATTAAAATGCAAGTGCAGTGCATGGTATCTTGCATCTCTTTGCTTTCCTGAGTTCCTCCATGTAGACAAACCCCTATAAGAGTAGTGTCAGTGTCTTTCCACTTCTGTTTTAGAAGGTAAATCAGAGTAATGGAGGATAATAACTGTAGGGATTGTGAATTGCCCCAGCACAAGCTGTAGATCATGCTTTATTCAAATTCTTTTGTCAGTATGGTAGGGACAGTTCCTTCTTTTCCTCCTGCCAAAAGTAGATTTTATTTGCATCACATATATAGACTTCAGTCCTGCAAAATCTTGTAAAGACACTGAAATCAATGGGCCTACATATGGGTTGTAAATTTAAGCATATGGCTATCTTCTCGACCAGTGGTGCCCAACCTTTCATCCCCATGGGTCAGATGAGTTGTGTGGGATCAGTTTGCAGGACTGGTTTGGTGTGCCCCCCTCACCACCTTGCATGCTCCAGATTAGGCCCTGGACCCATGCACCATATCCAGGCC
Source organism: Crocodylus porosus (assembly GCF_001723895.1). Taxonomy (NCBI): domain Eukaryota; kingdom Metazoa; phylum Chordata; order Crocodylia; family Crocodylidae; genus Crocodylus; species Crocodylus porosus. The sequence goes on from NW_017728948.1 coordinate 60,343,742, forward strand.
TCTGTCCCTGTCCCTACATGCCAAATCACACCTCCGCTCTAGCCCTGACCCATTGCAGATTGCCTCAGCTCCATGAGCCAGGTCAGGCCCCAGTTCCACATGCCATATCATTCCCATGGCCTGAGCCCCACATGCTGGATCAGGCCCTGGTCCTGTGTACTAGATCAGGCCACAACCTTGGCACCATGTGCTGGATCAAGCCCATGTACAGGGTTGTACCCTTTGCCAGATTGTGCCCGCAGCCCTGGCTCTACATGCAGGGCCATGTCATCTGGCCTGGAGGACCTGGAAATTTGGCAGTAAGGGAGTGATGGCAGTATTAATTTCCACATCTCCCCTGCTGCCAAATGTTTAGTCCTCTGGGGAACTCTACAGACTGGATGACATGGTTTTGTGGGTTGGATCTGGCTCATGAGTACCACTGTTTTTGATTGATCAAGGGCTTTATGACAGTAGTAATAAGAATACAGAATATCAAAGTATCATATTAATGAGTAAATAAGAAATCATGGAATATAGCAGTATACATAGTAGTATACTGTGTTATCAGAATGAGACAAAATATGTGTGGTGAAGTCTTGATATCAATGACTTTAATAGGATCAATATTAAACAATGGTTTTCAAACTCAAGTACATGTAACCTTGGTGGTATGAGGCACTTTGCCAAATGTTACATGCCTAAATTTTAATAATGGTAGTACAGCTTATGATTCTCAATGTGTGGTGAGTAATGGCATTGCCACATATTAACATCAGCGCTGATGTTCTTCCTAAGGAATGAATGTGCAGAAACCTGTTTGGTGTAGGGTGTAAAATTTGCACTGTTTTTCAGGTAAAGGGGTATGTAACCCAAAAAATGTGAAAACCATGGGTATGGAACACATAGAACCTTCCACCACCGAGTGCCCATCGATATAAACAAATAAACAAGCCCTTCTGTCCTGCCCAAACATTGGCTTTAAAAATTGAGTTGGTGTAATAGCCCAACCTTCCCTTTTTATTTTTATGGGTAGTCTGGACACGACAGTGGAGAGATCACATACTATGTAGAAACAGGAGGTATTTGATTTGTCCTTGCATACAATCCTGTAGAACTGAGAAGGCATACTGCTTGTGTCAGCTTTCTGCATTTAAAGTGCCACCAACCGATGTCACTGGTGCAGTCTGAGTATTTACAATGCAGTGATGGCTTTAGAAGCCAGAATACAGTGCTCTATGTCTGTTGTCATACTGGTAAATGGATCCAGTCCTTGAAACTTGCAGAGATATCTTCAGACTTATATGTAAAATAAATGGATTCCTAAAATTGATTGTAAAGTTTACTGTCTTGATAAATCAGTACCATAGATTGTTTTTACTGTTTAATTTTTCATGAAAGCAAAATCAAAAGTCTAAGGAGACCTTGAACCCTTTCACATTGATGATTAAAACATGATAGCTCAATATTACTTTTTAAGGTTGCTGGTCTATAGCACATTTTCAAATGAAACTAGCTTATCCCCTTCCAAATCCATCGATAAAGGTCTGTGCTTGATTCTCAATCAAAGGCTTGACTTCGAGAGATGCTTAGAATTGGAAGAGCCCATTGATTTCAGCTGCAGCTGTGGAAATTCGGCTCTTAAAATGAATGGCTAAATTATTTCTTACTGTAAGAGGGGATCATACAAGTAGCAATGTGTGTGTTGTTTTTTGTGTGTACAATGGCCAGGAATGGCAAGAATTTATAGGGAATGAATTTGGAAGTATTTCTAATTAGTAAATGCCATGAAGTAGTTCAACCATTGTGAAGAATGGGACTTTCTATAGTTGCAGGAGAGAGAGAAGGAAAAAAAGAAATAACTGAAACTACCACCATCAAGAAATGTGAAGAAGACTATAAATGTTTGTGTAACACTGAATGAAAACTTATAATCTGGAAACATTATAGAGAATAGTCAAAAACAGTTGAAATGTCTGTAAATATGATCCCAAGGTTAGTAAGGGTTAAAGTTATTTGCTGCCTAAGTGTAGAGTTAAAAGCTATCCATTAGATACCTTCATGGCAATTGAGCATATATATATAATGTGCTATACTTGACATAATGTCATTGCTATATGTGTATCTTGTTTTTATTTAGCATCATCTCCTTCCCATTGTTTCAATTTTTCAATTCCGAAAAGGAACACTCATCTTCCCACTTAAAACTTAAATTATCAGCAGGCTGTAGAAATGGAATAGATGGATTTGATAGAGAGACACTTATGTTATTAAGTATAAAACTAAGAAACAGGGCTTGATTTTCACCTTATACAATTTTTACGCTCTTGTATCTTGACTTCTACTTCTAGTAGGCTGTTTGTTCATGAGTGATAGGAGAATCAGGATGATATTTGTAGGATGTAAGCCAGATAGGAATACAGAGCCAAAGCTTTGCTTTGAGGAAGATTTAGGCATAGAAACATAGATGTTAATTGGTGCCTGTTAATATCTAAATCATGACCAAAAACATATTACCAGACAGCACTTAGTTATTTTCAGACTTTAGAAGATGCCTGAGGGTGGTGGCATGGCTTTCTTATGTTAAAACAGAAAGGCTGTTCATTTCAGAATCTGAAAAACAAAGTAAGGTTACTAGATAGCTTTACTGAGAATAAAAAAAGACTCTAGCTAATATTAAATTAAAGCATATATCTGGGATTCTAGGTGATAGACAGTTGGGAAAACTGAATTTTTTTTTAGTTACTGAATGGGTATCACAAAGCCTCTTGGTTAGGTTTCTTTTGCCACTCTGAGAATGCCAGCGTGGCCAGAGCAAATGACTTATAACTTTGTGTATTGTATGGACTCAAATCTAGGGTTTGATTTAATAGGCACTTAAGCAAGGCCCTGGCAGATGATATTTCTATCAAACAAACAATGATGCTCAACGGAAACTGTTCTGCCAGGTTACCATTCACAGGACAAGCTATCCAGAAGGTGAAAAACGTGGCCTGGGCTCTTGGTCTGCTGCCATGTGCCAGGAAGGGCAGCTGAAGAACTGTTAGCAGAGTTTGTCATTCTCCCACTTCTAGATGTGCTGCTTATGAGAACTGAGCTATGAGTTTACCAGCTGGGTTCCCTGTGGGTGAAGGAGCTGCCTCCTTTGAGCCTTGCACAGAACAGGGGAGACCCAGGCAGAAGGAGGAGGCTGGGAAGGCAGGAGCAGAAAGGTTTGAACTCTCCAAGGAAACTGGATGAGGTGTGCTTTTGTATTCAATTTTCCTTTCTCCCTCTTTTCCTCTTTCTTTTATTTATCTGAATAAATTCTCTCATCCTCTTTGATTCCCACTGAGTGCAAGTGAAGCTTGTTGTTGAGTGTTTCTGTACGTTGGCTCTCACAAGGAAGAGGTGCTACATGGCATAAGAGGCCTTGGAACCTGGTTGGGGAATGGGAGAGGAAGGGTGAGTCATGACACCTCCTGCTGAGGCACCCTGGCCCAGCAAGATTCAGCATGAGTCATAGAGGGAAGGAATTCACTTTCAAGGAGGGAAGTTGGAGGACAGAGCAGCCCACTGGAAAACCTGGACCAGCATCCCAGAGTGGACTGCTCTTCCCCATTCCCCCACACTATGTTATATGACACATCCAAATTAAAGTGTAATACAAATGTGTTGCAAAGATATTCTTTTATTAGACCAACTCAGATAGTTGGAAAAATTCTTAGTAAACTTTCAGGCACAAACACCCTTCATCAGACTGAGGAAGCTTCTGCAGATAGTTTATGCAGATGGCCTACGCAGATGCTTCCTCAGTCTGATGAAGGGTGTTTGTGCCCAAAAGCTTGCTAAGAAGAATTTTTCCAACTATTTGAGTTGGTCTAATAAAAAAATATCAGATTTACCCAAAGGACCTTGTCTGTCTATGTCTTTAGACCAACATGGCTACAACCTACATCTTTGCAAAGCTGTTCTGCATTTAAGAAGTAACATCTTTTAGGCTGGATCACCATTTTGTAGCTTGTTTTCTGGTGATGATTTGCTTGAATGTGTGGCCCATTAACATAATCACATTTCAAGTGTAATGTTTGCCAAGGGCCTAAATGTTCTTGTTCTGATGCAATAGCAAATGCTTAAAATTAAGCATGTACTGAAATGCTCTGTCCAATCAAAGTCTTTGTCTTAATTTTCTGATCTTCAGAGTCCAGGTTTCCTGGAGGCAATTACTCATATTGTATGATCATAATTGCCCATTACAGTTGCATTTCTACAGATTAAAATGGAGCTGCTAATTAAAAAGATGATGCTTATTCGCTCAGGACACAGAGTTTACTTGGCTTTTCTCTCCGTAGTTATTGAACTTGCTTTTGAAGAGACACAATAACACAATGACTTCAAACCACGGCGCTTTCAGAATGAAATATAACACCCACTTCTACAGCTTAGCTTTACCATGCTGGCATTGCCAAAAATAATGCTGACTGAGGACCCAGGAACTGGAGTACAACATACAGAGAACTTTTTGAATTTACTTTAATGAGCATGTACCAAGTTCAAATACCACAGAGCTAAGCATGGTATAGAACCCTGGATATTAAAGGGTAGGTCTTTCCAGTAAGAGAGAAGGTCAGTTTTCCTTATGTCCAGCACATTTTGGGCCTTTCTGAAACTGGCAACCAGGGTAACAATTAGTATCAAAGTAGTGTCCATTTTTGTGATATTGTAACTGAAGTTGGGAAACTCTATTGGCTAAATATGGAACTGATCCAAACCTTCAGCAGAATTTCTAGCCAAACTTGGATCAAAAGTTTTGTTGTGGTTTGAAATTAAAGGATGGGTATTTTTTTTGTTTTATTTTTAAAGTCAAGTCAAGCAATTTTCATTGTTATGTTTCTGTATATTTTTGGTCCTTCGGGATTTTAATGACCCAGAACAACACTGGAAGTCCAGTCTTGTGGTAATTTTATTGTAAACCATGTCAGGAAGTACCAAAACCCTTATGTAAATAAACTATTCTTATATTTCTGTCTTGGTTAGGACTTGGATTGGATGAATATTCAAGCTTCTGGATGTGTAATAAGGTGCTCGTCTGTCAAAGTACAATCATAGCCAAGCATGGTCCTTCTGGACCCTCAGCCCTTTAAAAGCAGAAATAGGTTGGGAAGAAGGGAAGAAGAAATTATGTGAGTGATCATTTGACTAGACTAAAAGTCAAAAAGCAAGGAGCTTATTGATCAACCAAAGTGAAGCTTGAAGAAAAATGAGGGCTATTTGGGAGCCTTTCTATGGAGAAGTTTGATGGAAAATAAATGCAGTTGTTAAATAAATGTAGTTGGTAATATAACCACCACTGTAGTCTCCCTTAACTTTGGCTTTTCCCCCCCTGCTTCCCTCCTCCTTCCCTGATTTACCTTTTGTTTTCCTAATTTCCATCTATTTACATTCTCACATCCTGTCACTCTTTTAGCTTCTCTCATTCCTTGGATTCTCAGAACAGGAGAGACTTCCTAGGCCTGAAGAAGGGTGACTGCGCTTGAAAGCTTGCTAAGAAATTTTTTGCAATGACTCAGTTGGTCTAATAAAAGATACCACATCTACTCAAAGAACCTTGCCTGCCTACCTCCTCAGACCAACACGGCTACAACCAAAAACCCAAAGAACTAGCAAGTGAGGCAGAGAACTCTGCAGCTAAGCTAAGTGGTGGGAACTCTGGATCTAAAGGAAATGAAGAAATTGTTGTGAGAACTGGATATAGGTAAGAACATGACTTACCCAGCAGTATGGTTTTATAACCTGTGGGGACACTGTAGACTCTTGGAATTTTCTGTGTATAAAGGAAGAAGCCCCTTCCTACATATTCCTAAATAGGGTCCCAGAAGAGGTGATTCTTTATTTTTGCTATAGAGCATGCCTGGGGATGAGTGACGGTAGGCACTGATGTTGAGAGTTCTATGAAAGGAGACAAGATAGTTATCCATTTCAAACTGGATACTTTGATACTACATTTGACTTCACATCCATATCACCTCTTGCATTGGGACTGTACTGTTGCCATCAAGTCAATACATGTGGATCACCAATCAGCTATGAAATAGTAAGAACTTTTGGTCATTATTGAAATAGCTAGATATGAAATTACAATGACAAAATTTCAACTTCCATAATTTCTTGTGCTAAAGTTTTCACAAATATAAATTGAATCTCAAATTAAAAATAAATATTGTTAGTTCTCTCCTCCCCTTCAATATCAACTAATAGCCCCTTCTATCTTTTGTCCTGGGGGCCCTCCTATCATCTATTCTTGGCTCTTTTTTTCCCAATTTCCACCTTTTTGACCCATTTTCTCTGCCTCATAGTTACCAGCCTTTTCCTGTATTTTCTTCTGTGTTATGCTGTCTCCAAAATAGTTCCTTCTGCTTGGAATCTTCTCTCTAAATTGATCTCAAACCTTTTCCTTCAAGCCTATTACTTCCATGGGTTCAACACTAATTTTTGCAGATACACAAATGCATAAGATGTTATCATACTAAAAGCCAAACAAAATACACATTTAGTCAAAATAGAGCTAGTTGGAAGTGCTTTTATCAACAGAAAGTATTAAATTATAAAATGAAAAAAAGAAAACTAAACATTTCAATTGGGAAATGTCATGGACATGCTTCATAGGAGCTCTTTTTCAGGCACCTGATTTGCCCATTCTCCTCTGTGGTCTATGGTTCCTTATTGAACTACATAGCTCATGAAACATCACCATATTCCTTCCTGCTGATCCACTGTGGTTCATCGTGAAGAATTGCTGTGGAATTTCCAGATTGAATTTTGTAATTTTTGTGGTGAAAAGTTGAATCTTTCTATGGCAACAGATATTTTTCTTTGTGAAAAAAGATTCATTTTTATTGAAAAACAGGTTAGACAAAAATTGTTAATCATTCTTATAATGGCATCCTGCATGCTTTACCTCAGTGTTCAGATGTATTGTTTTCATTATATGTCTAACCATCCTCCATTTTACAGATAAGAGTATAGACTTTTTTCAGTGTGTAACTTGTTGTTCATGGCCCTACCGAATTTGGCTTAGCACTGGTAAGCAATGAATGTCAAATAATACAACCTAGTAATTCAGAGGACAGTAAAAACATTCTCTAGAAATATAGAAAACCATATTCAGTTTATCTTCTAAAGCAAATTCTGATCATTTTTCTCATATTTTATAGTCGGAAAGTTAGTGTTTGGAGTTGACATATACAAAGTACCCAAAGCAGTCAACTGTGTCAGCTGAAGTGAAGGTTGTCTGAGATATTTCAAGTTCAGTTATGCCTTGTATCAAAACTTCACCAAAGTAGAAATGCCAGTGGGAAAGCACTGGCAGGTATGACCTGTATATCAGTCGTGTCATGTAGGCCGAAGGTTGTTTTTTTTTGACAAGGCCTGGGTTTAATCTCCTCATACTTTGCCTTAGCCTGTCCATCTCTGGCAGAGTAATCTATCCATTTGACACATCCTAGCCTTAGAAGCACTGGACGAGCAGACAATACAGCAGAAAATGACAGTTTCAGCATGTTTCATTAATGAAAGTTCTTATATTAAAGTTGGAGAACTCTGGGGAAATTGGCAAGAATTCATACTTCCACAGCTGATCAGCACAGAAATGCAATTTCTTACTATCTTCCACTCATTCAGGAAAGCATTTGCAGCTGCCATTAGCACAAATCAGTAGTATTCTGCTAATTTTGTTATACGTAATCTTTATCAATTTTAATTTGAATGGCAGGATCAAAGACAGCAAAAAGCCATGAAAAAATGACTTTTATTTATTGAATTCTTAAATGTGTTATGAAATATTAGATGGACAAAAGCTGGTATGGTAGGGATGTGAGAGTCTCTCTGAACAAAAGAACCATCATCGAAATCTCAAATTCCAGTTTTGAATAAATGTAGCCAATTCTTCCTTAACGTGACTACGTTGATTTTTTGTTTTGTTTACGTCCATACTGTTTAGCTCTAGCCACAGAAAAAAAATGCTGAAATGCAGGACAAAAGTGATGGGAAATGGTCAGATAACTTATTTTATTTTTATATATGGCCAAACCAGAGTAAGAGTAGGAGATATTGATTAAAACAAGTTTGCAGCCAAACTAATTTTGCAGAACCCCAATTTTCAGATGTTTTGTGTGTTTGCCTTTACTGAACTGAAATACTGAATCTTTTTAAAGTACATCTAGCACTAAACAGGAGTCAATGGCTCACACTTTTCAGTAGCATTATCCTTTATTAAAATAAGAAAACGTTTTACAGTCCCCCTCCTCTCTATGTATGAAGGTGCTCCCCACCCCCAAAGAATGATTTGTGAGGTTTAATAGTAATGTAATAGTAGAAGCCAAATGATATTTTCAAGTGGGGTACGACAGTGTTTTCTGGCAGGGGGGCTGGAATGGTCTAGCTTGGGTCAGATGCGGGCAAGCATCTGGATGGATGCTCAGAATGGATCCAAAGGCTCTTTGGGCCAGGTCTAACCCACAGCCTGTAGGTTACTGTTCCTTTTTTTAAAGTGACATGCTGTATCTTCCCAACAGTATAACAGTCCCACATATTCATAAGCTCTTCAGGTAGAACTTTTTCCCTTTGTGCATTTAAACAGTAGTTTCCTAGCTGACTTTGCTGAGGAAGCATTTTTTTGTCTGCCAAGGTATGTATTGATTAACTGTGGCTTTTTGTGTGAGATCTTTTGGGTGGATGGGATGTTTTGTACAGACTGCTCCTTTTGTTACCGGACTTCAGTAACATTGTGTTGCAACACTGTAGTGTTCCCTTTTTATTACAGTTGAGTGAGCAGGAGAAATGATTTCAATGAACAGAGGGCTATATCAAGCTAAAATATTTAACTAGGATATGATCAGACAACTGAACACTTAACAACAAATACATCTTTTGTTATAGTCCTCTATGATATGTGAACCTAAGCACAGAAATTAACCAAAATAGCTAAACTATATGTATAACTATGCCAAACTGACCAGTCAAAAACAAAGTAGAAAAATAAACAGATTAAACTAAACAAACTAGAATAATTTTTATGAAACCTAATGTCGAGGAAGAAAATTCAGGTAGTGAAAAGGATATCAGCTGCATTCTCCCCTGAAGATACAAATAGTACACTGAGTGATACTAAAATGGTGGATTTGTAGACACTTTAGACAATAGGATTAGGATTCAGAATGATCTTGAAAAACTGGAAACGTAGTCCATAATTAATTAAATGACCTTTAATAGGGACAAGCGCAAAGCGCAATGGGACAGGACATTCACATGCACAAACACAGGCAGAAATTACAGGCTAGGTTGCAGTAATGCAGGGAAGGACCTGGGGGTTATAGTGGACCATGAAGTGAATATGAGCCAGCAGTCTGGCCTTATTGCAAAAAAAGTCAATAGCATACTGGATTGTATTAACAGCATGGTTTCTTGCAAGTCAAGGGAAATGATTCTTCTGATATGTTCAGCACTGGTGAGTTCTTACCTGAAGTACTGGGCCCAGTTTTGGGCACTGCACATCAAGAAACATGAACAATTTATAACGAGTCAAGCAGAGATAAATAAAAATGGTAAGAAGTTAAAAATATAATTTACAAGAAAACAAGGAACTGTGATAATCTGGTTGGGAGAAGATTGAGCAGGTATTTTGAAAACAGTCTTCAAACACCTGAAGGATGATTATGAAGAGAATGGTGATAGAACATTTTTGTGGCTAAAAGGGGACAGGACAAGGAATAAAATTGTCACATGGTCTTGAAGTGCAGCAAGGAAAATTGGATAGTAGGATACATTCTCAGAATGAGGGCTGTTAAGCAAAGAAACATATTGCATAGAGATGCTGTCAAATTTTCATCTTTGGAAGCTTTTAAAAACAGGTTAGATAAACACTTACCTGGGATACTTTAGATAGGGATAATTCTGCTCTGGTAAGGGGGTTGGAATAGATGATCTCCTTGAGGTCCCTTCCAGCCTGACTTTTAAATGATTCTCTACAGCTAACCTCAGCTGGATGTGTGGCGTTTGGACCACTTACTCAGAGTTTTGATTCTAATTCCATATAATTTACCCAAAGTAGAATTGATGCGAGTACTTTTACTTTTCACTTTATACATAGTGTTTAGAGCAGTGGTTCTCAACCTTTTTTGTACACGGACCCATTTGTAAACATTGATGACCAGTCTCAACCTAGTGCCCCTCACTCCTCCCCCTTGCCCCCAACCCCAGCCCTTCAGTGTGTGGAACAGAGGGGCTATGTGTGGGGCAGGCCCTTGCAAAGTGGAACTGACATCTTGCAAGGGAAAAGCCACAGTTTCCCATGTTTTTCTCCTTTAAAGGAGAAAACATTTTAAAAGTTTGTTTGTAATCCTTTCATATATTCTTGTGACCCAGTTTTGGGTTGCAACCCTCAGGTTGAGAAATGCTGGTTTAGAGCACTTAATCAGGGCGGGGAAGACATAGGCTTTAGACCCTCATCATTCACCAGGGGGTTTGAAGCCACATTTCCTATTTTCTACCAAGCCATCTATTTTTTAGGAGGCCTAAACTACCAGGCTATGGGCATCCCTCCTGATGAAACTGATCCAGTGGGAAACTGGAGGGACCTCCGGAGATCATTTAGTCCAACCCCTTGCTCAGAATAGGACTATCCCCAACTAAATCATTCTAGCGAAGGCTTTGTCAAGCTAGGACTTAACCTTCAAGGGTAAAATTTAGAGCCTCTACCCTATTGGCTAGAAGGAAATCACAGCGCTATTTATCTAAGTATTGTTTAATAAAGATACAGACTATTAGCATTAATCCATTGGCATATTCTGACAACAGCCTGTTGTACTGACAAATATTGTCTCATTGGGCATGTCTACACAAGACATGTTAATGTGCTTTAGCTTAATTTAATGTGTAGTATGGGTGCATGTCTACATGTGTGTGCTGTTACTATGCATTAACGTAGGCTAATCATGCTTAAATTTGAGACCTGCTAATACATGTGTAGATGCAACCTGGCACTAACTTTTGTGCTGGGTCTGCCTTGCTACTAAGGAGCTGGCCTGCTCTCAGCCCCAGGGCTTCTGTCTGGCCACCTCTGCTGCTCCAGGGCTGGGCTGCTCTGTGGCAGCCCCTAACTGCAGGGTATAAAAGCCTGAAGCCATTTTGTGACTTGGGGCACACACACCAGGCAGCCTGGGGGAACCTGTCCATTGTCCAGGAGCCCAGAAGGCCTTGTGTGCCCCCCTGCCCAGCCCTGATATCCCCCAAAGGGTTGCTGCTTGGCTTTCTCTATGTGGGAACTGACCCATATTTTAGCACCCCAGGACCCAGGCTGCACCCCTGCAAATGTCACCAGCAGGGTCAGCCTGGCTGAGACCTCACCCTGCCCTCACCTCTCTGGTGACACATCACCAGAGGAAGGCCCCTCAGGTTTTCAGTACCTTGCCTTGTCCTTCTCTCCAGCTGCTGCATCTACTGGCAGCTCAGGGAGCCCTGGCTGGTGGCTGCCATGCTCTTGGCACAGCTCTGGAGCCCACCACAAGGAGCAGCTGTCCATGATGCTGCTAGCCACCAGCAGTGCCAGCCACTCCCTGGGGGGGACAGGGGGGGACAGCCATGGCGGGGTGTCAGCCCAATGCACACCACGGGCCATGGACACTGGGTGCAGCTGGATGCCATCACTGATGGGGAGTCCCATGCTGAGCTACCAACCTCACCAGGCCCTTACAGCACACGGGGAGGTGGGACACAATTCAGAACTTTATTCAGCAACCTGTGTTTTCACAGCTGGACAGGCACAGGCCTCTCACATGCCAAGGAAGGAATTGATGCTAGTGGAAATGTCCTCCTTGGGAGTGGGGGGGCATGATGTGCAGAACTGTTGCAGGTAGTCCTCCAGGCAGTGGCAGAGGTTGTGGGACAGCCTGGACTTGTCCTCTGCACTGTTATAGCTCAGGGTTCCAAACCTGGAACACAGGCATGCCCAGGGTACCAGCAGGATAGTCGGGAGCACATGTGTGCCCAGGGCACCAGGAGGTTCAGAAGCAGCAGGGCATAGTGGCTCAGGCAACTCTTCACCTGCACGAGCAGCTCATTGTGCCCTGCCTGGGATACACGCAGCAGAGGCATGCTTGGGGCACAGCAGCGGTATGGGTGGGGGCTGGCTCTGTGGCACCTCCCTAGAAAGGCCCTCAGTGGGGAGGGTGGGACACAGCCAGCTCCTCACCCTAGTTTCCTGGGAGCCCTGCATGCCCTGAGCCCAGGCACTATGGGCAGGGTGACAGCTTGCCAGAGTGGTTGGCCTGCAGGGAGAGAGAAGGGGAAGAAGCAGGGTCTGGATCCAGTGGCCTGGCCTGTCCAGCCCTGGGAAGGGGGTGGAGGAGGCAAGCTGCCTGTGGCCAAAGGGAAACGGGGGGCTTGAGTGGCAGCCACCTGGGACTGGGCCTGCCCAGTCCAATTATCATGCTCGCTGAGACCGGTGTGTGGCCAATCTCTGATCCGAGACTGGGCAGTGCATGGCCCATGGTGCAGAGCATCTTATCTCTGAAATGTTGAAAACTCTTACAAAAGGTTTCTACCTCTTGTCTCTGCAGGGCCAACATCTGGATGCTGGGGAGAGGCCACCAGCCCCAGTCTGCATGTGGGCTCTGGTTTGCTTTCACTTTTTGCTGGAGCCATTCAGATGTGCTGGCTGTGCCAGCAGCACACCAGAGACTGGATGATTCTCCTGCTCCATCAGCTGCTGGTAGTGGCAGAGGTGCAGGAGCAGGTATGGGAGCAGGTCTGGTGGGCAGAGGACATTGGCTGGATGGAGACATGGGCCTGGGTGCAGTGGGACCCCTGGGACCACATGGAGGTCCTGGAGCAGGAATGCCTGGAGCTGCTCTGGCAGCAGGGAGATTCTGTCTGCCAGCACATGGGCACCCTCCTGGACCTGATGGCCATGTCCATGTTCCACACTGCCCTAGCCTATGGCCCTACAGGGTCCCTGGGTCCCACCCATAACCCTGCAGCAGGCCCCCACCTGGCCCTGGGAGGAGGTCCTTGGGTGCCTCCTTCCTGGCAAATTCCTTGGCCTGGCCCCCGATCCAGACCTGCCACCACCTGCCTGGGGCTGGACCCACCATTTGTTCCCATACCACATGGCTCAAGACCCAGCCATGCATGAAGCCACCACCTGCTGGGGTCACTGTGGCCCCTAGACCCATAGGTTAACAGGGGTTAGGGTGTTGAGCACTTGCCTCTCTGTCCCCAGCCCCCCGCCCCTTGGGATCCTTCCATTCTGGTCTTGAACACCCAAAATATTGTAAATAGTTTTCCATGTGTATATAGTTTTCCATTTATAAGTAGGTTTTATATTGCTGGGTTTTACCCGTGTGTGTCCAGAGAGTGGTGCTGGGGGGTGGGCAGGGTGTGTGTGGATGATGGAGCAGGCAGGCTCGAGCGGGGAGTTCAGGGGGAAGGGGTTGGTCAGGGCCTCCCACACCTGGTGCCCTGGCACCTATTGGTGGGTACATGACTCTGCTGGGGCCTGGGGGGAGGGCATTGCTAGGGTCAGATTGGCCAGCTCCATGGCCAGCAGGAGCACCGGTCATCACTGGCAGGGGCCAGGCTGGAGCAGCGGGGCACTGAGAGTTCTTGGCAGGGGAAGGGGTGGGGCAGGGTCTGGAGCAACCCTGGCATTGGAGGCAGGGTGGGAAAGGAGGGAGTTGCTGCTTGCTGCCCCTGCACTGGGCATGCAGATCCTGGGCAGGGAAGGGGCTGGCCAAGGATCAACATTGCCAAGATGGCCTCCAGGTGCTGGCAGCTGGGTCTTGCTTCAATATGGCTGCTAAGTGCTAGCAGCCATGTGACTAGAGGCTGGCACTTTCCCCAGTGGCCACAGGGGTACATGGCAGGACTGGATGGACTTGGGACTAACTTTAGTCCCAAGTCCCTGCATATGTAGACACCTGTGAAAAATCACTTAATGCACATTAGCTTGATGCATATTAACATTAGTCATACTTATTTTCACATGTAGATGCACCTGTTGTTACTTAGTGTCTTTACTTCGTCCACCTCTTGTTTTTTTCTTATGAAAACTCTAAGGTCTAGATCCTTAGCCAAGCTACTCAGGTATTAACTTCCACTGAGTTAAGTAGGATCCAAGGATCTAATTTCATCAGAGTTAGATCCCTAAATACATTTGGGTATCTGGGTCTATCTGTCTCTGTGTTCATTTTATTCTGTGACTGCTGAATACTTAGCACAATTGGGCCATGGTCTATCACTGTAGCCCCTAGCCTCCATTACAATACAAGTATAGTGATAAAATTGTCAAAAGAAAATGAATTGTAATCTGCCTAAATCTGAAATGAGACTGACATTTCCCACTTTTTTTTACAATAATTGTTTTCCTTGTGTAAAATTTGTGGGGAAAAACAAGATTATAGTAATTCCATATATTCTACTAGGAATATTACACTATTATACAGCTTTGATCTTCCCAATATTTTGCATTTCATAAGCAGTTTTACCCCTTTGCAATAAATTAGTGAAACTGTATATAGAGGGGGAAGAAAAATGGCTAGCTTGTCTAATTACCGGAACCTGGAAAGGTCGGAGTAGTGCAACACTTTAAATAGAAGGACATAACGTTTAATCTCTGATTATAACAAGAAAATAAAATGGCACAGATTTACCCTCCTCTTGTGACAGTCATTGTAATAAGGATGAGAAAATTCATGAGCATCACCCATTCTCATTAAAGCATACAAACGTGTGGCCTTTTGTGAATGCAGTTTTCTGGTATATTTACACACCATTACATCAGCCATTATATATCATTTGAATGCAAAGTTCAACATAGAGATCATTACTATTATAACATGGCAGGAGGATGATCATTAAACAGAAAGTTTCGGGACAAACATTTTCTTATTCTCTTCCCCTTTTTAAAATCCATCACTCCCTGGAGTGTAATAAGAGCTGTGGTAGCAATGAATCATGGTCTTATAGAAGATGTGTTAACATAGGACTATATATAAGTCTATAGCTGTATTTATGTAATACTTAGGTTATGAGGAAATGAGGAAAATGCAGTAAAGTTGTTACTCTGGGTCAAATCATCCCTATGCAGAAATTGCCTATGTGTTAGGCCTGGTAACATTCCTCTTGTAGGGTTTCCCCTGGTTTCATTCCCTTGGTAGAATGGTATTTGTTTCCCAACCTGTAATAAGAAAGGGGGTGATTCATTGTCATAAAAACCAACATATCTGGTGAATTCCATAGAGATTTTCCACTCTGGTGTCTCTGCTCTTCAGATTCCCTTTGCTGACTCCATGGTACTATTGGTGGAAGATGAGATAAAGCCTTAATTATCAGCTGTTCTAAACTGGTAAATAGTCTCCTGTGTATTGTACTGCTCAAATACCAAGGGCTCATTTGTTAACATTCTTTATTGTCTGCAGCAGGGTGATGCCTTGAGGCTTCAGACAGGAATCAGATCCTCAGAGTGTTAGGCACATGTTAAAATAAAAAAGATCCCTCAGAGGTTAGAGCCCAAGTATGTGACAGGAATTGATGGAGGAAAGTAGAGAGCCAGGGAAAAGTGAAACTGTACACCTGTTCTCTGGTTTCAGATTATTGGTAACTTCTACTGAAGAACTGGACTGTGAAAAAATTTATAGTTTGTTAGGAGAATAACTATATCAGAACATACAAGTCAGTTCAATTTCTCCTTTCCATCTGCTCAATTGGATATTGCTTTTTCCATAATGGGTACTCTACATTGTTATAGCCATAGTTATCTGAAACAAATAAAGGAAATTATGAAAA
This sequence comes from Crocodylus porosus, assembly GCF_001723895.1. NCBI lineage: Eukaryota > Metazoa > Chordata > Crocodylia > Crocodylidae > Crocodylus > Crocodylus porosus. Next base: position 60,359,540 of record NW_017728948.1, read on the forward strand.
TGGCAAAGCAGTGAACATGTCTTGTGGCTCAGAGAATATTTTAACATTTCATACATGAGAGAAAGAAGACAGAGGCTACATTTTCATTTTTTTAACATGGTAAAGTTATGGTTATAGTAGAAATTGAGACCTCCCCTTTAGAATTCATATTTTTTGCTGAATTGTATCTGAAAATAAAGCACAGAAACATTCTGTGATTCTATCTTACGGAGATAGATTAAGAATGATAAGTGATTTGTACAGAAAGAGAGCTTTTAAAATGTATAAAATGTCTTTATTACATTATTTAGATTCTTACTTCTAAAAGTTCAACCCACAGATTATTCTCTTTGCGTTAGAAAATCTTGAATTACTAAAGGCTTCTAAGTAGTTCTATAGAAATAATAGGTAAAAACTTTTCTGTCTAAAACAAAACAATTCATCATGGTAGAGATATCTTTTTGTAATCATGTAAAAAGTGTATCTTATTAAGGTGCACTTTATTGTAAAGGCTGTTTTAAGGAGTCATGTATCTGTTTTAGAAAACACAAGACATTTGCATCTTTCTCTATTAAAGTGCCTTTTAGGTGAAAATTATGCCTGTGACAATTAAAGGAATGGGAACAATTGATACTTCTGGTTATAACAGAACATTTTACCAGTGCCTGCGGCCATTAAATTACAGAATATGATCATATCCTAAGAAGTGGGACTAATCAGTACATGGATTGGGTACCTCCAAGGATTTCCAAGATGCTGCAGAAAATGTGGCCGGTTATTCAGAAGATGGCAGTCTTTCCTTTGATTTTACTACTGAGCTGGGTAACTGCCTCAGTCATGTTAAAGAGTACTGTCTCCCAGATAAAGTATAAAATCAAAAAGTAGGATGTAAATCTCATGTCATGTTTGCAGTCCATCTTTCCATCTTTTTGGATGGTTAAAAAGTGATGGCACCTTTCTCTGGGATGATGATACTATCACAGTCCATGGCTCTTTGAGATTTCCACCCATGTATGTCACCTCTAAGGTTGAGGAATATTGCTGTTTATTGAGACAGACAAACAGTATGAAATTATCCATATAACAGATGTCTAACATATGTAGGCTGGATCCACAGGTCGTCTGTTATGTACAGCATTTGTATTATTTAGTGCATACCTCCTAGGTATAGAGGCAGAGTAGAATTGCTTAGATTGAGCATTGGATGAAGATTTGCTTCTTTGACAGAAGAATTTCTACAAATATAACTGAACTTGCTTCTCACAAGTTGTAAAACATGTTCCAAAGGGGAAAACTTGCAACACAGACAGAAGTGATAAGCAAGCACATTCAGTTAACTTTAATGCAGTGGGTCTGGAAGTGGCTTTATTGATGTCAGTTACCAAAAGTCACAGAATCTTTCCCAATAAGATATGCAGAGGAAACCAAGAAAAATAGCAATATGTTTAGGATTTCTTTTTGAAGTAAAGAAGTTCATTCCTTGCTATCAACTGTATTTATGTGTTACAATTGCTTTTTATGGCTGCAGTTCACTGTGAAATACTCTTTGTGTATGTGTGTATGCAGATGTGTTCTTGTTAGCAAGTCTCTATAATTAAATTTGCTGCAGATATATACTTAAATCAGGACTAGAATTCTTCTGTTTCATAATTTAATTGTAGAATTTAGTCTCTAAAGTTGCCATAATGATCCTTCGTAAGGCAATTGAATTGTCCATGCAGAACTTTAATAAAATAGTTAATAACATTTACAGAGAAAATATAAAAACCTTACTTTTTAACATTTTTTAAAAATGCCCCAAATCCCTCTAATTTAAAAAGAAAAACAAATCTGGAACACGTTTCCATGGAGTTCCAAACTTTCCAGATGCTGAGACACAAAATTGCAGATGTAAATTACACCTTCATTTTTAAAATTGAATAGACAAAGGATTGCTTGTTTTAATCAGAAGGTCTATTGATGCCCTTGTTTTCAGTAAAAAACCAAAAATGGCCATTATAAAAAGTATTTTCCATTGAAGCTCTGATTTTTCTCAACATTTTTTTACAAGCTTTCTTGGATGCACCCACTGTACTGTAGACCTTCCTGTAGGGAATGGAGGAGACTGGCTGGGAAATAGGCGGTAGGGACTAGGGCTGTGCAAAATGGCACCATATCATTTCAACTTTCATTTTGACATTTTGATGGGACAGTGTTTTGCTTTGAGTTTCATTTATTTCTGATGCACCGTTCTATTTTGACGGGACAGTGTTTTGCTTTGAGTTTCATTTATTTTTGATGCACCGTTCTGTTTCGTTTTGTCAAAACTGTTTCGCAGTTTTGATGCTGTTCTGATGTTTCACCCATAGGCTATAATGGGAAATAATGAAACTGCCTATAACTTTGTCATTTCTTGCCTGATTCATATGAAACTTGCAGGGATGGTAGCCCCTTCTAAAGCCATGAAGTCTGCCACGTTTCAAAGAGGTAGGTGCAGGGGGTTCTGGGAAACTGCACCTTAAGCTGCTGACAAGCAAAATTCGTGATGTGTGACTGTTTGTGTATATTAAGGCTGTTTTTCCATCCCTCCCCCAGAGCACTGGGATTGGAAGGGACCTCAGGGAAGGATCACAGTCACTGGCCAGCTACACATGTCAATATCAGAGTAGTCCTTACCCCCTTCCAGAGCAAATAGAGATTAGAGCATTGGGATTTCATCTAATTTAAGCATCTGAGAGGACTTTCATTAGGAACCTGATTTTGCACCATTCAAATCAGTAGGAAGTTTTCCACTGATTTCAGTGGAAGTTTGATAAAGCCCTAAGGGATTTTTTTTCCTTCTGTGTATGATGGGTAGAGAATCACAACATGCCCAAACAATCACTGCAATTCTGTACACCTGAAAGAACACAGTTCCCACCATTCTAGCTGTTTTATTTTGCCTGGTAATGATTTCATGATATACAAGAACTCTCCATGAGGGAATTGTAGTAATAGATTTGTATTGGAGAACTTCATGCTGGGACCAAATTAAAAGCTGTCGGGCCAATAAGGGACAAAGTAATCTATATGATAAATGACTAAAAAGAAAGATAAGATTTTCAGATTGAACTTGTTTTTTGCACTTGTGTTTTTTTACAGTCTTTCACAATTCATAAACTCTTTGCTGTATTACATGGTAATTTTTAAATTTATTTTCAAGTGGGTATCAGACTAACTTTGGTCAGGTGTTTTTTTGTTTTGCTATTACCTAATTTAATTTTAATGTGTCAGATTACGTGGAGTAGTTTCAAGCTAATGGCAATGGAAGATCTAGATTACAGATGGCTTGGAGTAAGGAAGCTGTATGTGAGCAAGGATGAGAAGCATCTAGCACCATGAAGTGGTGTTGGTTATGGAATTTATTGCAACAGGGAGTATCTTAAAGTCTGTAATTTTGCTATTGCTTTATTTGAAATATAGGCATTTAAAAATGTCAAATCCATCATCTAATCAGAAGGAGATAAAGAAAAAACAATAAAAAAGCTTTGGTTTCCTACTATAAGCAAAGCTACTTTGCACAGTGTGCTGCTCTGTAATATCCCGTCTTGTTTTCACTTTGTCTGTGGCATTTCTTATTTAATACAAAGGTAATAAAATTAACCTGGAGAAGAAGCAGAGAGGTTACTGGAGGCCTGTGCACAGTGGTATGAGAGGGCACATGTATGGAAACGCACCCAGTTTCCCAAGAGCTGAATACCTACTGTGCCCCTAAATTCAGAAATATTACGACCTGGATCTGTGCTCTGAGTGGTAGGATTGTGGCAGGGTTTGGCTTCAACAACACAATGTGTGGGCAAGCAATGACAACAGCTGCCATTTTGGCTAGGGACAGATGCTCAAAAAGCATGAGCCTGAATTGATTCAATCTTTGTAGGTTAGTCTAACCTGGCTAATCTAAATCAGTTTGTAACCCAGAGAAACACCCCAGAAATGCAGGCACATGCCTGCAGTAGCTCAGACTATAAGCCAGGGATCACCAGAACAGCCCTCCCTTTGCTTCCACAGGGAAGAGCTGAGCGGGGCGTGGCCAGACCTGTACAGGACACTCTGATAATAATAATAATCTGCCACTCCAAAGCAGCTCAGCTGGGCATGTTTATCATTCCTAACTCAGTATTTATCAACTCATTGAGAAAACAAAGCCTCTCTCCATTAACTAATGGAGCTCTTCTTAAATAAGTCTTTCAAGTAATGACATTACACTACCTGTTAATTAGCTCCAAAAAGCCTGTCTGCCTCTGTCCTCTCCCACAGCATGGACTGTAGCCAGCGTGTGGTCTGCTAGCTAATGTGGAGGTGTCTGCGTAAGGCAGAGTGGCAGGGGAGAATAATCCATACTTAGCATGGAGAAGGCAGAGAGCATGCTGGGATGCTGGGGGAGTCTGGTTTAACTTAAACCAGCAAGGGGTATGGGACATACATTGAATAAACTGGTTTTGAGCCAAATCAGTTAAGTCTGATAGTATATTCAACCAGGTTTAGCTCAGACCAGTTTGAGCCATTTTCAAACTGGTTTATGTGCACTGAATGTCTGTTCTGTTACACGTTTAAACCAGTTTCTGATCACTTCAACCAGTTTATGTGTAATGTTAGTCCCTAGTCTTTATGATCCTTTAAATGGGCAACCTGTTCAGCCACCCTCACTATCCTACTGCCCACACTACTGAACTTTTTGCAGAATCTGGCAACTTATTCTGGAAAGCTGAGTTGCTCTCCAGAAAAACTAAGCCACAGAGGTTGGGAGAAAGACATGGAGTGGGGCTGGTGACCCCAAGTACAGAAATTGCATGCATGTGCATAAACTCATAGTGAGATTTTGGGACCTCATGTAAAGCTGCCTGACAAGAACAGTTTATGGAATAGAATGGTGGATCTGAAATAGAGTATATCCTGTCAATTAGTTGATGTTTTCAAGATTTTGAAGGTAGGTGGCATGAACATATCGTATGTTTTGGCCAAATGCTTTAATTCTGATTTCAGGTCCTGATGCAAGTAAGGTCTCCTATGAAAAGATTGGCCTCTGCTCATGTAGAAAAAGGAAGTCAGCTGCCTCTGCAGCACTGCTCCTCTTTCTCTTTAATTCTGCTGGGGGTACCAAAAGTTCCTTGCTGTGAGAGCCCACCTGTCTGGCCATTTTTATGGTCTGGCCTTCACAAGCAGAGATTTTGTCCCTGACTCTCGTTTCAGTAGGGTGTTTAAGAAAGCCTGAATATTCATAATGAATTTTTGCATCTTATCCACTTTAATTTTAATGCTGTGTATCTCTCTAGTCATGCCCAGTATCACAGAGGCCAAGTCCTCTGTCTTTTCTTCAGATCTTACTTCTGAGGCCAGAGATCTGGGAAGTCAAAGCGTTCCCTGATCCCTATGGTTTTTTGATAGCTCCTCGTAATGGAGGGGAGTAAGAGTCTGTCAGCCATATGAATGTAAAATAGTTCCAAGTACATTTTTAATTAAGAGCTTGAAGTATTTAAAAAACTAAAAGTAGTACATATAGTACTAAATGTAATAAATATAGCAAAATAGTAGAAGCCTTTTAGACTTACATCTGCTTTTCTTCAGAGTGACCTGTGGTTCCACAATGAGAATATTTTAAGGGCAGCTTCTTATGGGACCATGGGAATCCTTATTATTGAAGCTTCAGTTAGCTAGGCTGTGAAGGAACAGGGCCAGAGTATTGCAAAGCCATACGACTGCTATGTGGATTACCCTCTGACCCTGAGTATTGCAGGGTATTTGTAGATTTTTAAGCTTTCATCCAGAGCAAAAGAGTGAGGGGAACCTACCATCTTGAGGGAACAATGTAGAGAAACTCCTCAAGGGAAACATTCCTGGATCTTATATGGTAAGGCTTGCACACAAATACAACTGGCTTTAACACTTTAGTCTGCTCCAGTGCAATATCGTTGACTTAAATGGGAATTCTGTCTGACTAAGGATTGGCTAAATGGGCAGGTCCAGGGGGCTGGATTGGTTATTTTATGTAACTAATAGTTCTTTTATTACAAACATGATGCGGAGCACCTGAGACATCATTTCCAGGTATGCATCTGTGCTTTCAGTTGTACTTTATATAATTATACCTTCTACTAAGAGACTTGAAAAAAAAATAAAATCACAGCAAAAATGAGTGCAGCTGGAAAATTATACATTTCCCACTAAACATTTCCCACTAAACAGAAAGCCATGCTATCAGAGTACTCTCTATTAGGATCTGTATATTTTGCACTAGAGAAAGATAAGGCATGGGGGGAAAAAGGAACACGAGTTTAAATTAGAATTGATATCAGATGCAACGATTAAGTATTGACAATTTTTCAACCTTGGAATGGTTCTCATTTGCAGCTGCAAGGCACTATACAGCAGCTTTTGTATTTACGAGCACTTGGTGAGTACTCTGACAGGTTTATTATTTGTTGGCTTTCTCCAGCATTGCACAGTAAAAATTGTTTTCAAAGAGTATTCAAAAGTGTAACTGGCTGCCACTGTATCAAGCCCAATCAATCCACCAATGTATTCCACGTTCTTGATTGATAACTGGCTCAGCAGTTTGGCATTTCAGGGAAGGCGTGGAAGGAGAGCAGGTCTCAATGGTCATTAATCCTTTTTCTTCAAGCCTCCCTCGGGCAGCTGCTTGCGCCATTATCCACATTTCTTACTGCTGATTTCCACAATCCCATGGCTGCTCAAACCACCACAAATTCACCACTGTCCCTTTCACTCACCATAGCCCTTTCATCATACCGGGCTCAGAAGCTCTTGCTGGGCGGTTAATAGCCAGGGGGAACTTCTTTTTTTAACTGCACCATTAATTTGGTTTCCTACCTCAGCCTTTTTTCAAATTTTGTGTTTTTCTGCCTAATGTACAGGAATATGAGGGTGCTGACGTACCCCTTTCTCTTTTGAGTTTGATTCTTTGTGATTAGGCTGTGGATGCTGGGTTTCATGTGGTAAACAAGGAATAGATTCTGTCTATTGAGTATTTCACTGCCAAATGATCCCATTATTCTTGATGTTTCACCTGTTGTGATCTGAGTTAGCACAGCACTGAATAAACTAACTTTGCTGTCAGAGAGATAGGAGCTTTATTTATTTAAATGCTGTGAAAATGTGAAAAAGCTCAAAGTAGGCTGGCTGAAATGTCAGGACTCATTAAGCCAAATCAACCCCAATGGAAAAAAAAAATAAAACCAACCTAGAATCAGTCACTGTAAGTAGCAGATATCTATAATTAATTGGAAGTTGAAACTTTGAAGGAGAAGTAAAAAGCTTTTCTTTAAGGTTTCCCTGTGTCTGCAGCATTACACAGAGGACACCAAAGGTTCCAGATTGGCTATAAAGCTTCAGGTTTGAGTGTCCACAGAGGATGCAGTATAAACTTTGTCTTTGGCCAGCAGGCTGTTATTGTGCATTGCCTTGCTGCTGTGAGTACTGTTTTGTGTGTGTGTATAATATATATATGCTAAGCACAAATGTCTCCTCCATCTGTCTTCTAAAGAGTAAAGCATCTTGGTCAGCTCTGTTCCATATTATCTTAAATGCTCTCAGATTGGGAGTCAGAACCCAATGTTAGGAAAGAGTGAGACACTCAAGCAATGGAAAAAATGTCAAATGCCTATACAGTATAAACACAGCTTAAAAATGGAGCAGGGATAAGACGGCAAAAAACACTGAAATAATGAAAGCAAAATAAAATACATTAAGAAATTAAATGCATCCAGGACCCATACCCATACCTCCCCCAGCCTCTGTTGATTACTAATTGAGCAATTCTTTACTCATGTGAGTAGCCTCACTGGCATCAATAGGAATAGTCTAGTTTATTTATCCGTAAGAGTTTTCAGGGTCAGGACCACATACCCTAAGAGATCCTGATTTTAGCATTTGACTGATCAAGATATTAAGACTTGAGAAGAGGGACTAATCAGTAGAAAGTAGAAAAGTTACTACCTTTTATAAGGAGGTTTTCTGGTGGAAAATTTTGTACTGTATCAATTTGGGCATGAGATTTTTAACAAAGATTGTTGGAATAATATGTGCAACTGAGCTTTGAATGACAAAGCTTAGCATCTGTGATGAGTGAGTGCTATTCTTCTTGCCTATGGAAAATGCACCTAAATGAGGGACTTACAGAAAGCATAGTATCCCCAAGCCTACTTTGGGTGCATCTACATGTTCATTAATGTGCAATGCCTACTGTGCATGAAATTTAGTACTTGCAAAAGGAAGTACTAAATAAATGCACAGTAGGCTTCTCTACCCTGCATTAATGTGATCGCATACTTTTTTCATGACAGTTAATACTCAGTAGACTAATACTACTGTGCATTAGCCTGATAGCATGGCTTTTGCAGTGACGCTGTAATGCATAGTCAGGCAGTAAGTATTTCATGTAGATACACCCAGCGTTGAGTAAACTGAACCTGGAGAACAGGCCAGAAGATGGCTATGTCTAGTAGGGGAAGAGGCACTGCAATGGCATGCTGGGAATCTGGTTGACCACATTCCTTTTGTAGATTCTGCCAACTGTATTCCTCTGAAGACCAGAATGAAAAAGATGAGTGGTTTATTTTTGGGCACTGTAAACCAGCAGTTAGCACTTACCTGGGGAAATTTGTGATTCAGAGCCTGCTTTTTCTCCTATGATTGTCTTAAGGGGTGCATATGCTATCTGAATGAATCCAGTCTCTTAATTCTTTATCTTGGTAAAAAAATATTTTTTATCTTTCAAAATTTTGCCTGAGTCATTCTTACACACAGACTCTCTAGTTAGTGAGCCCTCATGCCCTAGAATAAATTAGGAATGTTATGTTCCATCTGAATTTTTTAGTGAGACTATATAAACTGTGGGGATGAGGTAGGGGGGCACCCTTGGTGATTACCTTAATTGCTCAGGGTGGGTTGCAAGTCAAGGAGGGAGGATATATTTAACTACATCAGAGGGTCATTTTTTTTAAATGCTGGATTTAAATTAATTCATGTCCTGCTGTGATAAAATATATTAAACTGCAGAGTCCTCATCTTATATATGGAACTATTCCCAATTCTTACCATTTAAGTGTCAGACTATAGCCTGGTCTGTGGAATAGCAGAAGGGCATAAGGGGAATTTAATATTTACATTGGCTAGTGGTAACTAGCTGAAAAGCCCCATGGTTATTGTACATTTATTTCTGGTTGTTGAACTGTTAGGATTATCTGCTGAATATCAGTGTATGCACTATTTATAAAAGCTGGTAGTACTTCCAAGTTAATCAAACCTATCTACTTGGAACAGGACAATGTATTACATTTTTTAACCCTAAAGAGTTTATATAATGACTAGATTTAGGTTACATTATAGATAGAAAATAACTTTGAGAGAATCAGTTTCCACTGATGGAGCTGAATTTGATAGAGTTGAAATGCCATTCACTTGCAGCTTCTAGCAGTGCTTATAGCTCTAGGTTTTCTATAACCAATTTAAACAGTTTGAATAAAATTCCCTATCTTTAAAATATATGAAATAGCATTTGGATTGAGAAAGGGGTGAATAAGGACTCATTTAAATTAAAAAAACCCTTAAGCAGTTTCTTTTCAGTTGCTGGCTCGTTAAATGACAGTGTTTATGCAAAGAAAATCAAATGGTTTTACATCAGTGGAAAACAAACAAAACATCTCCCCGGCTTGAAACTCTTCTCAACGGCATCTGGAGTCCATGTAGGCTTCTAATTACCAAGGAGTCATTTATAATAATAAAACTAAGTACTCATCTAGCAGTTTTCATCTTAGGATCAAATACTGCTTTCCAAAGGAGGATATTTGTCTTTATTCTAATTCATAGCTGGGGCAAATGAGAAACAGAGAAGTTAAAAGATTATACCGAAATTAACCAAATGAGTGACAGAACTCAGTATAGTATTCCCAGTGTATTCCTAAAAGAATTGGAAAGATGATACACACACAAAAATATTCCATGTATTGTTGCAATGAAGGTTTGTTCAGTTTTCAAATTCAAGTTTCCCTGTTCATATCTTCCTCTTCCATTCTCTTCTGAATGAGCACATCTACATGTGCGCCCTACTGCGCAGTCATTTAGTACTTGCTTTAGTATTTACTAAATGCACTTGGTACTTGCTTTAGCAAGTACTAAATGACTGTGCAGTACCCACTGGTTCTGCACAGTCCTGGCAGCACACAGATTGTTTCTGACCTACAGTGCAGTAGCAGTGGCATAGCTGTGTCGCCATGGCTCGTCACTACGGTGATGTAGTGTCTCGTAGATGTAGTGTCTCATATAGATACGGTTAATGTAACACAACTACAGTTGCCAGACCCTGCTCTAAAATCTTTGCATACTAAATTGTATGCTCCTTAATTGTAACCTTAGATTGCCAGATATTTAGGAGCTAATAGGACTTAATAACACTTCTCGGTCAGCTCTGTTCATTGTTCTCTAGCTGCATCTATGGGATTCTGAGGGCATAAATACACTTTTAAAACATTTTGGAGTATCCTAGTAACAACTTTAAAATTTTCATTGAAATGCAGCTGCACTTGAATACAGACAGAAATAAATGAAGAATGGAATGTTTTGAGCATCTCTACTCATACTGAAAATACTGATAAGGACGTTGAAGAACCACAGTATCATAGTAATAAAAAATTGCCAGAGTTCAAGCTGAGAAAGGGTCTTTAAAAAAATCTCATTTATTTTACTTAAACATTCCAGAGTATTCTGGCTTTTCTGTTTGGCAAAATTTTCCAATCAATTGGTTGGGTGACTTTGAATCAATATAGCTTTGTTTTGTCCCATTATCATGAAAAAAGAAAGACACCCTCATCTGACAATTCTCACATTTATACAGCACTAAGCAAAACAGAGAGAGATCTTTGGCTTTAGTATTATGAATTTAAGGACATTCTGGGTTAAAAAAATGCTTTTGAATACCTTTTGTATTGATGTTTTTTATTATATTCTACTCACGAAACTGAAGATTTTTTTGTTGAGAGGAAAACTGTACGGAAAGGCTGGAAAATAATACTGAACTGCTTAGAGGGATTTCAAGAACATTAAGTGACAAATGTAATGCAATTGCATTTCATTTTATTTATTTTTTACATTTTGCATTTAATTCAGACTTTACCTTTACAAAGATTTGCTTCAGATGAAAACAGAATCTTGAGGAAGATTTTATATGATATAAACTCAAATTTGCATGTACAAATGCTGCCATATAAAAATAAGACAGCAACTGCAAAATATAAGTATTGTCTGATGAATGACTTTTATTAAGAAATCAGTTTAAATAATGATTATGCTAGTTGAGGCTAGCAGGGGAAGTAAAAATGCAGATCACAAAGACCTTAAATGCTTCATTGAATTAAGACAATGGGACAATGCGCATCTCTGATGGAGGTGTATGTCTATATGTGTTTGTGTGTGTGTGTACATATATAGGAGAATGACTGTATTTTAAGTAGTAAGGGGTAATGTATAGTGGCCCAGGAAAAATAGAGGAGACAAGGATTTTTGAGGGTGATATTTTTTCTTGGACAGACATAGCTCCTTCTCAATTATACAGGTAGTTCAATAAAAGGTAGATGTAGTCTGAAGTCAGATAGAAGGCAGAATAGATTTGTACGTTATAGACTAACCAATATAATAATATATAATACAACATGAGTTTCTGTGAGCCCAAGCTTATTTCTTCAGAAGCTGTGAAAGGACATGCATAGAGCAGTGAATAAAATGGAGAGTTTTCCCATGCACAAGGAAACACTGAGGTCTTCAGTCATGGGCTGAATATCCTGGCTAACAGGAAAAGAGGCAATAGGCCCTGACTGAAAGATTAGAGGCAGGGGTTGTCTTCTAATCTGTTGAGCTGAGTAAAAGCCACATTGGTGGGTTTAAAATGCCAGGTAAAAACCAGATGATTGTCCTAAGAGTCTCTTTTAATGGCGCATTCTTATATCTCTGTTCATATATGTAAATATGGTTACCAATTTCTTCTTTCTTCTTATTTTTGCTTTTGTTTTTGTAATAAATCTTTTTGTTATCTCTTGTAACTTATTGTCAGGGTAAGTGTGATTTCAGTGCACTTCATCTTATAGACAGGTCTCTTCCTGAAGCAGAGATTTATCTTTTCTGAGTGCATGGCCAGACGCAGGTGTGATTCTTCTAGCTGGAAAAATCCCCTCTGCTAAGAACTGGCAAGACCTGGATGAGACAGCTAAGGCTGAGGCACCACAAGACAAGAAACTCTCTCAGTTGGTTCTCAGTGATCAAGAAGCAGAGGGGTTTGGGACTGAAAGGCACTCCTGCAGGTATGAAAATACCCCAGGACATAGGCAACTGGTAGGGGAGCGTTGGCGGGCACCGGTGACAACTTCTGCGGGTGCTTGCTAGCCCCCATTCCTACTGCCGGCAGCTTCTGCGGGTGCTCACCAGCCCTGTCCCTGCTGCTGCCTCCAACTTCTGCAGATGCCACCCCCTGGACTTAGGAGGCACCAGTCACCCATGTCCCATGCCTCAAAGGTGTGCCTCACTGCATCGGGGTCAGAGCATGTCACACTGGTGTTCCTGTAGGAGCTGTTGCTTTGTGGGACCTTCTGTCCAAAAAATGTACTAGTAATAAATACAATATATGAACTACTTGCTATATGAATGCCACAGTGACATAATTCTGGTGTTCTGCATACAGGGGTAGATTCAAAGGGGGTGCAGACCACACTGTTGGAGAAGCATCTGGAGACCTTTTAAGTTCCTGAAACAGGTAAGAATTCCCCCTCTCCCTTCCCCTTCATACTCCTTTCCCATCCCCTGCTTCTGCCACTTTTCCCTGCTGACTTGGGGTGAGAGGAGCACCAGAGCCACTCCTATCCCAGTCCACCTAGGCTGTGAGGGGGGAGCTGGGCTCAGTCTGTGGCCAAGGTGGCAGCATCTGGCAGGTTTCCCTGCCCTGCCTGATTCCTCCTAGGTGTTCCCTATCAATCTGAGAGCAGGCACAGGGACAAAGAACTGGCTGGAGGGGGGCAGGAACAGCTCGCAAGCTCCTTCCATCCCTGTGTCAGCTGGGAACAGGGGGTGAAAGGCAGGTGGGAGACTGGGAGGGAATGGGAAAGGTGGAGATGTGAAGCTGAGCATGAGGGGGAAGGGAGAGGGTTCTGGAAGTGGGGTTGGGGGAAGATTCTCACCTGCTTCTGGGGGGAGCGAGGAGCAGAGGTGCAGCAACTCCTGCAGTACCAGTCTCTGTTCCCACACCCACCTTTACAAAATCCAGAATCTGCCCCGTATGCTTATATTGGAACCTGTTTGCTTTGGGATATGTGCTGTTTCATATTCAGTTATATGTTACTTAGCATAGCAGCAATTTCTACATAAAAGACTCATAACCAAATAAGACTGTTATATATTTGCTCCTTATTCACTGTATTGCAATGTAACATTTTAGAATTGACTCTTACTGTACTCCTGGGGTGATGTGTAGGGGGTGCACATCCACCCCTGAGTGTGGTGGTGCGATACTTGCTGGCTGCTGCCAATGCTGCTGGCAGTGTCTGTGGGTGGTCGCTGACCCCTGGTTGGCACTCACTGACCCTCCCGGCCCCCCTGCTGACAGCTCTGATGGCATCTGTGGGAGCTCCACGTTTACTGCTGCCGCACTCCTGCCACCGTGCTCCTGCTGCTGCTGTGCCCCCCCAGCCACCAGACGCACCCATTATTCATGCTGTGTTCTGCACATGCTTTAGTGAAAGTACATTTCCAATGCTGAAGGAATAGATGTGTGTACTTGTGCATTAATGATGTAGAAGCAAAACTATGAGTTATAGTACATGGTGGTGGATATATATCTTACTATCAAAATTAGGCCAACACTGCTTCTTATACACTTTTAATTTACTAAAATAATGGACTATTCTTTCTTTTGGGATTGCATTCCCATTATCCAGTCATCCTTCACATTCCTACTGTCTGGGTGCATCTACACAAGATGCCCACTGCACAGTGATTTAGTACTTGCATAACCAAGAGCTAAATGAGTATGCAGTTCAGTAGAGTCCTGACACAGTTGCCCAGTGATGCCTACTGCACTGTAGCTCATTACTACTGTGCAGTAGCTTGTTATTACTGTGCAGTAGCATGGCGTCAGAGTTCAGGCCTGGCGACACTACTGTGTAGTAATAATGAGCTATTGCACAGTAGTAATGAGTTACTGCTAAGTAAGCGTCTTGTGTACTGGTGGCCTCTGTCAACTTTCTTTTTTTCTGATGCCATCAGTCATTTTCACACTTGAGCCAACTGTTATTATTATAAGCAATTTGCTGTGTGTTGGGTGACCGGGAGTCATAAACAAAAGTACTTTCAGAGCATTTACTTTGGCAGCTAAGAGCTTTTGCATAAGGGTACTTTTCCATCCTGTGTTACTTCTATGGGACACTCACCTGAACTGTAGATCCTGCCTCTTTCTTTCAGTGAAAATTTGCATGAATCTAAAGGGGTGCTGCTTAAACTTCACTGTTTGGACTTGTTCTCTTGAATCCTCTCTGACTGCATTGTCTCAATAAGAGACAATCTGGCCTATTGTTTGACTTGCTTCTAAAAAGTGCATAAAGTTAAATAATTTTCTTCAACAACAGGAAATTGGAGAATTATGTTGGACTATAACGTTTTTTGAAATTAGAAGCTGCTGATCTGGATAAAAGTGAAAATCTCAGGGATTTTTCCTTTTTTTCCCCCTTTCTTTTTGTTTTTGATTCCCATTTTCTTATGTATATTGTATTGTAGCAACTTTATCACCTTGCATTTCAGTTGTTATGACTCTAATTTATTGTTCTAACTTATTTGTCTCAGCAGATTTTTTTTTTGTATACAGTGTGTCATGGGGGAAAGTTTGTGCACTAAAGAGTTTGCCTGCGTATAACTTAGTTTGAGCTTAGCTATTCTCACAATAATTATTCTGACCCCAATGTCATATTTTGAACTATTATCTGGCAATTATTTAGAAAACCTGTCTATATAGGACTTTTGAGTCTAATGTACCAGACTCTAACAATATTCAGTTATTCTGTATTGTTATGGTTGTAATTATGTAGCAGATGTACAACAAAATGAAGACTACTTTTAACCATGAACAATCCCATGTCACTTTTTGTGTGATTGGATAATGATTCTTACATTTGTGCCAAATACTAGCTCAGATATCTGAAGTTGGCTTATCAACATTCCCCTGGAGTTCAGTTCCATGTGCTATTTCCCTTCAATTCAGGTATAATCAAATGCCTTTTGACATCAACATGAATTTTTCTTTTGGCTTCAATGGTCACTGAATTACAGTGTTCCTGTTAAAAACTCTTGAGTGATATTATTCTGCACTGTTAAACTTCTCTTGCTTAACACCCTACAGTTTCTTCTAATTCATTTTAACCCTAGATTTCATTCTGGTTCTTGGACTTCATAATTGTCCACAGAAATACAGTGGAATTTAAATGCAACTATATATGGCAAGGTCAAATGCTAGTTTGAGAAAAGATTCAATATACAGGCAAAGTGAAACAGAAGACAGTGTGGATTGATTTGTGTAAATCAAGGAAGGATAAATAAAGGTTTCACACTGTGTCACTGATTGCAATATATTACAAAAACATTCTGCCATTATACTGTCCATATATTTTCACACTCGTTGGCTATTAATCATTCTCCATCATAGCCTTTAGCAGAACATATTTAGTAGAAAATAAGATATATTTGGCTATTCAGAAAATATCATCTGTAATTCCAAGCATAAGCTGCCATCTATTATAAAATTAAATGAAAGAATTTAATGGACTTTCTTCCCCATGGCACATTTGTCTGGGGCATTCCACTGTTCTATGCAGTTTGCAGTTGTAATGAAATGCCACATTGGAACAATCAAATCTGCTACAGCCAACTGAAGTCCCCGTGCAGCTTCTGTAAGCTTTTGTCAAACACTGTCTTATAACTTATCTGTGCTTCTTCCCATATGAACCTCCATACTAGGGAGAGAGTCTCCTTTTCTCTAATCTAGGCCTTTATTTTGTTATGGTTCACCAATTCTGTTGTGGCTATTGTCTGCATCCTGTATCAATTCAGACATTTTACAATCTTCTGATATATTTGGTAGCATTATCCAGGCCCAGGGCCATGAGAGTGACCTTTAACATACATTATATTTATGCAATAATGTCTCTCCATAGTACTGAACATAGAACCCAGCCCATTAGGTGTCCCCTTTTAACCCTTCTATGCAGCACAGGCTGACAAACTTCACATAAACAAACAGAAACACATCTGGGAAGTCTCATCCTCTGTTCACTTTCTCCTTGTGTAGTGTTGTTCTCCTAAGCATTTCCCTTTTTGTTTTCTAAAAGAATACCATCAGTTCCCACTGAATCCTAAGCATCTCATACAAACCATAATCTAAATTCTACATAAGACTTCCATCAACCGTCATGCAATACAGACCTAACACCCTAACCTGCCACAGGTAAAGCAGGGAACCATGGCAACTAATATTTTGCTTCTATAAAAAGTTGATAACATATGCTCAAGAAGCCCTGGGTCATGCTCCTCATTACAGAGGAAGGCAACTCCCGCCCCCCACAATCCATACCAATCTGACGATGGGGAAAAATTCCTTCCTGACTCCAAATATGGCAATTGGTCTAACCCTGAGTGGACAAGCAAGACCCTCTAGCCAGGAACCTCTGGCTTTGCTCCAAGCAGGAGAACTGGCACACCTCAGTCAAAGTCAACAGCCTTGGCTATAGCCAAAATCCAACATCTCTGGGAAGACTTAAAAACACCCTGACACATATAGAAGAAAGGGGGCGCAGGTTGTGGGGGCAACTAGGAAAGCCCAGATGCATGGGAAATACCCAGAGTAGAACACAGGCATGGCTATGCCTAGATCATCCCCAACCAGTGGCTGTCCAACCTATTCTTGAACACGTCCAGTGATGGAGAGTCCACAATTTACCCAGACAGTTTATTCCACTTCCTCACTATTGTAACAGTGAAGAAGCTTTTCTGGATATCCAATCTAAACTTACTTTGCTGAAACTTGAAACCATTGGTCTGTGTCTTCCTCTTTACAGGAAGAGAGAAAAGTTGCTTTCCCTTTTCTTTATGGCAGTCTTTCATGTATTTGCAGATGTCTTTCATGTCCCTTCTTAAGTCCCTTTTCTGCAAGTTGAATGTGTTTAGCTCATTCAGCCTCTCCTTGTATGAATTTCTTTCCAAGCCCTGGATCAACTTTGTAACTCACGTCTGGGCCCTCTCAAACTTTTCCATTTCATTTTTAAAATGTGAAGCCCAAAATTGCACACTGTATTCCAGATGAGGCCTAACCAGTGCTGAGTAGAGAGCCACTATCACTTACCATGTCTTGCACTGAATGTTTGTGTTGATGCATCCTAAAACTTCATTCTCTTTTTGAACTGCTGCATCCCACTGCAGACTCATACTGAGTTTGTGATCTACCAAGACTCCAAAGTCCTTTTCCATAGTGCTGCCATTTGGCCAGGTGTCACCCTTTTTATATTTGTGTTTTTTATTATTCCTCCCAAGTTGTAGCACCTTGCATTTGTCTGCACTGAAATTCATCCTGTTAGCTCTGGCCCAATTTTCCAAACTTAATATTTTTCTGAATTGGCCTCACATCTTCCAATGTGTTTGCCAGTTTGATGTTATTGACAAACTTTTTCAAGAATCTTTCTATGCCAGCATCCAAATATCTTCTTCAAGTCTTTCCCCTCCAGACTGTGCACTCAGTTGTTGATTATTGTCTGCTGTGGAACCTAGTTTAAAACCCTCCTTACTAGGTTGGCCACATGACATCCAAAGGTGCTCTTCCTGGTAGTATTGTTGGTGGCTATATGAACAAGCAAGAAGGGGTAGTGGTCTGAAGGATAATTGGACTTTGGCAGAATCTCTGTGACATCCTGAATTTGGGGCCAGAGAGGCACCACACCTCCCAAGCCCCCAAATCTGGATGGCAAATTGGTGCTTCTGTCCCCCATAGAAAGGAGTCAACAGCCTCCACCACTCCTCTCTTCCTTTTTGGTGCAGTGGTCCCAGAGCCCCTGTCTTTGGTACCTTGCACTTCATGCTGTCCAGGCTACTGTCTCCTCTACCTCTTCCTCATCAGTTCCATCACAAAGTGCTTGAAAGCAGTTGCTGACTTTGATCTGTTCCTCAGTCCTGGGGTCCCTCTTTTTTTGAGTAATCACATGTTGCCACCTCTCCTCATTGTCCTTTAGCCTTTCCAATACCAGCCTCTCATAATAACTCTTGTCCAAGTAGTCTTTCTGGTCCAGAATGCAATGCAGTATGGATACCTGTGCTTCTAATATGTGAATCTTCTCCTCCAGGCAGACACTAGCTTACACCTGTTACAGAAAAAGTGCTCTTGGCCTTCTGGGAGGAACACAAACATGGGACATCACACACAGATCACAACAGCTGACCCAGACTCCATTTTTACCTCCTTTGCTCCCTGGAGAAGACCTATGCTGTAAGAAGGGGGAAATTGCAGCATCCACAAATGCACCCACACACCAGAAGCAAGTGGTTTGGGATCATTTTGAGCTGGCAGATGATCCCACATATGCTATATGCCTGCATGGCTAAGCCAAAACCATCTGAAGTAAGGGAACAAAACACACTAGCATCATGGGGATACTGATACATCTCCTCAGGCACCACCCCTTGCCCTTGCTTCTCCTCAGCCTGGCACCAGTAGGAGTGTGCCCGAAGGGAAGTCCCCCTTTCACTCCAAAGCCTCCATCCCCCAAAGCAGAGGCAGGCCACCTTGGAACAGTGCGGGAAAGGTGGATGGAAAGGGAGGCATGTTGCAAGGATGAGCAAGATAATCCAGAGCATTGAGGAAATGCTTGCTGTCAATGACCAGCCCTTCTCCTTAGTTGAGCAGCCAGGGTTCAGGCAGCTCATGGCACTTGTGGTCCCATCCTACGAAATGCCCTCATATACCACCCTAAGCAGGGCAGTGGTGCCCTTCCTGTATGAGGCATGCAGGGAGTATTTGAGGGAGGAGCTGCACAAGGCAGGTCCACAGGTGGCCTTATGCTTCACCTCAGACCTCTGGAGCAGCCAGGGTGGAGATCATGCCTACCTCTCCCTCACAGGGCACTGATGTGACCAGTCAGGCTGTTGGTAGGCTCTCCTTCAACCAGAGGTGATGGATGAGTCCCACACAGCAACAGAGATCAGGGGGGCCATGAACCAGTTTTTGCAGGGGTGGCTCATTGGGCAGGGTGGTTCATGGTCACTGACAATGGGGCTAATATGGTCAAGGTGGTGCTTGTTGCCAACTTTGTTGGCATCCTCTGTGTGGCAAACAAGTTCCACATCATTGTCAGGGATGCCTTGGTGGGAGACAGTGCTGCCAGTGATGGCACTAGCACCACCAGCAAGCTCATTTCGAAGTGCAGGAAGATGGCAGGCTACTTCCACTGGAGCATCAAGGGGGCAAGATGCTGTGGGACAAACAAGCAGAGCTGAATATCTCACAGCACAAAATCATGCAGGATGTTGAAACTTGGTGGAACTTCACATACCTGATGATCAAGAGGCTGGTGGAGCAACAGAAGGCCACCCATGAGATGTCCTTGTTCAGGGAGATCAGGGTCAGAGGCCCCCTTAAGAAAACAGAATGGGATACCATATCCCAGATCTTGGTGGCCCTCAAGCCCTTCCTCAAGGCCACTAAGACCCTCCGCGCTGGTGATCCCCTCCTTAGCCAGATGATCTCTGTAGCGAGGGAACTTCAGAGCCAAATGGAGAGCTTCCAGGGGATCAGTGTTCATGGCTGGGGCAAGCCACCAGACATGCAGGCACTGGTAAGGTGGCTGAAGAAGGGCATTAGGCAGAACCTTGATCCCTTGTGGTCCAGTACAGTTCACATGCTGGCTGCCATGTGTGACCCTAGGGTGAAGGGCAGCATATGCAGCAGTGAAAGCCTGAATCAGTGGATGGAGGTGCTGGTGAAGAGAGTCAGGAGTCAGAATGGTGTACATGGGGGGATGTACAAGAGGGGGATCCACTGTCCCGTGCCAGCCCACCATCCACCAGCCAATATCCTCCTCCATCACAGGTGCTGCCAATGTGGACCAAGGGCATAGCTACCATGGTGAGTTCCAGAGGCACCAGACCCCACCATCAAGCAGGTAGCACTCAGGCCTTGGTGGCTGCCTATTTTGCCGAGGATGTGGAGCCACTACTGTGCAACCTCTTGGCCTACTGGTCAAGCCATAGCCAGATGTGGCTGGATCTTGCCACAGTTGCCTGGGAACACCTGTCCTGTCCACTGACCAGTGTTCCAAGCAAGAGTGTATTCAGCATTGTTGGGCATGTAGTGACACCTCCTTGTACCTGCTTGGATTCTTGTTTGGTGGAGCAGTTAGTGTTTCTCAGGGTGAACCTCCTGCTGCTGGGGTTCCCCAAGCTTCAGGTGCAGACAGAGTGAATGCCACCTGCCTCTCTCCATCTGCACCTATTTCCTTTTTTCATTTTTTAAAAGCCCTCTCAGAGCTGGAAGGGGCACTCACTGCATCACCAGCCAATAGGGGAAGAACATGTCCCTGCTGAATTTATGTGAAGGAACTTGGAGATATGGGCTGGGGCTATGGGGAAGGAGGAGACCCCAGGTCCTGGGCATGACCTGTAAAACTGTATTCTGCCAGGGTCAGGGAGCCCTGGTAGGACTGATGGTGGTGCAGCAGCCCCAGAAAATGCCAGGACTGAGGATTCCTCTGGTGAAAGGTGGGTAGGAGGTGCCATAACCTCCAGCTAATGCATGCACACATGCAGTCCTGGCTGGGAAAAACCCAGACCTGTTATAACTTTGACAGGCCTGAGGCTGGCTGATTCCAGTGGAGTTGTGACACTCCAGGTGAGCTCATCTTAGCTTCCTGGGATGCCAGCTTTTGGGTTGAAGAACCCTTTGCTAGGCTGAGAAAGTACCTGCTGTTGGTGTGTGTGCTGTTCCTAAATGGAAGAAATAGTAAAGAAGCCAGAAGCTGGCATGCAATGCAGGCAAGAAAGCCAGTCAGTGAAAGTGGAAATGGAAGTGTTTAGGTAGTGAAGGACAGGCTGGAGTGAAGGGGGAAGGGGATGTAGCAGCCCAGGTAAAAGTGGAGAGGTATGTGGGGAGTCAGATGTCCGGCAGGTTGTAGTGTGTCCGAATTCCATTGTCAGTTTCTATATTTAGTTCATTAGTTTCTGTACCTAGGAGGCTGATGAAGTGAAGTTCATAGGCCTGGCTGTGAACAGTGGTTTGTAAATTCCTTTTCAGGATTGGGCCTGGGAGACTGGAGACAGAGTGTGTTTTTTTGTGAGAAATGTGCCCCCACAGGTAGTTGAGTATTCTCATCTTTGATAGATTCTGGTGTGCAGTTTGTGGGGGTACTGGAGATTGTTGGCAGGTTTTGTGGTTTGAGCTGTAGAAAGTTGGCTTCTGGTGATGAGGTTAGGTTAGTGCAGTTTGATACTCGTTTGAATTTACAAACCACTTTTCACAGCTGGGCCTATGAACTTCACTTCATTAGCCTCCTAGGTACAGAAACTCATGGACTCATTATAGACATTGGATTTTGATACACACACACAGTCATACAGTGAGGGTGCACCTTAACGCACACACTGGGGAAGAAGCTCCTGAAGCACAGGAAAGAAAGACTGTGTCACAGTTTGGCTGCCTGAGATGCTGCTGGTGCTACTGTGCTGCTCACTAAGTAATTTTATTACCTGTTGTCATTTATAGTGGTGGGTGGGACTGAGGCTGTAGAGGAGGAGGAGACCTCATTGGGGCACACTACCATGTCGTGTAGAGGCCCCAGTGCCAGTGAAAGTGCACCTTAACACACACACAGTGTCACCCATGTCACGAGTTTTGCTTGTCAGCAGCCTGAGATGCAGTTTCCTTGAAAACCCTGCACTTATCTCCTTGAAACTTGGTAAGCTTCATGGCCTTAGCAAGGGCCAGCATGCCTGCAGTTTTCATCCCACTGTACCTTAACACACATGTGTGACACGAGTTTTGCTTTCAAGATTTTGAGGTGCAGTTTCCCAGAAAAACCTCAGCTATCTCCTTGAAGCTTGGCAGGCATTATGGCCTCAGAATCGGGTCTGAAATGACAACATTATAGGCAGTCTGTGCTTTCCTATTATAGCCTATGGGCGAAACGTCGAAACAGAGGAACAGTTTCAATGAAGCGAAGAAGAACAGCGGCTTCAAAATGAAATGAAACTTGATATGAAACACTGTGCTGTCAAAATGGAATGGTGCTTACTGCTTAGCTTACATTACCTGTCCTTTATTACATTTACATGTACAAGATGGCAACCCAAGTAAAAGACAATAAGAAATTGTTTTTTAGATATATAGGGAGTAAAAGGAAGGCCCAGGGAGGAATAGGACC
>NW_017728948.1:60385524-60386788 GCF_001723895.1 Crocodylus porosus
GGCTGGATGAGTATCTAGCTGGGGTAATGTAGGCCCAGCACTCTTTCCTGCTTATGCAGGGGGTCGGACTCGATGATCTGTTGAGGTCCCTTCCGACCCTAGCATCTATGAATCTATAAGATGCTTAATGCACAGAAGACTAATTCTTCTGTGCATTAGTGAGGCACGCAAATCCTGTGCTAATGCGTTAATGCACAGTAGATTTAGTTTAGTGTGCATTAATGTCATTAAAAAAGTGTTCACCTGTGCTAATGCTCAGTAGCACCGATTATGGTGTTTTAATGAAGATGTAGACGTCCCCAGTTTGCACTATATAAAGGTACAAAAGTGCTTCTTAAAAATGTGTTTATGGAGTATCTGTGCTAAAACTTGAATGAGGTAGAAACTCCTCAACTGTACTTCATGTGAGGCTCAGCCTCAAGAGGATGGCTGACTAATAATATCTGTGCCCAGTGTATGTGCTGGGCAGTCAGAGAGATGCAGGTTCACAACCCCCTGCATCTCCCCCTTTCTGGGCAAATGCCTTCACCAGTCAGCTAAAAGAGCTAAAACATAGGTAGATTCTTCTTCTCCTCCTCCTGTACCTTTCAGGTAGCTGCGCACCTGCATAATCTGCTAGACATGGTAAGGGGCCATATGGATGCTTATACATTCACACTACACAGAAAACATAATCCCAATCTGTGTAAAAGTGCCCAAAATACCATTTATGTGGCTGGAATACTAGCATTTGGATGCATAAGGTGAAAAAGAACTCTGCTCTTAGGTCTTTTCATCCCTCAGATTTTCTTTATTCCAGATTATGTTTGTGCAATTACTACATCATTTTATACAATACGAATATTTCCATGATTTTTTCAAACATTTTATTGCTCCCATCAACAGGTCCACATTTTTTCTTTTCTATTTCATATGGATTTCAACGCAAAATAATAATTCTTTTTAAAAGCAGTTTCTATTTTGGAGGTTGTGGTTTTTCTGATATCTTCTAGTAGCCAATAATACTCTTATATATACACAACACCATGCTAATTGGTAACAGTTTGAACCCTGAGGGAAAGAGAATCTAAACATAGGCCCTGATCAAAAGCATATATAAGTCAATGGAAAAACTGTAGCTTCTGCAAAATAGGACTTATTTTGCTTTAGTTTAGATCAGAATCTGTTTTTTTCTTATTTGGTACTTCATAAGGATCCTGTTAACTTAAATAATGTCCAGAGGATCAAAGCATATTAGTTTAAAATTGCTATCGGTGCCACAGCG
>NW_017728948.1:60387333-60399186 GCF_001723895.1 Crocodylus porosus
TTCTAAGAAAGTGATCACATTAAGGACATTCTCATGGTTTTCTGGTTCTTCAGCAGTTAGCATATTTTTATTATGATAAGGTAAAAAATGCTTTTTTTGGTCAGAGCTTGAAAGTTATGTCTAGGCTCTTTGGAGATGCTATACATTTTAGTTCTAAATCGCAGCAGTAGAAAAGCTACAGTACAACCTAAGATGTAACTTAAATTTTTAAACACACGTTCTGTTTTTATGTCAGCTATATATTTCTCTTTCTCCTGTCCCAAATTCCCTGTCCCTGACTAGGCTTCTAGAAGAAATCTCAGCCTCAAGAGATGATAGAAGATAATCAAAAGGGAGACTCAAAAAGAAAGCCCGGCACATGACACTCAAACAGGTACTTTTTTCATAGCCTCTGCAGGTGTTCCAATTCATGTCCCAAGGAAGAGCATCATGCTTCTGCCAGCTGCCACCTTGAGAAAACCATTCACTGAATGAACTTTGAAAAGGCCAAGACCAGCTGATGTAGCAATAACAAGCCCAAAGAATTTGTAGCATGCATTATGCAGGAGAGCAGCAGCAGTCCCAACAGTGCTACAGCACAAATCTCAAAATATATCCTAAATCCTGCCTGAAATACTTGAAAAGAAATGTACTGCTGAGCCTGGCAAGGAGGTGTGTGTGTGTAAGGCAACTGGAAGGAGGAAGGGATACATCAACAAACAAGTGATATGCGATTCATCTGAAAAATGATATGCAGTGGGGCATAGTGGTCCTATTTTTTACAAAGTTGGTGAAAGACTCCATTGCTAGGTAACATATTCACTTCTTTTGGCATATTCTGAGTATTGTGGCATACATGCCATCATTTAACAGGTGGCAAAGATAGCTATGGTAGGGATTAGAGAATGAATGGGTGAGGAGACATTAAGTCAGAGCAGAGCGCTGAACATGAAAGTAATTTATAATGAATGTGCAGACTGGATAGGATCATTAAGCAGGAATTAGGGAAAGCAACAATGCAGGCAGATAGCAGGTTTTTTCAGATAGTTTGCTGGTGTCATCCTAGCAAAGGATTTTAATTCTGACTGTCTGGCACAGAGGTCTTGGTGCGATAACTGTGATGAGTGGAATACCAACATTGGGCCCACATATCTTGTTCCAGAAGGATAACTGCAGGGGAAAAAAAATCCATGGATCCACAGCTTTGTGCTATATGCTGGAAATATATATGCTTGTTTGGAGGTCCAGAAGAAAGTAGCAGATCCACTGAGTATATATGGATGAAGGTAAAGACGGAAATGAACATGGTGATGTCATGCTGAGGGTTTATTACAGGCTGCCAAATCAGGAAAATGAGATGGGCGAAGCCTTTTTTAACAGATAAAAGAAATGTAAGATTTTTATTTCCCTCATACCTGTTGGAAGAAAAACTACAGCGAAACAAACTGTCCAGTAAGTTCTTAACGGGTGTAAAAGGCAGTTTTTTTGTTACAAAAAATCAAATGCAACTGTGGCTGCATTAATAGAAATATTGCATGCAAGTTACAGGAAATGATGGTGCCAGTCCTCCAGCTGAGGCACTGATTCATTGCCTCAGCTAGATTATAGTGTCCAGTTTTGGGTACCTTATTTTAAGAAGGCTGTAGGGAAATTGGAGAGGATCCAAAGATGAGCAACAGAAATGATAAGGAGTAGGAATGCAAGCTGTACAAGCAAAGATTGAGGCAATTAGGAATATTTAGTCTGGAGAACAGGAGATTAAAGAGAACACAATAGCCATTTCAAACATTTGAGGGGCAGCCATAAAGAGCAGGGAGAGCAACTGCGCTTGCCTGCCACAGAAGGCAGGATACAATGCAATAGGCTTAAACTGCAGCAATGCAGATTAACATTTTAGGGAGAAAAAGAAACACTTTCTAACTGTAAGAACTACAGCATCAAGTTGCCTAGTGAAGTTGTAGTATCTCCTTCACTGGTTGTTTTCAAGAAGAGGCTGGATAGGTATCTGGGATCATTTAGGAACAATGCAGGGCTCTGGACTAGCCAACCTTTGAGGCCTCTTCCTCTTCCAACTTTGAGATTCTATAATTTTATGATTTAAAGGGAAGGTTGTAGGAAATAGCTTTGGGCTGGGATATGTTACTAGATTTTAGAGTTCTAATATTTCTGGGACCCCAGGATAAAGATGATTTTTTGGATTGGAGTTAGGCCAGTAGCTGGTCACCAACCTTACACCCAGATACCAGATGGTATGTTAATAGTATGGAAGACTCAGGGGTTTATGATTTATGAATGATTGCAGTGCCCCTGACTGAGTTTCATGGAAGACGGTAGCTGCTTAACTCTTTTTTTGCAAAGGGGACAAAGCTAATATGCATTAAGACACATTTATATTCAGACTGTAAATACATGCAGAAAACTTTTTCAATGGTACAATATGATCTGTGAGAAGTGTCTGGGTATGTGAATGAGTAATGAACTGATTTGTCCTTTTCTATTAGGAAAAAAAACAAACTTTCTGTTCAGTGTGGGAGTAAATAAAGCAGGTTTTCAGCATTGTTCTTTCAAATTCAGGAGAGGAGGCATTAGATACTGCGCTCTTTCACTAAGTTCATGGTCATTCTTTGAGCTGTGTGAGAGCTGTGACACAGGCTGCCTTTATAAATGGCACAAATATTGAGAGAAATGATGTCATTTGTCAGCTACCTTCTCTGAGAAAGAAGAGATGTACCTTGGAAGAATAACTCAATGCTTAACATTTGAAGAAAAATGTAAATCATATGCTGAACTAAAAATCCAGTCATAGCACAGACACTTTATTGTGCCTTAACTCGAGTACTTTCTTTTACATGACTTAACCAGATAAGAATCCAATCAATGATGTCAAACTATGCAGCCATGATAAATTATTTAAGTTTTATAATGTTCCAGCCCAACATTTCTAACATAATATGTTTCTGCTGCATGCTGTACATACATTTCCCTCCCTCTTTAATCAGAGCTAACAAGTTCAGAAAGTAGGCCAGGAATTCATTCACTTATCTGTAGGAAACAGAATATGTTATTTCTCTCCCAGGGAGCAATTATAAATACCCAGTAATACCAGTAGATGGAGCTTGGGGATTCCATTCCTGTGAATACATTTTATACTGTGGTTCAACAGAATCCACTTAACAGAATATATCCCAACTTGGGACTTTTAGAGCTGTGGCAGAGGACATGTTTTGGCATCACTCTGGAAACTCTCTGCACACTAAACTGGATATTAAAAATATAGGAAAGTAGGCTGACTTAGACTGCCAAGAGTGACAGCTTAACACAGTAGGAAATATGAGCTGAAGCAAGGGAAGTAAAATATTCCTTGTCAAGTATTTCTCTTTGATTTGAAGATTCATCCTCCAGGGCTGGATTGAAAATGTGTAGCCGTTTTAGAAAGGTCTTGTAGAAACAACAAAATATGAACACACCCATTAGCATGCACATGGCTGATAATGTACAAAGTACAACTATGGTTAATGAAAGGGGGAGTTTTTGAGGTCACTGAGATGGCAATAGTGCAACTGTGAACCAAATTTGACCCCTTCAAATGCTCCTTTCTTTATCGGCTAATGGTGTGTTAGAGGTAAACTCTTCAGAGACGTCCCACATGTTTTGTACGTTGCCCAACATTTTAGTGCCCAGATGCTTACTGCGACAGTCCTCAAAGGACTAAATCTGAACAACAAATAAAGGATACACTGAAATACCTATAACTCACTGCTACGAGGCACTCTGTCCCCAAACTACAAGTTGGAGAAACATTTTAAACTGGTAACATTCTAACAAACTATTTTAAGGAGTTTGAGAGAAATGGAAAAATATGAAGTCTTCCTCTTGGCTCTTAAATCATTTGGATTAGCACATTTCAGAATTTTCATTTACATTTGTAGTCTTCCTTTCTTCTACTTCTGTTATTTGCTACAGTTCATTTTACTGAAAAATATCTACCACATTTCGTTTTAGAGATGGCTGTTGTAGACAGTGCCCTTGTCGTGTTGGTCTGACAAGTTAGGGTGGAAGACACTCTTGGGTGTTGTGCGTGGTAGGTGTGGGAGAGGGTTGTTCATACAATTTTAAGAATAGGTTAGACTGTTGCGGGGCACTAAGGTGCCCTGCTCCTAGAAGAGCAGAAACTGCCTGGGGAGAGCCCAAAGAGCCAGGCAGGAGCCCAGGGGCAGGTTGCCATGGCAACCAGCTAATGAGGAAATTAGTCTGCACCGGCACCTGGTCAGCTGGCTGGAAGGGGCAGGGCCCTGGGCCCATATAAACCCCAGGACGGGGACTAAGGGAAGCAGTTCTCTGCTGGTGGCCAAAGGGGGAAGGAGCCCTCCTACAGTGAGTAAAGGGAAAAGGCCTGATTAAGTTCTGCTCCTAGTACGTAAAGGGGCAGAGCGTACCTTATGCAGTTTGTGTTATGTTATAGCCCAGGGGCTTATGTTTTGGTTGTAGTTTTATAAGACCAGTGGTTTGGGTGAGGCTATCTGGGGAAGGAGGAGGCTTCATTGGGGGCCCACTATAGCGTGGGGACTCCAGCATCAGAGAGGATGTGGCATTTGGTGTGTACAGACCCTGGTGCTGGTGAGGCACAGAGACAGGGTGGTGGAGAGCCCAGTTGTCAGTGAGGTGCAGAGACATGGCAGTGGAGAAGCCCAGAGAGGACAAGGGGGCTAAACCATAGTAAGGCCTGGACTGGACAATGTCAACACCATCTGGAAGGCTTGGGGCATGGTAAAGGGGTTATTGGAGCCACGCATATAGCCCATAAGGCTGGGGTGTCCTGGGACACATATTTTGAAACGGGATCCATAAGGGGTCCAGGAGCCACGTGGTTCAGGGTAGTTCATCAGGACTGTGTCTGACTTGTCTAGAATGGGTTAGATAGGGGTGATTCTGTTTTGAGCAGGGTTGGGCTTGATTGCCTCTTGAGACCCCTTTGAACCCTATTTTCCCCTAGTTTATAATTTTTTAAAAAAGAGGTGATTGCTGGATGAATGACTCAATAGTTGACAGAGCCTTGCGATCCCTCATGTAAATGTAAGATGGTTCTTGTGATCAATGCTCTCATCCCTCTGTGTGACCTGTGGCCAGTTAGAGTGCTCTGACTTTCTCAGGCACTGTGCCTGGTAATCGTGTGAGATAGTTGTTTGTTCAGTAATGAAAACTGATTACTATACTTCAAATATGACTGCATGCATTTCAGTCTGAGCAATGGCTAACTTATGGCTGGATTACTTCTTCCATTATACAGTGTGGTCTCTTGTCTGATTAAAACATTTCAAGGCATAACAAGAAATATAGTTTGGCCAGAGAGAAGGGGGACCCAAGGCAAAATTCCCATGAAGTACTGTTTCTGTTCAGGAAGCTGCAATACCGTGTTAGATTGAAGTGGGCCAAAATAAAAGACAGATATGAAGAGGATGTTCAGAAGTTGTCATTGTATAAAAGGGCTTATTATATGGAGAGGGGGGTATTGGTCCAAAATCAGGAAGGTAAAACACAAAGAAATATTGGATATTTGGGGAGGGGGCAGACTTTGTTTTTTCAACCATGTCTACTAGGAAGTTCCATAAAAATTAGTCTTTCAGCAAAAATTCACATATTTTGCTATTTTACCTCTATTTGGAAAAAATAATGCCCTCAATTCTAATTAATTATTATCAACCACCATATAAGATACTTCATGCATCACTGAAGCTTTAGATGAAAGTAATGGCACTGTTGTATCTAAATTACTGTACAATTTTTAGTAAGTGAACAATTACAGGGTGCTAAACAAAGATTATGGAATAATACCTAACAGATATCTTAGCAGACAGGCACTGAAGTGAATTTTCACACATTTAAAAAAAAACCCTCTGGTAACAGAAAATCTTTACTACCATTTGTTTTCAATGCTTGTAAATGTTTCCGTATTTGTCAGTGCTATAGTTACCAACTTGCAGCAAAGCTTTTGCAGGGCAACAGACGAAAATTTATGTCAAGGGCTTGAAGCACTATAATGCATTCTTTAACTCTTTCCTTCATCTCCTTTCTCCATTCTTCACCTTGCTTTTCTTTATATTTTACCCTATCCTTAAAAGAACTTCCCATGCCTTTCTCCAGTTCCTTTAAATCCTTTCTTTAAAAGCAAACTTCTTTACAGTTTTCATATCAGCTTCTCATCATGTATAGCTCAGTGCCTATGAAACTGTCAGAATAATTGTTTTTGAATTTAGATTCTAAATTCTTTTAAAGTAGTACATGGTAGTGTTTTGTAAAGCACCCTTGTAACTTATATTCATTTGTTATTTTATATTAGACATGGTCAGCTACTAAGAGGTGGTGAACATAATGAAATTGAGTAGAAGTTGTAACAGTCATCACTTTCCAGAATTGGTTTGTGAATAAAACAGCTGTAATAATAATGGCTCCAGGAAGTAGAGCAAATACTGTCATCTGAGACACTTAAGTCCAATGTAAGAGCTATTCTGATATTCTGACACCCAGATTCAAAGAACTGTGTGTGTTCATGCATGTGCATGTTTTAAATGGCTGCTGGAGTTGTTTCATCAAGCCTCTTGAAGAGTCCAACTGCTAGCAGATCATTCTTTTCTCAGACAGCAGCGGTTTTAAGGAAGTCTAAACCTCTCTTTGCTGTTTCTGGTTGAACCACTTCTACATCCTCAGGGACACTATCCTATTTGAGGAGGAAGACTTTGTAGATACCATTATCAACTTCTTGCCGGTATATTTCCTGCCTTTTAGTTATCATTATTAATCCTTTTTCTGTTCTGGAGGGAGGCAAGGGGAAGACCGTGTGTTAAGCAGGCTGTCCTTACCTTGTGTTAAGCAGGCTATTTTTCCACTGGTAGGAGTAAGCATTAAGTTCTTCTTATCACCAGGTACATCTACATGAGAAGTTTACTGTGCAGTTGACAAATTAGCTCCACAGTAAACATCTCAGCATCCACACTGGCAGTACTATTAGGAGGGAGTAAACTAAGTAACTCTGCCATAGGTTAGTACTTGTAAATACAAGTACTATCCTGCAATGGACTTTTTAACTCTGCAGCAATGCAGAATTGCCTGCCAGCTAGCCCCACACTGAAGCACCCTTGTGCCCCAGCCAGCCCCTCTGCAGCTTGTTGAACTGGGTCAGAGCAGTCCCAGGCTGGCAGGACCCCCTGCCAGGTTGGCCTTTTCTGACCTGGCTCATTGTGCTGAGGTGCTGTGCACATATAAATGCAGCACTGGGAAGCAATAAACTCCAGCGTGGACTGTTCCAGAGTTTATTGCTGCACATTAATATGCACATGTAATTGTACCCACCTTGGGTTAAAACAGTACAGTCCTTCATGAATTTACTCCCTGTTTCAATTATTTTGGCATTTGGTGATCCACAGCAGGGAAAGATTTTGGTGTTCGCCATGCAGTATTGCCAACTTTAATCTTTGAAATCATGAGCCATGGCCCAATAATCATGAGGGGTTTTTTTCCCGGGTAGTCTTTTAACATCTTATTATTAAGGCTTTGAACTTTAAAGTTTCTATTTGTCATCATTCAGATTAGAAATCTGAATCAATCAAAAACCTGGAGCTGTTATTCATAGGAAATTATGGTATTTCAATATTTGTTTTTATCCCAATATGGGAAAATAAGCCAAAATATCAACATCTTTACAAAATAAAATATTTTAAAGTTTTGATTACAAGCTGAGCATTTTGACAGTCCCAAATCAAAACATTTTGTTTTGGAATCCTTTTTTTCTTCTTGAGCTGCCACAGTGCCTAATAGAGTTGTATTTCTATAACTTTTCCATTTTTGTTGGTCTAATGTACACAATCATTCATGATATACTTTGGCTGAGTAACAGCAGTGCCTCATAAAAATTGTAGCTTTCTTTCCCATTTTAATTCTTTTCATAATTTACAACTACATGAGTCACCGTGGCTTCTTAGCCACAAGGGAAGACTGCGAAGGGGAAACATAATATGGTCTTTGTATTCAACTTGTATGTGAAAAGTGGGGTAGAAGGTATATGAGATTACCATTCCTGTGAGGCAATATAATGGGTCACACAATGAAAGATATTCCAAAATGAAACATTTCAGTTTGGGATGGGCTGACATTTCTAACTGAAAGGAAACATTTTGTTTCAATTTTCCTAATAGAATATGTCACCAAGTTCAGTTGTCACCAAATCAAATATCAATAGTTCCTCTTTCCTCCCCCCAAAAGTAAAAAATTCTTCAAATAGCCTTAATAAAGTAAACTTTAAAAAGTGAAAACTTAATTTTGAACATAAGAACATGATTGCAGGAACTGGGACTTCAACAAACCTTCAGGTATCATGTCTTGCAACAAAAGTATAATAACTAGCAATTCTGTCTATAAAATCTACATGAAATAACATATACATATTTTTTCTCGGGGTTTTTGTCAAAACGTATAACTGTGGAAAAAAATTTATCAGTACTTATTCAGAGCAGCTTTGACAAAATTCTCTTTTGCATATCAACTGCAAGGCACCATAATAATGTTTTCTGAAGAAAAAGAGAAAGTGGGTTCTGCAAAAGGCTAATGTGTTAGCCTACAGGAATTTCTGGTTTTAACATTTAATTGAGACTTCACTGGAATGGAAAAGGTGATATGTACAGGAAGATCAAGGTAGAATCAATCTGCTTATGCACATGTAAACTAGGCAGAAGTTGTTCTTTCATCTTAATCCTTTTGTGAGGAGAAACATTTTACTTACATTATTGTTAAGAAAGTTTTATATCAAACAGTAGTCTACTCTAGATTCCTAGCATTGGAAATCCTTATAGCTTTGGGACTGTTTTTTTTCTAATGCTTTTAAGAACATCATACTTTGGAATGGGCTGACATCCATCATGACAGCTCCTGTAGTCAATGTCACACAGTTATAATTTCAAATGGCTGAAATCCTGGTCTCCTAATATAATGGTTATCACATGAGTGAGCATATGCTGACATGGGTAGCATCTGACACTTTAGAAATGAATGTCATCCAAGCAAAACATCAGTAGGATTGGAAATGTGTAGGTAGCTAAACATCTGCTGAGGTGACTTCTTTGCAAATTATTAGAAATAAAAGCTTTTTAGTTCTCAGACATCCTTTACAAGTGGGCTGGTATTTTGGATCTAGCACTATTCTAAATGTTATACTAGCACCAGAAATGGACAGTGTTAACCTCCAGGGTTCCAGGCAAAATTAACAGTATTTTTAGTTTACTATGATAAAACAGCTCCAGATTTAACTACTAAAACTTAAATGGATACATTAAGACATACTGTAATTTTGTAAGGCAATGTAAATAAGAACAACCCATTTTTTTTGTACTAAAATATCTTGTTGAAAGCCAGAAAACATGAGACAGTGAGTGCTCCTTCTATTGGATTTATTGATCAGTATTGTAAGCTTTCAATACAAGTGGCTATTTTAGAAACACTTATTTTGCATATATGCTTATTATGTAAAACATTTCCTAATTCAATCATTGTCTTCCCCCAGACATACATAATTATTTCCAATCCATTATAGACATACAGAGACCCTCATACCTTTTAAGTGAACTACTGCAGAACCCATGTATCATTCTTTCTTTCAGTGTCTGAAAAATTATAGTTGCAGGCAGAAACCAGATGTAAAGCTCTTCAGACCACTGCTCTGTCACTGAAGTAAAACAGAAGGCATTGCAATTTTCTGCTTCTCATAACTACCAAGTAAAAGCTGAAGACAAATCAAATACAAACTGAAATCATAATTTATAGGAGAAACTCTCCCCTGGAAGACAGTTCATTGAATAATCTGCAAGGAAGCTTTTTAAATTAAAGACTCTAAAGTTGTCCAAGTGTGACTATAAAGACTTGGGCATTAACTCTTCAAAAGAACCTAATTTGCAGAGGGACTGTTTTCTGGACTTGGAAGAGGTGCTCCCTCTCCCCCTCGCCTTCCTCCCAGTTGTATACCACAAATGAAAGGTACAGTCTGAGAAATAAAAGTACTGATAGTAAACAGGTGGCTCCCATTCCAAAGAGGTTCATTTGGTGCTGTTTTATGATTGAACTGATGCTATGACATATTAAGTGGAGCTTGTCATTCTCCCATCTGGCCTACACAACTGCTGAAGGCAGAACCCACTTAGGAACTTGCGCACCTTTTGCAGCTGTTCCTGAATGTTTCATAAATAACAAACAGAGATCACTGATTCATTTGGCTTTATTAAACCTATCTTAGGGGAATCAGGTTATTGTTTATGGAGAAAATTGGACACATTGCATGGCATTTAAGGAATTTGTTATCAAATTACTGCACTTTAAAGCCACACTTGCTGCTAATGGGAAAATTGTAAAGTGAAGATCTGGATATCTATTGGTCTGATTATAATTTATCTGAATGACCACATTTGATAAAGGGTCCTTCATGTTAGGTAAAATACTTGTTTGTCTTGTGGGAACCTGCCATTGACTTGTTTTCCTTTCCCCATGGACACACTTTATCCTTGTGTCTTATCTGGAAGAAGCAGTTGTTGCCCAGTGCTGCGTTCACTGCATACATCATTTAAATGGGTTTTGTTATTGATGAATTGCTTTTGTAATTCACAAATGAAAGTGAACATTAAAAGCAAGGCACTCCCATACTAGCTTTTTCTGCTTTCCCCAATGGGCAATGTAATGCTACATCAAATGAGATAGCTGCAAAACAACAAAAAGAATTTTCCCCTTACCCATTAGCTTGATTTCATTTTTAATAGTCTGCTAATCTTCACTAACTGTTTTGCTCCAGATCAAACACTTTGCTGCAGTAAGGCTGGTTGTTTTTCTAGTTTTTTTTTTTTTCCCAAGTAAACTTTCCAGATTATAAGGCATGGCATGCACATGTCTTGCTTGGCATTGACTTCAGGGTAGAAGCTATTCACTTCTCTTGACAAAACGTTCTCATCTGGTATCATGTCACAGGCCAATACAAACTTAATTATAACAATGTTTGCAACTTTCCAATACAGTTGATAGTGAAAGTTGTTGGTCTCTAAATTCATCATCCAAGCATACATCATACTGCATTAAAAAAGAGAGAGAAAGTTGGATATTAATGATATTCTGCATACTAAAAAATTAAACACAGTGACCTATCTAGATTATGCAGATGACCTTCTATCCCAGGTACAGTTAGGTTGGAATTCTATTACCTTGTACATGCATAAATGACACTTACCCAGCTGCATAAATGGTATTTTGGCCTTTTATGTACAGTTTACAATTCTATTACCTCATGAGCATAGACTAGCATACATGCCCAAGGCTGTTAGATGTGCTGGTCTGGTAGGCAGGTGGCTACAGGTTAATGTACCTGGGCCAAAGTCTTTAGAAAAACAAACAAACAGGAGAAAGACAGACAGTTCTGTATTTTAGCTACAGTATGTGAGTGGTTAGGACACTCACTGTTATTTTCAACTGAGGAGTTCATGGTAAAAATTTATATTCATCTCTAAGTGCAAGACCTTTAAATTAAACTATTACATTTCATCCCATTTCTAATTCTCTATCCAGTAAGATCCTTCAGTTCTTTTACTATATGTTGAGTTCTCTGTGATGACAATGTTTTCTAGCTTTGTGTCAGCAGCAGCTTCCATTAACAAATTTCTTTTTCATAGATTTCATAAAAATTAGGGCTGGAAGAGACCTGGGAAGATCATTGAATCCAGCCCCCCACCCCATGGGCAGGAAGTCAGCTGGGGTCATAGGATCTCAGCAAGATAAGCAACCAATTTACTCTTGAAGGTGTTCAAGGTAGGTGCTTGAACCACTTCCAATGGCAGGCTGTTCCAGACCTTG
>NW_017728948.1:60400095-60410983 GCF_001723895.1 Crocodylus porosus
TAGTTAGCCGGATCCACTTTCCTCCCTTTCTTGAAGATCGGCACTACACTGGCCTTCTTCTAGTCTTCGGGCACTACACCGGAGTGCCAGGAGTTTTCAAAGATCCATGCCAGAGACTGGCTTATGATTCTTGCTAGCTCCTTGAGTACCCTGGGGTGTAGATTGTCAGGGCTAGCTTTGTTGTGCCAAATCCATTAATGAAGGAATTAAAATCAGCCCCAAACCATAGAGGACTTCCACTGATGATCTGCCCAATACTTCCCCTTTCTGTACTGTCTCTTGTCACTTTTATCCAATAGTTTACTACCTTATAATTCTTGTATTCATCTCCATGTCATTCAGTTTAGATAGATTAAATCCTATCCCATTTTATTTGTTTATAAAATCAAAGAAAAATATCAGTTAAGTCTGGCATGAACAAATCAATTCTGCGGCTTTTAAGCTTAGACTCACAGAGAGCATGAAGGTCCACCGCACATTCCATGTAGCCCTTTTAAAACCCTGTGTAACAAATCCCTTTCCAGTGAGAAGTATGTTGTTCCTACTTCCCATCAAAGTCCATAGGCACAATGAATACATGGTGCAATAAGTTTGGGACTCTAGGTGAAGGATGGGGAAGTTATTTTATTTGTCAGACTTGGAGAAATAGGGAGGGATATAGCCCATCTAGGGGCGTTGCATAGGTGTACCCCCTGAGCATGCACCTATGCAGGCACGTGCACCCCCTGAGCGTGGCAGTGCATTCTCTACAAAAATACATGGCTGACACTGCCAGCAGCATCTGTGGGCAGTCTGTGATCGCTGCTGCTGGTGGCGTCTGCAGGTGGTTGCCAACCCCTGCTTTGCAATCGCTACCCCCCCACCACTGCTGGCAGCGCTGACAGCATCTATGGGAGCTCCCACTTACTGCTGCTGTTCTCCTGCTGCCACTGTACCCCCCTAACCGCTGCAGGCACATGTCGTTCATGAGCCCAGAAGACAGGTCCTGAGAACCAAGGGAAATGTTAATGCCCCTGACATAATCCATCGTTTCCATTTGGCACATCCAGAAAAAACTGCCCCCCTCAGGGTACCATTAAGGCAAGGGACAGACATTCAAAAAGCTAGAACCTGAATTGAGTCAATCTTTGCAGGTTAGTCTAACCTGTCTGGATTGAACTAGTTTGCAAATGACAGACATTCCCTGTGGTCTGAAGAAATGCAGACACATGCCTGCAGACACTCTGGCCAGGTGCCAGGGGTTGCTAGAATGTGCACTTGGCTGTAGGGAAGCTGTGCTGGGGGGGTGGGGGGGTGGCCAGCCCCAGAAGTAACTTGGAGTCAACTGGCCAGGGGTGGGGTTGAATTCCCTCCTCCCTGTCCCACAGACCTGAGCTGGGGTCTGCCAGGTACTCCCCCCTCCCTGCTACAGCAGCGGAGGTATGGCCAGATGCCAGCCAGCATGGTCCCCTGAGGCAGAAGGGGCAGGGAAGGGGGTTATTTCCTCCCTCCATCCCCTCTGCCCTGAGGGGACCACAGTGAGATCTGCCAGGGTAGGCCACTGCCACTGCTGATCTCTCCCTGTATGTGGTTAGACCCCTCCTTGTATTTGGTTAACCCTGTGCTCAAGAGTGTTTATGTCCCAGTCCTTACAACTAGTTTGTTCCCTGTTGTCCATCTTCCTTGATTCCTTATTAACTGTTTAACTTTTTAACTTTAACTTTTAACTTCTTAACTTCCTTTTTATTTTCATTTTTAACTTTTAACTGATTCCTTTTTAACTTGCATTCCTTTTCCTGTGTGCTAAAACCAGGACTGGAAATTACATGAGTCTTTCCCAAGCTATTCCCCTTAGCTATTTGTTTAAATCTCTTTTTATCTTATTGTATTCTAATCTTTCAGCATGTACCTAATTGTACAAGAAACTGTACAAATTCTTCAGTAGTTCTTCTGTTACCTGGTGTTCTTTTCTATGAGTAAGTAGCATAGGAGAAGGGATTTAATTGTCTTTCTACTGTGTACTGGGACTGTTGATAGGAGAATCTTATTTCCTTAGTGTGAAGCTTATTTTAAACATGTTTGTTGCCTAAAATATCTATGAACACTTCTTACGAGGTCTTTTGTAGGCTCCAAAAACTGTTCATTTTAGTCAACCTAACAGAAAGTGCAGTAATTGAACACAACACCATGGATCTAGATTCCTATATATCTGTGTTTATGTAATATCAGCAATACCAAAAGGAGACCTTAATTTTCCTTACTGCTCAGTTCACAGACTAGTGTTGTGTCCGTAAGTCCAGAAGTCTTGTGATAAATGAACAAGGAACTAGAGTGCTTAAGTGTAAGTATTCAGTCTTTGCTTGACATTGATTTAATTCCAGAATCCACATGTCAAACATCAGGATTTGGCTTCACTTGGGGCCATTTTAGACTTCATTTTAAATGATGTATGACATTTCAGTAGGAACTAAAGAGTTATGGTTTTCCTTGTCAAAGCATATTTCAAACCTATGTGAAAAAGATAGCGGGCTTTCAAATGGAAAAGTTCACAGTTAATTTACAGATGTTTGAGAAAAAAAATATCATGATCAAATGAAATTTCTGGGGGCAGAATATCTACAGAAAATATTAACTGCTGATATAATCTTACTGCCACTTGCCATTTCACAGAATTCTTATTGAAGTGCCAAATGACTCTTCATAATATAATTATTATTTTGTTTCTGTCACTAATTTGTACATGTCATAATAATTCTTGACACATTGCTTTGTGTCAGATCAGGTATGAATAGTTAACAGACTGTGTTAGTGGTAAGAGTTTAAAAAAAGATTCTCATATTTGGAAAGCAAAACACCCACTTTTTGTGGATTTTATGGTACTTTTGTTTGTGTCTGCATGATGAAAATTAGGAGTTTCATACAGTTCAAACTATTTTCTACCTAAGCAAGGAGTAGTACCACTATTTTTGGTGGCTGGGAGATGATGTCTTTAGATCGCCCATTCCCTTCAGAGAACTTGCATATAATTTTCAAACACTTGGCATCTACTTCCTTTTCATCATTTTTTTACTATTTCATTTTTACTAAATTCTATTTATTTTTGTCTTAGGTCTGTTGCCTATTTTTTTTGTACAAGTATAATCAAACTTCCCTTCCTCCCTTTCCTCAGTCCCTTGTTTCTGTTTCCTTTGGTTGTTTTACTAGGGAGATAATGGTACAATTCAGATTTTCATTCAATTAGTGCCTTTGTATGCAAGATTGGAAGGTAAGTAATCCCTCTAGATTTATCTTTTTGCAAAATACATATTTCTTTTGATTGCCTTTTGACTGACTCATGATTATATTTTACTTGTTTGTTTGTGGTTTAGTATTTGCTATTATTCTTATTTTTTAAAAATTACAAAATATCAGTGTATGAAATATGCTGAATAATTTATTATATTCAAACAAAATTAATTGTAGGAGAAGTAAGATAAACATGTTTGTCTTACAGCAATACATTTTATCTAAATGCAATCTAAGCTGCTGTGTAACAACAGAATGTTTATCATATTACAAAGAAGAAATTCCATTCTTTATTATAAGCCTCTTCCAAACAAAAGAAAACAAACACCAATATTTCATTAGTATGAATTTATCAGGTTTCAGCACTTAGGGTTGGAAGGGAACTTGGGAGGTCATTTAGTCCAACCTCCTAATAAAAGCTAGATCACCCACAGCTGTATCATCCTAGCTCAGGCTTTGTTTAGCTATGTCCTAAAAATCTCTAAGGATAGAGATTTCACAGCCTTGCTGGGTAACTTGCTCCAGTGCTTTACTACCTTCCTGGTGAGAGTTTTTTTCCCTGATATCTAATCTAAACTTCCCTTGCTGCAACTTGAGATCATTCTTCTAGTTCTCTAAGCTTTCACCACTAAGAAAAGTTTAGCTCCATCTTCTTTGGAATCACCCTTCAGGTAGATGAAGGCTGCTATTAAGTACCCACTCTGGAGGACTTTCCCTTCTCCAGATTAAAAAAGCCCAGTTTGCTCACCTTCCTCTCATAAGTCATGTTCCCTAGCCCCTTTACCATTCTTGTTGCCCCCCACTGGACTCTCTCCAATTTGTTCACACCCTTTCTGTAGTGGGGGAACCAAAACTGTACTCCAGATGTGGCCTCACCAATGCTGAATAGAGTGGAATAATCACTTCCCTCAATTTGCTGGCAATTCTCCTACTAATACAGCCCAGTGTGTCATTAGTCTTCTTCACAACAAGGACACACTGATGTTTCTTATTCAGCTTATTGACCCCTGTAACCCCCAGGTCCTTTTCTGCAGAGTTCATCCTCAGTATGTACTGGTACATAGGATTGTTCTGTCCTGTGTGTAGGACTTTGCATTTCTTCTTCTTGAACCTCCTGAGATTTCCTTTGGTTCAATCCTTTTATTTGCCAAAGCCTTT
Source organism: Crocodylus porosus (assembly GCF_001723895.1). NCBI lineage: Eukaryota > Metazoa > Chordata > Crocodylia > Crocodylidae > Crocodylus > Crocodylus porosus. The sequence goes on from NW_017728948.1 coordinate 60,404,518, forward strand.
CTGAATCCTAACCCTACCCTGCAGTGTTTCTGTTATTCCCCATTGGTGACTGGTTGGTGTCATCTATAAACTTGCTGAGCATGCATTCCATCCCATCTTCCAGGTTGTTGATGAAGATACTGAACAAAACTGACCCCTGGGGCACTCCACTGGATACTGGCTTCCAGCTAGTCATTGACCCATTGACTACTACCCTTTCAGCCTAACCATCTGACTAGTTCTCTATCTACCTTATAGTACGTTCATCCAACCCATACTTCCTTAGCTTGCTTGCAAGAATGTTTTGAGAGACTGTATCAAAAGCCTTGCTAAAGTCAAGGTAGATCACGTCCACTGCTCTTCCTGCATCCACAGAGCCAGTTATCTCATCATAGACAAGCAGGCTGGTATGACAAGCATGATTTGCCCTTGGTGAATATATGCTGACTATTCCTAATCACCTTATTCTCCAAGTGCTTAGAAATGGAATTCCTATCAAACTGCTGTATGATTTTTCTAGTGGCTGAGGTGAAGCTGACTAGGCTGTAGTTCCCCAGGTCGTCCTCCTTCCATTTGTTAAAGATAGGCTCTATATTTGCTCTTTCCCACTTGTCAGTAACCTCTCCCAGTTGCAATGAGTTTTCAAAGATAATGGCCAGTGGCTCTTTAATCATATCAACCAACTACCTCAGCACCCTTGGATGCATCATGAGATGCATCATGTTCAGCCTCATGGACTTGTAGACATCCAACTTTTCTAAATAGTCCTCATTAGGTGTGCATCAATACAGAGATTTTGCCACTGTTGGCTGCTTATTTCCTCAGACTGTGCTGGCAAGTGCAGTCTGGGCGCTGACCTTGCCTGTGAAGACTGAAGTAAAAAAGACATTGAGTACTCGACCTCTGCCACATCATTTGTCCCTAGATTGCCTCCCCCATTCAGTAAGAGACTCACATTTTCCTGATCTTCCTCTTGTTGCTGACATATCTGTAGAAACCCTTCTTGTTACCCTTCACATCCTTTGCTTGTTGCAACTCCAGTTGCACTTTGGCCTTCCTGGTTTCCTCCTTGCTTGCCCCAGCAATACTCTTATACTCCCCCCTAGTTGCCTGCCTAAGTTTCCACTTGTAAGCTTTCTTTTTATGTTTTGGCTCACAAAAGAGTTCCCTGCTAAGTCAAGATGGTCTTCTGCCATACTTGCTAGTCTTCCTATGCATCAGGATGGTTCATTGGATCAGGATGGCCTGTGTCCTCAGTGAGGTTTCTTTAAAATACAACTGGCTTTGCTGGACTCCTTTCCCCCTCAGACTGGCTTCCCAAGGGATCCTTCCCATAAGTTCCCTGAGTGAGTTGAAGTCTGTTTTTCTGAAATCCAGGGTCCTTACTCTGTTACTCCCCTTCCTTCCTTCCACTTTGGACGCACTGGACCAGGCTCGCTTGGAGCTGCAAGCTCGCTTGGGTGATCCTGAGCGTAAGACTCCCTGGCTTCCTATCTCTTTTCTTTTCTGACTCCCACCTGTCTAAAGGTCTCTAGCTCCAGTTTATCTCACTTTCTGATTATTTTCTTGCATTTTGTAGCTTTTACCCCCCCTCTTCTCTCCTCTTTGTCCCATCTCCCCTGTACTTCCAGTTTCTTTGTCTGTGAGTTACTTCTTTACAGCCTTCTTTCTTAGTGTCTCTTTTCCTTTCTCTCTTTCTTTTCTGTTTGTTTGTTGCAGGGAGTTACCTTTTCCATTAGCTTGCCTTCCAAGGGGTGCTCTTAATTACCCCTTCTTCCCCACCCCTTTGTTTTCTTTTTTCCCCCTCTGTTTCAAATGCCTTCCCCCCACCATTTTTTTTCTCCACCCTTTTCCCCCTCCCATCTAGAGTTTTTTGTGGCTGCATTCCCAGACACTTATCTTTTTGGTTAGTATAAACTTTTTTTTGTTTTCCTTTTGCTTAGTTATAGCTGGAAATTAACTCTGTTCCAGCAGGAATGGCTGCTGTTACACCCAGCAGCTGGCATGAGGATGCCTCCCAGAACCTCCTCATTACCCATGGTTTGAGGGTTCACACCACTCTCTACATCAGGGTTGAAGTCTGCATAGATGCCCTTGCTGGTCTCCTGGGACAGCGTAACATATGTTACTCAGGTCGTGTCAACATGGTCACAATGATTTTATTTGAGTGATTCCACCCTAGTTAACAGGGTGTGCGCAGAGGGCCTGGACATTGTGGTTGCACATTATTTTGTCACCCCTAGACACTCCAGCAGTGAGGGTGGTGATTTCTAATGTGCCCCCACATGTGACCGATCGGGAGCTGGCCAAGAAACTCTAGCCCTATGGGGTTCTTACAAGTCCCTTTTGCCTTTTGATCATAGGGAGTAAAAACCCCAAACTGAGGCACGTCCTGTCTTATCAAAGGCAGGTTTTCATGCATGTCAGGGTGGGCCCACTATCTCTGCCTCAGTCCTTGAGCCTCATGTTCAACAGGTAGAGGTTTGTGATCTATTTTCCTTTTGGGGAGATCATGTGTTTCCAGTGTGGTAGCTCTTCCCACCTAGCAGCTCAGTACCCACAGGGGAGATCAGCCAGATCACTGGCAACTACAGTGGCACCGATGGATGGTGCATCCACTTCTGGGACACAGGCCCCACCTGGTGAGGCCGGGAGATTTTCATGACCTCCTTCTACCCCTGTTCCATCTGAGGGGGCTGGAGTCTCTGGCGTGAGAATGACATCCAGCAGAGGGGCTGGGACTAGGCCCCAACCCTCCCCTCCACTCATTCCATCTACAGTGCCCACCCCCACCAGTACCAAGATGCCACCAGGTGGAAAAGCTGATGCCTCCACTTCCCCCCTGCCTGCCCTGACCGCCCTGATTGAGGTAGCAGGGGTGGTCAGTGATTGTGGCACCAAGGCCCTGTCAGATGATGGGGCTCAGGCCTCCTGCCAGTTGCCCTCCACCGCGGCTTTGTCTGAGGTGGCTGGCCCTGGGGAGGCAGGCCAGAAGCAGTCTGGCCATCCTGTATGAAGGGTGGACCATCTGCCACACAGAAGGAGAAGAACAAAAGAAGAAAGTGAAAGGGACCACTCAGGACTCCCCATCCCCACTGAGACCCTCCTCAGCTGGTGCTGGGGGGGACCCTGCTGCAGAGCCTAGCCCTGCTCCAGGTGTCATGTCAATGACCCTGTTGACCAGGTATGAGGGCAGCTTGGAGGTGGGGGAGGAGAAGACAGGGGTCATTAACCCCTTGCCTATCTTCCAGCTTTTGGAGATGGGTGGCGGTAAGAACTATGCACAATGTCTCTCTTCTGGAGGTCTGACCCAGGGGGCAGCAAAGGAGTCTGCTGACCTCTTGGTCACATCCCAGGTTACTGAATTAGATGAGGAGGCTAGTGAGATGGAAATCCAGCTTTCTGAGTGTTGCAAGTGACCTCGAGAGCAGGATGACCTCTCTCCCCCCCAAGAAGGTGGGGATTGCTCTTCAAGAGCCAGACCTTGACCTGGACAATCAGAGGAGGTTGATGGATTTAGATATTGAGGGTGTAGATGCTGAGCTCCCAACTAGGGTGCAGCCTTGCTGTGTGTCTGTTGGAAATGTGCAGCCAATGTTGGCAGACGCCCCCCCAGGTCATTCCTGACTATGGGGGGCTCCTGACCTTTTTGAAACAGACAAAAGGACAGAAGAACATAGAGGGGTGCATCACCCAATGGTGTGCAGTTCCTAAAGTTTTTATCAAGGCTGCCAGAGCTGCAGCCAAACTTATGCAGCAAGATCTAGGCACTCGGCAGATGGCTTATCGTCTGGAGAAGCTTGCAAAATGGGTGAGAGATGAGTGGGGCCTGGCGGGGTCCCTGGAGTAGAGTAGGGCATGATAGGCCTTTTCCAACCTGTCTCTGCTTTTTGCTCTGCTCTTGGGGGCTTGCTCTTTTATCTACACCTTACCTCACTCTTCCTCTCCCATACCCACACCCATGGCAGCCACAACCATTGGTACTTTTAACATCAATGGCTATAAAGATCTGGTGAAATGGGAGGCCATCCTGGAGCTCCTGTGCCAGAAGTGGATGGCTGTCTCCTTCCTCCAGGAGACGCATTCTGACAGGCTCAATCAGTTGGCTTGGCACGCTGCCTGGCAAGGCCAGTTGATCTTGAGTCATGGCACCAACCTTAGCACCAGGGTTGTGACTCTCCTATCATCACAACTACAGCATGACACGGCGGTGACACAGGTGACTGTCCCAGCCACCTTATGATGGTCAGTGTCACCCTAGCACAACACCACCTGCTACTCGTCAACATCTATGCACCTACTGATGGCCAGGAGAGGGTCACTTTCTTCAAGACCTTAACTGCCCTTTTGCATGACACTGGTGAGGATGATGATCTGCTTCTTGTAGGTGGGGACTTTAATTGTACCACTGGTATCCCTCTCGACCATACGGGGCCTGAGCCTCACGTGCCCTCAGCCCGCAAGCTGCAGTCCATCTTGGAGACTGCGGGCCTCATTGACATTTGAGAGCCTTGCACCCCAATGTGCACCAGTACACCTGGGCCAGGATGAGTGCCAGTGGTCTCACTATGGCCCACCTTGACTGCATTTATGTCACCAGGCACCACCTGCCACTTCTATGCAGTGGCCACATCATTCCTTCAGGCCTGTCAGATCACAGCCTGGCTTGCTGTGAATTGAGCCTTCCAGGGAGAGCCTGTGCATAAGCGCCCTATTGGTGTTTCAACGTCAGCCTGCTTCAAGACTCTTACTTCTGGGACTGCTTTTGGCGGAGCTAACTTTTGGCGGGGCTGGGAGGCCACAAGACTGAATTACTCCTCCTGGAAGCTATGGTGGGACGTAGGCAAGGTACAGATCCAGGCTTTTTGCCAGCAGTACACTCAGCTGGCCACAAACGAACTGCCCCACCATATCAGAGAGCTGGAGGAAGATATGGTAGAGCTTGAGGCTGCCCTGCTGGCTGCCGACAGTGATGTGGTGCTGCATGAGAGCCTCCGGTTCCGTAGGAAGTGCCTGCATGACTTGGTGGAGAGTGTGGCCCATGGAGTGAGGATCCACACCCGCTGCCAAGAGCTAGCTGAAACAGATGCCCCAATCTGCTTCTTCTTCAACCTGGAGTGACGGTGGGCAGCAAGCAAAGTCTTAGATCACCTCAAGACCCCTGAGGGCCAGGTAATCACTGATGCAGGTGAAGTACATGAGCACACTGTTGCCTTCTATCATGACCTGTTTGCAGCTGAGCTGTCCTGCCCTGAGGCCATGTGGGAACTCCATGCAGACCTGCCATGCCTTTGTGCCCTGGAGGGCAGCGAGCTTGAGCAGGACTTGTCTCTGGCAGCTGCCACAGCTGGTCTCACCTCCAGCAAAGCCCCAGGCCTCAGTGGGTTACCTGCTGAGTTCTACAAGACTTTCTGGCCTCTTCTCAGTCCCTGTCTCCCGTGTGTTTTCCAGGAGAGTCTTGCCAATCAGTTTCTGCCATACAGTGCTCATGCTGCTGCCCAAGAAAGGAGACCTTGGCTGTATTAAAAACTGGTGGCTGATCTCCCTGCTGTGTGCACACTACAAGTTTCTGGCCAAAGCACTGGCCACCCGCCTCCGCACTGTCATGACCCCTATCACTGTGCATGAGCAGAGCTACTGCATGCCGGGCAGAACCATCCAAGACGATCTGTTTCTGCTGTGTGATCTACTCACAGCCAGTGAACTCTTTGGCCTAGACATTGGCCTGATTTTTCCGGATCAGGAGAAAGCCTTTGACCAGGTGGACCACGCCTACCTCTTTCAGACCCTGGAGGCCTTTGGGCCTCTTTTAACTGGGGCCCTCCAGGTCTTGTATCAAGACACTTCCAGCCTGCTCAAGGTGAGTGGGGTACTCTGTGCCCCATTCCCTGCATGCAGAGGCATCCATCAGGGCCATTGAGCCACTGCTGCATGCACTGCGGCGCTGCCTGAGCGGTGTGGCCTTGCCGCCAGCCATGGGCCTGTATGTTGCCCCTCCGCTCCAGCTATCAGCATATGCAGATGACATGACCATCTTCCTTAACACCCAGGAAGACGTGGAGGCCCTGACAGCCTGCCAGCGAGCCTACGAATGCACCTCTTTAGCCCGTATCAACTGGGCCAAGAGTGATACCTTGTTGCTTGGTGTGTGGATCACCATGAACCCCCCCAGATTTGCAATGGGGCTTCACCTGGTGCCGTGAGGGCCTTAAGACCCTGGGCATGTTCCTAGGGCCATCAGCCTTCATGGTGTGCAACTGGGACAGCTTTGAGGAAGGAGTGGAGACCCGCCTATAAAGGTGGCACTGGCGCCTACCCAGCCTCTCCTACTGTGGACATGTCCTCATCGCGAACAACCTAGCAGAGACAACCTCATGGCAACCTTGTGGGTCGCTAACTGGTTGGAGGGCCGCACCCAGAGGGTGGTAGTGGATGGGTTCTTCTCGACCTGGAAGGACGTGGGCAGTGGGGTTCCGCAGGGCTCGGT
>NW_017728948.1:60417321-60449724 GCF_001723895.1 Crocodylus porosus
TAGCCAGTACCAGGTCGAGCAGCACTTTGCCTCTCCTTGGCCCATAGATTTCTTGGCCCATAGATTTCTTGAGTCAGGTAGAGGTCATCCATGCATGGGAGGAAGCTTTGTCACCGCTCAGATTTTGCTGAGTGATCCTCCCACAAGATGTGTGGGGAATTGAAGTCACCCATGACAACCATGTTCCTGGAGTGTGCGGCCTCAGCCACTTCCCTGGTGAACTTCTGGTCAAGGTCAGGACTTTGGGTGGGAGTCTACTACTCCCCTGTGTCCCCTGTGCCGTGTTTCCCATGGATTTTAACCCAGTGGGTCTCCAGTCATCCACCCTGGTTGCCAAGATCAGCTTGCAGGGATGTGTAGCTTTCCTTAACACAGAGAGCTACACCCCGCCCCTTTTATCTACATGCTCTCTCCTGTACCGGGTATAGCCATCAATACCCGTGGTCCAGACATGGGTGGAGTCTCACCAGGTCTCCATTATCCCTATGACATCATAATTATTTGCATTGAGCAGGAGGATGAGCTCCTCATGCTTGTTCCCCAAGCTTCTGGCATTTGTGTACAGACAGGCAAGTGTCCCCTTAGGGGCTCTTGCCTTGCCCACAGATTGTACCAGGGCTGTGGCAAGGGTGGGCTCCCTTAAGTGTCTTGGCCTGCTGGCTTTGCAAGGGTTGTTCAGCAGGCCAGCAGGGGCCAGTGGTCCCCCCCATCCTCCAATGGGCTTAGTTTAAAGCCCAGTGGAGCAGATCAGCCAGTCTGGCTGAGAAGAGCCTCCTCCCCAATGGACAGAGGTGGAGACCATCTCTTCCCAGCAGCGCTGCCTCTCTCGCCAAAGAGCGGGCTGTGGTCATGGAAGCCAAAGCCTTCCCGATGACACCAGTCTTTGGTTAACTACGTGGATCCTCCTCTCCCTCCTCAGCCCATACCCCAAGACTGGGAGCATCGACGAGAACACCACCTGTGCCCACAGACCTTTAGCCTTGCTCCCAAATCCCTATAGCGCCTCATGACTGGGCTGGGAGTGCTTGGAGCCATGTCATTGGTGCCCACATGAATAAGGAGCACTGGAGAGCTTTGGGATCTTCTCCACAGTGTCCCAGATGTGGGCCCCTGGGAAGCAGCAGACTTCCCAGGCTAAGGGGTCGAGGTGGCAGATTGCCTCCTCAGTCCCCCTCAAGTTGGAGTCTCCCACAACAACACCTTACGTTTTGTCTTGGGGAGAGCAGGGGTGGTAGCTGCAGTTGAGCCTGTGTTGCCTGTAGAAGCTGGCAACTCAGCAGGCTCTGCTGGAGCAGCAAGAGGTGCGTACCTGTTGCAAAGCTCTGGTGGGGAAGGGGCCTTGGTGCGGCGGGCCTTCCATCTGGGCCAGGTGACTTGTGGATGTCTATCCTCCCAAAACAGGTCCTATAGTCTCAACTGATAATCACTGCTTTAGAGGTGAGCAAAAGAAGAGATTCCAGGACACCTTCAAGGCCAGTTTGAAGAAATGCAGTATGAACCTCAATAGCGGGGAACTCAAGTTCTGAATCATCCGCAATGGTGCCATGATATATGACAAAGCATTGATCAGTTATAGCAAACTCACTTTATTGTGGAAGTGGATTGCTGAGAGAGACCTGTGAACTGACATCACAGGGATCTACTTACATCCTGGAGTTATTTACCATGCTTGCAGTGGAACATATGGATTTTATATCAGCTTCCTCAGTCAACCACAGACTCACTGATGACCTCCTGTTTACTGGAAGACTGTCATCCTTGTATCGAGGGACTGCTGCTGCCTCAGACACTATAAGTAGCAGGCACAGGGATGGGAAGAGTCCATGGCCTCTCTTATTGCTACTTTTTGCAAAACCTTCAGCCTGAGTGAGTGTAGCAAGACTATTTATAATGGTATAGATATGTGTAAATTTATTCAAAAGACAATGTGCTTTCTTATAGACCCCCTTTGCTCGGGCTCTGTTTTCTTTTGGAGACCACAGGTGAAGAGTGTTTCCTTGGTATGTTTTTAATAGATGCCTGCACTACCTATCTTTCTGGGAAGGTAAGACAGGAAGTTTCTAATAACAGTCATAAAGCTTAATGGAGTTTGCAGGAAAAAGGCAGTGTAAAATGGGTGAAGTAGTTTTTATTTCTGCTTAAAGGAAGACATTGATGAAGGGAAGAGGAAATGCAAAGGGAAAATTTGTCAAAAGGATAAGAGGAGGAGAGGGAATGGATATGTGTGTGTGTGTGTATGTGTATATGTGTATATATATATGTATATATGAGGGACCAGAGGAAGGGTAGCTGCAAAGAATATGGAAGCAAAATAGTAGGAGGGGTGGAAAAGTGGCAAAAAGAAAAAAGGCACAGAAAATGTTAAAAAAAAGTCATAACAAAATGAAGCAAGTAACTACAAAGCTAGACCAGAAAGAAGGTAGTAAGGGAAATAGGATAACAAAAATTGGTCTGTGGAGTTGAAATGTTCTAATAACAAAATTCAGCAGTCCATCACAAAAATGGCGGTGGGGAGGTGTTTCTAAAATGTATGTAGCTATTAAGTAAAACTAAAAAAAATGTAGGATCTTTTGGAAGACATGCATATACTAGAGCTGAAAAGGCATAAGAAAAGTACTCTTCAATATCTTCATTAATGATCTGAGTTCAGGCATCAGATGAGGACTGGCAAAGTTCATGGACGACCCTAAACTATGAGGCAAGGCAGTCACACTGGAGGACAGGCTGGTGATACAGGCCAACCTGGACAGGCTCGTAAGGTGGGTGGACCAAAACCTGGTGGCATTCAACAGAGAGAAATGTAGGGTTCTCCATCTTGAGAGGAAAAAACAGCATCATACTTACAGGCTTGGCAGCGCTACACTTGCTAGCACCATAACCAAAAGAGACTTGAGGGTCTTGATTGACAACAAGATTAACATGAGCCACCAATGTGATGCTGTAGCTGGCAAAGCCAACCAAACTTTGGCATGCACGCACTGATGCATCTCTAGCAAAACCAGGGATGTAATCCTGCTGCTTTATTCGGCCTTAGTGAGGCTTCAGCTGGAGTACTGTGTCCAGTTTTGGGCCCTCCACTTCAGGAGGGAAATGGATAAGCTTGAGAGAGTCCGAATAGAGCCACCTTTATGATCAAAGGCCATGAGAGCAAGCCTACAAGGAGAGGCTGAGGGACTCTTCAGCCTGGAGAAGAGAAGGCTTGGGGGGGTTGGGAAGGGGAGAAACTTGGTGGCAGCCTATAAGTATATATGGGGGGGTGCATCAGGATCTGGGAGAACAGTTGTTTACTAGGGCTCTCCAAGGGATAACAAATTCTAATGGCCACAGGCTTCTGGAAGGACAATTTAGACTGGACATAAGGAAGTCCAGTCTTCTTTACAGTCCAAGTGTCCAGGCTTTGGAACAGACTCCCACCAGAAGTGGTGCAAGAACCTACTCTGGACTCATTCAAAAGGCATTTGGGTGCTTATCTTGCTGGGATCATTTGACCCCAGCAGACTTCCTGCCTATGGCAGGGAAGCTGGACTCAATGTCACGAGGTTCCTTCCAGCCCCCAATGTCTATAAAATTTGTGAAAAAGTAATTTGTACAGTGAATCTTTCTGAAGAAATTTACAAAGAAGTGAATCTTTAAAAAATATAGTTTCCATCCACTCTGGTTTGATATGTTGTTTTGTAGTTTCCCATCACTAAATTTGTTTAGTTCATGCAAAAAGAGATGAAAAATTAAGGAAAATTTTTGGATTCTATCAGTATGATCCATGAGTCCAATTGTGTAGGTTGAACACAGATCTTTGTATGCCAAATATGTTCCTGTAAATTCTAACTAAAGCAAAGCATATAATGCATATTATGTGGAGGTATTTTTTACCATTGCACTTTTTTTTTACAGTTTTTCTATGGAGCAAGGATTAAAATTTAGGAAAACACTCCAAATGGACCATTATTTCCTATATAAAATAGAATTTGCCCATAAACCGGGCAATTCGCCAATGAAGCTTTCATTTGGATATATATTTTTACCCTAATCCAGTTTCTTATTTTCTCATTAATATATGAAGATATACCTGTTCTTTAAAGGGAAGCACAAGTAAATTAGAAAGTGTTCAAGTAGTCATGGTGTTAGGCTATATGATTAGCCTGCTATGTTCAATAAACCCTAAGTTTAGGAAGTTTAGGTACTACTGATGTAAGAACGACTGGTTTTTCACCGTTACTGTGTTGCTGAATCCATAAACTTGGATGATGACAAAAAAATTAAAAATTTGTTACCACTGTTTAAAAGAGGTAGTAACCAGGGCTGGTGTAAGTTGTCATGGAGCTATTTTCATTTACACACAGAGAAGATCTGGGCCCAGGATATACATGTTTAAAGATTGAAATGCAGTGAAGCGCAATAGAACAGAGCTTTCAGGGACAGTAGACTTCAGCAAATATATATATCAAACTAGAGTTAAATATATATTGCCACTGGTTTCATAGTCCAGATGCCTAGTTTCTGTGATCTCATTGACCCAGGATATCATTTTGTGAGGTTTCCCTTGGAGTATGTATAAGAAACCCAGGCCTAGAAATAGTGATTATCTACTATCCTGGCTTTTGGCAGCACATGGGAATTAGTTGCACAACAGAACCATGTCAGAATCATGAAAAAAATAAGGTTCGAAGGGACCTTAGGAGGTTATCTAGTCTAACCTCCTACTCAAGGCAGAATCATCCCTGTCTAAACTATCCAAGCCATGTGCTTTGGTTTAACCTGCTGCTAAAATCTTCTGAAGGTGGAGATTCCACAACCTCTCTAAGTAATCTGTTCTTGTGCTTAATAATGCTTACAGTTAGAAAATTCTTCCTAATATCCAACCTAAATTTCCTTTGTTACAGTTATGGCTATTACTTCTTTTCCAGCCGCTGGGGGCACAGAGAATAGTTGATAACCGTTCTCTGTATAACATACCTTTTTGTATCTGAAGACTATAAATCCCTTATCAGGCTTCTGTTCCCTATACTAAATATTTTATGCTCTTCTAACCTTTTCTTGCATGTTCTGTTTTTTCCACCTCTAATAATTTCAATTGTTCTTCTCTGAATTATGTCCATTTTTCAATATATTTCTTGAAAGGTGGTATCTAAACTGGCCACAGTTCCTCCTCCAGATGAGGTCTCACCTCTTACTTGCAGGTAACATTCCTATTAATACAATCCAGAACATTATTGGTCCTTTATTACAACAGAGGTAAAATTGCTTATTTTACTAGTTTGAGTCTGTTGATTCATATTTAGTCTGTGGTCCACTATAACCACTAATTTTTCTTCTGTGGTGCTGCAGCCTAGCCAGCCATTCCCCAGTTTGTACTTGTGCATTTTATTGTTCCATCCTAAGTACTTTGTTGAATGACATGTGCTTCTTTTGTCAGACCCTTTCTCTAATTTTCAATCATTTTGAATCCTAATCCTCCAAAGTGCCTGCTATCCTACCCAGTTAGTGTCATCTACAAAATTAGTAAGCGTGCACTCAATTTCATCCCCCAAGTCCGTAACAAAATATTACACAGTACCAGCGTGGGACAAATTTCAAGTGGGAGAAATCCCACTTGCTACCTTCTTCCTTAGATACTGAGCCATTAGTGAATACCTTGAGCACAATGAAGTATCCATGTTACAGTAATTTCATCTAGAGTGTATTTCTTTAGATTATTCATGAAATTGTCAAGAGAGACTGTATTAAAAGCCTTGCTAACTTCAAGACATTGAATTTACAGCTCTTCTGCCAAGAACCTGTCCCCTCCCAAAAGCCTTGCTAGTTTCAAGATGCATTGAATTTACAGCTCTCCTCCTGAAAAAGCCTGACACCTTGTTGTAGAAGAAATCAGGTTTGTTAAGACTGACTTTCTCTTAGAAAATCCATGTTGGCTATTCTTATCACCTTGCAGTTTCCCATCCAGGTCTGATAGGTGCACAGGTCTATCGGGGTGGGCAAAATATGGCCCGTGAACTGGACTGCTGCTGCCTCAGACACTATGCCATTCTATCCGACCCATGGGGCCCCTAAAAATTAAGAAAATTAATTATTTATCTGCCCCTGGTTCCTGTAAAAAATGACAGGAACCAAGGGCAGTAGGACCCAGGGGAAGCCCAGTGGGCTCCCAGAACATCAGGGCCTGCCCAGCCCTGCCCCCCAACCCCCCAGCTGGAAGCCCCAGCCAGGGCTTCTGGCTTGGGAGCATGTGGCTGCCTCAGTGTGGGAAGCTCGGGTAATGCAGGGGAGGGCAGGGAAGGATCCCGGGCAGGGAAGGAACTTGGGGAAAAGTGGCCCAGGGAAAAGCTGAGCACACAGGGGGAAAAGCATCCCCTTGCCCACTCCATGGCCATTGCCCTGCACTACAGCTGCTCGCAGCCCACATGGGGCTGCCTGTGCCTGCTCTGGACAGCCCTGCGCAGGCTGCGAGTGGCTGTAGCAGGGAGTGCTGGGCACAGGCAGGCGAAGGGCTGCTTTCCCCACCCAGTGCTAAGCTTTTCCCCGGGCTCCTCCCTGGTGCAGGAAAAAACGGCTTTTTGCCCTCCCTGTGGCCAGTGCCCTGCACTGCAGCTGCTCACATCCTGCCTGGGGCTGTCCAGAGAAGGCACAGGCAGCCCCACAGGGGCTGTGAGCAGCTGCAGTGTGGCACACCGGCCACGGGGTGGGTGAGGGGCTGCTTTTCCCCCTCCCATGCTCAACACCACCTTGTAACCCAGCCCTGCTGCCAGCCTGGGCCCCGTGCCAGCTCCGGGCTTGCCCCTCAGGGCTGCACATGGCAACAGCAGCTGTGCCCCACCTCCACTTGCTGCACCAGGCAGTGTTTGCCACTGCCACCCCTGGGCTGCCCAGTGCGTGAGGTCCGGGCGGGCATGAGCAGCCAACACTGCCTGCCATGGTAAGCAGGGGAGCTGCAGCTGCTGCTGCTGTGCAGAGCCCTGATAGGCAAGCTCGGAGCCAGCGCGGGGTCCAGGCTAGCAGCAGAGATGGGTTACAAGCTGGTGCTGAGCTCTGGGAAAAGTGGCCCCTCGCCCACCCCATCACCAGTGCCCCATGCTGTAGCCACTTGCAGCCCACGTGGGCCTGCCTGTGCCTGCTCTAGACAACCCTGTGTGGGCTGTGAGCACCTTCAGCAAGGAGCACTGGCCATAGGATGGGTGAGGGGCTGCTTTTCCCCATGCTCATCACCAGCTTCTTCCCTGCCAGCGAGCAGGGGGTGAGGCGTGTGTGCTGTCCCCTGTCTGTATCACAGGTCGGGGGGCACTGGGAGTGAGTGGGCAGGGAGCTAGCAGGAGCATGGGGCCCACACTGATGTCCCAGGGCCAGTGCCGGTGGGCCCCAGAGCAGGGTGGCAAGAGCACAGGGTCCCAGCCAGCAGGGGCTCTATGGAGCCAGGTTAGCTCCCCCCTCTCCCTGCTGGTGGATCTCAGCCTTGTCCACAGACCCCTGTCAGCCTGTGCCCTGCTTTGGGCCCCACCAGTGCTGGCCCTGCAGCATTGGTCCCAAGATGGTGACTGGAGGTGGGGCACCTATCATGGGGTGGGGCTACCCATGCAGGTAATTGTGTAAGTGGTCCTCCACCTGAAATAATTGCCCGTCCCTGTTATAAATAGATTTCTTGATGATATGCTCTAGTATCTTTCAGGGTATCGGTGTTAGGCTGACCAGTTTGTACTTCTTTGGATTCTTTTTATTCATTTTATAAAGATGTACGCATATTTTCCCTCTTCCAGTCATCTGAGACCTCATGTGACTTCCATGAGTTCTCAAAGATAATAACCAGTTGGCAGTTTCTTCCTTGAGTACTCTGTGATCTAAATCTAATCTGATTTAAAACCACCCAGCCCTACTGATTTTAAAAACACCCAGCTTCTCTGGGTAATTTCTAACTTGTTCTTTCCCTATGTTGGGCTGATTTATTTCCTTCCCTATCTGTGCTAACTGTGGCTGCCTCTGATAATGGACCTTTATTTGTGAAGTCTGAAGGAAAAAGGGCATTAAACACTTCAGACTTTTCCTCATCATCCATTATTACATTACCATCCCCATTCAGTAAAATGAGAGGAAATGCAAGGGGATTTGTTACTGAAGGAACATTTAACAGAGTATGAGTTTTCAAAATAGGCAACTAGATATTAGGCTGTATATTCTAGCCCTCCCATGCCCTCTTCTGAAGAGCTGATCATAATTTCCTAAACTTTCCTTGTTCTTCCATTTACTTCTGACATATTTATGGATTGCTTTCTGTCCCTTGCACCTCTATTTCAGTTTGTGCATTGGCCAGTAGAGTAATAGGGTGGGCTGAGTGGGACGCCAGTCACCAGCCACTAGGGGTGCATCCACACATGCAGGCACATGTGCTTGCAGTAGCTCAAATAGGAGTGACACAAATTTGTGCCTGAGATTTTTGTCTTGGTGCATGTGCTCAGACATGAACTTCAGTGTGGGGCAAGTTGTGCCACTTGGGACAAAAGGACCCCACCTAGCTCTTCCCAAATCTACAGCCAGGGGGAGCTAGAGCCTGGGGCTAGCACCTGTGCTGGCCCCAGCAGTATAAAAAGCCGCCCTGGCAAGCAGCTCAGGGCTACTTACACTCACAAGCTTCTGGGGCCTGATATCTGTGTATACTAGCCCCTTGTGCTAGCTGGAGCCCTAACCGAGAGTTCCCTGCATCCTCTACCCACTACAGCAGTCTGGGAGTGGGGGCTGCTGCCTGGGAGCATGTGGCCCAAACACTGTGCACCTATCAGACCTGGATGGGGACTTTATGGCCACAGTAGAGGCATCTGCCCCTCTGAGCCTGCTGCCAGAAGGCTGTGGCTACACAGTTGGCCTCTGTGTGACACTACTGCCATGCATGCCACTGTTCTGCCATTTGGGCAGCTATCACCTGGAAAATGTTCTGAGTGTGATGGCCTTCTTTGAACTGTCAAAACATGTCCTCCTGGCCCCAAGTAGCTAGGAGGTCAGCCATCTTCAGTTGGGTACCAGCCCTGAGCATGTGCCTTTGCCTGGGTCCTGCCACTTGCTGCCTTAGCAGGAATTCTGGTGTTCCCTATTGAAAAATTGCAAAGTCTCTGATAAAAAAAATCGCAAATTCACTCTTTAAAATAGCCCCAAATCCATGTTCTTCCACAATTAAAACAAAAGACCACTATATATAGAGAGAGAGAAAGAGAGAGATCGGTGGGGAAATGTTTTATTGATTTAGTTACAATTTTAAAGTAATGGAATCCTAACAGTGTCTCTATCATTATAATAAAATAAATTCTAAATATCCATGTTTTAATGTTTGCTTTTGGTTTCCTTATCATAGAACAATTAGGGCTCTTAATTAGGATGTGGGGACAGCTGCCCCTGCAGCCACAGCTCCTGCCAGCAGATCTCATCCTGTCTGGCAGCTGGGCATAATGGGCGTGTGATGTAGGGTTGGCAGAAGGGAGGTGGGAAGAGGTGTGGAGGGATGTGTGGGGTGTGTGGGTAGGTGTGGGGGGATTGTTGGGGAGGCTGCTCAGGAGAGGTGGGTCTCCTGCGCCCCCACAGGGCACAGTCCCCCACCATAGCACATGGACTACCTCCCCCAAAGGGCCACAGCCCCCCCTTCAGGGTCCACAGCTTCCCTCCCACAGGGGAACAGCCCCCACTCACAGGGATCACAGCTCATGCATACACCAACAGTGGCTCTCAGGTGCTCAGAGCCCACTGCTGTCAGTGTTCCCCCATGGTGTGGCATGGCCCCAGCCACCTTAGAGCCGGTGCTGCCTGTGCTGCTTGTTGTGGGCCTGGTTCAGTGCAATGCAGGGCCATGCACCTTTCTGCAGCTCTGGGCCACTTGGGCTGTCACCTGGGGGCCAGTGCTGTTTGCAGGGACTGCACATCATGCTGAGCTGGGTCCTGCTTCCACAGGCCCTATGCGCTGTAGGGCTGGGCCAATTCTGTGGAGGCAGGACCTGGCTTAGCATGACCCATGGTCCCTGTGAGTGGCACCAGACACCAGGTTACAGCCCAAGAGGTGTGGAGCTGCAGAAAGGCACACAGCCCTGTGCAGCACTGTGTCAGTTGCTGCGGAGGTGAGGGGGATCCACATCCCCTGACCAGCCCCTGCCACCCACACAACCCTCCAACTGTCCCCTTCACCTGCATAGCCCCCTTATACCCCCACAATCACCACCACTATCCCTACTTACCCATGACAGCACCTGGGTCCTAGTTGCTCTCCTAGCTCCCCCCATAGCTGTCCAACCCACCCCAGCTCTGGCCCTTTAAGAAAAAAATGAAAAAAGAATCCTAACTCACCAGCTCCTGCAGCAGCCTTGGGGTTTCTGGGGGCTCATGCAGAGCCCCGTGTGGGGCAGCAGGGTTCACCCTCCAGAGGCAGGAGCCCATGAATCGGGGGGGGGGTTGTTTTTATCGGGGGGGTTGTTTTTTTTAAAAGGCTGGAGCTTGGGCAGACGGGACAGCCATGGTGGGGAGGGGCTGGGAGAGTGGGGTGGGGCAGCGTGTTGGGCTTGTGACAAAGCCCCCCACATGGCATGGGGCAGTGGGAATTGCCTCCCCTGTCTGGCAGCACTCGGTGAGTATAGGCTTTTTTCCCCCAAAGTGCCAGGAGCTGGAGCGGGCGGGTCAGTCATTGCTGGGGGTGGGAGAGCAGGTGGGGGATGGGCCTGTGTGATTCAGAGATTTGGCTGATTTCGCAGCAGCCGAATCTCTTAATTGGATTCAGCCAAATCCATTTGGGACAGTGATTCAAATCACCAAATTCAATCACTGTCCCTGGAATCAGCCAAATCCAAATCTGAAGCAAATACTAGCCACTTTGCATAGGCCTAATGTATATGGGGTTTGGGGAGTGAATGGGGCACAAGGTTCAGCTTCCACACAGCCTGGCCATAGAGGGCTCTGATCTGTATAGAGCGGTTGACATATTCTTGCCCCCACTGCCCCCGGCCTGGACACTTAATAAGCTTGGTACACCCCTTGCTTTGGCATTCCTCATTTTCTGTCTACATGCCTGTACTGTACTGTACTATTATAGTAAACCTAAGCAATACAGCGAAGTTCCTACTTTTGGTGAGATTCCTTTTTAAGTTTCATGCCATTGAAATGTCAATAACTGTTGAGCAAGCTGGTCTCTTGCTGTGTTTCCTATCCTTCTATCATTACAGGTTAGTGTGTTTTTTATGCCTTTAATATTTCTTTTTTAAGGTGCACCTAGCTCTCTTTCCCCTTTAGGATTGCCTTTCCTGCGAGTCTTAGTTTGTTAAATCTGATTTTCTGAAGTCCAGTGTTTATATTTTGCTACTCTCCTCTCTTTCTTTTCTTAGGATCATGAACTATATCATTCATCCATTCGACTGTCACACAAGTTGCCTTCCACCTTTCCTCTAACTGGTTTATTAAAAAGTCACCCCCAGCACAGTCAGAACACTGGTTTGACTGTGTGTGTATATATAGCTATGTCTATCCAGAAAGGGAGATTTGGACCCAGGGACGCTCAATCTGATTTTACTTAAATCTATGTAAAGTCATCAATTATTCCTGATGTTTATACAAGTGAGGTCAGTGCATCTTCCATAATGCTCTCAGGAGTGTGCATAAGAAGCATGTCCCCATTCACCTTATTCTGCTCCCACACACTAGACCCAGAAGTGAATCAGCAGAGCTGCCCTTAGGGCACCCATCACCACTGTTCTCAGGATTTCTGCCTCTTGCATGCTTGATACTGGGAGTGGGACGTTTCCTTGGAGCTGCTTTATTGCCTCCTCTCTGTGTTTGGCAGTTTGGATTAGGTGGGAGGGCAATTTCAAGAGCACACACAGTCATACCCCAACAGCGTAACATCCTCAAAATAATTTCACATCTGTTTTTGACTAAATTATGACCAGTACTTCACATGAGTGCATGGTCTGGGCTAGAAAATGCAGCATAAATGGAACTTGCTCAGAAAACTCATATTTTATTGAATGTTACTTTATTAAGAAAAATATAATTCTGGCATTACACTTTTTATTCTAGTTTATCATTCTGTGAATTTATACTTCTGTTCTCATGAATGTGAAACTAGTTTATCTCCAGAAAGGAACACTGTAGTCTCAGAGTTTAGAAATGCAATGTGGAGAGTACTTTCTAAGCAGCTTTCTCCTATCCCTGATCATAGCTGTCACTTCGGGCTTAAGTGTCAAGGTAGAAAGCACAATTTCATTTCTCTGATGAAGCCCATAATATCAGGAAAAAATCAAATCAGGTTGAGGAGTAATCCTTCAGGGAAAGCTCTCTTAAGTTATAAGACAAGTTTCTGTTAAAGCATAGCCTCTTATCAGTGTTCAGCTGTGGGCAAAATGCCCAAGCTTGCATTAAAGACATTTCAAAAACAGAATCAGAGTTGTCTAGCTGGTTTTCCTCAAGCTATGTGGTTGGAGTCCAGGAGCTAGACTCTGATCTCTTCTGTACCAGTATAACTCCAGAGTAACTCAGGGGGTCATTCAGTTGAGAGAGTCTGGATTTATACTGATGTGATAAAAATCAGAACCTGTCATCCTGGTCCAGACTAGCTAAGTGAATGCAGCTTCACTGACTTAAGTAGAATTATACCAATATACAAAGTCGAAAATCTGATGCATCTTTTATTGTATCTATTATTATTTATATACACCTCTCTGAAAGAATCTCATCTTTCCACTAGGATTATATTTCCTGCAGTGTGTGAAACCCTCTGTTTGTGTATCTCACTTCAGGCTAACATTATTTAGTTGTGATGGTTAATCAGCATAGTTTGGATGTCATAAAAGCCTTGGAAAGCCCTTCCAGTTGCTGTAGCTGTGGGCAGTTGCTCTGTGATACTATGATTGATATACTGAAATTCCAGGTCTTAGCACTGTGTGATGCGTTCATGAAAGGAAGAAATGTTCTTTATAGTTATTTACATTCTTACCTTCAAGACACAGCTGTCCATCCAAGTCTGGAGCCTACATAGTTGTCTTGGCTGTAAGAACCAAGAAACCTGAAACTTATGCCTTCTACATAACAGTTTCCCTTCATGTGAAAAGTTGTTTGGAGGGAATAGGTTTTAGTTTCTAACATCATGGTACATTTAATTTTCACTACAGATTTATAGTTGCAGAGGTGGTGGTTGTTATGACCTGCAAGTATCATTTGTATGAAATCACCTTTTTTCCACTTTGATTTGCCTTACCTGATTAAACCCTGGGGTTTTCAATTTGTAGGCCACATTTCAAGGATCTCAGCAATTACCGAACCTGTAACAGACTGGTGTCATGGCTATTTGTGCATAGCCCTGGAGTATTAACAGTGTTTGGAACTGTTTGAGCAATTAAAGTTTGTAAAGAGCACAGCCAGTTGTTACGAATTTGTTAAAGAATCATAGGGTATGTAGCTCATTGGTTTGTTACTGCTGGTAATGTCTTTTAGGGAATTTTATAGCTGTCGTATTTTATAGGAATACTTTTAATGGTGCCTTTTCTATAAGAATTCATGTTTATGATTTAGGAAGTACTATTTTTATGATGTTCTTAGATTTCCTTCAGTCACTCTCAAGTTTTCTTTTCCTTTTTTCTCTCTCCAGATGGTTTCTGCCTGCCTCCCTATACATTTAAAATGTCTGTTTCTATACTCTCCAGTTATCCTTATCAGATCAAGCACGTACATGAATTAAACTATAATAACCTACAGTTCGGTTCTGAAAAATTCAAAATCTGGAACAAGGTTATCACAGAGTTTGAGATTTGCTGTATGTTAGAAGTTGCCTAACACAAACAGCCCTTTGGGTTGGTGAAGTCAGTTTCTACAACCAGCACAAATGACTGAGTTAATACCACCTTCCCCATCTCCCTCCATTTATAAGTTGGTTGTCTGTAAACAGCCTTTGGTATGAGTCCAGAGCAAAGTGTGAGCTTATACCAGAGAACATGCAGTGAGATGCACCTTATCCCAGCAGTCCAGCTATGTATAGTTTATGAAGTCTGGCTGATATTCTGAAGTTGTTACTATGAAAATGTCCCTGGCAAGCTTTCACTAAGTACCCAGGAGCATAGGGACAATGTACAGTAATTTGCCTTAATGACGATACTTGACATAAGAGTTGGTAGCTAAGGAGTTAGGAAAAACTCCTTCAGTCCAAAAAGAATGATTTTGGAGAGAAAAAATTCTCCAAAAAGGATAAATATTGGGGTTTTTGAAGGGAATGGGGAAAAAAGGGAAGAAATGAGCATGTTTTCATATTAGGGCTGGTTGGTTTCACTATGGGATCAACTGAGGTCAGAGAAAATCAGTTGAACTGAAAAGATTAATGCTTCAGAGGACTACCCAGGGGATGGTTAGAGGTCCCTGTCTATTAAACCAAAGGATGCACCAGAGTGGTAAGAAATTGAGAGAGGTTTTTATTTGTATTTTTATTTATGCATATTTCTCATACTGCAAAGTAAAGAGCAGGGGTGAAATCCTATGCAGAATCTATGCCATCTAGACATGTGTACCTGAAGAATTAAACTGTCTCCAGAACTGGTAAGTGCTTAAATTTTTTGAAAGAGGGTGGCTTACATTAAAGGGAGCCTGAGGAATTGGCTTCAGGCCCAGAAGCCAGGAGCTGAGAAGCGGGTCTCAGTTCTCAGTAGGGATGCAAGAGAAAGACTCTGCACTTTGGGAGTGTGTCTAGAGATCCTAAGGGGGAATGCCAAAACCCTGAGGAGATTCTGGAATATTAAAACACCATTGGCTAGGTAGGCTGGGACCCACCACAATAGTCTGGTGAGCGTTCAAACAGGGGGACCGTAACCAAACCTGTACCAAATAGTAATGAGTGCCTGGAAGTTGGTCTCTAAGACAGCACACTTTCCTATTCCTGAGTGTGATTGAGCATCAGTGCTGTTTCCTGGCACAAACCCTGGGCACAGGCTCTCTGTCTGTTACACCTTTAAAGGATTTGGACCACATACCTCACTTGTCCGATGCCTGAGAACCGGTGGTGATTGATCCCTCTTCCCCCCAGTTTAGCAAACCCATTGACTTCCACGTTATAGGTACATTGGGATTACAGCCCATCTCTTTGGGGGTTTCATAGTTTTATAGTTAGTAGGGTTGGAAGGGACCTGAGCAGATCATCAAGTCCAACCCCCTACCATGGCAGGAAAGAGTACTGGGGTCAAACAACCCCAGCAAAGTGATCGCCAAGTTGATTGGGGTCTCAGGGTAGAAGTAGGCAGGCATACTCTTTGGAAAGTGGTCCACAAGCAATCACTATTTTACTATAGACAGCACAAGAACCAGACAATAAATATAAAAAAAGCAGAACATGTTTCCTTGTCTTATCATTTTAACCTCATTTAAGATTTATTTGAATTTTTAGGATACATCTTCATGGCACAAGGCTATGCTATGGATGCATTAACTCCCAAACTAGAAGCAGAATAGTCATATTTGCAGAGTGATGAGCTTGGCCTAATTTAATGCTGCTTCAAGATGCAGTGATGAGAACTAATTACCTTGGTATTGCGCTGTGTGAACCCAACTCTACTGCTTCCAGTTTGGGAGCTAGGTCAAGTTTAGGAGCATGCAGTTAAAATAACCGGGTTCCATGCTTCTTGCACATGACTTTCTGGCCAAGTGCTTTCTGTTCCCTTCTTGTCAAAGCTTCCCTTGTTCTTCTAAGTACTGAGTCTTTAGTTTTTAAGACTCAGCACCGACCACAAATCTCTGTTTTGCATTTGGGAGAATTCAATGCCTTCAGTCACAGCATCATACAGCAAGGCTGCAGAACACAGGCTTAATCTAGGATGAAGCTACTCTTCCCCAGGTGGGATATCTGCAGATGCAGATAGTCTTTAAAATCAGCTAATTCATGTTCATGGATAGACATTTTGGGGCCTCTCTACTGTCTAATTAGCACAAGAAATGTCAGACAGAACATAGTAAAAAATTATCATAAGACATAAGGATATAGGCAGTTCATAAAATGAAACTGGAATATATAATCTGAACATGGATTCCCCAAATCCTTTCAGAAATGCTTTGGAAATACATTTTAAAATTCTCAGGGTTCTAAATGAATAACAGAATATACTCTGTGTCAGCTCAAGAATTAGATTTATATTGTAAAACTGAATATTTCAAAAAAAGGCACTCATTTATTTGTCTAGGCTTTATGTTCAGGATTCTGTATTTCCATGCAACAGTTGATAATATATCTCTTTAAAAAGTGGAAGGTGTGTACATAATGCTTTATACTAAGCCCTGGTACTGTTAGCTTTAACAGGAGATAGGGATCACTAAACATGGATCTTAAGAGGTAAGTGAAAAAGCAGTTAACCTTAAATATCTGAGGGCTTGACTGTAAAAAAAAAAAAAAAAAAAAAAGGTTATGCTGGTATAATCACCCATCACAGAAGTGTAAAATAGTGGGCACACAAAATACAACTGCACATTACTGCAACTTGCATCTGGTGTAGAATTATCCTGGGAACATCTGTAGCTATCAAACCTATTATATGTTCCTCAGCATGTCAATCGGGCACTGCAATAACATATAGTGCAAGCAGCTACCCACATATATCTGCTCATTGTTTTTGTTCTGGGTTAATTTTACATCAGTTCTTTCATGCATCACTGTGAATGGATAATCTCCAAGCTTTGAGATTAAACATTTGCCCTTTACATTTCACACTAGTATTTGTTGGTAGAATGGAGTAGCTACACATGAAGAGCTTCAGGGTGCCATACATGCTGCAGAGAGCATCCTATGATTGCTCTATAGTCATTTACTGAGTCATTGGTTCAAGTCATATCACAGACATCAAAAGGACATTACTAGCTAACCCGAGTGATGACTGCAAAGGGTAGCAATCTGGACAGATAATTTTATCCAAAATTAACCACTTATTCTTACACAAAGCCGAATTATTCAGTCTTTCTGAGGGGGTGAATTCTCCTCTTACTGATCTGGAATAGAAAATGGTTTATTAACATTTTTATTTTAAAAATACCTTTCCAGTTTGCCTCTAGCATCACACACAATAAGGACACAAAACTTCTATCTGATCAGCAGCTTTAGCCATACATCATTTCATGCTATAAATGTTAAGAACTAGAGAACCCATGCTATAGTTTTGGGTTCATGAACCCTGGGATGGTTATTAAAAGCATGGGGATTCTTTAAACAGTTTCAGATTCTGGGAAATATTGTCCTCCATTACTGTTCTTAAGGCAAATTTAATTTTAAAACACCTGTGGAGCAAATTAAAGTCAACAGGGCCGCGTTCAGATGAGCATGGACATTTGGTTCCCTGGGGGAAACTAGCAGTGGCACACCTGCTAGTTGTCCCTGGGGAATGCCTGTGCCACACGCGCTCTGGTGCATGGCAGGTTACCCTGAGTAGGGTAGTGGAGGCTGGGGCCAGCAACTGTGTTGGCCCCAGCAGCCTTATCTGAGGTCCTGGGGGCCTTGGGAACCTGTAGCCTTGGTGCTTCTGGCTGGCAGCTGTAGTGTGGCTTTGGCCAGCCAGTCTCTGGTTTCAGGTGACATGTACTTCCTCCACATGTGCTGCCCTGCCTTTCTTCCATGTGGGGTTTTGACCCCGGGATCCCTCCCCCCACCCCTCGCTGCAAGGTAGCAGCATGGGAAATGCCTGAATGTGCAGTGCGTGTTGCTGCCGTGCTTGTCTGGACATGGCCTAGGAGTTTCCTTTGAGGAAAGGCATCATGAACACTTAGTAAAGACTTTAAGACATGGCATATTAATAACTACATAGGAACCAGTGATGTATAATAAATAAAAGTACTTGTTTGGCAGTACTTCTTGACCTGCTTTTAAGGACTTAGAGGGAACAATCTTTCTTAAAAACCCAGAGAGAAGGTCAGAACTAGATTTGGCTGAATGTTCTATTTTAATGCTAGAATCCAAATATGAATTTGGAAAATGATAGTTCCACCCTTAATACATTCAACAACTTCCATTATATTATGTGATGTATTACATCCCAATATTGTGTTCACTTGCAGAATTCAGCTCTTTTGCCAGAAACTCAATTGAGGGGGATTTTCATAATAAAACATCTGACAGAAATGTTCTTTATAGCTAAATGTGACATGATAATGTGGTTCTGTGGTTGCATAATCATGTTTCTTTTCTCTATGTATATTTTATAATCCTAACTGGGAAGTTGTCTATAGTTTAAATTATATTTCACACTGTATTTGCAGAAAGCCCCAAGTTTAAAGATATTTCTCTGCCATAGGACTGATCTGTGCAATACCTTTCCCATTTTAAATATGCTTTTTATCATGAAAAAAGATTTGTCAAGTGAACAGATTCATGATATATTAGCTTGTGTTCCTTCTATGAAATTTGTGATGGAAAAGAGTGGACAGATTTTTATGGCCCAGTATGTTCTGTGTAATGTGCCAACTTACTGTGCTGTTTTAACATCCATTCTGGATTTTCACTGGCCATCTATTTTACCTTTACACACCATTAATTAGAGTGTAAATGGGAAAAATGGAGTGGTTAGCAAATCAAATAGAAGCATGTTGCACTGGTTAAGCCATAAAACACAAAACTCTAATTTATGGAATACGTGAGATCTTTACAATAAGAAATGGGATCACCAAATGGTGCAGTTGATCTATCTCTTAGGATCAAACTTGTTGAAAAAATGATGTTGAGTTCCAGTGACGAATTCTTCCCACTTTATAGAAATGACAAGCAGGTGATTAAATGTTTTTGGGTATTTTTAAGTCCCATGTATACCTATATTTATTTATATTAGCATGAATGTCTGGGGATGGGAAAATTACTTTATCATCAACATAAAGAACTAATATCGTGGGATGAAGGGAACAGTAAATATAAGAATGATTGTCTCAGCAAAACACATAAATGATGTGTAAGATGAACCATGTTAAATGTCTTCAGGACCCTTTTTAGAAGTAATGAATATTATGGTGTCAACTGTAGCTTCTAGGCCTGATGAAGCATTGCCTTTTGGTCCATACGTATTAGTAAATGAGGTTTACCAACTATTTTTTTAACTGACAAACTGAAAACTTTCTATGGAAAACCGAACTTTTTCCTGACATATTTTTCACATGAAGTAAAGGGACTGTAAAGTACAAAAACCCACACTTCATTTGTGTAGTTCATAGGCACAAGAGCTCTTTAATCCCCTTTCCTCTGCCCTCAGAAGCTAGGGACTATTTAAAAATTTCCAATATCATTGAATCCAATGATTCACAGCATTTTCTGTCACACCTGCATTCCTGCTACATCTTTGTAAAGCTCAATCCTTCCTCCAGCAGTGAGAGCTAATTGTTATCATGGACAATTTCTCACAGTTGAGGATGATCACTCCCATGGGTCAAGTAAAGGGTTTTAAATGAGTCCATTGATGGCTAAGAAGGGTGATCCTAGAGATTCAGACTCTCTGGCAAATGCCACAGGTGGGAGGTTTGGACCACAGATATCTTGGTCTTGTTTCCTTTCCTTCCTTTTCTATTGTTTTCTGGTGAGATGGTTTTCCTCCAAGTAAGATGTGCCTTCTCTCACAAGGTGTTACCATGTAGGCCAGTCCCAGGCTAGTTTTTCTCAATTTGTGGTGTCAGTGCCGTACTTCTTAATGTTTGCATTGAGGGTGTCCTTGAGGTGTTTCCTTTGGCCCCCGCATGTCCTTTGTCTTTGGCTGAATTGGGAGCATAGCAGTCGCTTTGGCATACATACATCAGACATGTGCACACAATGCCCTGTTCACTGCAACTGATGTTGACTAATCAATGCTTCCACACTGATGGTGTTAGCATTAGAGAGGACACTAGCATTGTGATGACATTCTGACTACCATCCCAAAAGAGGATAAGATCATCCTCCTTGGAGACTTCAATGCAAGATTTGACTGGGACTTTAATGTGTGGAGGGATACCATTGGGAAGGAAGAAGTGGGCAAGGCCAATTCCAATGGCATCCTTTTACTCAGTAAATGTACAGAGTTTGACCTTGAGAGCTAATGCCTTCCTGGGCACAGTGCAGTAGGATTAGGAACATCCACTGTTGAACCCACAAAGAGACAACTGATCCAAATTCCTCAGCTTGTAACTGCCTGCCTGCCCAGTGGTGATGTGTAGGGGGTGTATAGGAGGGCTGGTGCACCCCCTGACTGGCTGCAGTTGTCCCTTAGGCAGTGTACCGGGGGGTCAGGCAGGACTGCCGGTGCCCCCTTGCAAGCGCCGGCCAAGGAGTGGAGCACCATGGCCCTCCCAGAAGCAGCCGCAGCCACTTCTGGAAGTGGCTGCAGCAATCAGCCAGAGCGATTGGCCATAGTGATCAGCTGTCTTGTGATCAGCTGTAGGGGGACCCTCCCCAGTTGGTGGGATTGGCTGCGGGTGGGGCATGTGCCCCCCCAACTAAGGCGGCACCAGTTGCCCATGTGCCTGCCTGTTACTTCTAGAAACTGCTTCAGGCTCCGGCTTATCTTTCCAAATAAACTTCCCTTCTCAGTGCAGATAGCAGGAAAGGTAGGAGTGTATCTGTCCCATTCTCCTGTTGTCAGTATCTGACCTCTGCCAAATTGCTGCATACTCCCCCAAGAGGAGGGCTGAAGTGCAAAGGGTCTATAGATTGCTCCTTCCTTTGCAGAAGATGGGAAGAGAGAAGCCTGCTGCTGTGAATGGACTATGAGTAGCTTCCCTGACCTATTGCCATAGAAAAGGGCCTGATCCTCCCCTCCCCATTGCTGCTACAAACCGCAGGGTAGACAGGAGGGAGGGGAAAAGTAAAGCAGAGGACAGGGACACTCCAAGCCCTGTCCCCTGTGCTCAGGACGTACTCACTGTCAGGCAGGCCTGCCCTCACTTGCCCCCTTCCTCTCTTCCTCCCTCTGCAAATAAGTGAGAAGAAACCCCCACTTCCTACATATACAATACCCAAAGTATTTCTGGTAACATCCAAAGGTCTGAGTGTGGTGAGAAGGGCTGCCAAGCTTCCATAAATTTTATGGTCACCTAATATTTTTGTGGACAAGTATTTCTTAGCCATTTCTTTATGGACTGTCCATACATTTATGGACCATTGGCAACCCTGTGGTAAACTGGAGGTAAAAGAATGGCAGAAAAGTAGTGCTTCACTTGTGCTTTACTTGAGCAAGTGCTTGAAGCAGGGAACAATCATGAGTTTGCCAGCTGAATAGAAGCAGAGCAGAGGAGGCAGTGAGTATTCGGGGTGAGAGCTTCATAGATGGGGAAGCTGTATCCTAGCAGCCTGGATGCAATTTAGGTGAGTCATTAAGGTTACTAAAGCTTTGACCAGGGACTGAACCAATTCTAGACCATTCAAAGGTACTTCCCCTCATCCTCTGGACTTGTTCACTAATATCTTTTACTGGAAAAATTCTGTATCTGGGAGAGATGTTAGATGAGTTGTCAGAAACAAACTGCCCTTCCTCAGGGTCAGCTGCGACATAGCAATAGAAAGGCACTTCTGATCTCCATCATGTCCAGTCTTCCATGTTGAATCAAGCTGGCACATGTTGAGTTGTCAGAGATCCTGTTTTGGTGGGGCCAGGTTCCCACCAGTTTATGGCTTCAGTTTATAAATTATGCCAAGTTAGATTCACAGGCACGTCAGTAATCTTTACTGGTGAGTTTGATTGAACAAAAGTAAATAGCAGGTGTGTTTGTATTACAGAGCTGCTATTGCCACAGTTTTGCCAGAAGAGCTATACTGGCAGAACTCCCCCTGCAGAGATATGTCATATAGCAGCTGAAGAGTTTTTTTTCTGCTAGCCTCATTACATCAACTCCTTGAATAAAATATTTTTTTTCTGCCAAATGTTGGCACAGTTGTGTCCAGACAAGGAACTTTGCTGGCAGAGCTATGTTGAACAGGAGCATAAAAGATCCTTCTTCTCCTC
Organism: Crocodylus porosus; assembly: GCF_001723895.1. Taxonomy (NCBI): domain Eukaryota; kingdom Metazoa; phylum Chordata; order Crocodylia; family Crocodylidae; genus Crocodylus; species Crocodylus porosus. Next base: position 60,439,242 of record NW_017728948.1, read on the forward strand.
CTCTGCACCCCCAACAAAATTATGCTGGCAAAAGTTTGTAGTGTAGAACATAGGTGTAACTGGGCAGTTCTGTGCAGTGGGTGGTGGTGGCACAAGAGGCAGCTCTCTATTTTTGCAGTCTGCCCTCCCTCCAAGTTGAAGACAGGGGCTGGTGCCCTGGTTGCCTCCCCTTAGTGACACTACTAGTGTAGATCAAACCTAGAAGCTGGACTCTCCCCAAATAAAGTCAGTGGGAGTCTTGCCATTCACCTCAGTAGAACAAGTAATTCACCCAGTCTCCTTGCTAGTCTCTGAATTTACTCTTTTAGCTGAGGCTTAAATGTACTGGTGTCTCAAAAGAATAAGAGCATCAACCTAGGCCTAATGTTTCTCTTCAAGCATAGCTGTTTCTGTGATCCCAAGAGTCATTTCTACCTCCTTCATTTTCGATGCACCTGCCAGCCTGATGGATTCCTTTACTGCCTGGAAACTTAAGGTAAAGTTTTAGTAGCAGAGATTAAGATGCCCTTCATTCCTTTACGGAGTCATAGAACCTGTCACCCTGTTACAGGCTCTACTTTATGCTACATTATACATTACAGCTGAAATTGGCACATTTTTCTACTGATATTTTTGCCCTCTAAACCATCTTTAAGTAAATAAGCTGTCATATTGCATGCATAAATAGATGAATCATTAGTGTCTCACATGAAGGTGCACCTCTGTCACTAAGCCATTTTTTCCAGATAGCAGCAGATACATGAAGCTATTTCTGAGGAGGCAAGTTTTCTGCATACTATTTACAAAGGAGGTGGGCAGATGCCGTTTGCAAAATAGTACTTGTAATTATTTGATAAATCAGAAAAGCCTGACTGAGGTTTGAATGAAGGGATATATCTTTGTAAATGGTAATAACAGAAGAAGGGAAGGTAACTGTTGTGATCATCCTTTTTATGGGGAAATGCTTCAGAAAGATATTGATAATTACCACACTTGAGAAAAAAACACAATACAAGCAATTATTTGATCTGAAATTACACCTATGGGATTATCCTAGTCATGGAATATCATTATGGATTTGTGAAACCATCTAAACAGATTTTAAAAGCAGAGAGCCCTAATATATCCTTTTACCCTAGCTGAATTCCTGCCCCTCAGCAGGGGGCTGGACTTGATGATCTTCCAAGGTCCTTTCCAGCCCTAATATCTATGAAAATCTATGAAATATATGCTGTAGTAAGGGTTAGTCAGAGCAGCTATTGTAGATTAATCTGTGGCTCATCTTTTGAATTCAGGACAAAAGTATATCTTTCTTATACAACTTTTTAACCACCTGGCAAATTTTATTTAAAATTATATCCTTGACACAGTATTCAATAAGATGATTTACAGAATCAATAGAAATGCAATAATTTCCTTTCATATTTTCTCATTAGGAATGCATGAATTTAATTTGTATTATGTTCCATTTGACATTTCCCTAATGAATATACTAATACCATGCCAAAGAGCTTGAGAAATACATAATTTATTATATATTTTGCTTAGAATGATACAGTAAAGCTTTTAAAGAAACTACACATCACATCTCAAATTTAGAGAGAAGTAAGTTTTTAACTATATGAAATCTGTTGACTTCAAAGAGACTAAAACTTGATAACATCCAATAAATATAGGGGTTAATCTTCTTGTTGACCTCACATAAACTCACAGCATCATACATTTATTCATGCTTTTGTGTGTTAATAAGAGAGATATAGTAAGTGTATAAAGCCAACATAATAGCATTCTTCTAGTAGAGGAAAAGAGTGTGACTTTATTAGTTCTAGGCTTGAGTTAAATATATTTTACTAATGTAGGGGGTTAGGAATTGGTGGGCAGTAATGAAGTTTACAGGCTGGTAACAGGAAATTATTAAAAAAAGAGTGCATTCATTTTTTTCTTTGGGTAAATCTGACATTGGCTTCTATCCAGCAGCTGTAATCATTGTTACTTCTGTTGATCTGAAAGTTATTGTTTGATCAATATTTTATATTGTGTAGAATGTTACAAAAATAGCTTAATAAAATCCACCTGCTCATGGAGAGCTCACAACAAGAGTAAAGGGACTGAAACTTTTGACTGAATTATCCATTCTGTATAGGTTTCTGAGTTCTAACTCTGTTGAATCTGGATTGAGTTTTACCCAACTGTTTCCCGTTTACTCTTCAGTCTTGACCCAGCTAGAGGGCAGCACTGAGATAAACTTCTTATAAGCAGACAAGATGGTGATACTGTCATGGGAATTATTATCAGCAGGGTGAAGCATATTGAAGATACTTCTCAAGCATGCTGAATAAAAATGCCGAAATCTTACCAATATGACTCTGTGTTCAATTTCCATCTTGATTTTCTGGATTGCACTTTACACATTTTCTGGATTTGCACTTTACTTTTGCACATAAGTAACTGAATTGTAACAATCAAGCCCTGGATTCTAACCTGGATCCTTACTTCAAGTGGGGCAGAAGTTTATGCACTGCTCTCCATCCATTTTATCCAATGACTACTAGATGCTAGGGAGTGGCTCAGCTTCAAAAAGGACTTCTGGTTCAGGGACTCAGTAGGTGTTTCTACATGTGCATTATATATGGGAGCAGTCCTAGGCAAGCACCTACACATGTAGGGAAGCAGGAGCAGATCTGCTGCTAATGGCAGCAAACTGCTCTCATTTCCTGGGGCTCTGCAGTGGGCCCCTGTCATCACCAGGGTGAGTTCCAGGCTCCCCCTGGGTGATGATAACCCAGGGGCTGGCAGGGAGCACCAGGCCAGGAGACAGCTGTTGGGATATTGCTCCCTGCCCTCAGGGGCTGTCTGCTGCCGGGTCAGGGACAATGTCTCCCTGCAACAGCAGTAGGAAGCTCCCAGCCCTAGCTCCCTGATTGGAACAGGGGACTTGGAAAGTGGCCAGCTGACCAGAAGAAAATTTGCTCCTGGTTAGGCATCAAATGCTATTGTGCCATTACTAATTAAAAGTAAATTTGGTACTTGCATTTTCAGGTAGCAAATTTACTTGCAATTAGTGAGGTTTACTGTGCAGTCACCAACCTGATGACTGAAACACAAAAGGTAGAACCTTGCTGTATGGGCCAAATGAAATCTTTCTACTGAAAAGATGGGATAAATTACAGTTGGGATGAATTCATCTCTGCATTTGATTAAAGTCTATTTTGTCAAAATTTGTAGTTTCTAACATGAAGACTAATGCAGTGTTTAATCTGATCATGGCATGAAATATGAACTAAGAAGCAGGTGCAGATGATTGATCAAAAAGTAATTAAATTGGCGACACCTTGACAGTGCATCTGTGTTTGGAATGGATTAATCTATGATCTGGTCAACAGGCTTATGTTGGATCCAAAGAGTGAATTTTTCCAAGTCCCAAAATCAAAATGTACCAGTGCATACACTTACAGACTTTTTTCTGATCTTGCCAGTCTCAACAAAGATTTTGAACTTCATGCTGTGTGCAATTACAGGAGTTAGTCTGCACCTCCACAAATAATACTGTATTCCACATTATGAGCTCCTTGGTTTTTATTCTTGGAATTTTTTAAAAACCTGCATTGGTGAATGGTGCAATTGATTTCCATTTGATTATTGAGCAAGGTCAACATCTACTGACTACAGCAAAATTTGTGTCCCACAGAAGCATAAATGTTCTTCTTGGGTATGGGTTCAGAGCAAACTTTTAACTGTGATAAACTAGTTAGGCGTTCCCTTCCATAACACTTAGGAGAGAATCTGTTTTTAGATCCTGAGGTGGGAGCTTCATGAACTGAGATTTTCAAATCTACAGTGCTCTAATGTCAAGGATTACACAATTGAACTGTCAGTGAACCTTGATCTTAAGGTCCAGTGCTGTGGAATGCAGTTCTTGGAACATCTTATATAATTTACTATTTAAACCTGCCTTTGATTTAACATTAATTTTTTTGTAATAGCTTGGCTTATTGAAAGGTATCTGACTTCTTGTGTCATGTATTCTTGGTATTCCCATTAATAGTAATGGGAGTTAAGTAGTCACAGTGGGTATGTCTACATGAGATGCTTTACTGCAAAGTGTTGTTTACAGCACAATGAGCATATGCATCTACATGTGCACATGCTTACTGCACAGTAAACCTTGATAATTGCAAGTAAATTTGCTACCTGTAAAGGCAAGTAGCAAATTTACTCATAAGTAGTTACTATGTAGAAGCTGAGATAGTCCCCACTCAGGCTCTGGTGAGGGAGCCCATGTCCCCCTGCCCTGGCAGCAGGGAACTCCAAGCCACCCTGTAATGGGAGTTGGGGTTGGGAGATCCTTATCTCCCAGCACTGGCTTCATAGTGTGGGGCTGGTGCTGAGAGATCCTTATCTCCAGCACTTGCCCCAGGTCATGGTGCTTGGAGATTCTTATCAACCATGGAGTTTGGCCTGGAAGATAAGGATCTCTCAGAGTTGGCTCCATGGTCATAGACCTGATGCTGGGAGCTCCCTGCTGATGCGGACTGGGAAGCCTGTTCCCTACTCAGCTCCATGTGCATGAAGCTGAGCAAGGAAAAAGCTTCCCAGCTCTGCGTTCATGGAGCTGAGTGGGGAACAAGCTCCCCAAACTGTTTCCCACCTAGCTCCCTGCTTGTGAAGCTGAGTGGCAAACAAGCTTCCTAGAGTGTTCCCCACCAGCTTCTGCACCTGCCCTGTGATCATGGAATGGGGGCTGGGAATTCTCCCAGTCAGAGGCAGCTTCCAGCCCTGATTGGGTGATTGAGGCATGGGGCTTGGAAAGAGGTGCAGGGATGGGGCAGGTCCTAGACTCCTGCCCTGGTCTGCCAGTAGGGCAGCTAGTAGTATGCCCATCAGAGGGACAGCATGTAGCAGCTCTCTCCTCCATGCCTGTATCTTCCTATGCTGTGGCTGCTCCAGCTCCTGCCCCACTAGTGACAACCAGCATTCTATGCTCTTTTTGGATACTGTGCTGGCCCAGATGGCCCACCATGCCAAATGCCACCTGATCCATGACTATGTCACCCAAGTTGCCTAACTGTAGGTGTATACTACAGACCACCAAACCAGGGGGAGGAACTCAATTTGGAGTTCACCCAAGAATTGACTGAGGCTGCATGTGAATGTGACATGGTTGTCATGGTGATTTTTAATTATCCTGACATCTCCTGGGAGGAACACTCGGTCAAGTTGGAATGGTCACGATCCTTCCTGACCTATGTCAAGGAGCTCTTCCTGACTCAGGAGGTGCATGGGCCAACCAGAGGTGACTCTCTGCTATACTTGATTCTGGCCAAAGGAGACAACCTGGTGACTGACTTAAATAGAGAGGGAAGTCTGGATGAAACCATCATGTCCACTGTCTGACATGAGGCAGACAAATTGGATAGCAGGATTGAAGTCTTGAACTTCAAAAATGCAAATTTCAACAAGCTTAGGTCACTAGTAGGGCAAGTGCTGCAGGCCCAGGGGCTGAGGGCAAAAGGTGTGCACAAAGAATGGTTGTTCCTTAAGGACACGATCCTTGAAACACAAAGGAAGTCCATTCCTATGTGGACAGAAGGTAACAGAAGGTCTGGGAAGCCCTCTTGGCTAAACAGGGAAATTACGGTCCTCTTAAGAATGAAGAAAGAGCCTTATAAACAATGGAAACTTGGGGTGGGCCCCAAGGAGGACTATTCCATGATGGCCCACATTTGCAGGGAACAGATAAGAAAGGCTAAAGTAGCTACCAAATTTAGATTAGCAACGGTTAATCAAGGACAGCAAAAAGTGCTTCTTTAGGTACATATAGAACAGGAGGAAAACAAATGGGAGTGTGGGGCCATTGCTCAACAACTCAGAAGAGCCAGTTACTGGCACCCAGGAGAAAGCTGAACTCCTGAATGACTACTTCACCTCAGTCTTTCGCTGGACCAAGGGGAAAACCACACCAGGTAGAGTAGAGGATGAGAATAGTAGGAATAATTGCCTTCCTACTATTGCCATAGAATTGGTGTATAGACCAATTAATAAAATTAGACGGATACAAGTCAGCAGGACCAGATGATCTTCATTCGAGAGTGCTGAAGGAGCTGGCCAAAGTCATTGTGGAACCCCTGGCAAAACTCTTCCACAACTTGTGGTGCTCTGGAGAAGTCCCTGAGGACAAAAGAGGGTCGATGTACCTATCTGTGTCCCATGTGCATGAACCCCTGGTGGTGGTGGTGGGGTTACATGCCCTGGGATTTCCCAGGTGCATCAGATCCCTGGATGGGACCCACATCCCCATCATGTGCCTGCCCCACATAGACCACTGCATTTGAGGTAGCAAATTTACTTGTGAGTAGGGTTATTTACTGTGCAGTAAACATGCACACGTATAGACACGTGTACTTGCTGAGCATTAAACTAGGCTACTGCTCAGTTAAGCATCTTGTGTAGACATACCCAGTAAGCTGAAAAAAGAGCACTCATATGGAAGCAGGTAAAGATAAGCAGCCTTTTCAGCACAAAACAGATGTCCCACATTAATAAATGGCCCACAGGGAGAGATCACATTTTGTCTTTCAGGTGAATCACATCATTAAATGACAGTTCACAGAATAACACAATGTAACACTCTTCATATTGATGGGAAAACTGCTATCAGTTCATTTAGAAGAACTGATAATATAGAAGGACTGAGTAAAACTGATGAAAATGGAGTATTTCAATCCAGCAAATTTCCTCCTACTAATTAAAACCAGAGGGTATCCCAACAGTATGATATTGTCTCTATCTGTCTAAAACAAAATACTTTCTTTTCTGAATATTGCCAAAAATAAATGCCATGTTTGGATCAATGGAAAACTTATCATGAAAAGGTCCTCAGTTTAGGTGGATGGTCACTGTTTCACATTAATATGCTAAAAGAATAATAAATATTTATGCTGTGATTTAAAGTCTGCAAAGTTAAAAGCAGAAATACAGGCAAGAGACATGATTGTAGCTACAATATAAACTGTATTGGAAGTGAAATGTAAAACTGAGCTGTTGTTACTTTTCAAGCAGCTCAGGCTGATGGACATGTTCATTGGAAGTTTTTATTAAGTTTTTTACTTCTACAGTAACTATAAGAAAGCTATTCAGAATTTTGTTGCATGTGGTATATATGCACAGTAACCAAGTCAAATTCTGTCTTGTTCTTAGCTTTGCTTGGTGCAGGACACTGGGATTATGGTATGTCAAAGGAAATTCTTTTTCACACAGCATGTAATTAAAGTGTAGAACTCATTGCCACCAGATGTTGTGGAAGCTGACTGTTTAGCTAGTTTCAAAAAGGGATTGGACAAATTCTTGGAGGGAAGAGGCATCAGTAGCTTCTGAGCATGGGAAATACAGATACAGCCTCTGAATGAGAACTTCCTAGACCTTAAGTGCTGGAGGCTGCAAATGAGAGAGGAACAGTGGGGGAAAAAACCCTGATTGTACCAGTTCACTCTCCCTTTTAGCATTTACTCTCTGCCACTGTGTGACAGTCTTTTTGCGTTATGAATGTTTCCAAGCCTAGGTCTGAATTCACACACATCTCTTTTGTTGCTGGCTTTGTGGCTTTCAGTTTTCTTAGGCAGCAGCACTACCTGGAAGTTGGGCAGGACCCCACCCTGAGCAATCCTCCCAGGATACTGGGCGAGATAGACTTATGGTCCAACTCAGTAAATGGCAATTCTTGTGTTCTCCCTGATTCTGAGATCTGACTTGTATCAGCTGTGGTTTAAATTAGAGAAGCTAGAAATAGCTATAATTTATGGCAGATGACTGTTAACCACCTGGGAACTGGTAGATCATATTACACTTATTTCCATCCTTGATACACCATATCAATATGTTGTAGGGAGGCCCAGTGGTTGGTAGTGTAAGTCTGCATGCTATATCAGGTGTGTGGGGCAGTGAAGGGTGCAGCACTGGTGCATGGGGTTGGGCAGGGGCAGCACAGGGCCCATCCGGGCATGCAGGGTAAGAGTGGGGCCTCAGGGCCTGATCCCAGCACATTGGACTAGGTGGGGGATGCTGCATAGCCCATTCTCAGCAGGTAAAGACAGTGCAGAGCCCAACTGCAGCAGAGGCCATGGGGGCCCAATCCTGGCATGTCATTCATTTATCCCATGAACTAGCCCTATGCTATTCATCTGGACCATGGGGTCAACATTTTGACTATTACTGATTTACAGTAAAGAAGTAACCATCTTGCTAATGGCCTTGCAAGAGTCCTAACCTTATATGACATAGAGTAAGTCTTCTTGGAACATAAAAGCTAGGGAGAGAAGTTGCACATAAATCAGTTTAAGTGATTAGAAACTGGTTTAAACCTGTAACAGAACAGAAGCTCTGCACATAAACCAGTTCAAAATGGCTGAAACTGGTTTAAGATAAACCCAATTGAATGTAGTATCAGATTTAACTGATTTCGGCCAACCAGTTTTTGAAACTTCTGTCCCAGACCCCTCCCTGGTTCAAGTTAAATCAGAGTCCTTCAGCACCCCAGCATTTTGGAGCCCTGGGACGGGCTGTGCTGTCTGCTTGAGAGAGCAGAGCTGGAGCAGCAAGGGCTGGCTGACAAGAGCTGTGGGACAATCCCAGTTAAGGATGGAGCCCAGTCTGCAGTGAGGCAGGGGGAGCAGGGGGACTGCCCCGCATCCCCCCCGGCAAACCCCAGCTGGTATCTGGGGTTTGGAGAGGGGTTAAATACCTCTTCCCCCACTCAGACTTACTGCTGGATGCAACTGTGGGCTACAAACCTCAGAGGCACCTGGAAGCAGGTAGAGGAAGTGATGAATAACCCTGCAGAGTCCTGCTGTTGTAAGTATGGACTGCAAATCCCAGTCATCAGGGGCAGCAGGAAGAGAAAGTGAACACATAGCCAGAGAACTGTGCTCTTGTGCTCCCAGGCTTCTGCCTGTGCTACTGCAGGCATGTGGCTGCATTTTCTGAATCAAAGGTAAATGTCTGTTAATTGCTGTTTCAATTTTAATCTGTGCATTTTTGACTAACTTGCAAAGATTGAATTGATTCAGAACTCAAATTTTTCGACTGTTTGTACCTGCCCAAGTGTCCAGGAAGTGTGACGTCTCAGGAGATGGTCTGTGTGAGGCAACAGGTAGCAGAAACATCCTGGTTCAATACAGAGTATGTCCCTGGACCACCAGCAGCTCTGACTGGAAAAAAAATCTCTTTCTACCTTCTGCTTTCTAAAAACATGGTGTGTGTTTACTTTGGTAGCATGTTGTACATGACAAGTCACATTTCTTAAGTCCCCCTCCTACACGCTTCTTGTGCAGGATGATAAAATGACAATTGGAGATGCTGATTAAGCTGATGAGCCATATGAAGTCTGTCTATAGTGCTGCACAGATTTTCTTACATTGCTTGCAGTTTAAGAAACAGCCTACTGGGACCATCACTGAATGTTTAAGGATGTTGCTCTGGAGGACAGTAAGTTTAGTAGGTAGGCATGGCCTTTTACTCATCTCCTTTCAAAAGTATAATGGTATCCTAAAATATGGTCAACTTTAAAGTAGCTTTAAGGGGTAATACCATTGGGTTCTGGGTTATCATCACATAATGCTATAATATTTTTATATGGTCATATTATATTTTTCATTTAAAGAGCTATATGTGCTTTAGAAGCATTTATTATAAAACTCACAGCAGGTGCATGGCAATTACACTCACATTAGAAATGAGTAAAAGCAAAGCACCTGGACATACACAAGATCAGTGTTTTAGTCCCTTGCTGTAGCCAATAGATACAGGTTTGTCTCTTCAAACAAGTTTGCGAATATTACACTATCCCTAATATGGAGCTGAGCCAAAGTGTGTAAGGCTGTTGGCCCAAAATAGTGTAAATACATAAAAATGTCAAAGTCCTATGGATTTGATTTATGTTATACTACCTTAGACAAATATTGGCTAGACATATAATTTTCAGATTTTTCTAAGTCTCTTCAGGGAATATTATTTTAGTTGCTAAGAAACTACCTATTCATAAAGCTCGGTACTGAAAAGGACCTCACTATTTTTTAGTCTGCTATAAAAATGTTTCAGTTATTTTGATTATTGTGCTGCAGTTGAAATATTGAAAAGTGCTTATTTTTATTTAAGCAATTATGTGGTTATTGACATGAAATCTATGCATGTCTCCTTAAGCAGAGGATGGAAGTAAGTGCAATAACTTCATCCATAACATTATTTCAAGAGATTTGACAACATTTTCCTTGAAGTGTAGAAGTCTAATTCTTATGTTGCTCTACTTACACATGTACAAACTTGTAGTCCAAGTTAGAAGCATAATTAGCAAAGTTTGTGCCCTGGGCAAAAACCTGCTGGAGAACTGTGACAGAGAGGGGAGGGGTTTTTTTTGGTGGGGGCAGAGGGGGATTCACTTAGTGCTGGGGTGAATCCCTCCCCCTTTGAAATGCTTGGGGTGTCAAGCATGGGGGAGGGGGCAGGAATCTTA
>NW_017728948.1:60450049-60453754 GCF_001723895.1 Crocodylus porosus
TGCAAGGGAACCAATTTGGCATTGTGTCATCATCTCCCCTGTTCAATAAAACCACTGTCATTTGCAACCCTGAGTTGGGTCATATTTTACCGAATTCCAGGCCCTTCCCCATCTTAAATTCCAGCCTCATTCTCTCTCTCTCTCTCAGCTCCAGTTCCCACCCTCTCTGCTAGTTTCCCGATCTCCTCCCAATTCCATCTCCCCTTTTCTGCCACCTCTCAGCCCCTTCTTGATTTCCTACTGTTCCTGCTGCCTGCTGCTTTTCCTGTGATTTTCTGTTGCCCATCTCTCTGTTTTCAAGCTCTTACCACCCCATAGCTTCTCAGCTCCTATTAGCTGTTCTGCCGTACTCTCCAGCTTCCAGCACCTACTGCCACTCTCTGCAACTTCTCTAGCTTCTCCGGAGCCATCCTCTGGCTCCTCACACCCAGAGCCCCTCTTTAACACCCACACTTTCCCTTAGTCCCATTTCTTCCCCTCCCCATCTACCTTTTCAGCTCCCCCATACCTCTGGCTCCAGTCCCAGACTCTGTGCCGGCATGCTTCCCTGTTTTGCAGGCTTTGGGTATTATCTTTTAATCAATTAAGATCAATTAACCTAAAGTTACTCCCAAGCCTCAGTTCTTCAGCCCAGGCCCCTGTAGTCTACTGGTTCTAATCCCGGTCCTGGTAACTTTAACTCCCTACACTTCTACTTTCTTACCTTAACCTTTCCCAGGTATCCCAAGTACATCAAGCACATACATACATACACATCACAGCACCCAACTTAGGAACTCACCTGTGTGTATATTTAGGTGGGTGGTATGTGTGTAAATTAGTGAATACACATATATATACATATATAGATATCATTGTGTGTGTGGTATATGAATTAGTAATCCATGTATGTGGTTTGGATGTGCAGGTATTGGTAACTGGTAACTGCTTCTGTCTAAATTTGGTGTGTGTATTTTCAGTGAACCTAAATTAATTATTTTATACATGTGTATCTGAGTTGCTAGTGTGAGAGAGTGTGTGTGTGTATATGGAATTGTGTGCATGATATACAAATTAGTGATCTGTGTCTAACTTTTGGTGTCTATAGTGTAAGTGCCTGAGCTGGTAGTGTGAGTGTGTATGCCTAATAGGGGTGTATGCATCTAGCAAGTGTGTGCTTTATTGATTTTTATGTGTGCATGTGCAATTGTACACCACACCCTCCTGTCTAACAGTGCAACATTGAGAACCTGAGCGTTGGCCTGATCCCTCAGGGCAACAGCACTAAGTGGAAACCTTCCTGGCCCCATCAGTACCTAGGGCATCAGTTGACTTAAGGGCTAGCCATGGCCTTTTTCCAACCATGTGTCACAGATGTCTCTTTAAGCTGTCCATTGGGCCCTCTGGCTTATTTGTTAAACACTTCAGTCAATCCTGGCAAAGCTTTCTTTTTACTGGGCTCCTGGCCCTTGTACTCTGGTCAGCTTCCTATGCCCCTAGCCTGGGCAAAGCTCACTTCTTTCTCTTGGTCCGTGGACCCAGTTTAGCTTCTGCTTCTTCCATCTGACTTTAACTCTCACATCTTAAAGCCAAGACTGCTATGACTTTCACCTCAATGTTGGGACATTAATCTGAGAGCCTTGGCTTAGTTCCCTCCTCCTCTCCATTCTTCTAGGCTCTATGACCCCAGGCTAGGCTGCTTTGGATCACTCCAGACCACAGGCTAGGCTATTTTAGCCCAGTCCTAGCCCTTAGCCCTCTGGTCCTTTGGGTCCTTTAGGCTATTTGACACTGGCTTCTGTTCTCCCAGCTTCATCCCCCTGATCCCAGGCTAGGCTGCCTGACAGTGAATACCCTGCAGGCACCCCTTCATGGCCTCCACACCTCCTCTATAGCCACAACTCAGTCCTTCAGTTAAGCCAATTGGGACATAAACATATGCTCCTCTCCCTGCTATCTGCAGGTCCAAACTGACTGACTGCTATCAGGCACTGGCCTTACCACCCATCCCTATCAGGTGGTTCCCCAGCCATCCACGGGGGTTTCCATTTAGGCCTGATGGCCAGCCATCTTATTCTGTTGCAGCTTAGATGTCTGCCCCTTGGTTGCCAATTGCAGACCTAGCCTTAGGTTAGTCTCTTCCCAAGTGGTAGCTTCTAATCTATTGTTACTGGGCTGCCTGCTTTCTGGCAGCTAGCTCCCAGGATAGTAACTCCCCAGGGCTGGCCCCTAGACCAGAGATGGGGAAAATATGGCTCATGGGCTGGAAGCAATCCACCTAGTGATTATATCCATCCCATGGTTGCCTCTGTGGCCTTCAACATGGAGCCAAGCCCTGCCCATTCCTGCCTGAGGCAGCCCATGCCATGTCCCCATCCCACATTAGCTGATGGCACTGTTCTGATGCTGGCCCTTGTCCCAGCCCCAGGCCCAGCCAGTGAACACAGTTTCCTAGCTCTGCTGCACCCACTGCTCAGGGTACTGCCACCTGGGTACTGCTCAGCTCCCCCAGTCTCCAGTGGCTCCTCTTCTGTGCCACTCTGGGCAGCAAGGCAGTTCACAGGAGCAGTGGCAGCCATGAGAATGTGAGCTGGACACTACATGTCCAGCCAGGTGTGGAGGAAGCTGCTGCCGGGTGGCTCCTCCCTCAGCACATGGGGCTTCAAGTTCTGGCCACCTTCCACCCACTCAGCTGCCTGGAGCAATGAGCATCCACCTGTGGGTAGCTGAGTGGGTGGAAGTTGGGAAGAAGCTAGAGCTGGAGCCCCACATGCTGAGGCAGGAGCTACCCAGTGCAGGGACAGTTGTGGGTGGGAGGGAAGTGCAGTGCAGGATGCCTCAGGTGGGGCTCAGTCCCATCTGGAGCACCATGGGGGTAGCCACAGTCCAGATAGGGGTGGGGAGGAGGGGAAATACATCTGCCTAGGCAAGTTCTTCTGTGTGTGCTTCCTGCCCCCATCCCCAGGCAGCTCCTGGGACCTAGTGTGTGGGCAGCCCCACCATACGTGCACGTTTCCCCCCCACACATAACCCACATCCAGCCCCCCAACACACACACCTACAGACACAACCCCCACATGCAACCCCCCACACCCAAACACACATTATACAAGAGTAAGACTTTATTTTGAGCTATTATGGAATCACTTCTATATGCCCAACTCAAAAAACATAAACCAGAACAATTAACAAAAGTCAGCAACTTAAAATATGCTACAGTAGATGTTTGATTTTTAGGAAATGATTTTTTAAAATAATTTGTTAAAATGGTATCTTAAAAGATTTTGTATGTATGACCCTTACAAGTTTACCAAAACTTAAGTGACCCTCCAGCCAAAATAATTGCCCACCCATGCTCTAGATCTATGGTTTCTGGCCTGCTGGCTTCCTGGCAGCTAGCCTTTGCCCAGCTTGCTGTGGCATTCCCTTAGAAAATCAGGAACCTTTGGCTGTCTGTTACATCCTGCTATTTCTGCTATGGCTCCATCTGGTTGTTCTAACTGTTGCTGCTCCAGCAGTGGTGTTGAGCTGCTGCTTTTATCAGGCACAGACTCACCATGGAATCACCATTCTGGTGCCTCCTCAAAATTGGTGCTCGGGCCTGGTGCCCCACTTGCCCATTGGGCCAAGTGACTTTGCTGTGAATTCCCTATAGCTTTTGAAAGGTTAAAATGAGGCTGCTAATGTACATACTTATCCTCTAATTCTTAAAAGTTTTTTTAAAGT
>NW_017728948.1:60453854-60463584 GCF_001723895.1 Crocodylus porosus
CTTTCATCCCCAAATGGTTTTACAGCAATTGTAATCAGAAGAGGTGCTCAAATGAACAATTCCAGCTTTATATTGGTGGGGCTTTCTAACTGGCTTGTTTCTCCAAAGGGTCCTCATCTCTGGAGTATGATGCCTTACTTGATCAATAGAAATAGATTACATTACCTAAGGGCACACTACTATGCTATAGTATTTCCAGAGAGGCAAGGTTCTATTAGGATTATATCTTTATTGGATCAATTGTGTAGTTAGGCTACAGTTAGATAAGCTTTTCAATGCAAGACATTCTTCATCATTCTTTCTAAACTTATTTCTAATGGTATAGGTTGTGGAAAAAATGAACAATTTGAAGGAAGTGTAGGCTGGAGAGTTTGAAGAGGAAATTTATGATGGTGTGGAAATTATTTTTTTATTTATTTTTTCATTTATATGCTACCCTTACCAACAAAAGTTCAGGGTGGTTTACAATAAGACAGACTAAAATGGATATATATGTGGATATATGTGTGTGTGTACACACACACACACACACACACACACACACACACACACACACACACACACATCCAGCACTTGCAGGTGTCTATCCCAGTGCCATTGCAGCCAGGGTGCCCAAGTTGCTGATGCAGCCATTCCCTGGCTAGCACTCCAGGGGGCTGCTGGAGGGAGGGGCTGGGCGGCTTCCCTGGGTGTGGTTGAGCCTCTTCTTCAGCAACAAGGGTTTATGTGCTGCCTCTGGCTAACTCATCCACTTGCTTGTTCCACTTCGTCCCAGGCCCCTCAGTTTTTCTGTTACCATGGACTGCACTAACATGTTGTATGTGTGGGGGAAGGCCTCCCACTTTTCATGGTTCTAGAGGTCTCTTCCCTGTCTTTTGAAGTTCTCCCTCTTCCACATGGGTAGCCGCTTGGTGCAACCCTCCACTACCATCCATGAATCTCAGTAGATATAAATGGGCCCTGTAGGGTTGCCTGGTCCCTCTACCAGTTCATACTCGGCTACTCTGACTACAGAGGCTAGCTCGGCATATTGCGCACTTTGACCATCTCCCCTAGTGTAAGTTGCTTACCATCTCGAATCTGTATGACAGCACCCCTTCAAGTGTGACCCTTGGCTGAGCCGTCGGTAAACCAGACCTCTATGTCCTCTAACGTTTCCATGTCAGGTGAAAATGGAGGTGCTTCCAAATGGCATGTTGGTGCTCTAGGTTCTATTCCCACTGTGTCTTTTTCTTACACAAATTATACAGAGGCCGGGCCAACACGCTAAACTCGGGGACATGCAGGTGCCAGAAGTTAAGCGCTCCCAGCTGGGCTTGTAGTTCTTTTACATTGTTGGGGGAAGGAGTATCTACCAGTCTCTGCAGCTCTTTAACCAGTATGGTAAGTCCACCTTGCAGCCATTGGATCCCAGGAATTCACACTGGGGTCCAATTTCTTGGGTCTTTTTGTTGGACAGAGTGAACCCAAATGCCTGTACCTTCTTTTTTAGGGACTCAAAAGCACAAATGGTTAATTCCTGGTCTTGGCCTCACAGCATGACATCGTCGACATACTGCCAGAACGCACCTCCAAATGACATAATTGGACTTCATGGACTACCACAGCTAGCACTTCGTGGGCCAAGGTGGGCCATGGTGGAGCTGTGCACCCAACCCTGGGGTAGGATTTTGTTGGTGTACTGCTGTCCCAGCCATGTGAAGGCAAACAAAGGCCAGTGATCTTCATGGGTGGGGATAGCAAAGAACATGTCTTTAATGTCCATGGATCCCATCTACTGGGGGCCCTAACACCTAATGCTTTCTGTTAGTGCAGGCATGGATGGGACCGCAGCTGTCAGATGGTCGGTGTTGGCATTCAAAGCCCTAAAATCAACAGTTAATCACCAATCCCCATTTGGTTTATGTACCGGCCACACCAGCTTGTTGTATGGGGAATGAGTTCGAATGATGGTTCCATCCTCCAGCTGCCAGTTGACAATATCCTGGATGGGTTGCATTGCCTCGGGGGGTGTGCGGTATTGAGGTCAGTGTACCCCCTTCATGGCCAGCAGGGTGAGTGGGGTCATGGAAATTCAGGCTTTTGCCATCATTATGTCCTCCTCCTTACTTTCCTGAACTGTGGAGCAGCCAAACTGCCGGGTTTCCTGATTAAGGATAAACCGCTGCCCCTGCAACACATTTAGTCCCAGCAGGTTCAGCCCTCCCCGGAGCATTACAATTACTACTGTTACTATGGAGCCATTAAGCAAGGTGAATGTGGGCCAGACCAGATGTCCTGGTCGTTTGGCACCTCAGACTCCAACCACCTGGTAGGGGGTTCCCCATTTCCTCTTCCATTCTACATAGTCCAAAATGCACAGCTGGGTGCCAGTGTCTAGTAGCATGTTGACTGACCTTTTCTTCCCATTTAAACAAATCTTTATAGGCACTAGGATTAAGGGGCCAATATTATTCTATGTTACTGGTCCCCGATCGTCTACTGTCCCCACAATGGCCCCTTGCCTGGGGGGCTGGATCGGCCGGGCCTGCTGCCACTGGGGATTGGGGGGTGCTGAGGGTTCTGCTTTTTCCCCATTCCCATCCTTGCAGTGTTTGGTCCATAACCCCTGCATGACTGTGGTGGGGAGCCCATCAATTTGCTCTTTACTAAACCCTGCCACCAGTAAATCCCTCCACATCCATGCACGAGGGGTCTTAGATTTTTCATCCCCCACTTTCCCAGACTTAGGGTGTCCTGCTGGCTCACCCTTCCTTTTGGCTGCAACCATGGCCTTGGCCTGGCACAAAGGTTTAGTTACTCCATTCTTCGAGAGGAGGGGAAAAAGTTCTGCTAATTCCCGAGTTGTGTCTCTTACCAGTCCTCCTATCATTGCCTGGTCCTTAGCCAGCACGGCAGCAGTGAAATCAGCGGGCGCTTGTCAACAGAACTTTTTCCACATTGCTTCCATTATTTGCTTGGCATCAAGGATAATTGTCCAGTGTTGGTGGTCTGTTTTCTTCCAGCGCCAGCTGATATAAGCAAAATACAGCCTCTTCCACATTTGATCACCCCTGACTGCTAGAGCAGAGCTCTCCCTCCATGCTGCCGTAGCATGGCGCTAAACAAAGTTGCGCCCCCTACTATTGCTACAAACTCTGTTAAGGGAAAGACGGGTCTCAGTACAAGCTGGGATGCTTCAGCGCAGTTAAGCCTTACTCCCACTGCCCCCTCCATATACGTTCATACTAACCAATCCATTACTGGTTCCTTGGGCTTGGATCGGTAATGTTCCTGTAGACCTTGGATTTCTACCTTTGTGAAGGAGTGCTGCTCGGTCTGGGTGGGCTCCCCCTGATGAACATGGGTCACTTGCACTGGAAATGTTTGGGCCAGCTCTCCCTCTAAGTTCTCTTGGGCTGGTGGGGCATAGTGCTGTGGGCCCTCATGGACCTCTTCTGCAAGCTTCACATACTCGCTTCCTGGGTTGTCCCACAGCTCAGTCTCTGGAATCTCATTATACAGATACTGCTGCACCCTTTTGGGGGGGGGAGCGGGGGCTTGACTGACTGTGCCACTTGCACCTTTCTCTTGAGGGAGATGACTGCCTGTGCAACTACTATTTTCCCTTCCCAATGCTGTAGTATCTCCAGGCAGTTTTGCACTGCTCTGGCTGCTGCACAAGCCACGCTACTAGAATCCTTTTCTTCTCTCAATTCCCTCTCAAGCTGAGTTATTCTCTCTTTTAGGGACTGGTTCTCCTGATGAAACTGAGTGGCCTTCTCCACTCTCAGTCGCAAGCAAATTACCAGCAGCCAAGACAAGCATCCTTTCCTGGGTCTACCCTTCTGCACAGCAGCGAATGTGGCCCACTGACAGGGTTCTGTGGTGAGATCACTGCAGGCAGGTCTCAACCTCTCCTTATCCCACCCCGGATTCCTTGTACTCATAACCTCTTCTATCAAAGCAATCAGCAGAGCCCACCCCTCTGTACCTTTCTTCCCCTCTGAACTCTCCATCCTGTTCATGACGCCAATTTTGTCATAAGCCAGCTAGGTGCTGTGAGTGTATCAGCTAGGAGGCTGCTGGGTTTGGGATCGAGGAGGCAAGTCAGGAGTGAAGTAAAGGCAAATCTACTTATAGCTTAGCATACAACAGTTAACAGAAAGGTTAATGCAACAAACAAATAGTATAATAATAAAGAGCTAATAGTAAATAATAACAACAGATAGACAAAATAACAAAGAGTTCCTACATGGGGTTGGCAACTTATCGGTAGTCCCTCTATGCCAGATGCATACCAGGTTGTTCCAACGAAGTTAGGCATCCCCGATCAACACTGTCCAAGGAATCACCAGGAAGGTCCCTTGATCAGGATCCGGTCCTTGCTCACACCGGGAGTCTGGGGTCCAAACTTGGTACAGTGATGGTTCTTCTGTCCTTCTAACTGGTCACTTGACAGTGCATTCCTTTATGCCTTATCTTAGGCTAATCTGTTGGCTTTAGAGCCACTCACAATCTTGCCCTATAGCTGTTATCCTATGGGATTAAAAGGTGTTAGAAATTATCATGAAAGGTTACCACCTGAACTTAGGTTCACCCAATAAGCAAATTACACCACATTACTCTGAGGTTTGAAATTAGCATTACTTTCCCCAAGCTCAACACCTTGGTTTCTTATTCCTTGGATTCCTTGGAATGTGCTAATTAGGTGGTCAGATCTTGTTATGGCTGACCTTTAAAAAACCCCCGTTAGATGAGCTAATCTTGTAGTTTGCTTCTTTTGGGGTTCCACTCAGTCCCATGATCAGTGCAAACAGTTAGAGTCAACGCTTTGGTTAAATTGTGACAGACAAATTCCACTTGTGGTTTGCAAACTTGCATTAGCTAATCTTAACTGCTAGACAATTGCCTGGATGTCTCCAAGAGCATATATTTATTGCTCTTGATAGTAACCCCTCTGTTTCTGGCCTCCACATGTAAGGCATCCAGAACTTGCAGATGCCTAGGATATAACAGAAGGATTAAAGCAATCAAACTAATTAAATAATTATACCAAAATAACAGTTTTTTTCCTTAGTGTGACAACAAAATGCAGTAGTTTGGTTGACAACATAAAACTAGTTTTGTGTAGATATTGATAAATAGCTGATTTTAAAAAATTCAATATTTGAAATTTCAACACAGAAAAGGATAAAATGCTTACATACTTGTCTGGAAACAAAAAATTGTCTTTATTGGTCAATTCTAGAAACAGGTGTTATAAATGTAGTGTACAAATGGAAGCCTTCACATTATTTGACTACAGACACTGTGGAAATCTTTACATAAGTAATTACTATGTTTCATGTTCTTGAAACATCACTCATTTAACTCTGACATTTTCTAAACACTTTGAATACAATCATTGTTTTTTAATTGGCGATATACCCAATCTTGTTACACCCAGATGGCGGATCTGCTCATGGCCATAACTGATACCATCTTTGGTAAAAAGGGCAGTTATGATCTTATAGTTTAGTGAAGTTTATAAAGCTTGCCGTTTCCCTGCAGGAGGTAATAAAATGCAGCTCAAGTTACAGTCAATTTAATTTACTGTCTCAAATAAATAAGAAAAAACAGTGTTTATAGAGTTTCAGCAACTGGCACTTGAACAACATTTAAAGTTCCTGCTGCCAAATGTTTTTTGTTATGTACTGTATTTATTAAGTTAAATATCGATCAGGAACAGAGAGGGGAAAGGTATCAACAGTATTTCTTTTTTTATTTGGGTTGCGGGCAGTTTTCAAACACTACTGTTAAGTCATAATTATCAGAAAAGGAATGGCAGAATACTCACAACCTATTGAACAAAAACATGGGAAAGGAGAAGAGATTTTGACCAAAGGCCTACAAAACTTCTGCAAGTCTCTAGTGTCTCAAAGGAATTCCAGGCCCCATTTTAATTTACATGAGTTAACAATAGTCTCCAAAGGCCAAAAGGCAGCTGGTATTTTTAGATGCAGTCCACACTTTTTCATACTTCTCCTGTTTTTGACCAGGCTTCTTTTGGCCATAGCCCAGTGGATATTAGGTACAAGGTAGCTCTGAACCATCAATCAGTTGACAAATCCCTTATGCTGTAGGAATTCTCACAGGCCAGATGACACTCTTCTTTTCATCAAATGAAGCTAAAGGAGCCTGCACACAGGAGAGATTGGTCTTCCAGGATTTGTTTGAATTGTAACCTTCCTTGAAATTTAAACATCAGTGTAGAATAGCAGCCTTTGAAGACAATAGCATTTTTGTCTCTATGCATTATTAGATTGCAGAACAAATGATAAAAGTTGAAATTCCCTACACTGCTTGTGGACTTCTGTTTACTAAGTTAAATATTCGGATTCAACACAAAGAAGAAATCATCCGGCAGTTGGAATATAAAGTGCCTAATGTATTATACAAGGATAATAAATGCTTTTAGAATGATTTACATGTTTACAACAATAGCAGTGCTTAATGTGCAGTAATGCCAAATTTCAATAGAAAATCAGTTAATTAAATCCATTCTTAATGACAACTTTAATGCTAAGAAATGGAAATGAATATCATGCATGGCATGCATTAATCACCCGCAAAGTGACATATGAAAGCATAATACATTATTTTGATAATAATGCGAAACATAACATAACAGACTGCTGTTCTTATTTGTGTAGTATATTACGTACATAGTGTCAGTATATGGGAGAAAGCTGGTAAGCTAGTAAATAAAGTCTTATTTAAAAGGATTTCTCTGTTCCAGGTTTGAACTAACCATAGCTCTTATAATCAGCTCTTTGTGTGAGGTGAACCTCCCCTCCCTTGTATCTTCTGGCTTAACTGTGATTCTTTTTGGAATTTCAATAACTAATATTTTGTGAGAAGAAAAAATGACCCCTCTCCCCCAAAAAAGTGATCCCTAAAGAGGGTTCTGTTCTTTCTGTCAAGCAGAACTCTCTAGGACATACCCTAAATGGCAGATAGAGAAATATATCCTTGCTATTGTTTCTTAAACTTTTTTACTCTGTATGCCAAAATCCAGCTTTAACATACTTTTGAAAGCATACTGTTAACTGAAACATTAAGAATTTTGCAAATTTAACTCAATTCCACAGCTTCAACCACTGGCTAGAGCCTTCATCATGTACATGGAGACCATAGTCTTTGGAGAGTCCCACTGACATCATAAGCTGGTATAGCTCTAAGGTCTCTATTGCTGCTGTGGAGCTGTGTCAATTTACCACATCTGTATTTATCTAAGTATGTGGAGAAGTGTTTTAAAAACACTACTCCAAGAGGAGGCTAGGTAGGCACCTGATTGGGGTCATCTGACCTTGGTCCTCTTTCCTGCCTGGGGCAGGGGGTCGGACACGATGATCCTTTGTGGTCCCTTCCAACTCAACAATCTATGAATCTATGAATAAGGAATTTGCACTAGTTTAGGGGACTGCTGGCATGGATTGGGTTGGAAGATCAGAGCCTAAATGTGAAAGTAGAAACCTCCTGTTGATTCTATCTTTTATGTATCTGGAGGGGTTTGTTTTTTGGGTTTTTTTTTTAAACACTACTCCATATACTTATATGGAAGTAGTAAATTGATACAGCTCCACAGCAGCAATAGAGACCTGAGGACTATACCAGCTTATACCAGCTGAAGTTCTGGCCCGTGGATCTTCACTACTATATTATTTCACTGAATGTCTAGCTTTAAAATTCCTTATCTTTGAAGCTGCAAAACGATTAATTCATCTCTTTATGGGTAGACTGAGGTGCTATTAATCAAACTGAGTATAAAACCTTTCTCCACCTTCCACAAACAGTTCCACTGAGTTCATTTGGACTGCTTGTGGAGTAGCATATATGGATATGGGTGGCATAATTTGCCTCTTAAAAAACAAACACACAAAATTTGTTTCTTAAAAAAGCCTGAAACCTATGATGTTAAAATAAAATAAAACAAAATGCACTGAAACAAAGAAAAAGGATTTGAAATTAGCCTAGAATGAGTCCAGGTATGCGCACACAAGTTCCCTGACAAACTGACTGCTATTCCAGCTATGTACCACTGGAGGATTCCCATGCATAAGTGGAGTCCTCAGACACACGATTACACAGGCTTAAGGTCTGCTTTGTGCTGCTGGAGCTGTGTGAAGTAGGCTTAAGGGGGCTGACAATATGTTCCTTAGAGGATGATGCTGAACCAATGAATAGTTTTCATTGTGTTTGATGTAGTTTCTTTCGGAAAGAAGTGTCTTAATTCCCTTTGATTCCTCTAGATTTTCTACAGAAACATCAAAATGTTCATTACACAATAGATGACAATGTGTCTCTTAATTTTACTTAGCTGTTTTTATACCAAGCTAAATAGAAATCTTGTCATTAATTGATCATCCTCTGGAGAAATTGTTCCAACATAGATGGATACACAGACAAACGTGCACAAACACAAATGTACATGTATGCCTTATTAATTATAAATTGTAATGGATGGGAAAAAAAGCACCAGTACCAAGTATGAAGCTATCATTGGATTCCATTAAGCAAATTGCCACCATATGTATCTTTCTTAGGAAACTATTGATTATACACTAATGCTCTGTGTGCATATGTAACTTAACAGCTTTATGGTTATAAAAAATACATTGTAGGCGTGTCTGCATATGAATATTAATGTGATGCAATAAACTCTGGTGCAGTTCATGCTGGAGTTTATTGCTCATAGGTGCAGCGTTTACATGTGTGCTCTGCACTGCAGCATATTAACCTGGCTGGCAGAGGGTCTGGGTGGGTCAGCCTGACAGCCTGGGGCTGCTCCACCCCCGCTCAACATGGGGCTGGAGCATGAGGGTGTTATGGCATGGGGCTAGCCAGCAGGCAGCTCTGTATTGTAGCATGCCCCAGCTAGCCGTGGTTACCGTCTTTATGTGCACTGTGGTGGAGTAAATATTTCTGCCATAGGATAGTATTTATATGAGGCAGTATTAGCCTACAGCAGAGTTAATTAGTTTACTCTGGACTAATAGCGCCACATATATAGATGGAGACACTTTACTGGGGAGCTAATTAGGCAACTCCACAGTAAGCATCTCATGTTTTTATTATTAAGATGATTCATAAGATAATTTAAAAAAATCCAGTTTTACTGCTGAATTTTATTGCAGAAATTGCATGTGCTTGTTGATGATCCTGGATTTAGAGAGAGAGACCTTTGTAGCTTCTTCAGATTCTGTTAGAAGAACTGTTTCCCCAGATGCTCAGATTGTATTTTCAATTTATGCAGATGTGAATGCATGAGAGGATATAGGAGTGTGATTCAGCAGTATAGGCAAAAATGACAATAAAAAAAAAGTCATGAAGAGTGTTATGGCAAGACTCATGCATGGCTTGGATGACTCCTAGGTTACTGGTGTATGGCTGAATGGCAGGCAAACAAAGGTGATTTTGTTATGAATAGGGAATGAAAGGGGGAGGAGACGGTTTGGAAAAGTTACGTTAAGCTTAAATTGGAAGCAAGTCTGTTGGATCATTTATAGTCTGACTTTTGGAATTTTCTTTTTCTTGTTCTCAAGTTCTGTGTACACAATCTGACAAATATGATCACAAATATACTAAATTTTGTTAAGACAAGCAAAACTGTATTATTTCAAAGATTTCATAGACATCAGGGCTGGAAGGGACCTCGGGAGATCATCGAGTCCAGCCCCCTGCCCAAAGGGCAGGAAGTCAGCTGGGG
>NW_017728948.1:60463595-60469990 GCF_001723895.1 Crocodylus porosus
GTCACCAACATCAGCTTGCAGGGACATGTAGCTTTCCTTCACATAAAGAGCTACACCCCCTCCCCTTTTGTCAATACGATCCCTCCTGTACAGGGTATAGCCCTCTATACCCGTGGTCCAGTCATGTGTGGAGTCCCACCAGGTCTCCGTTATCCCAATGACGTCATAATTCTTTGCAGTGATAATTCTTATCATTAAATCTACCTTGTAGCCATCCCTGATTTAGGTCGGGTACAGACATTACACTTTTGCTGGTATGAGTGATCAGAAACCAGTCTATACCCATAACAGAACAGAAGTTCAGCACACATAGATCATTTTAAAAATGATGGAAACAGGTCTAAGATTTGCTCCCCCACCAGAGGGTGAATGTGTGTTCTGTTCACTACCGATCTAAACTATGCTGCTTGCAGAAAACCATGCAACTTAGATAGATTCCACCTCAGACTTTTTCAATGTCTGTACCTAAGCCTTACTGTACAGTTTAGCATTTTCCCCGCTTCCTTTTACTCTCCTTTCCTCCAACTCCTCTTCTTGCTACAGGTGTAAAGAAACCACACACATACACATACATTTTTGCAGATTAAGTCAACAGTTTAGGATCTGTGTCAAAATGTTTCCTGAAATTAGCTAAAGGTTAAAGATAAAGTTACTGGTATCAGTGGGATTTAGCTTCTCAGACTCCCAATTAGTTCTTCCACCTTTCATAAATATTAAGGCTATTAATGAGAAAAGGAACATTACTTTAAAATAATCACTGTGCACATGCAGTGTCTCTTTGACCTGTGGTCTATGGCTCTTTACAAAACAGTGCTTTTTATAAAGGGGTGGGAAAATGGTCTCATATCTTCAAGTCTTTTTTTTTTTGTGAATTTCTAGAACAATACTAAAAGTTTTCTCTAATTTAAACCACAGCTGCTTTAAAAAGTTGTTCTTAAAGTTTATGTCAAGTCTGAAGCAAGAATGGATTTGTATCACAAGGTAATAAACAAGGGTGGATCTTGGCTGTCTTGGAAATAAGTGAACTGAAGTATAGCAGCCCAGTTACTTCACCTGCAGAATGTTAAAATGTCAGACTGAGTTACTTGAATAGGTGAAATTGAATGCTCACTGCCAATAACATGTTGCCCTTCTTTCAAAGGTTCCTTTTGTGGAGTTAATATGCTATTGTTTTCTGTTATTTCTTTAGTGCATTGTATTCGTTATAAATCAATTATCTTCAAAATGTGTTTTAAGTAGTGCCATATGAATAATTGATTTTTGGCTTGGCTGCTGAACTGAAATTCTGAAAAAATGGATACATTCTGAACTGAATCTAATTTTTTCCGTTTTTTCAGATTAAAAAATAACTGTGTTGACTAAAAAAATAATTTTGACCTGCAAGTTAAAAAAAAAGATTTGTTGTGGATCTTTGTAAGAAAAGGAAAGGGCTACATTACTTGTATTCACTGCTTCCATGGTTAGAATACTTCTTCAGGGTGTGGAAAATCTTGGTACAATTCCTTCTTCTGAACGAGGAAATTTAAAATCACATCTCCCATGAGAATGCTCAGATTTCTAAGATACAATATACACTAGTTGTAGGAGACCCTCTCAATCTTTCCTGTTGATGCTCTTTTACTTTGTATGAATAGTTAAACATTCACAGGATCAGGGACTGAACTCCAAATGCCACATTCCTCAGGTGAGCATTGTAACCTCTTTAGAGAATAATTAGGGTTAGAGAATAATTTCTTGCTTTTCTTGATGAATATTTAAGAATTTTTACAAGGTGAAAAGATCCAAAAGAGAGGACTGAGGGTTACCCATCTAAGAATACCCTTGTGGAGGGGTTCCCAAAGTGAGGTCTGCACCCCACTTAGATGGGGCCCACCACCTAAGACTGCGCCTTTGAAATGGGCATTCATGGAAAAAAAATGGGAACCCCTGCAGTAGAGTGTGGTAATTAGGACACTCACATGGGAGGTGGGATATTGAATTGAACCAAATTCTCCGAACTTCTTGCCGGTTTTCTCACCATTGCACTTCAGAGCATTTAAAGGCATGGGACTTCTTTCTATTGGAACATTTCACATTATACAATATAGTTAAATAGTCATTTTCGCCTGAGGAAATGACTATCCGTGGCAAAATACGTCATAGACTGGCATTTAGGCCTATGGCATTTCCTAAGCCTAGGACATGCAGAAAAGGTAATTAAAGTCTCCCCAGTTCTGGATGAATGCTCTGCCTAGAGAACTTGTCCTTCATTTTTTTCTAAAAAATCTTGTCTCATTTTTTTTCCAGCAAAAACTGTTTCATGAATTGGACTCAAATTCATGATTTTTTTTAGCATAGCAGACTTTTTTTTTAAAGGCCAGCAATAATGTCAAGACATCTCTGCAAAACTGTCATGACTTCTTTCCCAGGTCAGCCTTACAACATACACACCCACCATTTGTTATAATGACTATTGATGATGAAAAGTTATATGTCTAGTTTTAAAGCACAGGGTATTGCAACTCTCCGTTGCTCCATGGGAAATTTTGTGAGGGAAAGCTGGAAAAAAATTGCTATTTATTGCACTCTACCCTGAGTAGCTAGCCAGCTTTGTTGGCTAGGGAGGGAGTGTTTTGCATGTGGAGGGAAAGTTTTGCATGTGGAATCATCTTTGCAGCTAATCCCTGCCTCATTTCTGCTGAGAGGAGAGAATAGAAATTCATTCTGCCCAGTCTGTTTGAGTAGGTGTCCAAATTAGGTTTAAGACAGCAAGATCCGTTCTCTCTTCCCCCTCTACTGCTGCACAAGACCAGCCAGTCTTGTATTTAACTCAGTTGGAAGGAAGACAAAAATATTTCAGTACCTTACTATGAGTAAGGGTGATACATAATTATAGATGACTTCATGTTTTTTTATGCCAGAGTCAAGCATTTCTTAAGATGATATTGGACCAACTTTATAGATGGGATGGTGTGAGACAAGCTTTTGAATATGAGACATTCTTCTTCAGGTCTGGCCATAACAAGCCAACCACAGCATAGTAAGAAACAGTTGCTGGAGGGGGTGAAGAAATAGTCAGGGGTAGCAGCAAGGGCTGATCTAGAATTTTGAAAAGGAGGTACAAATGTGACAAGTGCACATATAAAACAATACATATTTTTCTCCAGTTTTAAAAAATAAACTAGAAGATTTACTAATATGCTAGGAATCTAGGATTGCAATGAGTTAAAAAACAATCTACAGGGCTGTGAAACAGGAGCTTAATTACTTTGAGCAGCTAAAAGACAGCAGATTTCTAGAACAAAGGATAGCTTGATTGGTGGACTGTCAAGAACATTAAAGAGAAGAAAGGGTCATTAATACTTGTGGAATGAAGAGTTTAGAAGGGATCAGGTAGATTATAATGAGCCATAAAGTCAAGTGACTCCCTCACAACTGCCTGACTGGAAATGCTGCTGCTACTGCCAGACAGTTCCTTTTAAAGCTTTGGTGGACCAGAAATCAAAGCCCATGCAAGTTCATCAGTGTACCCACACTGAATCTGCCCCTGGATAGCAGACACACAATCAGCAGAAGAAAAGAAGCTGATTACTGGGAAATCAAGGCCTATCAAAAGGGAGGAGGGTCATCTTACATATGTGGAAAGAATTCAGGAACCGGGTAAACTGTAATGTGCCATAAAACTAATATCAGTGTTATGGCTTTGTTTCTTAGGGACTGGCCAACTTACAGAATTTTGTTCTCAAGTTCTCCTTTTAAAGGCATTAGGTAGATTTCCTAGGATAGTGATGTCAGAGAGGGAGTGGTCATTCTGTGAGAAATGTGATTCCACTAGTGTATGCTGGTATGTTTTAATTTTTTATTCTATATAGTTTTTGCTAAGTTATTTCATTAATGTGCCACTCAGGGTGACACAAACTGGAAATTTCTGTGTGAAAACCTCTATGCCACATGCATGTATGCACATACACACACATAAAGTGAAGATACATTTCTATGTGATGCTAGCTGAAATCTGCAAAACATTTAAGATTAAATTTTTATTGCAAAAGCATTTCTTTAAATACAGGATTATCCTTTGACCAGATACTTTGACAGAATCAAAACTTCTCACCCTTGAAAAGCTGTCCATGTGTAAACATGGGCTTAGGAATATAAATACATATTTTCTCAAAAAGTCTGACCTTGTGACTTGTTTATAGTCATAGAAAAGATGGCCCTTGTACACGTGACTAAGGGCCCTTGTACACTTGAGGACATTTCCCCTTTTAGTGGTTTAATTGCCCTTTTTAATGATTTAATTGCATAACAGTTTACATGTTTGGTGGCATATTACAATTAGATGTTGTAACAGTGTACATGTTTGGTGGTGTATTTTACTTTAAATTATTTTTTACATAGCAAACTAAAACATATCCCATGTATTTTAGTTTGCTATGTAACAAATTACAGTGATATTCCTCATGTGTACAAGGGCCCTATCTGGAGAAGGCAGAGGGGATGGTGCATGGGGCACTGGATGCCCAGGTGTGTACAGGGAAGCTTGGGCTTGGTGGACTTCCAGGGTGGTCTTCCAGCGCCCCATGCCTCCTTTGGCTGCCAGCACACCCAGCTTTCCTCCTGCCATCTTTCTGGGGCATCCAGCCTGTTTCTGGGTGGTCCCAGATGGCAGGAAGGTGGTGGGGACAGTGCATGGGGCACTAGAAGCCTGCCAAGCCTGAGCTTCCCTGAGCATGCCCTGGCTTCCAGTGCCCTGTGCACCACTGGATCTGGTGGGTGCTGCCTGTGAGCTAGGGTTGCACCTATGCAGCGAGCACCCTGCCTGGGCACCATTGCCACGGAGGCAATCACTGGGCCTCCCTGCAACTCAGGGACTGTGCGATTCAGCAGCAGCTTGTGTGAGCAGGTTACACCAAGGCGGGAAAAAAGTAGCAAGGGGCCTGATTTTTTTTTTCTCCTGGAGCCTGCCTGTGTTTACCATGGCTGGGGAGTGAGCTGCTGGCAGGCTGCGCAGCCCCTGAGCTGTGGGGGACCCTGGTGTGTCCCCCTGCAGTGGTGGTGCCCTCCAGTCAGCACCCACCCACTGTCACCCTGCCCGAGTGGTCCTGGGGGCTGCCGCCTCCACAGAGGGAAGCACCAGGGCCCCCCACAGCTCAGGGCTGTCCAGGAACTCAACCCCTGGCCATGGGAGAAGTGGGCAGGCTCCAGGGAAGGGGTGGGAGGGGAAGGGTTGGGCATCTCACCACTTTTTCTCTCATGCCCTTCGGTTGAGCCTGTCTGCCCTGTGGTGTGGGCCCCTGGTGCTTCATTCTAGCTCTGATTCTAGCTCTGACTTGCCTGCATAGCTGTTTGAAATGCCTCAGGATCTATAATAATAACACACTTTACTCTGTCTGTCTGGAGCACTCTAATTGGTTGTTTCAGTAAGCATTGTGATTGGCTGCTGAGACAACTAATCAAAGTGCTCCAGATGGACAGAATAAGCCTATTATTATTATAGATATGACTGAAATGTAGATACTTTGACAATTATACCTATATAAAGCATATAAGCGTTATAAGGTCTTAACTAGCTTTTGAAGGCAATATGGTGCTAAATTTTACGGTTAAACAGAACTGACTATAGGTCTGATTTCTATGGTGAAAGTTTGTGTGGAAGTAAAAGCATCTCTAATGAACCCAGCAGTAATCTGACCATTGTTAGAAGTAGGATCTTGCACAGACATTCATTCAGAGATTCTGTCATCTGAAATGGAGATTTAAATTTGGCTGTTCCAAATTATGCTGTTCCCTGGGAACCAGTTGAGTCTTTTGGATTTCATTGGACTTAATGAGGCACCATGAACTAAGCAATTTTAGCCTTTTTCCATATCTCATATAGGAGAGGGGTCTAATTCTATCACACTTACTTAGACTGATTCTTTACAGCTTCAGAGTCTTGAAGAAGTGTTCAGAACCACAGGTCTCTGAACACAGATGCTAAGATTTTAATAGGGCTACATCACTTAGACACCTAAGTACTATTTGCAATGAAAGTAATTTAGAGAGAATTTTTAAATGGATTTAGCTGCCTGATAATTCAGATAGTCACATACTGGGAGTTCTAAAAGTGCCTAGACATTTTAGTCCCACTGCTTTTGGTGCCCATGTCCTTTTGAAAATCCTGTTAAGTGCTTATCTGCATTTTAAATACCTTTAAAGCTGGTTTTTGGAACACCGAAAAGAGAAACAGCTAAATTCCTTTACAAATCTGGTGTCGTAGAAAGCATTTCTGGCTAAGAATATGCATTCAAGAAGCCTGAAGTGGAAGTGCTCTTACTTTTGAGCCTTCCTCTAAGCACTCCTTTTTAGGTTGGGAGGAAGCAGAATACACATTAGGCCGTGTGTGTGTGTGTGTGTGTGTGTGTGTGTGTGTG
>NW_017728948.1:60470275-60473671 GCF_001723895.1 Crocodylus porosus
CTGGACACTCACACACACAGAACCCAGGCATCCTTGAAATGTACATGCACACACACAGGCACAAATGGTCACAAACTCCTGCAAGACCATTTCAGGCTGGACATAAGGAAGAATTTCTTTACTGTCCGAGCCCCCAAGGTCTGGAACAGTCTGCCAGCGGAGGTGGTTCAAGCACCTACATTGAACACCTTCAAGAGTAAATTGGATGCTTATCTTGCTGGGATCCTATGAGCCCAGCTGACTTTCTGCCCTTTGGGCAGGGGGCTGGACTCGATGATCTCCCGAGGTCCCTTCCAGCCCTGATGTCTATGAAATCTATGAAATCTAAGGCATAACTGGGCCACTGATTTTGAAGCAACTTATGAGGATGATGCCTGCCTCTTATACAACTCCCCATTCCCTGGGGTGATGAAGAGTAGGTGCTATGCTCCCTAGGTCCCTGATTTCATCATCAGTTGTGTCATTGCCCCCCAGTCCTCATCAGGGGTCTGGCCTACCCCATTGTGCCCTGGCTCATGAGGCTCTATGGGCAGCAGCTGGATTGCCAGAAGCATCACTTCAACTACAGCCTGAACATGGCACTGAAACCACATATGGTACAGGCATTGGTGAGTGGGTGAACCCTCCACCGATATATATGGCTCCATTCCAGCACTGTTGCAGGCTGTCTGGATCTGTGAATCTTTGAATAACTGCCTTCTCACCTGCATATACTGGAAGCCCTTCCCGGATGAGTAGGGTTCAAGGGCTTTGAGCATCCATACCTTAGCACTAGGCATGGGTCTTCTGCCATGGGCTCCTCTGGCCCCATGTCATGGGTACCACTGCCCATAGCCCAGGCATCATTGTTCCTCTTCCTCCCTAGCCCCCCACTTTGTGACCAGAGCTGCTCCAGGCAGTCCCAGAAGGTAGCCTGAGTCATCCAGAATGGTTCCAGCTACTACTCATCATTCCAGGTGTGCTGGATGATGTGTAGCCACCAGTCCTGGCTGCCTCAGTGGGCCCAGAGGCAGTGGTGCTAGAGACCCAGGTGGGTAAGGGTGGCTTCTGGCTCCAGGAGCTCATCATCAGCATCCCTGCTGGGATCCAGGTGGCAGGTGTGTGGTGGCAGTGGCCCTGGGACAGCCTGCTGTTCATGGGGGAGCCAGGAAGACCCAGATGGCTGTAGGCCAGCCAGTAATTGGCTCAACTGATGAGCAGAGCCTGCACAGTGGCCAGCAGGATCCTGGAGTTCTGGTCTTTGCTGCTAGAAGCAGAGGCTGGAGCAGCCATAGTGTGGGGAGGAAAAGGCAGTGAGGAGAGAGCTGCCGCATGGTCCCCAGCCTGAGAAGTGTCTGGCCAAGGAGCAGAGAGCAGAGCTGCCTTTTCAAGGTGGCTGCCAGCTGCTGGCAGTGGCAGCTGGAGCCTCGAGCTCCCCCCAGTGATGGCAGGGGCTCATTGTAGGGCCTCAGAAAGTGGCACATGTTTACTGCAAAGAGCAGAAAATCTCCTGTCACATTCCTGCACGTGGAGATGCCTGCCTGGGAGCATTTACTCACAAGTGGTTTACTTGCAAGTAAATTGATCTCAGATCAAATGCATGTGTAGATGTGCCCACTGGGTCCTAAAGACCTGAAATTCTTTGGGTACTAGCAGGTCAGGTAGAAACCTGTATTTGCCAAATCTGGAAAGGGCTGGGCCTGCATCTAAGAGAAGCAGGTTGCCTTTGCAACAAGAAGAGGAGATATGCTCTCCCTGCTCCACCAGTGGTGGGTAGCGTGGTAAAAAATTAATTTTACACTATGCAGCTAGTCTACTTAATTGTTCTTAAGAAAATATTCTCTTCCTCTTGCACCACTGCTGCATATTTGTCTTTTCAACCAATAAACTGAATTTGGTATACTTTAGCATTTTTTAAAAAATATCAGAGACCATTACATAGTTTACATTGCTAAGGAGAGATACTCTTCTAAAAATAATTCTTTTTATATGGAAGCTTACACTTGCCCAACAAGCATGACATTCTAAAAGCAAGAACAGTTAGCAGTTTTACAGCATTTCATTTACAATGAAAATGGAAAAGTACACTATGATTAATCTTGTAGGAATGAACCACAGATATATATCAACAATGAGGAGCAGGGACCCTCTCCCCGAGTGGCAAAGAGAAACAGTGCTCCTCCCAGTGGTGGTGAGAGGCAGCACCCCCAGCAGTGGTGGGCAGTGATGAGTAGCAGCACCTTCCCCACCAGTGGTGGGCAGCAATAAGGAGCAGAGCCACCCGATCGGTGATTGGCAGTGATGAAAAGCAGTGATCCTCCCCTCCCCCGCAGCAGTGAGGAGGAAAGCAGCAGTAGAGCAGTGAAGAGTAGCAACAGTAGCAGTGGACTAGCAGTGGAGCACCACCCTGGAGTAATTTGACAAGGGAAACCTTGGGCTAAGAGCTGTATTAGCTCTACTGATTACACTGCCTGCCCTGTGTGGGACTAAGTCAGAACTCTGAATCAGCTGACTGTGCTCAGCTTTTAGTAGTGGGTTGAAGGGGAGCTACTGATTGATTATTAAGGGCTTCTTAAAGCTGTTTGTCAGTCCATTTCCCTTCCCCCTATTAGTAAATCCCATTCTAGTTTGATATTACTTGTAAGTGGGGAATTTGTTCACATTGGAAAACCTAGGCACACATTACTTTCCCAGGTTTCTGAGTGAGGACTTCAGTCAAGATAATTAATTTGTGTAAAACCCTGAAGGTGAACTCAGCCCTTGTTGCTGTCATGTCGTACCCAGCAGAAGGCTTACATGTGGATAGTTCTCTGTGCTAGCATTTCCTATGTACAATTACATACCTTGGGATGGAATTGGGCCATCCAAGAAGTGAAGCTAGAGAGCAGCCATTCTCCATGGCAGGTTTCTCCGAGAGAGGGTAGCATACTACAAAGTGTAAATCCAGTGAGTTATGGGGGGAAAGTGTGTCTGATAAGGATGGCAATCCCTGGTGTTCCCTTCAGTGCAAATTGGGTGGTATCTGAGGGTTTGGCTGTGTATCACAGCTTTTTTGGTGTGTTTAGGGTGATTGCTGGTTCTGTGCAGATATGTATGTTGGTCTGTGGCTTTCTTGTATAATGTGGTCTGTAGTTTATCATTCTGGATGCTGATCATTATGTCTAAAAAGGAGATGTTGGTGCTGGAGTATTCTAGAGAAAGTTGGATGGAGGGATGGTGAGTGTTGAATTTCTGATGGAACTCAATCAGAGATTGTAGGTTTTCAGTCCAAATGATGAAGAATGTCATCGATATATCTTAAGTATAACAAGGGTTTGATGGTGCAGTTCTTGAGGAAGTCTTCTTCCAGGTGGCTCATAAAAAGGTTGGCATACTGTGGGGCCATTTTGGTGCCCATAGCTGTTCCCATCATCTGGA
>NW_017728948.1:60473682-60477524 GCF_001723895.1 Crocodylus porosus
TCCAGTCCTCGGGCACTACACCAGAGCGCCAGGAGTTTTCAAAGATCCGTGCCAGGGGCTGGGCTATGACGCTCGCCAGCTCCTTGAGTTTGGCAGCGCTCTGGTTGAGAATGACTGTGCTAAAGTTTCAGCTTACTTGCTTTATTTCCAGATGCTTCCCCATTTGAATCTCAGTGTCTCTCCTGGAAACAGAGGTGCATGGGGAAGTTTCACCTGGCTGTGGCATCAGCAGCAGTTATAGCAGTGGCAGTATCAGCACTACAACACTCTTGAAAAGATCTTGCAGCACCTCCATTGAGAACCTCCAGTGTAAAAGAATGGGTTGGCACTTAGTGGGATTTCAAAGACATCCAAGCAAATGAGGTATCCAAGTCTCAGTGGGACTACATGGGTATTTTTACACTTCATCACCAGTGATCCAGAAAGGACTGCCTTTTCAGTATTACCCTACTTGCTCTTGTCACACGCACAAAACACATAGATGCAACACTGAAGTTTCTCCAGGAGTTCCCTTTTGCTTTTGGAAACAGAAAGCTTGAGAGAACCAAAGAGAGCTGCATCAAAGTGGCTTTATAATAGAATTTCCAGGTTTTGTGCATGTGAGAGGGAGTGGGTAGGTGAGATGTACTCAAGAGTTGCCTTCTTCAGTAGCACTGAGTGTGGGGCTCAGACACTTAGTAGACTTTCTAAATGTTTTTATATCTACATCCTGAAGCATCCAGTGCTTTTGAAGATCCAGTCTTTAAGCCCTGTATCAAAACTTCCCTGTGGGAAGCCCAGGAACATGTTTTAGGGCAATTTTATATATGCAATTGCCACAGCACCAGGCACTTCGAAAAGCTCCCAGTGCTGTGTCACTTGCAGTTGTATAAGTGGTGAAATGCATGTCAGTGCTGAGAAAACGGTGGCAGTGCACTTATGCAACTGCATGTGGTGCAGCACATTTCACATGAGCTTGGTTGGATCTCCAGTGCATCATGGAATGAAAAGGTATGTGTATAAATGCCCTTAGTCTTCAGGGCATTAGTGTTTGGCACATTAGAACTTCACTAGAGGATAACTATGTCCAGCATCTGCTACATGGGGGAGGATACTGTGACATTCTCTTCTCCTGAGGGAGCCTGAGATCACAGAGATCATTTGAATATTCATCACTCCTCCAAGAATCAGAGGCCAGGTACAGAAGTTACACTTATTGCATGGTAGGTGCACAGGAAGTGCTCTACAGCCATAACTGAACAATAGTCAGGGCCCATAGAGCATTAAAAATGGTGGATCCTGTGCTAAGAGGATCCTGGATGGATGTAACCTACAGCGTGCCATAAACAAACATTTGTACCATATCCCTTTCTGATCCATAGTAGGCTGCACGCTACCAACACCCCATGGAGCACTGTGGCAACTTACGCAGCCCCACTCAAAGAGCGGCACTCCAACCTCGCCCCCAAGCTGTCACTGACAAGAGTCAGCAAAGTCCCTATTTCCTTTTTGTCTCCCATCCCCCCAATCCTGGCCACCTAGGAGCCACTGTCAATTATCACTCAATGTGCAGATTCCATCTACCCTGTCTGGGCATTTGTAAAGAGTGAAGCCTTTGCTTAAGTGCTGCTGATTGAGGACAATTCATTAACACAGGGGGCTGTCCAATATGCTCATCTTGTACAGTGTTATTTTGAACCATCTGTATCGAGATCTTAGTTTATTCAGCTTGACCCACATTTTTCTGTTTAGGGTGTGCCCAAAGGGGGACTCATTGAAAATGCTGTAGGAATAGATTGAAGACTAGATTACTTTGAACAAATGTTTAATTTCCAGTCACCCCACACCTTATCTGAATTTAGCACAACACATGAGGTCACAGTACCCAGCCTGCTGGGTTCTGCATGGGCCCAGAATCCTGGCAGCAGGGGAATGGTTAGGGTCCATTTTCTTATGTCACTTGGTCTAATGCCCAAGAGTTCAGGGAATATATCTTTGTGTGTGCAAGTTATGCAGCCTGTTATGAGTCTCTGTTACTGTTAAATGCTGTGTTTATCTCTTTAGTTTGACAACTTCTGGACCAGAATAGTCTGCTAGGGAGTATACCAGTGCAAGTGAAATACTTCTGAGCACTTTGAAGTTGACACCCAATGTCATGCTAGCTAAATATGTTAAGACAGCTACTCATGCACAGACTTTACTGCTGACTGTGAGAGGGGAGGCCAAAGCCACCCCAACATGTCCCAGGACCCCTCCCAACAAGCCCTGGTACTCACTGCAGGGATGAAGACAAGCAGCACCTGCGGGAAAATGCCGACACAGTCTCAGCAGTTCTGGAGCTGCTTGAGCCTATGAATCGGTGAGCCCTGGGGGCAGGGCTTTGGAGAAGTGCAGGCTGCTCAAAGAGCAGCTGGAGAGGCAATCAGCTGGTGGGGGAGAGAACAGAGGCTTGCTGCCTGAGAGATGCTGGTGGTGGAATCAGGCAGCATAGGCCCCGAGCATGGGGAAGGGAAGCTGAGTGTCTGTTTGGGAAGCCTGGCCAAAGAAACTAGGAGCCCGGGCTCTGGGAGCAGAGGATCACTGGGGAGCCTCAGTGGGGAGAAGCAATTCCCCACCACAAGTCTGGGTGAAGCCACAGCCACATTGGAGAACTCAGGTACTATGGCTGGGAAGGGCAATGAAGGATGTCTAAATCCCTCAGGCAGCCCGGTGAGGTGGGAGGAGCAGGAGGGCATCAGAACCCTACAGGGAAGTGGCAAGTACCACCAGGTGGTGGGACCAGGAGTGATTAACTCTGAGTCAGCTGGGCCCTGGGAAAAACACACGGGGAGGGGGCCTGCCCCCAAGCCTGCTAGGAGGGGAGAGATGGATGGATTCCCTCCCCTGTCCTAGGGGACAGAGGGGTCCTGGGAGCCAGAATCCCAGGTGCCTGTCAGCAGATGCTGAACACCTTTTCAGCTGAAATTGTCCTAAGTTACAGTCATCCTGGGCTGAGGCAGATTTAGTTGCCCAAAAGCCAATCCAAAGACAAGGGATAGACTTGGGAGAGATTGACAGCCAGAAAGACCTGAGCCAGCTCGAGGCGGGTAATATGAATGAGATGAGATCATCCCAGGGAAAACTACAGGGAGCAGTGTCTTCCCAGGCCGTGGATGTGGTAAGGGTGGGCTAAAGAGGAGGTTTGGAGCCCCATGAAGAAAAGACCAGGGTCAAGACCCCTTTGGGACCATTGACAGGGAATTGCCTCCCCATAAATTAACATCAAAGACATGGCAGGAGAGTAGGAGCAGTGCCCGAACCACCTAAGTGGCCCCAGAGTGAGGTCTCACCCTGATGTCACTACGGAACAAGGCACCGACCAGAAAGGGGCCAAAGCCTTACGACACCTATCAGCGACACTGACATTCTGAGTGTGAGTGTATAAGTGAGGGAATGGTCTAATGTGACCCCTTGGTAAATTGGGGTATACTTATAAAGAAGGATGTGCCTACTCCGATATTCACTGTGGTTTTGGCTCAGTGTTTGTCCATGTGGAAGACTGATGACACCGATTGATTGATACTCCCCACTGAATCATAGAATCATAGAATCAGAGTCAGAAGGGACCTAGACAGATCATCTAGTCCGACCCCTGCCATGGGCAGGAATGATCACTGGGGGTCGGAGGGGTCATAAGACCCCAGCCAGGGTGCCTATCCAGTCTCCTCTTGAAGATCTCCAGGGAAGGTGAGAGCACAAACCTCTCTGGGAAGCCTATTCCAGGCTCTGGCCACCCTTACAGTGAAGTAGTTCTTCCTAATATCTAACCTAAACCTATCCTCCCTCAGCTTGTGGCCATTGTTCCTGGTGACTCCAAGGGGGGC
>NW_017728948.1:60477624-60489706 GCF_001723895.1 Crocodylus porosus
AAACCTATCCTCCCTCAGCTTGTGGCCATTGTTCCTGGTGACTCCAAGGGGGGCCCTGGTGAACAGACTTTCCCTGAGTGGCCCCTGATAAAATTGTAGGCAGCCACAAGATCCCCTTTCAGTCTCCTCTTGTGAAGACTGAAGATATTCAGGTCCCTCAGCCTCTCCTCATAGGGCTGGCCACGGAGGCTCCCAACTATATGAGTGGCCCTCCTCTGGACCCTCTGACCTCATATCTCTCAAACACCCCCTTCAGACCCCACACCACTGGTCTGAAATGAAGCAGAGGCACCGGGCTAGGACCCCGTACTGTTGTCAAGGGCTTTTCAGTCTGTTACACTAAGTGGGGTCATAAATCTTGGGAATTGTCAACAGATTGCCCCATCCCTCAAGGTCATATTGCTTTCCTGCAAGGCCAGCATGTTTACCTGGATCCCTAGACCAAACAGACCCAAATATACACTGAGAGGTTTTTTTGAACCCCATAGCCCAGGGGGTTGGTTATTCACCTGTAACCAACAGCTGAATCTGCACATCTTCGTTGGTGATTCTCCAGGCACCATTTGGCAAAGCAACTATGAATTAGCACCATAGGAAGTGGGAATTTTTCCTAGCAGGTTCCCCCTACCCAAACTTCCTCCCTCTCTTCCAGAAGAACTGAAGAAGATTCATGCCCCTGTACCCTAACACTTGGGTTCCCAGCAGGGAGGTGGAACCCAGGTATCTGGGTCTTCCCAGCTGGAAGGTTCATTCTCTGGGCATTCTGTGCCATGGTCAGAGCCAGGCTGTGAGGATCTGTATGGCTTCTGGCCCCACTCATCATAGGTCCCTTCATATCTCTCTTGTCTTAATGTTGGATTAAGGATGGTTGGCTGGACAGCTGCAAAGAACTAGAGACATATGTAAACAGTGCCAGCAATGTAAAGACCAAAGGAGACCATCAAAGTGGGGGTTGGAATGGACAGGCTGGTGACTGCTTTCCACCACAGTGCCACAGCACTGGAACAAGCTATCCAGGACCATAATGCACTGTAAAGGTCCAAGAACGAGGTCTATGGGTGACCAGCTGCGTTCTGAGAGAGGTCACATGCACTGCTATGGAGCTGAGACAGCCACAGTGCCAGGATAAGGAATTTATACATAGGGTCAAAGATGGCTTGGGATCCAGGTATGACACCCCTGAGTAGCATTAGTGCCATCTCCTGTGGGAAGACTGTTACCCTCCCAGGCCAAGTGGTGGGGCAAGATGCCACCCACCACCCCCTCTCATGGAGAGCCCCAATCCAGGGACTGCTCCCTAAGGTGAAATGCCCAAGAGTCCTATGAGTGGGGCCCTGGATGGAGGCCATGGGGGAATGGTTCACATCAATCATTGTGCTATACACAGCACAGCTTCAGCCTGGTTCCTACAGCATGAGGATCTCTGTCAGTTGCTGCATAAAGGGCATGGACTTGCAGGCACTCCCCAACCAATGATTGTGGTCAGTGATGGTGACCCACTGTGCCCACAAGGCTTTGATCTTTGTGACACTGCCACATCCTTATACATATAGGCATTGAAGTGCCCACCCCATGCACACTGATTCTGCACCTCCACATTGCCCCACAGTGCCACAAGGTCCCCAGTTTCTTCCATGGAGCAGTTTGGGCCGCAGGTGGCAGGCATAGGCATGGGTGATGGCGAGGCCATTTAGGCTCCTACATGTGCTCTCTTGGCCCCTGTGCAGCTGCCTGCAGTACCTAGCACAGCTGCCTTTAGCACTCAGCACAGGGGCATGGCCTGAGACTGTGCAGGGAGGCAATGTCCCACAGCAACTCAGGCTCCAGGCAGGAAGCTGGAGATGGGCTGTGGGCAGCTGGAGTTGGCTCCGGCAGCCAGGATTTGCCTGCAGCTGGGCCTGAGTGCTGACAGGCCTAGCAGGAGCCTGGAGCAGCTTGCAGGCCTGGATGGCATAGGCCTGACAGATTTATGGTAGCGCAGTGCCAGGCAGTGGTGCTGGGGTGCAGGCAGGCTGTGTGGCTAGCCTGCTTCCTGCCCAGGGGAACACGGGAGCTTGGAGTGGCCTTTGGCTCCCTGCACATGTGCTTCAGGGCTCAAAATGCCTTCAGACTTTTAAGGATCTGAGGCTAGGGTTGCCATAGAGCTGGCCCATCCCCTGGGACAGGAGAGGCTCCCAGCTCCAGAGCTCTAGGGCTAACCTCACGCTGGCCTCCTAGTGGCAGGGTTGACTAGGAGCAAATCTGCTCCTGGTTGGTGTCTACATGTGTGTTACTGTGCAGTAACTACTCACAAGTAAAGTAAATTTGCTACTTGCATTTGCAGGTAGCAAATTTACCTGTGAGTAGTGTCATTTACTGTGCAGTAAGTGTGTAGATGTGCACACTTACTGCATAGTAAACTATACTACTGCGCAATAAGTCTCTTGTGTAGATGTGCCCAGTGGGTAACAGGCTCAGATTGGACCCACTAAAGGGATTAATATATCACCAGTTCTCATCCTGTTCTGGTTGGATGGTGAGATGAAATTTTGTTTTGTTTTTTTTATTTCATTTCAAGAGCCAAATCAGTTCTGAATTATATTGGGCAATGTCCAATAGTCAAGTCGACTGAGCAGAGCTCAATCATTCAAGTCTATGTGTGTGAGATTACCATCACAGAAGTATCCTACTTCTCAGACCCATCTGTCTTGGCCTTCAGATACTCCCTAAATCCATGGCATGCATTCTACATGAAATCCCCAAGCCTGGAGGCCTTGAGGTTCAAATGCCCCCTAGTTTCACTTGTTTCTAAAAGGCTGAGGAATAATCCATGAGGGGATCATGAACATGAAGAATTAGCCATGAGGGGATCATGAGCACAGTTCATAGAAATCAAATCCCCAGTACCATCCCCTTAATTTTTAATAAGATTTAATTTCCAGGGTCAAATCAGTTCTGAATTAAGTTCCAAATTTTGAATAAGCAGAGCTCAATTGTTTAAGACTATGTGGCACTACTACCAGCAAGTATCTTACCTCCCAGACTCATCAGTCTGGGGCTTCAGATACTTCCAACACCAACACTTTAAAAAAAATGTGTCTCAGGCCAAATCAGTTATGAATTCTATGAAATATGCAGAGCTCAAACATTCATGTCTATGTAGTGTTACTACTGGCAAGTATTGTCCCACACCAGACTCTTCAGCCTGGGACTTCAGATACTCCCAAATCCTTGGCAGGCACCATCTCCTTGCCTCCATCCCCCTTTTCTTAAATTTAATGTTCTGGGTCGAATTAGCCAAATCAGTTCCAAATTCTATCAACTAAGCATAACTCAATTGTTCATATCCATGTGGAGCTACCACCAGAAAGTATCTTTCATCCCAGACTCTTC
This sequence comes from Crocodylus porosus, assembly GCF_001723895.1. Lineage (NCBI taxonomy): Eukaryota > Metazoa > Chordata > Crocodylia > Crocodylidae > Crocodylus > Crocodylus porosus. The sequence goes on from NW_017728948.1 coordinate 60,480,997, forward strand.
AGGTTGGGGCTTCACATACTCCCAAATCAATCCATAGTAGGCATCCTACATGTGGGCCCAAGCCCAGAGGTCTTGGGGTTCAGATGCCCCCAAGTCTTGTTTGCCCTTAGCCAACAGGCCAAAGGAACAAGCGAAGGAGAGTTCCCCCATGTCCATAAAGGAGGCACGTAGCCAAGATCCTCCCATAGGGAACTATAGTAGACTCTCATAAGTTATCCCGTCTGCAGTATATTGGACAGGTTTCTGTCCCTTACTACACACTACCAATCAACACTTTTTCAGACCAGTGAAACAACTACACTTAACTTGAACACCTTATCCTCCCCTTACACTTCCTGCGGTGGGGGATCCCTCCATCTGAAACTCTCTCACAAGTTGTGGAGAGCACTGACCCCTCAGATTCATTACTCAACCTTCTCTTACAGTATCAGCCCACTTAAGAACTTTATAGTTTTAGAAGGCAGGGCCAGTGCACCCAAACCTAACTTCCCTGGCCTCTTATAGTCAAAATGTTAAAAGCAGTTAAAATATCTTATCACAGTGAAAACAAGCACAAAACAGTTGTTTACGCCCTCATCCATGCATACCAATAAGGTATATGCAGATAAAGACACAGGGCACATATATAAGGGATGCTTAATATGCAGTAGATTAATTCTACTGGACATTAGCACATCGTGGCAAAAACCATGCTAATGTGCAGTAGACTTATTCTGCTGTGCATTAAGCATCACAAAAGGTCTGTGTGCCTTTGCTGCTGCTCATTAGCACTGGCTACTGTGCATTTATGTAGTACCTCATATTAGAGGTACTACACTCAATGCACAGTAGCAAGGAAGCATTTACGCACAGGTACATGTGCCTACAGTCACCATACCAATGGCAGTATAAAAATAGGTTGTCATACCAGTGCAGTAGTAACAGGGTTACGCACAACTTCTAGAAGAATTGTAGGCATGGGATGTACTTACTATTTCTAGTGCAAGTCTTTAGCCTTTATTTGTTTCTCTCTTTGCTGTATGGTTGATGAAAAGGAACATTGAGAAATTAGAAATTTTAGGAAATTCTGTTTTGCACATTAATATATGTCAAATGTAACTTATATACAGCACTTTTAATAAAAAATAATGCTATGTTTTCTTGAATACAGTGTTCCATAGAATAAGAACACACCTTGTTTTTGAAAGGTAGAATGAGGAAAAAAAGATTTTTTAGTAACTAACTGAGTAACAGCAGCCAGAAAGCCAAGCCTGTTCATTGTTCTGCTCCTTATGGATTGAGTGCAGACTTTATTTTACTTTCCCTTGTAAGTGGCAGAAACTGTTCTTACTATATTTCCTTGCATGTAATGCACACTCCAATTTCTATCAGCTGTTTTTTTGGGAAAAAAGGTGTGTGTTGTATGGGAGAAAATATGGTTCATTATGTTTAACTATTAGTGTTTACTTACATTTTAAGGGTAATGTTATATGGGAAACATTTGTTATTTATTTTGCTAGCAATAAGGGTTTGTTATTGAATTAGAGAATTTTATGAAGCATGACATTGTTCTACTAGAGAGAGCAATTCTTAAACTGGCCCTTATCACAACAAAGCAAGTGGAATACTAATGAATAGTGACAAACAGTGTGGCTCTGTGAAGATGAAATTTGCCCTTGCCTATCAAAGACTCTATACTCATTGTATTCGGGGAGACTGAAAGAAATGGTAACCATCCTTTATCCTTGAGGAAATCTGTGAGGGGGCAATGGATTTCCTCTATGCCCTCTTTGAAGGAGGAAGGAATAAAGATCATTAAGAATCCAATTAACTCTTTCCTAGCTTGCACCCCAAATCCCTATCTCAGACTTTCAAAGCCAGTGAGGAACACTTGCATAGTATACAAGGCTATAGCTGACTGATTCACATGCCGTTCCTTTCACCCAGAGAGTGTATCCAGAGACCACAACACAGTGCCATGTAGAAATACCATCCATAATTTGGAAGAGAGAACTCAGGTATTGGAAGCAGCATAGCCAAATTAAGTTATCCTGCTTCTGAGGAATGGGTAGCTTCACTTTCTCAGGGTGAATTACCCTAGATGAAATGACATGATAACAAGTGAACCTGCTTATGGTACCAAAGTTAGCTCCTCGACAGCTAACCTGGTTACCTGTATGTGGCACTGTATTGTGCTGTGATGACATACCCTGGGGGCATGTCCACACATGCAAGCATGTGCACTTGCAGCAGCTCAAATAAAAGTGGTGCAAATTTGAACCGGGACTTCCAGCCTCAGTGCATGTGCTCAGACATGCACTTTGTTGTGAAGCAAATTGTGCCACTTGGGGAAAAATAATCCAGATCTTCAGCCAGGGGAACCTAGAGCCAGGGCCGCCACCTGTGCTGTTCCCAGCAGTATAAAAACCTGCCCTGCCCAGCAGCTCAGGTTTACTTGCCCTCAGGAGCTCTGGGGGAGGAGCCTCTGGGAGGACGTTGGCTATTCCCCTTCCTGTCCCAGGCTGCTGCTACTGTTGCTGTTGCTGCAAGCTTGGTCTCAGGAGTTTCTGGGGAGAAGATGGCCAGGCCATTTCCTGCCTCTGGCTTGGTCAGAGCTGCTGGCTTGGTCTCAGAGCTTTTGGAGTAAGTTGGCTGCACCCCTGCCTTGGGTGGCTGCTGCTGTTGCTGCCTCCCCACAGGGGGGTCCTCTGCTGTACACTACTGCCCCCCTTGGGGAGGGGACCACTGCACTGCACCACACCCCAGCACTGCACTCCAGCTTCTGCACCTCTGCTCCGGCCTGCTGCCCAGCCTGCCACGAAGTCATGGTTAGGGGACAGCCTGGGAAGGAAGCCTGCACTGCCTGTAGGCCCCTCCCCCACAATCACTGCCAGAGCCTAAAGGTGTCTTGCCTGCCCCAGCTGCCTTGGCAGGCCACCCCCATCTTCACCCTCACTTCCACCAGAAGCACACCCTGAGTGGCTGAACTGGATGTTTCTGACCATCACTACTACTGCTGCTGGTATTTTCTGCTTCTGCCCCATCTCAGGAGAGAGGGAGATTCCCTGCTGCACCTCTTTGCACCACCGGATACCACACCTGCACTGGATTACTTCCTAATTGACTGACTGCTCCTCCTCTCCCCCATGCCTACCTCACTACATCCGATCCTGTTTTGTCTTCCTGCCTACTGCTCTGCTGCTGAGTGCCTGGCTTGAGGGGCTTCTGGACAGATCTTCCACAAAAAAAGTCCCTCCACCACTCCAGCCATCTTTTTCATCTACCTCAGTAGCCTTCCCTGTGTGTTCTTGCCCTTGTGTGGTAAGTCCTGTGGTCCATTCCCCCTGCCCTGATGTTTGTTGTGTGGCTGAGTAAGCCAGCTTGAGCTTCCTGTGTGTGCGTGTGTTCCACTTTTTCAAAGCATAGGCCTCCCGGTTTTTTTTCCTATGGGGCTGTAGCTCTGTGAGCTTCAGACCCCTTCCTCTGTACCTCCTTTTTCCCCCACAACCCTAGCCTGCCCCTACTAGATTCACCAGCCCCACTGGATATTTTGTTTTTATTTATTGTCTTCCCTGCCCTCATGTGAAACAACGGCAGGGCAGGAATCTTTTGAGGGGGTATCTGTGCCCCCTCCAGAGCTTCCTACAGCCTTCACTATGGGGGCTTGGCTGGGATCCACCCCCAAGGGAATGCATGCCCTTACAGCCCCCACCCCAGAGGCAGAATCCAAACAACCTCCTCTGGGGGTGGAGAAGCCTGAGACCCCTGCTGCAGGGGCAGGTGAGACTCCAGTGGGGAGCCAGCAGAGCCAGGGGCTCTCCCTTGGCCAGGATGCTCCCAGAGGAATTCCCAAGCAACCTTCCCAACCATCAGGGTCCAGGGGTGAGGGCAGTGGTAAGGGCTCTACGGATGGGGGTGGGAAGGGCAGGGGCCATGCCCCCAAGCCTAAACCACCAGTGCCTGAGGGGACCAGGTGCACCACCCCAACTGGCACATCCACTCAGCCTGTCCTTGACCCCACCAATGCAACCCCCAGCAGGGAAACAGCAGTTATGCACAAGCAGCTGCAGGGTGACACAGCTGTGGGGTCTGGACCCTCCCCCACTGGTGCTTCCAGCTTGGGCAGTGGGGCACACTTTCCGGCACTCACCCATAGACACGGGGTGAAGTGTTAACTGCTCAAGTGGGAGAGTCTGTATTTTGAGAGCTGGGTGCTGCCCCTGGCTTGGGTAGTGAGGGTGCCCAAGATTGTGGTGGCCTCCCACTTTCATGGCAAGGGGGTCTTTATACTTGCCTTGGAGGCTGCTGCACAAAAGGTGGTGGAGAGGGGGCTCATGGTGGAGGGTGAATATGTCCCCCTCAAGCCTGTAGAAGAGCTGGGGACCAGGGTCATCCTCAGCTGTGTCCCTCCATATATCCCCAGTTGAGTCCTACTCCTCCAGCTCCAAACCCTGGGGAAGTTATCTCTCTGATGGTGGCCCTCCCACTGGGGTGCCAAGACCCTGGCCTCTGCCAGGTGCACTCTTTCCATTGCCAGGTTATGATCCAGCTGGTGGCAGTGGCATGGCTAGAAGCTGAGGGGTGCCTGGCAATTCCTTATCAGGGGGCCCCACACCGGGCATTGACATGCATGCGGCCCCTGATGAACTGTCTGCTCCACCCCCCAGCCATGAGGTCATTTAAAGATTGCAATCATCAAGATCCATGGCTGCAGGAAGGGTCTCTGGAGGTGCCGGGTGCTCTCCTTCCTTCAGGAGAGAGGGTACCCCATGGTATTCTTGCAGGAGACCCTGATGACTCCAGCTTATGAGCCTAATTGATGGCTGGAGTGGGGGGGGCAGGGTCTTTTTTTGGCCATGTCTTGTGGTGTGGCCACCCTGTTCTCCCCAGGCCTGCAGCTGGAGGGTCTCCAGGATGTTGAGGTGGTGCTGGGCCACCTGCTGCACCTCCAGGTCCAGGTGCAGAAGCTGATGCTGAACCTTCTGAATGTGTACATCCCTATGAGGGACCCAGACTTGGCAGGTTTTTTCCACCAGGCGGCCACATACTTCGGCACCCTCAATCCTTGTGAGTGCCTGGTCCTTGGCGAGACTTTAACATCACCCTAGATGCATGAGACTGGTTGGGCATGGAGTGGAACCAGGCCGCTGTGAGTGTCCTCAGGAAGATCCTGACAGACTACTCCCTGGTGGATGTCTGGTGTGCCTGTCACCCTAACAACCCCCCCCACCACCTTCACCTATGTGAGGGTGGGGGAGAAACAGGCATGCTACTCCCAGTTGGACTGGGTTTATATCTCTTTCTTGCACTTTGCCTGGGCCCACTCTGGGATCTGGCTGACCCCTTTCAGCAATCATCACCCTGTCTGGGCCCAGGCCATGCTAGGGCCTGGGTGTCCAGGGATGGCCTACTGGCATTTCAGTGCCAGTCTTCTGGAGGAGGTGGGCTTCAGGGAGGCCTTTTGGGAGTTCTGGCTGGCTTGGCAGGAGCAACAAGCAGCTTTCCCTTCAGCTCAGAGATGGTGGGATGTGGGAAAAGTGCGCATTCAGCTTTTTTTCTGCAGCTAGATTTGGGGGCCCACCCAGCAGAGGGAGGCAATCTGGGAGCAGCTCAAGTGGGAAGTGCTATAGCTAGAGAGGCATCTGGCCACTGACCCAACCAACCCATCCCTCTGCAGAGAGTGTTGGGAGAGGCAGGAAGAGCTTTGTGCTCAGATGACCACCATGCCTGTGTTGAGTTTTAGGCCACCCTCCTCATGATGCCTGGCAACAAGGTGCTGGGGGTTGATGGGCTGACCATGCAGTTCTACTGGGATTTCTGGGAAATCCTTGGCCCAGACCTTGTCACAGTCCGGGCCAAATCTGAGAGAAGTGGGGAGCTCCCTTTGTCATGCTGGAGGGCTGTGTTGACCCTCCTGCTGAAGGAGGATCCCCATGACGTGAGGAAGTGGCATCCTGTGTCCCTTGTCTGCACACACTACAAGGTCATAGTGAAGGCCATCTCACTGTGCCTGCGGTCCATGCTGATGGACGTGATCCCTCCTGACTAGACGTACACAGTGCCTGGATGTTCCATCTTTGACAACCTGTACCTGGTTTGGGACCTCCTGGAGCTAGTACAACCAGGAGGGCCGGTCTTTCACCCTCCTATCCCTGGACTAGGAGAAGGCATTTGACAGCATGGAGCATGGGTACCTCACAGGCAAGCTGCAGGCCTTTGGCTTTGGGCCCTGCTTCATGTAGGCTCTTGAGGTTCTTTATGCCTCTGCAGAGTGTTTGGTCAAACTCAACTGGACCCTGACGGAGCCCATCCCATTCAGGAGAGGGGTGTGTCAAGGCTGCCTGCTGTCAGGCCAGCTGTACACCTTGGCCCTAGAACTCTTCCTCATTCTCCTGTGGAAGTGGATGGTGGGGTTGGTGCTGCAGGAGCCAGCAGTGTGGCTGGCCCTGTTAGCATATGTTGATGATGTACTCCTCATGGTCCAGGACTCAGGCAACCTGGCACAGGTGGAGGCCTGCCAGGCATTATATTCAGTGGCCTTCTCTGCCTGGGTCAACAGGGTCAAGAGCTTTGGCCTGGTGGTGGGCGATGGGTGGCAAGTGGGCTCACTCCTACCCGCACTCCATGGGATCCACTGGAGTGCAGACTCGCTGCTGTATTTGGGGTCTACCTGTCCCCCACAAACCCCTCCCCACCAGAGAACTGGCACCAGCTGGAGGCAAGGGTGGTGGGGTGGCTCTGGGCATGGGGAGGGTTCCTGAGATGTCTTTTCCTCCATGGGAGAGTGCTGGTGCTGAACCAGCTGGTCCTGTCCATGCTCTGGTATCACTTACACACCCTGCCTGTGCCCCCTGAGGTCCTGTTAGGTCAGAGATGCCCTTGTGGGAGGGCAGCCAGGGCCTGGTTTGCCTGTTCAGCCGGGTCCTGGCTTTCTGCCTTAAGGCCCTGCAGCAACTGCTATATGGTGTTGGTAACCATGTGGCATGGGGCCACCAGTGGTGTGCTTTCCTTCGCCACTTCCAGGGGCTCTGATACAACTGGCAGTTCCTCAGCCTGTGGGGCTTCTCCCTGCAGGACCTGTGAGGGCTGCCAGATTTCTACCAGGACCTCCTCTGGGCTTGGAGGCTGGTTTCTGCCTTCAGGTCCCCTGAAACAGTTGCCCAGGGTGCCAACCTGCTTGTTGAGCCCCTCCTTAGAACCCCCCAACTGGAGGTGCTGATGGCAGAGGCACTCCAGTTGCACTAGAGATGGATCCTGGCTGGTATCACCTGTATTGGAGACCTCCTGGACTACAATAGGCAGAAGTGGGTGGACCCCACTGTGCTGGAGGAGGTTCCAAGTCCTGGAACCTCCTGGTCAACCTCATTTTGGCCCTGGCCCTGGCCAAGTGGGCCCTGTACATTACCAGGAAGGAGGGTCTGGCCAGGAAGGTGCTTGAAGACTGTGGGGCTGCTTTCCTCTCCCTTGTCTGTGCATGTTTCTGGGAAGAACATCAGTGAGTAGCATCCACCAGCTCCTTGGATGCCTTTGAGGACCGGTGGATGCAGTCCAGGGGGTTTTGCTCGGTGTTTCCCTCAGGCACACTTATTTCACGTTCTGACCCTTTGACCCACACAACACTTCTATCCTGTTTTTTTTTATTAGTTGTCCCAAGAATTTAGTTGTTCCATTCATCCATTCACTCCCATTAAAAGGGGCTACTAGTTAGCTAGGTGGGCCTTGCCCATTGTAATCAGATGGACAAATAGACAGGAGCTTCTGGGGCCTATCCAACTGGTATCTGGGGACAGCAGCCCCTTGTTTCAGCTAGACTGCTGAAGTAGCATCCCAAATTCACTTTTTAAAATACCCCAAAATCCACATTCTTACGCAATTAGAACAAAAGAAAAAGAGAAAGAGGGATTGATCAGATGGGCAATGTTTTATTTCTATATTTACAATGTTTAAAGAAATTTGGAAGCCTACCAGTGTCTCTAGAATCATAATAAAATAAATCCTAAATATTTATATGTTTTAATATTTGCTTTTGGTTTCCATATGACATGGTGGGTGTGTGATGGGATGTGCGGTTTGCAGGAGGGGGTGGGTGTGAGTCACTGTGTAGGTGGGTGTGGGGGCTGCTTAGGAGGGGTGGGTCCCTTGCATGAATGCCATGTGTCCCCAGTGGCTGGCGCATTGTGGCACTGGTAAGTAGGGAGCTCTCACAGATGCTGCCAGCACTGTCAGCAGCAGGAGGAAGGGATGGCGAGAGCTGATCGAGGGTTGGTGACCACCCGCAGACACCACTGGCAGTGACAGCGAAGGTCATTGGCAATCGCTGACTGCCCACAGATGCCGCTGGTGGGTGGGGGGGAAGCGGTGGTGGCAAGCGGCGACTGCCCACAGGCACCGCCGATGTCAGCAGTGCCTTTTGAGGCGGTGTACCACCATGCTCAGGGAGTGCACATGAACCTGTGTGCACCCCCTATGTATTGCCAATGGCCTCCTGACCCCACAGGGCAGAGTCCCCACCCAGCACATGCCTTCAGGGTCCCAGACCCCCCCCCAAGGGCTACAGCTCCCCCCTGTTCCATCCCATCTGCTGATCTCCAGCCCCCTGCTCATTCTCCTGCTCTTATCAAGCCTCCAGAGGCTGGAGATGAGCAGGAGAACAAGCAAAAGGCTGGAGAGAATTGGAGAATGAACAGCAGGCTTGTTCCCCTCATGCCCACCCCCATTCATTCCCCCTTCC
>NW_017728948.1:60489806-60497004 GCF_001723895.1 Crocodylus porosus
GCAGTAGCAGAGAATGAGCAGGAAGCTGGAGAGAGCGGGGGAAGTCTCTAGCTTGTCTCCAGCCTCCTGCTCATTCCCCTGCTTATCTCCAGTGGGAGGCTGAAGACACTAGGGGAATAAGCAGGAGGCTGAAGACAGCAGGGAATGGCTCCAGGGGTTGTCTCCAGCCTCCTGCTCATTTCCCTGCTGTCTCCAGCCTCCCAAGGCTGGAGATGAGCCCCTGAGATAATCTGGAGACTTCCCCTGCTCTCTCTAGCCTCCTGCTCATTCTCTGCTACTGCTGGTGAGTGGGGGTGTGTAGGGGGGGTGCTGGGAGAGCCAGCAGAGAGCTAGGAGAACTAACAGGGAGCAGGAGAATGAACAGGGCATGGGGAGAGATTGAACGGGGGGTGGGGAGCTAGGGAAATGAACCAGGAGTGGGAAGGACCAATGGGGGGTGCAGGGAACAAAGAGAGTTGAGGAAGGTCCCTTCCCCCCTCCTCCAGCCCCCCTTCCCCTTACTTATCTGGCAGAAGCTGGGTCCAGGTCCCTGCAGCTTGCACTGCTACCTGCCTGGCAGGAGTCTAATTTTGCTCCTTCTACTGCAAATTTACAGCACAGGAAACAGTTTTTTATTCCCACATGTGCCTCTTGCAGCATCTAAACCCCTTTCAGACACTGGAAGAGGCACATGCAGGCTTGTCTGGACACACCCTGGGAGGCTAAAATGATGTAGTAAGTTTGATCTTGTATCTTTTCTCTATTTAATTTCACCCTTCATAAACGTTATATCATTGTGTTATATCACAGTGATGGGGAGATCAGACTAGCCCAGGGGGGAGAGGGCACCACATAGCTAAAATGGCTGGTAACTTTATTGTTCTGAACAGGGATCCAAAACATAGTGCTTAAGCAGACATACAAAGTAACAGCTTTAATAAAAACCAGTACCACATAGAATAGATAACAAAAATACAACCTAATACATAAATACTGTTCATTTTCAGAATCTTAGAGATGGCATATGCTTCATTTCTGGAGTCAAGATAAATAACAGGAAAAGTTACATACTGGATGTAAAAACAAAAGCAGAAATATCTAAACAAAGAAAAGAATGAAAAAAAGAGGAAAAGGGTACAAAGAAATGAAAGCCCAGCATAGACATGTCAAGAAACAATATGAAACAGCATGAAAAATTCAAAAACAAATGGTAAGAATGTAGGTAAGAGACAAACACAGGAGCAAAATGTCAAGTGTTTGGTAACAAAGAAAGGCATGGTAAAGAAACTAAAAGTTAAAGCATTAAGCTTCTGAATAAAGGAAATTATACCAGATTTCCTGAAACATGTTTTTTGCATAGACTGCTGAAAGATGTAATGCACTTTTCAACCTTCAAGTTATGCTGCTGAAGTGACACTGTATAACCACCATTGTGAGAGCTGCTCTTCATTCACTGCTAATGACTTCTATATCATATTTGCTTGGTTTTTGTGTGAAAGGACATTTTTTATAAATGCCTGCAATCAAAATTCCTCCTGGGATCTGAAAATGGAGCTTTTTGGGGATATATTACATCACTACCAATAAGAAGGACACTGCACTTATACATAATCAAATTCAAATTCACTCTTCGCGGTAGTAAAATCTTGGTTTTTTTTGGCAGTAAGCCAATATGACCCGATGGCTCTAAGGGAGGAGATATGCAAGAGTGTTGTTTTGAAAATAACTTTTTGATAATTGCAGTAGCATTTTAACCCTAATTTTTTCATCAGTCTGTTATTTCCTGTCAACATATTTAACATGTCTTTAACTATATTCTGTGTAAAGGAAAGAAATGAATATACTCTGAGGTAATAATTCAATACTTCAATTTTTGATTGAAGGAAGTTTCTTAAAAAGATACATTTATTATATAAGGCCTGTATAATGTCATTGATATCCCCACTGCCTAAAACTTACTGCTTAATATGATCCAAAGTAAAAGGTCTGTCCATGCTTACTGGGCCATGATTAAGACGAGCTATTTTTTTTATAGCCAATGGCACACCAGGAACAAAGTTCTTAATATCAAGCCAGCTATTTTTGAATCCCTAGCCTGAATTTGTACTCATTTACATATAGGTCAGATAAGGGCAACCTTTGGTGTGAGTCTATAGCTGAGCTCAAACTTGTGCCTCTTGAGGCATAACATGATGCCTTAGCCATTCTGCCCGTATGCGTCCAGCATATCTTTGATTCTGTTCTTGGTTTCATATTTTCATTTATTTTGTTACTGAAAAGTGATTGTTACTGTTGTGTGCATAACCACACACATACTTTTGTTGAATGTACCCACTGGGAGAATCTACACAAGATGTTTACTGCACCATTGATTAATTAACTATGTAGTAAACATTTTGGTGTTTATATGTGCAACCCTATTGGGGCAGATGCAACTAATAAACTCTGCATCAAGGTAGTTCTTGTAAAATACAAGTACTACACCATGTAGAGCTTTTTTGTGCACAGCAGCACATGTGTAGACATTGCCTTGGCTGGCTGGAGCATGGGGTGCTTCAGTGCAGGATCTGCCCACCAGTTAACCCTGGGCTAAAGCACCCTCATGCCTCAGCCAGCCCCTCTGCATCACATGGAGCCCTGTTGGAACAGCTGGGCTGGCAGGCTAATCCTGGGCTGGCAATATTGCTCCAGAGCTTTTTTGCTCCCAGGCTCACATTCAAATGGCGTATCTGGGAGCAAAAGACCCCAGACCAATAAGCTTCAGAGTATTCACACAAATTAATCTCATGTGTAGGTGTTTACTGTGTACAACCCACATGAGTAAAGTTACTTAGGACCGTGTTACCCATTGCACTTTGAGCTGCTCAAATGCTGATTATTGTTAATGCTAGCTTGAGTTTGGAGCAGTTGCACCGTAAGATTAAAAATCTTCCCTGGCTGTCCCCTACCTGTACAGCTGTGACTTGCCACAAAACAGCTGGCAACCAGGGCCTGGCAACCAGAGGCCTGACTAGGAACTATGGTTGTGAGTTGCCTCTACAGGGCTAATAAGCCAAGACAGGTTTCTATTTCTGCTGTAGGAGGCAGTGTAAGGGAAATTGGTGGGGGGGTGGGCACGGGGGCAGAAACATGAAGCTGGGAGGCAGAGAGTTAATGGAATGGGGGTAGGTAATGAAATGGGAGATGGAAAGGAAAAAGGTGTGAGGGAATGGTGGTAAAATGAAGGAAGTGTGTCACTGAAGGACAAAATAAAAGGAAGTTTTAAAAAAAAGAGTTTGGAAAGAAAAAAAGAGGACATAAATTAAACAAGGTCTCATATTTTAATAAATTGGGACTTGGGATTAGGGTTTGGGGGGTGATGGTGCTTCCAAGGGTGGCTGGGTGGTGGGAGTGCTAAGGGAAGGTGATTTGGGGGGAGTTACTGCCCCTGGTTCAGGAATGAAGCCCCTCCTCATGAGGACCTGATCCAGCCCCTACTTTGTTCCTCCTGACTCCTCTAAACCCAACTCCTGGATCCATCCATGCCCTGTGACCTTGCTAGTTGGCATGCCCTCTGCCAGCATGAACCTGCTGTTTGCACAGGGGTCTACCTCTGGGGGGTGGGAAGGTCACACCCTCAGGGATGGGAGGGGGAGTTGGCTTGGTGCCAGAACCCCCTCATGGGCACTAGAGTTCAGGAGGGTGGGGGAGGGGACACTGTATCCTGAGATGCTGGAGGACTGCAGCTTGGGCAGCTCATCTTAGAACTGCTATGTTCACTATGATGAAATCTTTAATAAAAATATATGTTCATTTTTCTAATAGACCATCCTTTGGGTACCTTTGCCTCTGAGCTGAAGAATCGAGTAACTCCCACTAAAGTCAATTACTTAAATCCTGAAAGGACATGTGAAACCATGGGGCTTCACAGACTTTAGACTTCTTAAAGATAAGGGATCAAATAGCATGGTTCTTAATTGAGGAATATACCCATTGACTTTGATAGTCTTTTTTTCAATTGAGTAATGCTTGTTTTGACCCCAGAGTTATTGGGCCCGATTTTTAGTTGGTTCAGTCTGACAATAGAGTGAGGACAATTTAGATTAAATGAGGAGCATGAATGATATTGTGTGTCTTAATCTTAGGCTCAGAAACACATGACAGTTTTAAGATTGATTCTTTCAGACACTGAGGCCAGTATTGCCAGTGCTGCATCCATTCAGCTACGGTTCACTGTATTTTCCTTCCAGATCACTACTTGATTACAGGTGCCAGATAGTACTGTCAGAATGTCTCCACTGACTAGTTTCAAAACTAGAAAAACATATTTTACACACCAAGCTAATAATAGCGACAAGTAGGAACACAAATGTTCCTGTTTTTTCCATTAACTTGTCTGATAAATATAAGTAAAATATTTTCCAAATTACCTGAGGCATCCAAAATGTGTCAGGGTTGAAGTATTGTTGAAGCTGTGGTGTTTCATTAAAGCATGGATTTTTATTATGTTGTTTACTGGACCAAATGTAAAGTTGGGAGAGAGGTTGGACAAGCTTTCAAGTGCAAAGTGTCCTTCTATGGGCCACTTGATGAAGGGCACATTGTTCTAGAAAGCTTGTCCAACATCTCTCCCGACTATATAGTTGACCCAGTGAAAGATGTTACAAAAAACCTTGTCTTCAAGACATCTGAACCAACAATGTCATAGGAGTCTAATTTTATCAATCAGTGTGAATTTTTAGCTGTATTCTCGTTTCATGACCTTAGAGATCTATATGACAAGGTAAAGGATGTAGAGATATTTCCCTTTGTTTTTGTAAGTTAAGAAAAAGTCTTATTTGATATTGTCAAAACTTAATTCTCTTTTACACACTTTGGATGTCCTTGTCTAATGACTAACTGAAATGGGACACATTCATTCCAATATCAATCTTGTTTATGGACCTTAGTCACAGAGAAAAGGGATAAATTTCTCCTGATCAGGCCACAGAAAGCAGTTTATACCCATGACCAAACACAAGTGCATGTCTGCAGACAGCTTCAAAAATGACAGAGTGGGTGAAAATCTGACCCTTCATTGCATCTGACCCCAAAACAGCAGTGCCTTTTGTAACTTCTGTTTGTACTGCCTGCCAGCCTTGAGCTGTTTTCAGAATGGGAGGGGGGGAAAGGCATCAGAGGGAGTTCAATCTGTGGGGCTTTCAGCCCTTACGGGAGGGTGAGGCAGGTATATTGGAGCCCCTATGAGATGGAGGGACTCCAGTATATCTGCCCCACTCTCCAGTGCTGTCTGGGGGACCCCTAGAATAACTTCCCAACTACTAAATCAATACACAGTACCTTGCACTATTGCACAGTAATGCTAGCTCAAGGATTTTTTTTGGATTGTAACTGTGCAGTAGCTTAATGCTACTGTGCAGTAATGTATTAGCACAGGTATTGCCCAGCGCACTATTGCGCTGTTAGCGTCTCATGTAGATGTACCCATACAGACTAGGGCTGTGCAAAATTTTGCTGGCTGTTTCATTTCAATGCTGTTTCCACTTGTTGCAAGCTCGAAACAGCAAAATCAAAATGAAACAGAGGGCTTCAAAACAGCCTCAAAATGAAATGAGACCAGTCAAAATGTTTCAAAAGTTTTGAAACATTTCTAGTTTCAAAGTAGCAGCCAAGTGGTGGGAGGCAGGGGAGAACCAGGGCTGGGCTTCACAGCCCCATGTGGCTCAGCCCAGTGGGGAGCACAGCCCTGGCTCTCCCCTTTTCCTGCTGCTGGGCTGCACTCTGATGGGCTCTGCCAGCCCATGGAGCTCAGCCCGGTAGTGGGAGGTGGGCAGAGCTGGGACTGCACTCTGCCTTCTGCCACTGGGCTGAGTTGAAAGGGGCTGCAAGCCACTGGGACCTGAGCTTGGTGCAATGGGTGGGGCGCAGCCCTAGGGCTGCCCCTGCACCAGGCTGCAGGAGTCTGGAACCTCCTCCAGTTGGCTTGGGTATGGGGCCAGGGCTGATCAGCTGGTGTGGGGATCCATCACCCTGATCCCAGGGTAGGGGAAGGTTCCCACACCAGATGACCTGCCCTGGGCCCTGCATCCTCCTCCAGCTGGCTCCAGTATGGGGATAGGGCAGACGAGCAGGTGCTGGGAACTGCCACCCCAATCCCAGGACAGGGAAGCACATGTCAGCCCCCCGTTTGCTTCTGTCCACCTCTAAGTTAGGTTGTAGTGGGAAAAGCAAGTGCTGGGAGGTGGAGGGGGGCATGCCAGCAGAGGGGTGACTCGTGGGTGCTGGTGGCCATCCCCTCATGTGCAAATCCATTCTTCACAGTCCAGAGATTAGGAGCTGACTGTAGTGATTGCCTCCAGGCTGCTGCCCTTTTTCCTGTCCAAAGACCTTTCTATACATTTTTAAAGCAGCAATTTTCTCGTTCTGGGGGGACAGAAGGTAAACATTGCAGTGTGTGGGGTGAAGCGCAGCTGGGGGCACTGTGCTGCTTTCCCCAAGAGGGAAGTGCAGTTTTAGCTGCTCTGAAGATATCCCTGGAGCATGGGCATTGCCATGGCTCTGCAGGAAATGATGGACAAGCCTTGGTCCCCACCCCAAGCCCATGCACTCTTTCTATTTCCATGGCTTGCAAGGTATAGGAATGACCCAGCCTGGCTCACGATGAGCTCAGTTAACTAATGGGGAGAAATAAAGGTGCCTGGGTGCTGGAAGTTGTGTGCACCGTGCAGCATGGGAACTTCCTTTGCATCTTGGCTCACCCCTGCACTGGGCTGCAAGCCCCTGGCACCCAAGCCTAGTGTGGGGGAGGCTCCCCACATGAGCTGATCTGTCCTGGGTCCTGCACCCTCCTCCAGCTGGCTCTGGTAGAGAGTTGGGGCAGATCGGCTGGTGAGGGGACCCTCCCTGGCTCTTGGATTGTGGCGGTGGGTCCCCACACCAGCTGATCTGCCCCAGCCCCATGCTACAGGCAGATCAGGGGCTTCCTGGCACAGCCTGGTGTGGCTACAGGGGCTGTACCGGAGTCTTCCCAGGGATGCAAGCCCCCGATCTGCCTGCTGGGTGACAGGAGCCGGGTGCTGCTGCCTGGGACCAATGGCAGCACCCATCTTCTCAGCCACCTGGGAGACAGTGATCATCGCTTGCTGGAATTCACCATCCAGCATAAGGTGGCAAAGGGCTGCAGCAAGGCAACAGCCCTAGACTTTAGGAGGGCTGACTTCAACAAGCTAAGGAGGATCGT
>NW_017728948.1:60497015-60555829 GCF_001723895.1 Crocodylus porosus
AGGAAGTTAGATGAGCAACTTGCCGGGGTCATCTGACCCCGGTGCTCTTTCCTGCCAAGGCAGGGGGTCGGACTAGATGATCTACCTAGGTCCTTTCCGACTCTAGCTACTATGAAACTATGAAACTGGTCCCAGGTGGCAGCACCCAGCTTCCTTCATGTGGCAGGCAGATCCAGGGCTCGCACCCCTGAGAAGACTGGTACAGCCCCCGAAGCCCTGCCCATGGTGCCAGCAAGCCCCTGATCTACCTGCCTGCTACATTTTATGTTTCCCCATAATAACTATGGGCAAAACATCAAAACAGCATTTAAACAGCAAAACTGTTTCAATTAAATGAAATGGAACAGTGGTTTTGAAACCAAACACAACTTAGTACAAAACACCAGTCCACTGAATCGTCAAAACTGAAGTCGAATCAGACTGCTGCTGTTTTCCACAGCCCTGATAGAGACTAAATACTCTAGGAATAAATCTAATGCCACACGATGAACCTCAAAGGCAACTTTATTTGCGGGGGGGGGGTGGTGAATGTGTGACATGACTGATTAACAGTGATTCAGAGGGTTCACTGTCAGTGTATAGTGTGGATACCAAATTAACCCTTGTAAACTTTTCTTTTTAACTATTTTATGCTTTTCATTGACCGAAGAGAGTGGGTGCAATGAAAATATCTTATATTTATGTAGGCACTCAGCTTTATTTGCATCACAAGAAGAATTGATCTGAGACACTGCAGACCAGCTCATTACTTGCTTTGATCATGTGCTGAGGGTCATCTACTTGCTGATTTTGGTAGATCAAGAGTGGATAGATGGAATGATAAGAACATCACTCTCTGTATCCTATCCATTGTATGCTGTTGGCTAGAGCAACTTGTCTGTCTGAATAACAATAGCCCAAGGGGCCACCAGGCTCAGGTAGGCCTTTTTCTTTTCAATTTTTAGTCATTGGGATCCATATTTTTGACAGTTCATTTATGATCTGTTTGACTAAATTTGTTCCCCTCTGCTTATTTTGTGTAAACAGACATAGTAGGTAAGTAGGTAGGAGTCATAACAGGTAGCTTGGCTCAGTCTGATTAGCTACACTTGCCTCCATCCTGATTGGCTGTGAGAGGCATCAGGGCCCCTACTTATGGGCCTAGGGCAGTAGTGTCCTTCCTGGTTAACACCCTTGACTGTAAGTCTCTGATTCCAACCTCAGCTTTTATCACTGGGTCTGACTGACTGCACCCTGGTAGAATAAGAGACAAAATACTTCTATTTACAAGATCTTTTAAAAAATAGCTTTTATGCACAAAAAAGACAAATATGTGGTTTTAATATAACTGCTATTTTTCTGTTATGCCACTAATGTTTATGGATTTGAACCAGAGTTTCAATTATTTAAAGTCATGTGTAATGCTACTGTACATGTATATAGCAGTAGTAAAGGTTTGGAGCACAGAGGACAGTTTTGTGCATACTTTTACCAAGCAGGTTAGTGAAGAGAAGGATGTTGTTGATAACAAATACTGTACCTGTTGATAACATTGAGAACAATTGCTGTTGTAAAAATTCTAGTGGCAAGGCTGTTAGAGCGATATGTGTACCTCAAAACACAGTGATTAAAGTTCAAATACTTTCGTGAAAAATCTCATTTAATTTCTAAGCCTCTTAAGTCTGCTTCACAGGGTAGGAATTGTTACGAGAAGAGGCTTGTGGGTGAAACCCCTAGTAACTGAAAGTACCTTCATCCCCCACCTTTGCCTAGGGCCAGTTAGGGCATATTTTGCTTTGTAGTTGTGCAATACTGTTTGTGCACTTCTAGGACAAGGTTAGATAAATACTTCTATAGGATGGTTTGGACTGAAATGATCCTACCTTGAGCTGGCCGTTGGACTAGATGGCCTTCTGAGGTTCTTTACACCCTTGTTTTTCTGATTTTACTTCCAGCATAGCTAACAATTCAGGAGAATCTGAATTTTTTGTTGTGCCTTAGTTCAAACTCTCATTTTCACAGTCTGGGGTCATACACAGCTGCAGCAAACAGCTGTGCAGGACCATTGTAGTACTTCTGCTGTTTGTTGCTTCACCAATTACCAGTGCAGCTTCTAAATAGCTGATCATAGAAGTGATGCCCTTTGAAGGGTATGGCCCTTAATTCAATGACCTGTTGTGAATTGCAAAGCACAAGATATAAAATTATCTAGGTTCTACCACAAAGTAAACTCAGCCCTTTCTTTGGCATTTCCTCATTTTTATAGTTGATCTCAACTAGACCCTTGCCCACAAAGGGGGAAAAACAATCTCAGGAAATGATTTATTCAGTATGAAATTTAGTCCATGTTTATGCTACATCTGCTATGTAAAAGTAACCTTCTGCCTCCCAAAGACAGCTGTACCTTATGCTTCTGTTAGTAAATATTTCTCTCTTTATACATCTATGGTAATTCTTCTGGTGGGTGTTAAAAAAACAGTTTTTGTTTTGTTTTGCATATTGGGATGAGGTGACCAAGAAACTATTCTGACATAATGGCCTTCCTATATCAGAATCAAATGCCAGTGGTAGTTTTATCGCTGGGACCATAAATACCTGATTCTTATGAATACTTGAGTAGTAGTGTTGGAGGTGATAATGGCTTCCATTTATATAACACCTGTCATCTTGAAGGATATAAAAATGCTTTACAAACTGCAGTATAGATTTAGGAATGGCTTCACCCCCCACTAAATGCAGCTTCCTTTGGGGTGAAACAAAATAAATGTTTAACAGTGCATGGCAATACTTCTCTGCACTTTAGGAAGCAATTTACAAAAAACAATAAAACCTAAAGCACTGAACAAAACCCAAGCCATTCTGAGGGCTCAAATCAATTCAGACAAGAAATACTTCCAGTTGGATCTCTTTGCCTTTCTGCAAGTGTCTTTTACTTAGGGTCACCGTATGTCCTGTTTTGGTTGGGACAGCCCTGGATTTCATAGGCTATCCCAGCCCATTGGTGAAAATGGAAACAAAAGTCCCAGATTGTTGCCACCCTGCCCAGCCTAGCTCCTCCTGAGCAGTGGCTAAAGAGGGGGGTGGGCTTGGCTGGGTTGGGCACCATTCCTCCTGCCTGGAGCAGGGATTGGTTGTGGGGAGTGGGGCAACTGTGAGCGTGGGCTTTACATGCATGTGTGCATACATATGTGTGTATGAGTACACATGTATGTGTGTATGTCTGGTGCTCTGGACAAACTTGTATTTTGGTGCCTTTTGAGTAACGGCTGGGCCAGGCATTGCTCCTCCTACCTGGGGTGGGCTTCGACTGGGAGAGTGAGGGAAGGTGGGGGGTGGCAGTGTCCTGGATTTCCTTAAAAATAATATTATCACCCTACTTCTACCCATACTTACTTTATACTTTTCTATTTTTCAAAGATTTGATGAATACTGAGGGCTAGGAGAAGATAATTTCAAAATCTTATTAAATGTGGCAAAACATCCAGATATTTATGATCTTGTCTAAAACCAGCCAAGCTTTGAAATCTGGGGTGTATATTCATTACAGAGAAGCATCAGTATTTTTACTAGAAGTTCCCAGAGGTCTATCAGAGCCACATCAAATCTTTTACCAAAACCTGCAATACTGAGTGAACAAGCCTCTGTAAGACTGCATATACATTGCTATTTACTTCTTCTGTTTATGATGACTGAGTAGAAAATTGCTCCACTGTACTGCTGAACAGCTGATCGGTTTCAAATTACTCTGAAAGGCAGCCAACAGAACTGTTAGTACCATAGAGCCACATTTTTAAACTGGCTTCAGTCTGCCTTTTAACTTTGTGATCCCAATTTCGTATTCCCAATCAATTGTGGGGAAAAATTAATTTCAGGCCCAATTAATTGTGAGCATCCAGCTACCACATTTGGAGAAAATAGGATAAATTACAATTGAATGGATTGCGGGAGGGTGATATTGTCTTGACTGAGTCGTACTGCATAGAATAAGGATGAATGTTTTGCTCTGTTTTATTTTCTATTTTTTCAGAGCAGTTTGCTCAGTGTGTTTCATAGCAGAGCTCAGCACTGCCTCCTCCTGGTATGAACGATATGAAAATAATAAACTATAGTCTACACACAGCCTTGGACATTTTGCTAATTTTCTCTCTGAGTCCATGGAAGTCCACTCTAATGAAGAGTCTACCTTGCTGAAGAGTCTCCAGGAAAAACTCTGATGCCCTTTAAGTCAATGGTAAAACTCACTTTCACCCTGAGTTTTTGGCCATGTTATCTTGAATTTCCAGAGAAAAAAACACTTCATAGAGGGTTTAATATTGGTGGATGTTAATTGTCAAGGGGTTCTTGATCTGTACTCCAAACATGCTTAGAGGCAGGCTGAGGGAATAGGTACACACCAGGGAGCAGCTGGGTTTCTGTGAAAATCTGGCAGGCCAAGAATTACATAACTAATTTCCTTCAATTCCAATAGCAGGGTTGGAGTGTTGTTATAGTGGTGATGGTGTAGGAAATGCATGAGCCGTGGATTTAGTTGGGAGAGAATTTTGACATGCTTAGAAGGGCGCTTTGTGCATGAAAGCATATCCAACTCCTACCCCAACTATATAGTTGCTCCAATAGTAAAAGATCATTAAAAAAACTCTTGTTTTTCAGAGTTCAGCAAATTTTTGAGGGCTACACCTGATAGGACAGCCCTCTATGGGATGAGCTGAGAACTCTTTTCATTTTGCACATGAAACCAGTCTTCCCATGTGTGGGTTTTTCTCTCCACAATGTGCTACTTATAACCCTCAATTCAGCTCAGCCTGAAGGCTCATACACTTGGCAAACCTTGTTTTGCATAGATAGCTTGCTTGCCAAGTGCATGTTCCCAAGCTTTATTCTGTCCTCATGAGAGCAGAACTTTTTTAACTAAGAAAACAGATGCTTTCTTTCAAATTCAGACAAATTAATAAAGCTAGATTGCAGAGAAAATAAAGCATATACTCATATGGGCAGAAATCTTGTAGAAATCTGTATTCTGTACCTGGATATGTGAATAAACAATAACAAGCGTTAAAAGGATTTGTTAAAAGGAATTTGGCCCCAAATCAGTTAAAGGATGTTTAAAGTGTTGTTGTTTGCAGGAACAATATGGATTATAAGTTTTCTTCCATCTTATGAGGCTCACTTTAACTCCCTTTTGAAAATAGTTTGGTTTCAAGTCTCACTATCTTGCAGTCTTCGGTATTATAAAAAACTTTGAGATAACTTAACCCCCAGAGTCAGCTTGCTGAAACCATGATAAGCTGAACAAAGAAAGGATGATATCATATGCTTTTGAGGGGTGGATGAGGAAGGGCTTCAACAGAAAAATTGAACAGATTCGTGTTTCCTGTTGCCACTTCTACCAGATGTGGGCAAAGAAGAGAGATGCTTCCAGCCAAATTGAAATCACAGGCTTCTCTCAGGAAAGAAAGCTGCTATTTTAAAGCTTTGCAATTTAAAATGAGGCTGTCCCTGGTAAAGATGGCTGCTATTTCTCATTGTTTTTAATGGAGCCTAAGCCACAGTCTTCCCTCAGGGAAGATGGTCACCATTTCACGAAGGTAATAATATGGCTTAATCATGAAACTTGTCAGTGTGAGACCCACATGACTGCAATGTGTAACAGATAATGATATTCAAAATCAGAAGACTTTGTGGGGTTTTTAGCTATTACAATTTTTTAATAAAACAATCTTTTTTTTTTTTTTTAAAGAATTTTTTTGAGTGCATAACAAAGTAGCAAGGAAACGGATACCCTGCCATGTCTAAATGTAAGCTCCACAACACAGATCATTAACAGGTTCCTTTTCCCCCTTCTGCCAACATGATCCTTTCTCATGAGCTCCGTGAAAGACTTTTCAGTACTGATAGATGAAAAGCAGCAACTACTTATGCCCTTCCCCAGGCACTGCCTGGTAGATTGAGTTGAGCAGATCTTGTGAATACTTTGTGCTACTGAATTGCCCAGTTTCTCCGGTTAACACCCCTGGTCCCCCTGCTTTATCTGTGGCAAGCTGGGCTGTTTCAGATGGGGAGACAGAAGTGGCAAATAGAGTGCTGCTGCATGCTGTCCCTGTGCTGGGCATGCTGTCCCTGGCCAGGGAAGTGGCTGTCCAGAAGCAAGCAGGGTTGGCTTTTGAGAATGGCTGCTGACCATTGGCAGCTGGAGCTGGAGCCTGGAGCTCTCCCTGGTGGTGGCAGTGGCCATTGCAGGGCCGAGGGAGGTGGGATCAGATTGGTAGTCCCACTTCCCTGCATGGCTAGATGCCTGCCCAGTACTGTTTACTTCTGAGTAACGCATGTGTAGACGTGCCCAGTGACTCTGGCAATGTTTGATACATTGTGTATGTCTCAAACACTATAAACCTTCCCTGTGGCTGAAAGTTGTATGATATCTTTCCTTTACAGAGCTGTTACTTTTCTAGTCTTTGATTGGCCATCTACAAAAAATGCTGTTCTTTACCGAGAAAGACTGGATTTCCTGTTCATAAATAGGCGCTGCGTGGCATGTTTATTTACATACTATTTATTATTCCTTGCAATTAAAGGAGTGTGGGCTTGTGTGACTCAAAGGGAAATCTTTTGGGAAGTGAACCATCTAAGACTACTATATGAAATTGATCTGTCAGTGAACAGAAGGAAAGAGAACTTCAGTTACCTCTATTGTGAAGTAGGATTGAGGCTGGCTGCACTCACATTTCCATATGCAGAATTGTATGTGTTTTGCAGCCGGCAAATGGGTTGAATTTTCTAAATGTTATGGATTAATTTTTGCTGTGTTGCTCTTAGTTTTTGTCCCTTTCCTGGTGTAAAGATGAGAGACAGTACCCCCCACCCAGGGCTAATCTTGGTTCCCTAGAAGCCAGTGGGTATTTTTGCCATAGAACTGGAAATTCACCCCTGCTAGTCTCTTACTTGCTCTCTGCACAGCATTTTCATACAAAGCATCCCATTAAATCCAAGTTCTCTGGGGTTAGGACCTGTTGTTTTGTGCAGTTCATCAATTACATAGTGGGATGAATACTTCTTTAAAATGATAGACCATTGATGCAAAAACTCTTACCTACATGAACAAACTTTTCAGGCACAGGAAAATGCTCTATTCCAGGTACTTGTCCTTTCTTTCTTTCAATTCCAGGGCAATGACAGAAGCTGAATACACTGGTGGGGTGGGGGTTGAGAAGGGATATGGTAGGAGCATCTAGAAAAGGAGGGATGGAGATTAGAGAGGGAAAAAAGCAAAGACTATGCTGTGCCTGGCTGCCTGTTATCAGAGACCTGACGAAGAATGTCTTGCCGTCAAAAGCTTGTTTAACTTTATCCTAACTACATAGTTGGTCCAATAAAAAATATGACCCCAACAAATCCTTGCCTCTCATAGAAAAAAAGAGAAAAATGTTTATGAAATATAATAACATCAGGGAGAAATAGAACTGGCACATGGCTGGAGTTTGCATCTCAGAAACAAAGAAGAGGGTTTTTAAAAACCACAGCCAGAAAAAGAAAAAAGAAAACAGGAAATAAAACAGTGGAGATAGAGGAAAAAGGAGTTAAAACACCATTTTTAAAATAAAGGGAGAACTACTTTCTAACTAAAGATTGTTTTTAACTGCTAAAGGATAAGTTTTTGGAGTCCTGTGAAAACCATTTTTTTGTGATTATGCTTTGTCGTAGAACCTCACTTGTATAATTTAACTTCATTGTCTGTTACTGAAGGAGCCAAAACTCCAGGGCAGGCCAACAGGAAAGCATACCACTTGAAATCAAATCTAAATCCAGACATGAGCCTGGTTTTCAACTTACAGCCCAACTCTAAATCCTTTTAAAGTTTGCTTGTCACTTAATTGCACTACAGAATCTTGGCAGCTTCCTTGCATCACAATTCTGAACTGTCAGTGTAAGTACAAGTAGATATAACCCCCCCCCCCCCCAACTTCTGTCAAATTTCAGAAACCATTTTCTAACTTCAATTATATTCTGAGCAATAAGTTTATTGTGTCAGGTCATAAAGTCCAACCTTGAAAATTAGGGTTCATCAAAGTACTTGGACTCAAGTTTTATTAGGTGGCCCTTCTGAGACAATAAAGTCCACCTTTACTTATCATA
Source organism: Crocodylus porosus (assembly GCF_001723895.1). Taxonomy (NCBI): domain Eukaryota; kingdom Metazoa; phylum Chordata; order Crocodylia; family Crocodylidae; genus Crocodylus; species Crocodylus porosus. The sequence goes on from NW_017728948.1 coordinate 60,505,125, forward strand.
TCCAGATCTAGGGGCTTTGATCTCCAGTTTCATGCAATGCAGATTCGTTTGAACTGACATGAAAATAAAAAGAAAACATAATTAGAACACTCAAAAAATGCTCTCAGCTCACTCTACAGTTGTGGAAAAACTATCAATTATATGCACAGGTAGTGGCAAACTTTTTATTAGCTAGATTTCCTTTAGGCATCTGGGGTATATCCTGCAGAATGTATGTTATAATCATGTATCATGTTCTTGACAAGCTACTGAAACCATTGGGTCTTTCTTAGGAAAAGCAGAAGTCCCAGATATGTACTAGGGTTGCAGCACATAAAACATTAAGCAATATATTACTGTGTGGATACTGAAAGTACATCTATGACAATGATGCCGCAATACACTTGCTATTTTACCATTCTATTACCATTTCCAGTACACTGCATTAGGAAATGCTGAATCTTGAGTGATTACCAATTGAAGTGTTCATATGACAGAAGTCACTTTTTTCTCTCTATAGTGTTAGAAAGTACATTAAGGTAAAAGACCCATTCAGATTTTTTGACTAGGATCACTAGGTATACCCAGGCGCAGCTGGTGAACTCAGACTGGTGGGGCGGTGGAGCGTCCCATGGGAGGGGGTGGTGATTTGCAGCTGGCTGGGAGTGGGATGGGGTTTGCTGCTGCCCGAGAGTAGGCGGTGGGGTTGCAGCTGGCCAGGCACTCTGGCTGGTAGCCTGGAGGCTGCAACCGCCCCCCCTCGCTTCCATGGGACACTCCACTGCCCCACTAGTCTGAGTTCACCAGCCATGCCTGGCTATGCCACATATAGTTCATGTGGAATTTGAAACGGAATGTATCATTAGTAGTGAGAATTAACAAACTAGTTCTCATCAAATGTTTGGTAGTGAATTAGGTCTTGCATTTATATATCAGCTCTGCCTGGGTGTTACTGAGTTGAATGGCATTACCTTTCTTTACATTATGGTGCTTCATGGCCCTGCCACATGTTCAAATTAAAGCTGGACAAGCTATAGAGTTGTTACACATTTTCAAGCACTAACTTTGTAGCTGAATGGTTCTCTTTATGGCTGGATAGTTGCTCTTTGTTGTGTGAAAATTACTTTGCATGTGTGGCTGGTCTAAATTTATTCCATGATTAACCAGTGAATTGAATAATGTATGTAATGTGCAGCAGGGGCCTTAGAGTAGACCTAGCTGCCTTGTAAGTACATAGCAAAAGCTGGCATTCCTTTGCTGCATAAAGATTACAGCAGATGCCATGATCCCTAGGTAGCTGACTTCTCTGGCCTTAGCTTGAAATTCTGCAAGATGTTAAACACAGGCCTGTGATTTCCTGTAACCACAGAAGCTTTGCTATTTGTAATGGACTTGCTAGCTGCAGAGAGTAGGGTGTCAACCCTGTTGAACAATTTTCAATTTAAAGGATATTTGTTCAAACTCAGCAGAAACTCTGCAATGAAAAGCAGAGAACAAACATTAGGAAAGCTGTATCTTAACTGTTACAGAAAGCAGGGATAAAACTGCCTTTTCTGCTTTTTTATCTCTTCAAGGAATAAACTGTTGGCACTGATATGGATTGTGCATGAGCATGAATGTATAAAAGGAGTAAGCAAAGAAGAGAGCTGTTTTTTTGTTTAAGCAATTATTTTTTATTATTTGTATTTACAGCAGTGCCTACAAGCCTCATCTCAAATTAGGATCCCATTGCGCTAAGCACTGCATGGAAACAAACAGCTTGAAATCCAGAAGCTGAGGAGACAGAAAAAGGGTACTGGGAAGAGAGTAGTATTATCTTTATTGTTACAGATGAGGCATTTCAGTACAGATGCTTGACTGGCAGAATCACAGGTAATGGAGTGACACAGATTTTTCACCAGCTGAGCTTGTGACCCATAAGGTTATGTCTACACAATTGCCCCAGTGCTCTGTCAGGAACACTTTTGTTCACTATTCCCACTTGAATGCACTAAATCAGAAATGCAGCTGCTCTTGATCATATTGGACAGTAGAGATCTTGATAAGTGGCTGCAAAGGTTGTCCCAGACATTGCCAGGCTTCATGGTTTAGTATACGTGAGTAGAGGTGTGGGTGCATGAACGGGATGTGTTTACAAGCATGCTGTTGAAGTGGACTGTAATGTTGAATGCCATGTACGGTAACTGGAGGAAGGAACTATAACATATACTACAATTCCCAGAAGGCTGCAGGGGATGGGGGAAGTGAAAAAAGGCCCCAGCCTAGTCCTGGCATTTAAAAAAAAAAAAAAAAAAAAAAAAAAAAAAAGCCCTGCACTCACTGGCTCTGGCAGTGGTGATCAGGACCTCTGAGAGCTCATGGCAGAGCGCCCCCTGCACCACACAGGACAGTGGGGGGTGGTGGGTATCAGGAACCATGTGGATATCACCACCCCTGCCTGGCAGCTGCCCCATGGCTCGGCAGGGTGCCATGCACTGTCTGGGAGCTGGAGAGGTTCCAGCAGACAGCTGGAGCCTGGTACCACTCAGCTCCAGTGGTCCCAGCTCCGAGACAATGCACAGCATCCAGTCAAGCCACACTGCACCCGTGCCAAGGGGCAGATCCGGTGTGGGTGCCAGGTGCAGGGGAGGCAATCCCTGCTGCCCCCCACTGTCCCATGCTGTGTGGGGGGTGGCTTTTCCATGAGCCCTCAGAGGCCCTGATCCCCGCTGCTGCAGCCAGTGAGTATGGGGCTTTTTATTTATTTATGTATTTATTTTTTAAGTGCTGGGAGACTGGGGCCAGGCTGGGCTTATCCCATGGCTCCCCACACCCAGGGAGAGGCGAACACAGCCGGAAGAGCTGTGGGAGAAGTTGCAGCCACCTGGCTGTGCCAGCCTCTCCCTGGCCAATCTGAACCTCCAAATCAGCACTGAATCTCTAATTCTGATTCAGCCAGTTCAAATGGGTACAGTGATTCAAATCACTGAATCAAATTGATGTCCTCCAAATCAGCTGAATCCAAATCTGAATTGAATACTTCCTTATTTGCACAGGCCTACTTCTTGGTGCTCAGGGCATGTGCTGGGTTGGGGGGGGGGGCTGCCCCAGAGGGCATCTCCAGACAGGTGCCATGGGGGGAGAGCAGGGGCACTACCAGCTCCATCTCAGTCAGCTGGGAGCCCCTCATCCCCTGAGCATGGGCACTGTGGGCTTAGTGGCAAGGCCTAGCCTGGGAAGTCAGTCTAGAGCAGCTGCAGCAGGAACCAGGCCAGTACCAGCCTTGGAAAGGGCTAGGGAAAGCAGGCTGTCTGTGGCAAGCACCCAGCAGCCCACCTGGCCCTGTGGAGCAAAAGGGGATGGGGGTTCAGTTGGTGGCCACCTGTGTCATGGCTGCCCAGCTCACTTACCATGGTTTCTGGGCACCCTGAGCTGAGGCTGGGCAGTGCAGAGCCCCCTGGTATAGTGCATATTATCTTAGAAATGTTGCAAACTCTCACAAACAGTCTCTTTTTCCTGACTCTGCAGGTCCAGCAGCTGCACACAACTAAGTGTGGCAACACATCCACATGGGGCTGCATTATCAAGGTCACTGCTAACCTCAGCTGGGGCCCTCCGTATGTGCTAGCTCTGACAGTGACAGACCCAAGATCAGACCCTGCCATTGGACTGGCTGGTCGCCATGCTGGAGGAGTGGCTGGCAGACTCATGAGCCTGGTGAATGATGGACATTGTGCATGAATGGGATAGGGATCAGGCATTCTGGGACAGGTTCCTGGCCCTTGAGGACAGGCACATCACCCTCGTCCAGAGGATAGCGGAGGTCCAGGAGCAGCAGGCTACCCTAGTTGCCAGGGCAGTAGAGGCTAAAGAGGAGGACAGCTGGGTGTTGGATACCATCCTGGCCTTGGCAGTCATCTTCATGCCATCAGCAAGCCCCCCAGAGGCCAAATGATGCATTCCAAGCTGCACAGCTGCATATTGGCAATCGGATGCAGTGGCATCTCCTGAGGCCAGGTGGCCTTGCCCTGACTCCCACCCTGGGGCCTTTGGCAGCTGGCCCTGCTGCCTGGGCCCACCCCCAACACTCACCCCAGCTCTGTACAGCCCCTGAGTAGGAGCTGCCCTCAGTGGGACCAGTACCGCAAATGGGTCCTGCTGGTCCTGGCAGCTGGCTGTAGGACAGGGAGCCAGCTGTTTCAGCCAAGCAGTGGCTGCCCTCACCCCTGCCCTCACCCATTGGCCTTGCTATGGTTCGTGCACCTGCAGTGGTGCAGCCAGACACCAGATACCGGTCCCTGGGTTTCACTCCGTAGGCACCCCCGCCCCATTGTTCCCTTCCCAGGGAGGGCCCACAGAACAGTACATAGTCTGCACGTGAAAGAGGATACTTGATTGGTGGTGGGTGGGGTCTGTGGGGAAGGGGGAGGATCTCTGTTGTTTGGGAGGGAGGGGACAGGGGCTCTGTTGTTGTGGGGAAGGGGCTGTGTTTGTGGAGGGGAATAAAGTACTTTGCAGTAAGCTGTACACAGTGACTGTGGTGCTGGGGGTGGGTGATAGGGCTCCAGGTGGCCTACAGCGGGGAGTGCAGGAGCAGGTGGTCTGTCAGCACTTCTTACACCCAGTGCCCTGGCCCCATTGCCGGGTTTGCAGCTTGCCTGGGACTTTGGAGCGGGGTGGTGGGGGTGGGGGAAGAGTATCAATGTTGTTGCTGCCACTGCTGGTATTCTTAGTGTCAGACATCTTCTGCCCAGTCTGTCAAGCCTGGCAGCATGGAAAGCAGCTGGGTCTGGCTGGTAAGTCTGTTGTGAGGGAAGGGCCAGTGTGGGGGAGCAGATCGAGGGCCCTGTGGTGAGGGAGGGAGTGGGGCTGGGGCTGTGGCAGGGGCAGGGACAGGGACAGAGGCAGGTGCTGGACAGTCAGAACACAGTGTGGGACCTAGTCATGTCTCATTTGGGAAGCTTGGAGGGGAGTGGGGGTGGGGGTGGGGGCAGCTCCCTTCACTGCGTATTCCTCAAGATCTGCATAGAGTGAGGCTGGGCTGCCACTGTGGGCTGGGGCTGGGCTCCTGACAAGCTCTTCCTGTGGAGGATTGGACTGGGCTGTGCTTGGGGTAGGTGGTGGTAGTGCTGGGATTGGGGCTATATGGGGGGGGTTCAGCCACCCCAAAATTTGCCATAGCCACCCCATAGCCCCCTCCCTCCCAGTGCTGCTGCTGCTGGGCCCATACACAGCTCCAGCCCCACACCCTGCCGGGAAGAGCCCAGCACCGCACTGCCCCAGCCTGCAGTGGCAGCCTGCCCTCACCCCACGCGCAGATCTGGGGGCTCCCATGCCTTCTTGGGTTGCACATAGTGGCAGGAGTTGCCATCTCCCCCATGACCCCCAGATGAGCCACTCATAGCTCCTTCCCATGCCACGCTTCACCCCAGCTCAGCAGCACCTGCCCCTGCCGTAGCTCCACTCTCTCCCTCAGCGGCGGGGGGGGCCTTAATCTGCACCCCTCATGCCCCTTCCCTCCTCCCACCCCTTCCCACAAAATAGACTTACCAGCCAAATGATGCACTCCAAGCTGCACAGCTGCATATTGGCAATTGGATCAGTATTGGCTGATATGACTCGTTAAAAATTGGCTACCGGTATCAGCTCAAAAAATCTCTATTGGTGCACCCCTACTAAAAGATTGAGAGACTGCAGATCCAGATCTAAACTTTGTGGCTTAGGATCATCTGTAAGCTACATATATGTGTGTGTGTGTGTGTGTGTGTGTGTGTGTGTGTGTAAAAAAGCGTTTTTAAAGAGGATTAAAAAAACCCCTTGACACTAGCCTTTTAAGTACTGTAGAACACAAAAATCAATGTCTGATAATACTTCACAGGCAATACATATGGCAAGCTGTTCATTACCTTAATCACATAGTGATTTTTTTCTAGTACTGTCAATCAAAGAATTTAACAAGAAACACAGTATTTGATGGCACACTTTCCTGCTGTGATTGCTCCATGGAGTATAGAGATTGGTGTACAAACATCACCAGCAACCTTAATGTTGACCAGCTGCTAGAGCAACAAACAGATACAACAGTGTGACTGACTAAAGAAAACACTCATATAAGCACATAGGGTATGTACTTAGGCAAAGTACACAATCAGAACACAATCCACGTGGACAGAAAAAAGAGCTGAGATCTGTAAAGTAGGGCTGTGCAAAACAGCACCATTTCATTTCGACTTCCATTTTGTCATTTCGATGGGACAGTGTTTCATTTCAAATTTCGTTTAATTTCAAAACCACTGTTCCGTTTCATTGAAACAGTTTCGACGCTGTTTCGATATTTTGGCCATAGGCTATAATGGGGAAGCATGAAACTATTTATAACTTTGTCAGTTTTTGGCAGATTTGGATGAAAACATCAGGAATGGTAGACCCTTCTGAGGTCATGATACCTTCCAAGTTTCAAGGAGTTAGATGCAGGGAAACTGCACCTCAAGCTGCTGACAAGCAAAACTCATGTCGTGTGAGTGATAAGGCACAGCATGGGGAAAACTGCAGGCATGGTAGCCCCTGATGAGGCCATGAAGCCTGCCATGTTTCAAGGAAGTAGGTGCAGGTGTGTCTGGGAAACTACACCTCAAGCTGCTGATGAACAAAACTTGTGACGTGTGTGTGTGTGTGTGTGTGTGTGTGTGTGTGTGTGTGTGTGTGCCTGTGTGTTAAGGTGTGCCCTCACTGGCACTGGGGCCTCTACATGACATGGTAGTGTGCCCCTCCTCCTCCCCTACTGTCCCAACCAGTCTACCATTTTAAATGACAATGGGTAATAAGTAAGCAGCACAGTAGCACCAGCAACATTTCAGGCAACCAAACAGTCACAGCCAGTATCAGAGCAGTCCTTCCCCTGTCTCCCCACTCCCTCTCCCTATTTTCTGTTTCTCTGCAGGCAAGCCCAGCTTCAGCTTTGAAACTTGAAATGATTCAAAACTTTTGAAACGTTTTGACCACCCTCATTTCGCTTTGAAGACTGCTTTGAAGCCCTTTGTTTTATTTCGATTTCGTTGTTCCCAGCTCAAAATGAGTCAAAACAGTGTCGAAATGACACAGCCAGTGAAATTGCCCACAGCCCTACTGTAAAGACTAATTTTACATGTGAATAGAAAACTGTAGCGATGACTTAATTCATTTTGGTTTTTAATACAGATGAGATCCTGTATCTGTTCAGTCCACTAAAGACACAGTTCAAGAGTGTTTGATTCAGATTTCATGCTGATATAAATCATCAGATAAGCTAGAGAAGTTGTGGAACCTCCATCATTAAGTATAGTCTTTAAGTATAGGTAAGACAAACACTTAGCTGGGGCTTTTTAGATAGGGGTGATGCTGCCTTGAGCAGAGGAATTGGACAAGATGACTTCCAGCACTAATTTGATTACTATGTTTAACTAATGGCATCACTAGGCTTGTGCCAGGATAAAATAATATTTGTGAAAACTCAGTTTGGTACTTTAATTAATGAGAGGATGGAGATAAGTAAGTACTCCTAACTCTTCATTCACTGTTGAAATGTTCTGAATAGGCTTATATTTGTATAGGTCCTAAACTCTGCAAAAGATACCTAGACCAGCACTTGGTGTCACCTTACCAAAGGGGGGCATGTGCCCCCCCCCCCCGTGACCAGTCAGTGAGGCTGGGGTCACCCCTCAGCCAATCTCACTGTCCAGGGGCAGGAGTCCCCCCTGCGGCCAATTGCAAGGCACCTGATAGCTGCGGCTGATCGCTGTAGCCACTTCCAGGAGTGGCTGCAGCTGCTGCTGGGAGTGCAGTGGCACTTGACTCCCTGGCTGGTGCTTGCAGGAGGGGCACTGGCACTCCCACCTGCCCCCCTGCCCATCATCTAAGTCGTGAGCACGGCCAGTCAGGGGGTTCATTGCTGCTCTCAGGTGGTGCATGGGCACCCCCATGCACCCCTTACGCATTGCCACTGGCTGTGCTTGGTGCAAGACCAGAAGGTCAAGACAAAGGTTATATTATACGACTGGATAATCCCTAGCTCCCAGGGCCATGTGGAACCAATCCATTCTCTGGTATAAAATACCAGCTTTTACTTCGGGCTACCTCTGATTCAAATTAGATTTTCTGATACCTGAGGCTCTCGAAGATGTCAGAATGTCCCAGATATGCCCTTATTCCCCTGTCAATATCCTTTACAAAAAGAACCAAGAAATCCAGAACTTACATATGGGGTGCTATGTTGTCTCTGTGTTAAGGTCTTATTACGTGGTAATTTTGGGCAGCTCCTGGAGCTCTTAACCCCTGGATTGTACACAGATTAATACCTGAAATTGGTTTGAAGCACTCATTATGCAGCTCAAATTTACCTCTCCACAGCAGGATTATCTCTGATCCGTGCTACCCAGCTCATGTCACACTAAGGTGTAGCTACTCCAGGCTATACCTAAATGTAAACATCCCATTCTCCTCCCTTTCCTGCTGGCCTGGATTGGGCCTACTTGTCCCTCCCCACCCCCATCACCGCAGGTCTCTGCTCCTCCTGCTTACTTGTGGTTGCCCACACTATCTGTCCTGGGGCACCAGGTAGGGAAGAGTTAAACTGCCTGCCTGGCCAGTGTTGCAGACTGCTGTTCTGCACAGAAAGCAGCAGCCTGGTAGGTAGCAGCACTGGCCAGGCAGGCAGGTTAACCCTTCCCTACCTGGTCTTTCAGGACAGAAAGTGTGGGCAGCCACAAGTAAGTGCCCCAGAGGCAGTGGGGGGTAGGGGGGAACACTGTGGGGCAGGAGGGGAGCCCCAGAAATGGGGTGGAGGAGGAACCAGAGGAGCCTTGGGGGCAGGAGGGGAAGCCCAGAATGGGAGTGGTGGAGATTGTACCTTTCAGTCCCCTGCTGGCCTGAACATGTGACTGCTCCAAGCTTGAGCTAGCACTACCATGGATCAACATTTTGAGGCTCTCAGTGCAAGGTGTACCAAGTCTCTTACCCAGATTTTCTTATAATAGGGGAATTGTGGCAGAGAAGATGGGGAGGAGAGAGGATAGCACCTTGGTTTCTGGTTACTTTAAACCCTTGGAGCAGTGAAAAACATCTGGAATGTACTTGAGAATGTATGTTCGCATTTGAAGGAGATAACTCAGAAATTAGTATGTCTTCAACTTTAAGAAATAAGCATGAAGGATAAAAGGCAGAAAGTGGAGTATGAGACAAAAATTACATAGCCATCAACTATTTAAAAGGAAAAAGGGCCCCTCTTCATCCACCTTATCTTCATTTTTATTCTTCTCTGATATAAAACCAAAGCCCTGAAAGTTAAGGCAACAGCTTAGTGAAAGATAAGTAGTGAGATATTGCTTCTCTGTAGGAGAAGACAGGTGAACCCATTCCTGGTAGACAGTAAAATAAGTAATAGGGAAATAAATGTTTAGGTGGCTATTTGGTGGAAGTGAAGAATGACTGCTGTTTGGAACTGGAATACTGGTGGTATCAATAGAACTTAAATAGACAGATTTTTGGGTGGTAACAATGTGACATACCGCTATGGAGAGCAATATGATTCTGGGTTATTCTCAACAGTGCTGTTACCCAGCACTTTCTTTGTGAACACTACCAAATACTATAGATTGATGTATTTTTATGATATATTTTATAGTATATTTTATTACGCATGTGTTGTATTATGCGTTCTTGTAGCTTTAATAAGAGAGAGAATTCTGCTACAAAAAAGCAGATTCAATAAAACTGGGCTGATTGATACTGCTCACACACTGTAGACTGATATTATACATCAGTTTGGATTTCCAATTTGGCAGTAAACTAATTTTGATATAAAAGCTGTTGATTTAACACCTAGCTTGTTATTCTCTATTTTATTAGCATTGTCATTGTGTATTTAGATTAGGGGTATCTGTTAACCCGTCAAACTGGGATAGTAAGGGCAAGAATAAATATATCCCTTAATATTACAGAGTAGGGTAGTATTATGTGATAAATAACAAAACCCAGTATGGAATGCTGAGTTTGTGAATCCTGTTGTGCTCATACATTTTGTTTTTCTAACATATATGAGATTTTCCTAAAATTTATCTCCACTAAAAACCGCAGTATAGTTTTACACTGTAGAAAACTGTCAAGATAAATGGTGCTTAAAACATCTGGATGCTTTTCTTTGTGGCAAGTTGGGCTGTTTTCCTTCTGGTCAGGGACAAGGATTATTGTGGGTGATATTCTTTATTGAACCAATTCTATGGTTGGTGAAAAGTCCCAACCATAGTCTTCATTTTGGACTTGATCCTAAGAGGTCCTGCGCACCCATTAGTCTTTTAAGTGATATTGATTTGAAGACAGGCTTAGTAGTATAAGATGATTTACTGTTGCATGTGAGGACATAGAATGTCCTAACAAAATATTTCAGTCACGGGCTAGGGTAGAAGACTTCTTGAAGACATTACGTTAGCTTTGCAAAGAATAAATGATACTGATGATAATCTCGGCAGCCCTTCTCTGAATAGAGGAATCCTTTCCTTTGCACACATAGCTCTCCATTTACTACACACACAAAGGAGAAGCTATTGCAATTCAGTCTTCTTTCATCTCTCTTCCTGACAGCAGTTCAAGGGAAGGAAAAACATGTGGATTGGCATCTCTGTTTGCAGTGGCCACTAGGAGAGCACTGTGTTCCCTGGGTTGGTCTCACACAATGGTAGCTTCCTGTTCTCCTTAGAAAAGCTTTTCTCTTTTTTTCAAACCTTTACACCTTAGGATTTCATTGACAGCTGATGATAGACATGGAAGGTACCAGATTTTCAGCTGGTATAAATAACCCTAATTCCCTTTCCTCCTCTTCCATAAGGCCTGGCATATTCTTTGAAGGGGGATGCAGAATTTGTCCCTCCCACTACACAGTCTTTTGACATGTGTGGGGCATATTTCACTCTGCTGGAAGCAGGTCCCTGTAGACAGCTGCTGCTGTTTGAAGTCTCCTGCTCCTGCTCCTCCCTGTAGCTTAGCTCTTCCAGGACTTCCGTCAGCAGACTGGCAGAACAACAAAATGGGTTAGTTAGATACATCTTAATAATGTGTTAATTTCAAGTAATTAGAAAAAATAGCAAACTGAGATTTTTCTATAACAGCGTATAGATCTCTTCTGGCCCACAAAATGATATCAGGGATGATACCAGCTGCCCTTAAACCCTATAGTGAGCACTAACAGGCCCATGGAAAACAATGAGCTCTTTAAACTTTTGAATGGTGACAGCTACATCGATTCCAAAACTGAGGAATAGCGAAAGCACAGAGATTTTACAATTTCTCTCATTCACAATATCAATAGCTAATTACACCCGTCCCCATGAAATAAATGAAATAAAATAAAATACTTATCAAGTACTAAGAACAGTAGAACTGTTTAGAGTGGAGGAGAGAGGAGTCTTGAGTTGTAAATGATGCCTTCTTTCCTGTCAACAGCAATTACAGAGAGAGAGAGAGAGAAGAAGACGACACCCAGCTTCCTGTGTGCTCTCTTAGATATTAGAGCAGGGAAAGCGAGACCTATATTTTAGAGAGATTTATGGTGAATTATCCTGCTACCCCACTGAACTGTTCATTTAATAACAGCAGAATGGGCAGACTGTGTGTTACCCTGGCAATGGATCAGGTTGCTGGTGCTAACCCATTTTGCACTTTTGGAGAGATACAAACAATGCTGCACATCACCGAAGACTGTCCCCTCTATAAACTAGGAGATGGATTAATAACTTTGAACTCAGTTAACGGGGAGGCTATTGCTTGGCTTCTCAGATCTGCATTCACTAAATAAATCAATAAAATAATAGATCAGGTGTCATGGTGCCAAACATATTTTTTTTTTTCTAGGGGCCATACAGATGCAAGGGATACATGCCCCTCCCTGAGCATTCCCATGGTACCAGGCAGTATGTGCTACTTTCTAAATGGGAAGCAGAATATGACCTTAGTGCAGTGCTGTGGGATAGAGAAGTAGCTCTCCTGAGAGCTAGAGTTAATTAGGTTAGATGCAGGGGTATGTTAAGGTAGCTGTACTGCTTCCTGTTTGGGAGTCAGGGTGCTGAATGCTACTTCAGGTCATCTAGTATTTCTGCTTTCCATAGGCAGCTCTAAGCAAAGTGACCCAAGGTGGCTCTGCACTTACTGCATCCCAAATGAGACCTAATATAGCAGTCCTAGCACTATGCTGCTTCTCGGCTAATTAGTATTGTGTCTCAGCCCATGGTGCTGCATTACAGCAGATGCACTACACTACATCTGGTTCTGGCTAAACTCCTTTCAGTTTTGAAGGTTAAACCCATTCCAGCCTGCCCTCAGAAGAAATACCTGATCTTCTCATGCCTGATGCAGCCACAGTACGTGAAAAGGAAAGAATATGGGGGTTCATACCCATAGTGTTCTGGTAGGCGAAAGTCCTATAAATTCTTATTTTTCTAGCTATTTACAGTTGTTACTTGCAGGGAGGAGAGAGCTCCAAGCCAAGTTGCAAAAAAACCCCTCATGCTTTGATTTCTACAGCTTTACTACAAATTATTTTAAAAGGTAGAAATGCAGGGTAATCACAACTGTCACGCTTGCCTTGTCCTTTTATAAAAGTTCTGTTTAAAAAAAGAAAGTGCTTGTAAAAGTGCTGTCTGTATGATATAACATCAAATACACACTCGCCCGGTAAATTATTTTTTATCAGTGAAGAACAATCATTGGCAACTTTATGAATTTTAATGGGACAATTACATGCTGATCAATAATGTTCCATTTAATGATTTCTCTTTCACCAACATTTCAGTGTTGTCAGTTGACCTTTAATGGGAATTCACTGATGCAAAACAGCTTCTCACAGAATCCAACACAATAAGGATAGTCCTTCTAAGAGCTCAAATAACACCTTCAAGTTTTACTAATATAAAGTGATTGTGAATTACTTGGCATCCTGCAAATATCAGAGGAGAGATTTTTCTTTACCTCCTGCAATTCTAGCCATTGCCCTTGACGGGCAGGTTCCAATCAGGATAAACCTTATTAAATATCAGCAGGTTTTCTCACTCCTAAACTCAGCTAAGAGAATGTTTGAAACTCTAACAATCTCTTTCATTATCATAGTAAAAAAGAATAGGCCTGAAGGTTAGATTTTATCAAGATGGAGAGTTATAAACTTGACTTATCTTGACTGATGCACAGTTAATCTGAGTTTTGATAAGTGATAGGGATAAAATTTAGCACACTTTTAATCTCAGTTATCTTCAAATAAGTGTCTTGGCAACGTCTTTATATCTTCTTTGTATCTCATTATCAGGGAAATCTGGCTCCAAAGTTGGCATATTCAGCCCCATGAAAGTTGCAAAAAATCTCCTGTAATGTCCTCTGTACCATTTTCTCCATTTGATGTCAGCAAAGAGAGTGTATCTGGGTATCTGGGTTTCCCCAGTAGCTGTGTTGGATGGGTTGGCAACTAGCATAGATTACTTTGGAGAGTTGGAGTAGAGGACCTATAATTGGGAGAGTATACTAACAGACTCATACCACCTTTGCATTTCCCTTTTGATTTGTGCTTCATGAGTAACATTTCCAAAAGTGACCTAAGGCTTTAGAAGTATGAGTTCCATTGATTTTTCAGTGATGACCCTTTTATGGAAGTTGACGGAGTTCAGCACCTCACAAGCAGTGTGCAGCACATCATAACATGAGAGTCACAATTAGCAATGCACTGAGTTTCTTAGAATCCGGTGTTTGAAATAATAATAATAATAAAAATAAAAAACAATTCTTCTATTTCTAATATTTAAGTGCTATTACATTAAGTGAATGCCCAAAACATAGAACCATAGAAAAGTAGGGCTGGAAGAGACCTCCAGAGGTCCTCTAGTCCAAACCCCTGTCCATACAAATCTATTGTCTAACCTATGCAAAACTACACAGCCAGTCCTGACACAACCACAGGACACCCTAACCTGCCCCATGTAAAGCAGGGGGACCACAGTTTTCAAATATAAAACCTTTATATGAGCTTAGAGATTGTTTCCTACAATGCTTCTTTTTAAGCATAAACTCTCTCAAGCAAAAGACTTCTGACAAATTAATCAAATTCTGATTTTGTTTTGGGACTGCTATGTGACTATAGGACAGCATGTAGAGATTTGAATCCCATGCTTTAATAACCCTTTATATGTTTGGGTTTTGACATCATTTTTACCAAATAAGACATAAGTCATTCTAGTGTAGTCTTCTCTTCCTAATTCAAAGCTCCCATGAGAAGATTTATGAACCGTCAGAAAGGGACCCGATACATAGTTATTGTTTACTGTGATCCTTTAAATGGGCAAACCCTTTGAAGTGGGATCCCATAGAGATTTCACATCTTTACTGGAGTTGTTTATTTCTCTAACTTGATTACAGTCTCCTGCTGTGTATACAGGAGTCATCTCCATCTATACGTATTATTGTCGTCATACAATTTGTCAAGGCACATGCTCTATTATCCATGATATACATAAATGGCCATTTTCTGGCCATGTAAGGCTTTTTGGCACTTAGACACATTTTGCAATTCTGTTAACCATGTGCTATGGGCACATTGGGTGCTTGTAGATGTGAAAAAAAACTAAAACTGGTGCTTTACTTTAAACTCAGTGTATTCCCATGCCCAGCCCTGTGCATATCCAGAAAAGGCAGTGCATTACTTCAACCCAGGTCACCCAACATCTGTAAAGATCAGGTGCTTTAGTGAGGCTTTTTTGGCATGTTTATCTAACAGCTGATTGAATCAGCTTTAACTAAAAGCACCAAAAATCCCCACTGAAGCTCCTGATCCTTACAGATGCTGCAGAGCAGGGTTGAAGTAAGACACTGCAGCTTCTGATAAAGCGTGATTTTTTATTTTTTAACATCAGTAAGCAGCCATTAGCATTAATGCTGGTACTGAACATGCTTAATAGGCTATATATAGGTGGGGAACATATGTGGCTAACAGGCCTCATGTCAGGCATTTTCTAGTCCCTTCTCCACCTCTCCTGTTGAAGATAGTCCTATAGACAGAGAAGGAGATACGTGGGTCCAGGAGGGAGAGAATAAGCTAAGCAGTATATGATTCAGTGATATATATTCACTTACGGTGCAGGCACCAGATTCTATCCTGGACCCTTGCTTCCTAAGGGGAAAACTTCTCCATTGCTCTCCATTCATTTTGTCCAATAAGTCTTTCAGGCATCCCAAGCTGCATCACTTCTCACCCCTCCCCAACCCATGCAGGGCAAGCATATGCAACCACACTTCTATTGCCCAAACATCTGTTAGCTTCAGTGACTACAGTCCTTGGGGATGGCACTGTGGAAAGCTGCTTAGCTAATTTCATCTCCTTGTAATGGACTCTGTTCAGTGGGGTGCTAGGCTTATGTCCATGGCCAGGCTTGGTAAAGCTGTGGAGCTGTTACAGGATCCCAGAACACCTCCCTCCCCTCAGGAACTAGAAAAGGTATCCAGACATCCCATCCCAAACTCTTACCCCCATTGCAAATAACCCTAGGAGGGTTCATTTCCAAGCAAGGAGGTTCAAGCTGCCCCCCATATACATGCATTTATGTATTCTCAGTTAGGGTATCACTACATAGATTTGGGTAATGTATAGTCATGTTCTTTATTAAACTCCAGTAATTGTTTTTTGACTTGTTGTTTGTGAAAAGGTGGAACAGAAGATGTCATTACCCGCAACTGCAGTTGTCTTCTTTCCTAGTGTCCAGCCAGTTGGGGTCTTCCTTCCCCATTCAGGAACTTATGGGAAAACTTGGGGTACTGTCCCCTGGAAAGCATGCTCATCCAGGTACTCTACCATCCTGCCTTGGCAGTTCAGCAGTACTGCAGTGCATAGTCGTGTATAGCCATTGAGGTGCAAAGGGGCTGCATTCCTACAATAGAATGCCAGCCTATTCATATGTGGATGTTTTGGGACATCTGTATACCTAGTGTCTGAATTAAAATAGACTGCTGGTCTTGATGTCTAATTGTGCTAATATAAAACTGGACACTTCCTCATAAAGTCAACCCCCCGCCCCACAAAGAACAAAACCCTTTATGGGATTTGAATTCCATGTCTTTATAACACAAAATGGACAGCACCAGTTAAAGAAAGACCTCTATTTAGGTAAAGTGCACAATTGAACTCTTTTGAAAGCACTCTTAATGAGGGGTAGACTTGGCCTGTGTAATAAGTTGCTTTGTATGTGAGGGAAGCACATATGTTGCATCTCTCCGTGCAGCTTGCCCCTTTGGTGGACTGATGCAGAGAGGAGGTTGAGACACGCCTTCTGTATATGATTTGTGACCAACAAGAGGTAGGAAGAGTAGCTTCTTTGTACCGTCTCCTTCCACTCTGCACTCACACAAATGAATTTGTCCTTAAATGTACTTCCCTTAAAGCTATTGCACCCTTGTCTCTTTTGGAAATTTTGCCTAAAATAAAGGATTGAGGACTTGGGCTATTAAGATAGATGTATGGATGTTTTATGAATGACATTACAAACCATAGCAAACATATATTTACAATCTAACGCATGCAAAGTGAGTGAAATGTAGGACTTTGCCAATAAGGCTTGAATGAAGGTGTGGGGCCAAAAGTGGGTACATAGGAAAACCAATCTTTTATTAGTACTTATAGAAAAGTTAGTTGTTCTATAAAGTGCAGAAGCTGTGGTAATAGTTCCAGAGTACAACAGAAATATACTGATTATAAAATAATAACAATGCAGTACTGACCATGAGGCTTATAATGCATTCCCTGGTTCAGAGCAAGATCAGCATACATTTAAGATCTTATGAAAAATAGATGCAATTCTATATATTACATTTTACTACTTGAACGAAGGAAAGAGTAGTTTAAATAGCTTCATTAAATCCAGAGCATTTGGGAATGATAAAGATAAGCATGTTGAATATGTACTGTGGCATTTGAAACAATAAGATACAACTTATTTCTAATAAAAATGCAAGATCTTTGGGATTTGAACTCACTGCATTTGCAGTACACAGCAGATATTTTAGTGACCAGCCTACAGGCATTTTTACTTAACAGCCAAAGAATTTATTTGTACTAAACTACTGCTGGAGAGATGTTCTTTTTGCTTGAATGTAAAATTTTAGGAATATGACATTTAACTTTGTTTTGCTGCTTTGGAGGAAAAAAAAAACATGCAAGAATGTCTCATGGGCTGGGTAAAAACTACTCCATTCATCAAAATTCCATTAACATATGTTTAATGATTTTCCTACTGAACCTACTGAAAAATACAATTTTAATTCTTGCTATTGTCATATCAATACCAATGTTCCTGATCAACTTTGTTCACGCAGTTAAAAACAATCACTAACTGTGACTATCAATTTCTTTCCACTCTAAGGACAACTTATTTCAACGGTGAAAAGATAATGCTAGTTATGTCCAGCATGACAGTGGAAGACTCCCACTTGGGCATCAATGCAGCAATCACTTAAGCCTAAAATTAGCATCTGTTTCATACACAACTATGTATAATATTTACTTCATGGTTGGGGAAGGGTCCCATAATGTCACAATTAAATGTTGAGACTGATTCAGTGTCATCTTACACTCTAATACACTAATTTCCTCCTTTTTATGAAACCAAAATACCAAGAATTCTGGTGAGCAATGTCGCAGGGTAGGGGGCAACGGTACACACCGGAGCTGAGGCAGGGGGCCCTTGCCTTGTAGGGGCCCAGGGCAAAATGCCCTAGTAGCTTCACCCTCTGGGCAGCCCTGGCTGTGAGCCCTCTGTGGCTTGGCCTGGCTGGGCACCAGGCAGGCAGAGATTAGCCCCCTGCTGAAAAGGGACAGTGCTGCAGCCAGGTGGGCTTCACCTTTACTTCCCCACATTCTGGAAATAGGGCTGCGGTTAGGCAGGATGGGCAGGCCTCACATCCACTGCTTTACATGCCTTGCCCCAGGCAGGATGCGGCCCAAGGGCTCTGGTGCTGCTCCGGTGTAATCTCTGTCCCCCATGCTGTGCAGTGTCCATGTGCCAGGCTGCAGTGCCTGCTGGAGAGGGTAGCCTGCAAGTGCTGGGGGCGGGGGGAACACCGGGCTGCAGCACACGTGGCTGCATTGTGGAGGGGCATGTCTGCCCATGCAGAACTGGCCTGCAGCAGAGCCAGGTGCTGGGCAGGCTTTGAGCTGCTGGACACAGCCTGGACCTGTGCCATGTCCCCTCTGGTTGCCCAGCTCCCGCTGTGCCCTTGCAGGCTTCTGCTTGACTCACAACTCGCCCACTTGACTCCTGCTTGACTCGCGACTCACCTTCGCTTTGGTGCCTGGTGCAGTTGCTCCGCTCGCTCCTTGCTTGCGACGGCACTGTGTTCCTCTGTTACATCAGCAGAACCTAGAAGCTGCAAAACTGTTCTCTGACTAAGAAGACTGGCATCTGAGTGGCCTCTTCTTCCAGAAATGATTACTGATACCACAGGCAATTTATTATTATTTATTATTCAAATAATGCCCAGACACTTATATAAACAGACTGCTTACAAACTCTGGGCTTGGCCCAGCTTGTGAAGTGGCTTCCGTATTTGCTGAATCACTGAATGCTTGAGGAAGTGATTATCCCTCCTATGCCTATTCTATTTTTGACTGTACTAAAGTAAAGCTATTGTGACTGGTTTGAATGATGCTGATGGAAATGACCTTTCTAATCTGGTATTCATTTAATGCTGATTCAATGACAAGCCTATATCCATGTGTCTCTTTAGAGGATGCAAATTCCTTCCTCCTTTCCCCTCTACCCCACACAACATGCTGGCTTCTTTAATTCCAGTTTCTTACATACATCACTCTCTACTACATTTTTAAAGAAGCCTGGGTGCCTTACTTGGGATTCTGAATTCCACTAGGTCAGGGGTTGGTATTCTATGGCCCGTGGGCTGGATCCAGCCTGTTGACCCTTTTGATTTGGCCCATGAACATCTGACTTCAGGAAAAGGCATTTTCCCTGTGCCAGAATGGGGAATAGTGGCAATAACAGGCGCAGGGAAAAGTGTCAGGCACTTTCCCCATGTCGGTGTGGAGAAAAGCATCAGTGGTGGAGGGGTCCCAGTGCCTGCCCATTCACTTGCCAGCCCACCTCTTAACCTAAACTGGGTCAATTTGACTGCAGTCTTAAAAGATTGCTGACCCATGCACTAAGTGCCTGAATTTTTAAATGTTAGGTGTTGCAATGTCTCAGTTCTACTTGTGAATTAGCCCTAGGTGTTTGTTACGGTCACCATGCCCAGATCAATTATGTGCCATATTTTATTGCGTACAACACACACCCTTTTTTCCACCAAATTCAGCAACTGGAAATTGGTGTAATAGCAAGAAAAATGAGAAAAAAAATAGAACAAGGAGTTTCTCCCTCTGTGGAGTGGGGTGTGTGGGAATGAAAGTAATGCTTAAGTGCTACACATGGAGCTCCCTAGCTGCTAACTGTGGATATTTTTTCTCCTTTCCCCCCTGCCCCACCCACTGTAGAAACTGAGCTCCTGTAGAAGCAAAGAAAGATCTTTTTATTCTGCCTCTCAAAAACAAGGTGCATATCTAATATAGGGTGTTGCATGTGTGAATATACAATATTGGGATGATCTTCCATTCAATGTTGCAAAACTTAAGTGATTTAGATGATGTAGGGTGGATCTACTTGTGTGCTTTAATCCACATTAGCCTATTTTAATGGAAGTTAATATGTCACATAAATTTTTTTTTTGCTATTTAGTTAATGTGCATTAAAACAAGCTATGTGCATTAGGCAACACTAAAAAACCATGGTTTCTTATACACGAGCAACGAGACTGCTCCAACACAATTCCAACACGTTGGAGCAGACTTGATTAATTGAATCTGCTGGAGCCTGGCAATTTATGTTCTCCAGCAGGCTCCTGAATCTCATGTATCACTGTCCCCATACTTAAAAATGACAGCGGGGGTACCTGAACTAAAACTTGTCAAATAAGCTTTATTCAAGTGTCTCCGCCACCATTTTTAAGCATGGGGACACTGATACATGCGATGCTGTGGCACTTTAATTAGAGTGATCGTTGGAACACATGTAAAAGTGCCCCATGCTTTAGTTAATGTGCATTAAGACAGGTTAATGCTCATTTTCCTAGTACCTTACAATCAAGGTGCTGGATTTAGTGTGCACTAACTAAAGCACATTAATGCATGTGTAGAGGCATCCATAGACTCATTTTCAGAAGTGAGTTAGGCTCCTAATGACCAGATCCAAATCTTTCTTAGAAGTCCCTAAATGGAGATTAGACAGAATTTAGGCTTGCAAATTATGAAAAATTATCTAGTTCATCTTTATTTCGGTAGCAAGAAAACTATTTATTAAATGTCTAAAATCATTAGGCTTCTTTATTTGGTCCCAAAACTCACCCCAGGCATTTTAGCTTGTCTGAATTTTCTGAAGTGATCTCAATCAAGCTGCTATGGGTCCTAGTCCCATGTAAACTCTGTTGCAATCTAGATTGGTGCTAGGAAACCTCTACTCTGACTGACAGAGTGAAGTGTGAGACATTCTCAAAGCCTAACATCTCATTGACATGGACAGCATAAGCACAGCCTGTTGGTTTATGTTTTTTAACAATGGCAGTTTAATATCTTGTTCTTGTTCCAGACTCATGAATCTCATACTACAGGCTGCCCACCAGCCAAGTTTTAAAAGAATGGTTGAAGATAATCCCATCATCTAGTGCTTAAGGTAGTCTCCACATACCTGGGAGATGTAGGTTTGATTCCCTTCATGCTGAGGACCCATAATCTAGATCTCCTTCTTCCTGGACACGTATTTTAATGACAAGACTGTGGTGCAAAAATTGGACATCAATAATGCCATATTCAAATGTGAATGTTAGAGTTGCCTAGCAGGGAGCCTTAACCTACTGATGCATAAACTCTTGGGAGCAGTGGAGTATTAGACATATATCATGTCTAGTATTTTTTTCTGGCTTGCTTTAGGCAACTCCCTTCTCAGATCATGGCTGGTCTGGGTTACCATATAGAAAAGGAACTGTTTCATACACAGTATAGGAATCCAAGCCACCTGATCCTATTGATTTGATCCTATTGCCTTTTTGGGGTACTGATTTTTATCCATCTCTAAATTTCAGTTAAACTTAATGCAACTTTGATTCCTAAGAAGTTGTTCAAATCATGAGCAGTATTGTTACTGCTCACTGGCTCCAAACTCTGAAATGTGCTGGTGAGATCAAATACTCCAGAGTATCTCTCTAAGTTCTTTTTGAGATCTCAGTTTGTGGTGAGCTTAAGAGTGGCTGCTGAGGATGACCCTGGATTGAACATGCCATGTAGACAAGCGTCTCTTTTGAAAATAGACTTAGTCATTCTAAATCATACATAATATATATCAATGTCAAGTGGAGCTATGCTTAAACATTATTAAAAATCTTGAACATAGTTTCTTAGGCCATAATTTTAAGCATATTTAATTGTTAAGATCTATGAAAACTGTTCAGTAACTAAAGTCAGTCAGTTACATGAGCAAAGAATTTAAGTACCAGTGGCATAGCAAGAGCATGAACCATTAACTGAGCTAAGAATGGAGAAAATCTAGCCACTATGGGTGCTGGCAGATGTGCAGCTCCCTGCTCTAATTCACAGAAAGCGCCATGAGTTAGAGCGCCCCTCCCCCCCCCACACACATACACAACAGATATTTGCTGTTTGGTCAGGGAGGAAGTAGAAGGAATTCAAGCCTCACTTTGTAGCCAATCCAAGACAGGCGTTTCCTACCCACAGTCTCTCTCCCCTAGCCCTGTGCCCCCCCAGCTGTGGTGCTGTCTGAAGGAAGAGAGGGGAGATGAGGAAGGGGGAGCATGCTGTGGGCTGGGGTTTGCCCAGCCTGAGCTGGAGAGGGAGGGAGCTGGGAGGGTCTGCAAAATGGGGATGCTGTAATCCACCTGCCCCGTCTTCCAGTTCAGGCTGGACAAACCCCAGCCCACAGTGCAGTCTCCATCCTTCATCTCTCTCCCTACCTGCAGACAGCAGAAGTCAGATGAAGGTGCTCCACTTTAGAGCACCTTTATCTGAACCCTCATTACATGAGGTTTAATTTGTCTGGGATCAGCCACTTGTAAAGCAATCTATAGCCTTGCACTTCTGTCACAGCATGGCTATAAAGCACACTCAGGGGGCTGATCACATGACAAATATCACTTCTTTCAGTGTCCTATGCCTCTCATTAAATAATTAAGTCACCTTTTTTAATGGTAGTTTCTCTTGCCATGTATGTCTCAGGTTTTGGTGGGAAAAGTTAGCTACTGCTATTGTCAGTTCCACTAATGATGCTGATGCTACTGTGTGTATATTTCTCAGAGCAGGGATATTCAAAGTTGTGCTTAAATGTCTTCTATTGACACGTCTACTCTAATGAGATAACCGATGCAGCTAAGATAGGAGGTAGAAAAACTGTAGTGTAGCTAAATCTTCTAATTGCATCCAAAATACCAAGAGCTGTCCAGAATTGCAGAGCTGAAAATGCCCTTCATAACATTGTAGTAAAATAGTTAACTGTTTATTTTGTTATTGGGTTAGTGTTCAAATGCTTAGCCTGTTACTGCATGCATGACTTCTGGTGCACTGAGTACTTGGGTGCACATGGAAGTAAACACACTGTAGCCACTAGGGATGCACAAAACGGGCCCTATTTGATTCAGATTTGAGCAGAATTGGGGACAGTGATTTGATTCATTGATTCAGATCACTTTCCCCAGTTTTATTCAACCAATTCTGAATCTAAAGATTTGAAGCTGATTCAGAGGATCAGCAATTTAGACACAGACACAGCTTTAAATATTTTTTCTACATACCTCGAGGTACCAGGTGCAACTTGTGAATGCTATGATGCTGGGGCTGATGGAGCATCCCACAAGAGTGCAGGGGGAGGGCCCCCATGTGCTTGGCAGCAAACCTGGAAGTGGACCAGAAGTAGTTCCGGTCCACTTCCAGGTCTGCTGGGGAGCATGCTTCCCCCCTCTCCCCCCCTGCACCCACCCAGCTCAGTAATTGGCTGGGGGGGGCGGGGCGGGTGTCACCCCAGATCCAGGAGGCCCTAGTTACCAAGCTGGGGTAGGAGGGTGGGGGCCCCCGCAGCATGCTGTCTGGCAGACTCGGAAATGGACCAGAAGCGCTTCTGAGTAAGATCTCAGAACTGAGTATTGGATTGTTGGAAAATGCAGCTGCTTTTTATATGAACAAATTTGTTACAGATGACTGCAGAGGTAATAAAAATGATCAGGAAGGGGGAATTGTCTGATTATCACAGTTGATATATATAATAATCTATGAATACAGGGGGAGCCAACCTTTTTGATAGGTATGCCACAAATTAGACTTGCACCTTTCCCTGGGTGCCACTTTAATCCCCTTCCTCTGCCCAATCTCCTGCTCTGCTACCTGTCCCCTGACAGTCCCCCTGCCTGTCCCCTGCCTGCTGTGCTGCAGTAGATCAGGAGACCTACTGAATGCCCCACAGAGGCTGCCTATGCCACTTGTGGTACTCATGCCACCCCTATGTTAACATATTGCTATTAAAATATTGTGAAATAAACATAGACAGTATATGTTGCCATAGTATTTCTTCTGTATAGGAGTATTTTACTTTAGTCATTGATTTATGAATGCCATTGCTAAACTATGACTGTCAAAATGTTTTCTGAATCAAAACCAATAACTTTAAATAATCCCCTACATCTATTTACCAGATTTCACTTGAAATGTATGTTGGGACATATTAGACATGTTAAAATGACATCCCACACCTTTGTTCACAAACAGGATAAAGGAATTGTCATTTCACACTTACAGAAATACTATTCAGGTTCGCACACCTAAGGGTACTTTTTTAACAATCATTTGAAGTGACAGGCCAACATTTAAAAGTTCTGTAAGAACATACACAGTCCATTATATAAACACATGTAGTATCAGCATTACACATAAAAGTATTAGTCTTCAAGATAATCAGTGTAAAACATTAACACTTCTTGTAAAAATGTTCTAAGAGGTTCATGTTCAGCAAGTGAGCTTCAGCTATAGGGCATGTCACAAGATATAGTAATCTTTTTAATAATACCTATGAGAAAATGACTTGCTGCCATCAAATCAATTATTTATATAAATCCTTAGTATAATCAAGGCAACATTTTGACGTCATAACAGTTGCCCAGTCATAACCACTGTTCTTTTGCTTTTGTTATAACATGAAGTAGCAGATTTGACATTAAACTGAAATAGCACTGGCAATATCACTGGTTGTCAGTACAAAGTGATGTAGCTATTTTCTCTGTCTTTCTTCTTTCCAATTTTGTGTTTATCCCCGTGTTAATATATCTTTAACATGGGTAGCAGAATCAAATAGGAAGCTTTCCCTTTAGGCTGACTCTTGAATTTCACAAAGTCATTGTTGTCTCAGTGGCTATGTAAAAATACCACAGAGCTGATTTATGTGCGTTATGAGTTTTACAGACTAGAGCTGAACCAGAACCCTCTTGTGTGTCATTTCCTAGGAAATACTAACAAAGCCACAGCTTTGGCAGGAGTCTGATTAGTATTGTTACCATTGTAATAGAAAATATTAGTGGGCAACACTGTCTGACCAGAGAAATTGTCATGGGTACAAAACACATCCCTCCTGGAAGGAATTCTATTTTAACCTTACATTTCAGAAAATAAACAGTTGGATTTTATTATTGTAGGAGTTATTTTCAGATACATTTCCTCTAGAAAAGAGTAATATTATGGTTTGCTTTGCATTGGCAGTGCTTTAAGACTTAAAAAAACTGTAATGAAATACTTTAAATTACAAGGACCAAAAAAAAATTAACTTTACCACCCACAACTGTGTTAAGATTTTGATATAGCTACTTTTTTCCACTGGCTTCTAAACAATTTGGTCTTAATGACACCACTATTTCATCCCCAACACTAAGTATTTGTATATTTTTCTTGTACACAACTAAACAGCTGCTGGTGTTCACTCTGTGTCAGACAGAGCTGTAATATGGATTTCCAGCACACTAGCATTTTTGCGGGCTCCTTCAGTTTCCATGGGATGTAAGTGTTGTTTTAGAATACAGACACTCTGATTTTTGCCAACCACCATACCACTCAAACTAGCGATGTCTGGATGTGGGATGGTATATGCAAGAAATGTCCCAGAGGAAGGGCACTCAAAATTACTATATACCAAAGAGACATTAAATACTGTGGAATTTGTTCCTTCACTTATAAACTTCTTCTATAATTTCCGTGTCATGATTTTTAAATTTTTGCCTTCAAATAATATTCAATTATAGAAGGGAAGGAAACAAAATCAGCAAGGAACACAGGAAAGTTTGAAATCAGAGGGTGTAATCTTTCTAAATGAAAAAAACTCGGGAGAGGCAGCAACCACTATGATGGCAACAAAATATTCCTGGAAAAAGCTGATAGAGACTGTGGATGGATAATTTGAAGCAAGAGGTCTAAGAGGTATGAGCATTCCCCATTTGTCTACCTGGGGCACTGGATCTGAAACCAGTTGTTGATATACTAGTAGTACATTTTTAGATGTTTACTTCCAGTGGCATCAAAAAAGCAGGGTGACCTGGGCAACTGGGGGAGAGAAGGCGAAAAAAAAAGGTGGCACAGCAGCAACTAGAAGTCACTGTGTGGCTACTAGAGCTGTGCAAAGCTTCAGTCCCTGATTTGATTCAGTGGAGATTCAGCCCAATTCAGTAGCCAAATCTCTAAATCCTAATGAAATCACAAGAACCTTTAATCTCTCCAAATAGATCCAGAGAGATTTGGAAAGATTTGGCAATTCAGACATAGAGACAGCTTTAAATGTTTTTGCTACATACTTCTAGGTACCAGGCACAGCTTGTGAATGCTGCAATGCTAGGGTGCATGGAGCAGACTCTCTCCTTACACTATACACAACATGATTCTTTTTGGGTTGTATGAGCACAAGACCCAAATTTAAATAAAACTTTTTTCATACCAATTGTAGGCTTCAAAGATACTAGTACTGGTACATGAGCATAAATATACTTTTCTCTCTGAACCTGGAAAAAATAGGGCTGCTATACACATGCAGGGAAGTTGATCTGATGTGATATAATTACAGTAAATCAGAGCAGACTCTGATTAATCGAGTCTGCTGGAACATGGCAATTACGTTTTAGTTCAAAGTGCCCCACCTCCATTTTTCAGCATGGGGACACTGATACACATGATGCTCTGGACACTTTAATTAGCACAACTCTCAGAACACATCTATAAAAGCCCATGGTCATGGGTGACTGGTGTCCCCTGGTGCTGTCTAGATGGACTAAGGTTCTTCATTTCCCCTTCTAGCCATGCCCAAGCCTTGATTGGTGCCATCTTACTGACTGGGGGGGGTGGTCCCCTGTGGCTGATCTCAATGACCTGGAAGCATGAGTGGGGCACCTGGAAGAACAAGTGGCGCTTCTCCTTGCATCTCCACTCCCTGGCTGGCACTCACAGTGAGGAGCGCCGGTGCTCCCACCTGCCCCCTCACCCATTGTCTAAGGGGTGCACCAGCGCTCTCAGTGGATGTATGTGCACTCCCATGTACCCCCTACATGTTGCCACTGCCCATAGTGTCTATGTAAGGAGTGTAATGTTGTTATTACCAAAGAACTTATTTAACAATTATTTGTTAATGTAGCAGGGACCTTGGTGGCCCTGCTACTTTAAGGGAAGGCAGGCTGCAGAAAAAGCAGGCTGCAGGTAAAGCAGAGGTCAATTAAGGGAGCCACATGATGCAAAAATAATATAGGATCAGGGCTTGAGCTGGGAGCCCTTGGAGCTGTGGAGGGAAAAGCTCCTGAGCAGGCTGCAGGGGGAGCCTGTGATAAAGCATCTGAGCTGGTTGGGGTAGAACAGCCTTAGGGCTGGTAAAGCACCAGTGGTTTAGGGATTGAGATTGTAGGGGTGGTGGAGGTCTCAACTGGTCTGGGAGAAGGTCCAGAGCCAGATGGCAAAGAATGCGGGCATGAGCCCAAGAGGGGTTGAGATTGTTTGAGGTACGGAGGCCTGAGCCCAGGAGGGGCCAGGATGGGTAAGGGGACCAGGGCCAGAGGCCCCAACAGTGGTGGAGATTGTTCCAGGTTCAGAGGCCCACATTGACTGGAGTTGACACTGGGGCTGAAGGCCCATGGATGAGAGATTAACTGGACTGGGGAGTGGGGCTTAACACCCAATGCTAATACCTGCAAGGCTTGGACACAGCTAGAAGGGAAAAAGAAGAACCTTAGTCCTTCTAGGCAGCAAAGCAAGTGACCAAAGGTCTCTGGGTAGCTCTCTAAGGCTGTGCTCCTTCCCTTAGCAGTCTCCAGAGAGTAGAGTTCTGACTCCAGCCCTGAGCTTATGTGT
This sequence comes from Crocodylus porosus, assembly GCF_001723895.1. Lineage (NCBI taxonomy): Eukaryota > Metazoa > Chordata > Crocodylia > Crocodylidae > Crocodylus > Crocodylus porosus. The sequence goes on from NW_017728948.1 coordinate 60,532,552, forward strand.
CCCCAGAGCCCTATCTCCTTCTGGTCATCTGACCACCTGCAGGTGCTGCCCAATTATCCCAGTAGGCTGTTGTTCAGGCAACCTGAAGCTGTGGAGCTCTGTTTAGCCTGTAGGGCCCTCTGGCCAGGCAGTTTCTATGCTTAAAGGAACAGGCATATCTTAGTGCCCTGCTGCAGTGTGGCAGACAAGTTGAAGAGGATATTGCCTAAAGCACTGGTTGTCAAACATTCTGTTTTTTGTGAACCACTTGAAAATTGCTGAGGGTTTCAGCAGACCACTTAAACTTTTTTGTTCTACAAATCATACCACACAACTAATACTTTAACATCAGTAGTCTTACCTTACAAGTACAGATATTATCGATTGTTCTGCAACCTTTCTGCAGACCACCTGAATGGAGCTTGTGGACCAGTGGTGATCTGTGGACCACAGTTTGAGAACTTCTGGCCTAAAGCAAGTAGAGGTGACAAGGGCTTGGGGGGGTCGGGGAGGGGGTCCAGGGGTATCACAGTCACCCCTGGGGACGGACCTTGTTACAGCCAAATGATAAAATATTAGCATAATGCGCCAAGTAGATATCAGAATTGATAACACTGGTGAGTTCTACTTCAAAATCAGTAATGTGTTATGGTCCATTGCTGCTGTATTATACAGCCACAAGTAAAATGTGTTAAGATTTTTCAAAAGTGACTAGTAGCTTGGGTGCCTCTGTATTGCCAAACTAGAGGCAAACTTGATTATCAGGTTGATGCTCACTTTCTGAAAATCAGGTCCCTCCTATCAGGCCCCCATAAGTTCAGTCATTCAACACCAGTAGGCACAGGTCATGAGTGGCAAGGAGCTCAATCTTTTCCATTGTGTTCTCTTTTTAATATTCTGCTCAGTAGGACACAGTCTTGCAAAGCTTCCACTGACTTTAATTCAGAGTAAGGATTGTCTGTAGCCCCTGGTAGTTGTTCATTTAACGGCATGATTGGCACATGTGCATGGCAGGATGCACAATTGTTAGGATCAGGGATTAGATCCCAATCACGCAACTGCTGGTGCACTGGGGACAGATCTGTGACACTACTTTTTGTGGAGCCAAAATTTGCAATATTGGGCTTCACACACATTGGCAGTGGCTGGTTTAAAGGTGTGGAGCAGATGAAGCCCATGGGTTCCCTCTGCCTGGCACTTACACACCCATAACACACCCGTACCCTAAACAGCCCTTGCAGGGGACTTAGAGGACATGTTAATTGCTCCATAAATGTAATGCCTGCCAGGAGTCTGTATAGCACACAGCAGAACCAAACAAAGAAGCTGAAGAACTGCGAACAGTATAAATTGCATTACAGGGGCACTGCTGTTGGTCTGATAAGGTACCTCTATATTGTTTTCTTAGTGCTCCCTTAAAGCATTAACAAGAAACACCTCTCCATTGCATCCGCTCCCACTATGAATGCCTCTAACCTTGACATGAGGCAGGGGGACCCACAGTCAGTCACTGTCAAGCATTCCAGAAAGAAAAATCAGGAATAAGTGAGCAGGCTATACTTCTTGACAGGGCTGTCAGGAACGTTGTGGAAGTAGTAATACAGGTAGCACACATGGACTCAGCCTGGAAGCAAACTTATTGGCTTTCCCATAGTGCTGCAAAGTTGCAACTGTCCTGTTTCTGATCTGGGAGCTAGTGTGTGCTTCATTGTCCTTATTCAGGACTTACAAGGTTTGTTGACTAGCTGCACATACCTCAGAAATATGATCGCTTAATGCTAACTAAAATGCAATAAAAATGTAGTATAAAGAAATGCCTGATTACTGCCTCTTCCTCCATTTACTTCCTACCCAAACTCATTAGCTTTATGAATACCAATAAGAATTTGTGATTGTTTATATTTATAAGATTGACCAAATTTTTTTTTTCACTTAAGCCAAAGTTAAATGCACATTTAAAGATCAGTTACTAAACAGGCAATCTGCAGATTGTTAATGACACTCTGCAAGCTGATTTTCCAGTTTATGAACAATTCCTGGCTCCATCTCCATTCCCACACTCTCAAAAGGTTTAAAGTGATCTGCTTTGAAAATACTTTTCATTTAGAATCTGGAGCTTTTTCACTGTGGGGAAAAAATATACCAGTGCCTTTTACTGGAAATGTGTTGTCTCCAGAGATTAGAGATCTGCAAATTATTTGTATTTTCAACCCCTTTTTCTCATCTACTAGATACTTCCCCAGCTGAGACAAAGTCTCTTGCCAAGTAATCTAATTCAATATAAACACACTGAGAAATTTAAGGATAACCAATATCTAAGACCTTCATTGGACAATTGACAGAACTTGTCAGGGAAGAAGGATAGGTTGGAAAGTAGAGATAACACCTGATCCACAAACAGCAGAAGTTACAATCCTATGCTACTCAGGACAGGGAGTGCTTCAGGATAAACACTCTATGGGGTGGTACTCCTGACTGTTCAACCTTCTGGTTTCTTAGGTTTACAGACCTAAGGCCAGATGCCCTTTTTATACTTGTGTCTGTGCTAAGTTGTTCTTCATGTAATGCACATAAATAGAAAGACACTGTCTTCATTGTTCTTGAAGCAGCTGTCATTCTGGCCAAAAGCCAGATGCACATTTTGACAGGTATGCAATACCTGCATGGCTAAATGAACTGTGTAAATGGCATTTCAGGCCAGTTATATGGATTTTAGGACTTGCTCCCTCCTGGGAAGGCACATAATTCTGTGTAAGTCACACAATGGTGGTGGTGGAGGAGGATAATGGCATTGATGACCTTTATATCTTTTAGCTTATAGCTAGGCCACTTGCCTAGGGAGGGAGAGAACCAACTTCTAGGCCCTTTGTCTCAAGCTCAAGCTCAAGCTCAAGCTCAAGCTCAAGCTCAAGCTTAAGCTCAAGCAGTAAATAAGCTTAAGTGGTACATATTTTTATGTTGGCCCTTCTGCACAGGCTGCATTTCATTATTTGAGCAGAACATATTTTATGCTGAACTACATCAGGGAGAGAAAAGAGGCTGGAAGAGAAGATATCTAGTTACGAATATTTATTTTAATTATAGCAATGACATATTAACACAACTCACATGCGAAGGGCGAACATGACCTTCTACTGAGCTGAGGTTGTGACTTCAATAGAGCTTCTTAGTTAACTCAGTATCATACAACAGTCAGTGCGGACCAACTGCAGATGCTTCCTCAGCCTGAGGAAGTGTATTTGTACCTGAAAACTTGCAAAAAAGGATTTTTCCAACTACCGTATTTGAGTTAGTCCAATAAAAGATATCAGATTCATCCAAATAACCTCGTCCACTCAATATAGGGTACCCAGTAAATCTCAATTTGATGGCTGAAAAGAGAATAAAATAGTGAGTCTTTGCCAGGCATCATGAAAGATCCAAAACTTATTAGAAAATAGACTCATTGCACATTACATTCTTTATGGTTGTCCATAGAAGATATTCACAGCTAAAATGTCTACACATTATCCAGAAATTCCATTAACATTAGGCTACTTATTATAGCCTAATATTAGAGAAATCAAATAGTCATCTAGAGCTAAGTGTGCTTAACATTTGTTCATTTACTTAGACTTTTACCCTTCTCTTCTGTCTTACAGGACTTTGATGGCTATATTTACCACTTTATAGCCTTTTAATGTGCTTTCTTCACTTAAACTTACCTCAAAATCCACATTGCTTCTGTAATTTGACAAGCGCCTAGTCTCATCATCACCTCACTATTACTCTGCATTTTAAAATATTCTGCATTTTAGTCTAAATACACAGATGTCACAAATCAAAAGATCACCTATATGAATAAAAATGAATCCAAGCCTTACCCACAAGCCCTCACATTGGTCATTTATCTTCTGAGGAAGACGTCTAGGAAGTAATATGCAGTCCTACAAAAGTGATGAGAAAACCAAAAGTTGAGGAGGGAAGAAAAAATGTATGAGATTTTAAACAGATACAGATTTTTGAAGCAGAAAGAAACAAAAAGTCAGTGAAGTAGAAAACAGAATGTCTAACAGAAGGAGAAATTTATTAACATGAGAGGGAAATATAACTAAAACTTAATTAATTTTTAGGGGAAGGTGCCAAGAACAGATCTACAATCCCATGGGAAAAATAAATAGTACAGTAGGACAGCAGGATCCTTCAGAACAGGTGACCAGTAAATTAGAAAAACTTCAGTCTGATAACAGTCTAGGCACAGATGGACTATATTCAGAAAATCTAAAGGAAACTGAAAATCTGACAAAGAACCTTTCATATTTGAAACACACTGGAACTACTGGCATCAGAAATAAGCAGAAGAAAATCTACCGAAGTAGTGTAAAGAATTCTGTGTAGGTAGGTAAGATTCAGGGTATAGAAGCAGATTTTTTTTTTTTATAAGGACAGCTGTGACTGATAGCACATATAGGCTAACCTATTTTTGTTTACTCTAGAAACATGGCTCTGGTTACTGCTTTGACTATAAATAACAAGAAGAAAAGCAAGAGTTTGGGAGGAGCCGAATCCAAAAAAGTAAATTTTGTGTTCTGGTTCCCAGCCATTATGAAGTTTTGCTGGATCTGTTAACATGACTTAAAGCTCTTTACAACCCTTTTGTAAGAGCACAGACTGTAAATTAAAAATACTTTCAGTCAGATGATTTTGCCACTCAACTTCCTTGGGCTTTGAGTCAATACGTATGGCTAGATGCTTTGCAAAATAAGAGTGAGAGCTTGAACTCAGCGAACCCTCCTCCTAAACACAGAGTTTTCAGAGTAGAAATATGTGCCACTTCAATACTTCCCTGAAGGCCTTTGGTATTAACCCATGATACAATACTTACACACATGTGTGCATATGCACATGCACACGTGCACACACACACAGCATCCACTTACTTTTAATTATGTCTGTGCATTTGTATTTCAGTTCTTTATTTCAATATCCTAAATGGCCTTGTATCTCCCCCCTTTTGAGAGTGCCCTGATGAGCCCACACATGCCTCTTGCAACATCTCAAACCCCTTGGAGGCGCTGCAAGAGGCAAGTGCAGGAATGAGAAAATGTTCCCTGCACTGCAAATTTGCAGCAAGGGGGCAAAATTAGACCCCCAGATATCCAGGGGTCAAAAAATCCTGCAGAGGAAAAAGCAAGGCAGGCAAGAAGTGGGGTGGCCAGAGAAAAAAATCAGGGCAGAAAAAAAAGTGGGGCAAGCAAATAAAAAAAGCTGAGGCAACCAGATACTGGGTCCTCCATAGAGACACTCTGGCTGCCAGAGCATCTCTGTGGTTAGCCCTTGCCCTGGTGCTGAAGCACACTGTCTGCCCATGAGGGCAGGCAGCATGCCAGCTACAGGGAGCTGAACCCAGGCTCCAGTACAGGTAAGTAATGGGTTGGGAAGTGGAGGAGGGTGGGAGGGGAATATGGGTGGGGGGACACTACTGGCCCTGCCTGCTTCGCCAACCCCCTGATCCCTTTCCCACCTGGCCCCACCCCCCACCTGCCTCCTGAGCCCCCCAGTCTCTTTCCTGCCTACCCCCTGAGCCCCCTGAACCCTTACCCATCCCTTTCCCATCTGCATCCCCATCCCTGCCTCACCTGGGTCTGGCAGGTGGGCAGCAGGTCACAGCCAGGCAGCAGCCCCCACTGCCAGACTGCTGTAGTGGGTAGAGGGTGCAGGGAACTCTCAGGGCTGATTCAGCAGTCCAGCTGGCACAAGGGGTAGTATCTCCAGGTACCAAGTAGCCAAGCCCCAGAAGCTCCTGAGAGCATGTAGCCCTAAGCTACTTGCCAGGGCAGCTTTTTGTACTGATGGGGCCAGGACAGGGCAGCTTTTTATTCTGCTAGGGACAGCACAGGTACTGGCCCTGGGCTATAGCTTCTCCTAGCTGCAGATCTAGGAGGAGCCAGGCAGGGTTATTTTGCCCCAAGTGGCACAATTTGCCTCACACTAAACTGCATGTCTGGGCACATGCAGTAAGGTAAAAAGCCCCAGCTCAAATTTGCACTGCTAATATTTAAGCTGCAGAAAGCATACATGCCTGCATGTGTGGACGCAACCTTCGAGTCCACTAGAATTTAAGAAATGATGGAAGCCACCAGAATCTAAACCTCTGAACTTAATTCAGTAAGGATGTGTTGTTAATGACTGATAGCAGTTGTTCAGGGATTTCTTGGCCTATGCCTTCTCCCATTCCTTATCTGTGTTTTATTTATTATTTTTGCCAAAACAGAAATATTCAGCCATCTGTAGCTAGTTGCTCTGAGATTGCTGAGTTACTCGAACCATTTCAGTGGGGGAATCTACCTGAGATGCTAACTGCACAGTAGACTAATAATACTGTGTGTAGCACAAACAGTGAAAATATGCCACTGCGCAATATTATTATGCTATTGAGCAGTAGTGTCATTAAAAAGGCATGCACCGGTGCTACTCTGCAGTAACACTAGTTACTGTGCATTGAGTTAGTACTTGATAATACAAGTATTAAACTTAAGGTACAGTAACTACGTGTAGACCTGCTTACTGTTTCTTGTGGCACTGTTTTAAAGCTCCATGCTGCACGAGGCAGAGCATCTCTTGCAAGATTCTGAAAACTCTTTCCTGTACTGAAGTGAATGAAAGTTGAAGGTTTCCAGAATCACAAAGGTAATGTTCAATCAATTGCAAAATAAGGGCCTTAAAATCCTGTACAGTTTGAATAATGGCACAGAGGATGCTGAAGCCTCATCATAACAACTGCGAAGCATCTTTTAAACACCAAGTTTAATGGGATCTGACATACAGCACTGCTCTGGATTGGACTTTTGATGCACCATTGAGGATTTAAATAGTCACATGTGGTAAGAATTATCTAAAAAACTCATAGGATAGATTCATTAGGAGCATAGCAACAGGACACTTAGAAAGTAATTTGATTAAATATACTTTCATGAATTAAAAAGGAGAAATCATGCCTGACATGCTCAAAATAACTACATAGTAGACTATGAAAACATGAACTATTACAACATGAGCATATTTTGCCAACTTTGAAACAAACCTTTACCATGTATACAAGATTTACAGAATAACATTTCTACTCACTGTTAACCCTTCAATACAACAGATTGATTTTGTATAAACTAACAAGCACCACCACCATCTCCAACACATCAAAACTTAACATGTTTTTGAATATTGCATCAAGGCAGAAGGGTATAAATTGGATGAGAGTATCAAAGGGCACCTATACACATGCATTGAAGCTGCTCCAATGCACAGTAATTACATCACATTGGAGTAGACTTGTTTAATTGAGTTTGCTGGAATATGGTAATTATTGCACTCCAGCAGACTCCAGCATCACATGTATGAACATCCCTGCACTGAAAAAGGATGGCAGGAGTGCTTTAACTAAACCTCATTCAATGGGTTTTAAAGTGCTTCTGCTGCCATTTTTCAGCTCAGGGACACTGATGTATGTGATGCTCCAGGCACTTTAATTAGAGCAGGTCTCAGAGCCGCTTTAATTAAAGCACCACCCCTGCATCCTGGATCACATGTATAAATGTCAAACGTTTTTAAGCTGTGTCCATAACTCCTAAGGCAACACAATGTATTGTACCACACCAAAATTTAAGCTATAGTCTAAGGCCAGGTACAGACATTCAGAAAGTCTGAAGCAGAATTGATTTAAGTTACATGATTTTCTATAAGTGGCATAATTTAAATTGGTAGCAAACAGAACACATATTTACCCTTGTGGGAAGTGGGGGTGGGGGAGAGGAGGAGGGACAAATATTAGATTGGGTTCTCCGCCATTTTTTAATCAGTCTATGTATGCCAAACTTGTGTCCTGTTATCAGTATAGACCAATTTTGTGTGCCAAATTTATGTTCTGTTATGGGTACTAAAAGTGTAATGTCTGTACCTGGACTAAGTGGTTTTTGCTACTGATATGCTATATAACAAAAAATGGAGGAGGATCTAAGACTAACATAATACTAATGGCTCACAGTGCCATTGGCTTATATGAAAACCAACAGATAAAGCATGTATAAAAATAAGTTAAAACATTGAGCTAAAATATTTTGATGTTGCATAAGAGATTAATAAGGTTGCATTTAGAAATACACTGTTTTTGTAATCATATCACTGTCTCGCATCACAGCTGCTTCACATCTCATGGCATTTCCATTTCAAAATCTTCATTTTGAAGTGCCTAGACCATTTGGTCTGGAAATTAATCATAATTTTTCTACACATGTTCTACATATGCAAAAGCAATGATCTTCACTTCCAGACTTCATTTTGCAACTTAAGTTTAGAGTGGTTTAGAGTAATAAAAACAGAACTTGGTTCCTTTTATCCTGTGTCTTGTTTGCCAAAATTCTGACACTTATAATTTAGACAGATGATATCATGATTAGTTTTACGTTCAGCCTCTATATTTTACTATTAAATAATATTGGGGGTTTAATAGTGCCTATGTACTTCAGTTTTCTGATTTCTTAAACTCAAAGTTTTAGGGCACTTTAGGTCTCTTGATCCCTTGCCAACAAGTCTTCTAAAAACATGAGAATTGTTAGTCACCATTTAAGCAAAACTGATCTTGATCAAGACCATCATGAGCTAAACTTTTATTGCACTAGATCTGGGTCTTCTCCTACTGAGGATCATTGTCATACACTGTAACAGGAACAATATCAGCCTCATTACTTGGTTATTTTTGCTTCATTTTTAATAAAGTTGATTTATCAAAAAAATAGTGAAAGAAATCTCTCTGTGGAAATGGCTATCAGAATAATCACAGAAGCCTGTATAGCAGACAAGTGTAAATAATAGGGAATGAGTGTGGGTCATGCATGATAACTGAAGATAAAATGACACCTACCTGGTGAAAGGCATTAATAACTTTGAAATCCTATGTGGAATTACTCAAAGTATGTTGAAGTATTTTCAATGCAATAGGAAATTGGAATTACAGTGATCTAAATTACCGATGTGTGTGCTTATATACTAGAACGGTAAAAATATACAGTTTATGGTAAAAATATATAGGCAGAAATTATATTTCCCAAGAACAAGTCCCAAATTGTATTAGATTCTTGGGTGCAGTGTAGTTGCACTGCATACAGTTCTTGTCAGAATGAGGCTGTTGAGCTGGCATCACAGTACAAAAGAGGGTTACCCTACATAAATGCTAAAGTAGGTGGTTGCTACCAGAGTAGATTGAATGGCTAGAGTTATGGGATCTGGCAGCCCTTCTTTATGTTCTGACTCTAAAACACAAAAATCACACCACACTGACAACATGGAAAACATGGGAAGCTGAACATGATAGCCCAAACTGTCCAAATTCAGGCTAATTCCCTTGTGTTTTCTAGTTTTTCTTCTCATACCTCAATCAAGGTAAACCAGAACTTCTAATTCTTCCTTGTGTTAATCTTAGGGCCAGGTCCTAGATGGAGGTGCAGCAGTGTGGCCATATCCCAAATTGGCTGTGCTGCATGCGAGCTCTTGGACTGGGCTCTGCCCAAAGCCCCTTCTTTCCAGGTGGTGAGTGCTGCTGCTGCCATGTGACCCTTTCTTTCACCCATTGCTGAATTCGGTGGGGAGGGAAGGGCAAACAGAAGTGGTTCTTATCTCTTGGGCTCTCAAAGTAGGTGGAAGTAAGTCAGGGCTGGCTGGTCCTATTCTGAAGAACCTGTGGCCGCAGGTGGTCCTGCAGCCAAGGGGCCCTGCCATGCTGGCCCCCCATCACCTGTGCCATGTTTAAAGGGATCAATGCAGGCAGGGAACTCTGCGCACATTTTATTTCAGTGAGTTTATACCACAATTAACCTCAATTTTGATTCTTTGATGGATCAGGGGGTCTCCAAACTATATCTTGCAGGGGGCTCCAAAAAATTGTGTGCCGGCCCTGAAGCAAGTACTTCAGCTACATTCCACCCTGATCAGCTGATGAGCTCAGAGCTCACCACGCATGTGTGGCACAGCCAAAGAGGACGGCGCACCCCTTGCCTGATCCTGGATCTGCTGGTGTTCATTTCCAATAAAAAATGCAAAGGCTTTCCTGAACCTTTCTTAGCCTTTCTCCCAACTTCCCATAGCCTGCCAGATTGTCTTTCCCCATCCATCCTAACACAATTCTCTATGCAAATGTTTATCAAAATGCTAAAGAAAACATATTTAACAGAGGGGCATTGAAAAAGTGTTTATGGCAAATATTGACTTCTGATGCATACATAGAACATGTATTGGCTTTAGCGATAACTGGAGGTGTGAATCTTAGTACAAACTTTTTTCCTTTTATATATAGAAAATGATTGAAAGCACATTCAGCAAGCAGAATGTTAATCTGATATGTTTGTGTATACATATATATGAGTATATGTGTGTGTGTGTACATATCAAGAGTCTATATACACAAGATATGTATGTCTTATACACAAGATATATATATATATCTTATACACTATATATAATACCTTGCACCTGAAAATATCTGATCAAACAAGATCAAAACTAATCTGTAGATATAAAGAAAAGGATCTAACTTGTTACAGGAACTGTTTTGCCCACTCTGAGCAAATGTTCGCTCTTTTTGCTTTGTTTTTTTGCTGAAATACAGACTCCTTAGTTTCTGAGCAGTACCAGGTTCAGTTTAATTTATTTAAAAGTCTTTGTTTATTACTAGTAAATAATCCCATTTATTTCAGCAGTGCTTGGAGAATACTGATGTGCTATTATTCCAAATGTACTCTTGTTTTTAACAGAGATTACCAAACTATGGTTCATGAGCTGAGGGCTGGCTAATCAAATAACTAGCTCCTTCACCTTATTTTCAGCTCTAAATTGAATGACTGAAAAGACATCTAAAACATACTAAATACTTTTCTAGTGTTACTTTTCCATGTGAGCGATTTTTTTAGTTACTATAGAGAAGCTAAGTGATTTCAAATGAGGCATAGGTAGTCTGCAAACAGTCTTTGTTTTAAATATGGCCTACACAACAAAATAATTTCAGGTCATGATCTCTGAAATATCTTTCCAGATTTAACTCAATTTATTTTGTAATTAGAAAAAGGTCCAGCACTGTACAGAGTACAGAATTACACTGATTGATTTGTTTCCAAATGCTTACCTCCAGCTCATGAGACTCAGGATGATTAGATAATCATTATCATCTGAAGGTTGAAATCTTTCTTGTGATTTAAAGGTTTATACATTTTGTGAGTGCTCTTCAGTGCAGTATTTGCTTTCACAGTTGTGCACTATGTAGTCCTACAAATGCTGTGTTAATATTGTTTCTTGCAATGTCTATATGCAATACCATATGTGAAATGATAGTGATGGACGGGGGTAGTGTCAGCCTTGAGCTTTCTGAGCCACATAGAAAGTATAGATGTGCACGTGGAGACCCAGATGAAACTACAGGTGTCTTTTTTTGCAATGCAGATATCTGATATAATGTGCAGTTGAGAAGTCAATTTTGCTATTCTAATGAGCTGATATTTGTTTAATGTTTTAAAACATAAACTTCCAAGAAACATTTGACTCACTAATAGTAAAGTCATAATATGTCTGCATAAAAAGCACTTTGGTATTTTGTGTAAAGAAAAAAAAATGAAGATAAATTATTTATTCCCTGAATTTTCTGCAAAATATTTTTTTAATTATATTCCTATGTGAAAGAGAAAATGGATATGAGCTATAAAAATGGGCTGCCTTTCCATTTATAATATGGTGCTATTGAGTGTTCATTGTCTGGTTTATGAAGAATTGAGAACAGGGACATGAGCCATTTTCTGAGCTTGTACAATTTAGTGCTGAAAACGATGTCTTATAGGATTCAACAACAACAACAAAGAAATATTTTATAATCAAATAATAGGATTTTCAAAGAACCTTTCAGCACTTTATAGACAGATGGCACATATCTAGAAAAGCAGCAATTGTATTACTCTCTGGATGTTATGTTCTCATGTCCCACTGAAATTTTGTTTGGCACAGTAGGATTTGATGGAGTCTTTTTTTTTAAGTGGTTCCAGTTCTTAAGGAGATTGCAATCTCTGTGCTAGATTTTCAAAAAGCATAGGTCTGCAGTTAAATTAGCAATTACTGGATAGCGTTCTGTGTTCGCATTTACATGAATATTTTCACATTTTAATATTTAATAATATTAGGGTGACAGTTGATTATCTGATTGCAGCCACACAGACATTTAGCAAGTTTCTTGAGAAACACTGCAGTCCAGCATATAAAGAAATAACCGAGCAGTCAACAGACATAGTTTTAGTAATTATTTGATTTCTGGGAAAAACAACTTGACAGTTTCCCCATGTCTTTATGCTAATGTGCATAATATTTCTTATCTGTGTGAACTACTTTGAGATGTACAATTAAAAAATACTATATACTTATATATTATGATTACTGTCCCTGTTTATAGATGAAGAGAAATGTACAGAGACTTGATAGAAACAACTGTCAAGGAAAGCTATGCATCCCTGCAAGCCAACATTGACACCCAGGGTGGATGACAGGGTTCTGGGTTAAAATCCGTGGGGAACATGGCAGATGGGATGAAATGGTGGGAATCTACTACAGACCTCTTGCCCAGGATCAAGAGCTTGACCAGGAGTTCGCCAGGGAATTGGCTGAAGCTGCACACTCCCAGAGCATGGTTGTCATGGGAGACTTCAACTACCCAAACATCTCGTGGGAAGAATGCTCAGCCAAATCCAAGTGGTCGGAAAGCTTTCTGTCATGCGTGGATGAGTTTTATCTGACGCAAGAAGTTTACAGGCCTATGAAAGGTAAAGCACTGCTCAACCTGGTTCTGGCAATGGGGGATGACCTAATTAGTGAACTAACGATTGAAGGGAAGCTGGGTGATAGTGACCATGAGCTGATCACCTTCACCATCCGCTGTAAGGCTGGCAAGTCAGTCAGCAATACAGAAGTCCTCGACTTCAGGAAAGCTGACTTTGACAAGCTCAGGAGACTTGTCAGTGAGGCTGTAAAGAGCTATAACCCAAAGGGGAGGGGAGTTCAGGATGAGTGGTTGCTCCTCGAAGGAGCGATCCTGGATGCACAAGCAAAGTTTATTCCATCTCAGAGGAAAGGCAGCAAAAGGGCACAGCAGCCCCCTTGGCCAAGGAACTAGCGGACCTCCTGTGTCTAAAAAGAAAGACCTACAAAGGATGGAGGACTGGATCCACCTCCAAGGAGGAATACTCTGCACTGGTCTGGACCTGCAGGGAGCAAAACAGGAAAGCCAAGGCTGTGATGGAACTCCAACTAGATACAAGTATAAAGGACAATACAAAGTTCTTTTTTAGATATGTGGGGAGCCAGAGGAAAAACAAGGGCAACATTAGACCCCTGCTAAACCAGATGGAATAACTGGCAACCAGCACCCAGGAAAAAACCAACTTGCTAAATGGGTACTTTGTGTCAGTCTTTCACCAGTCCCATGGGATGCCCCTGCCCATTACAGGACACAGAGGCCTGGGTGAGGGAGATTTCTTACCCTCCATCAATGGTGACTTCATGAAGGAACACCTTGAGAGGCTGGATACCTTCAAATCAGCCAGCCCTGATGGTTTACACCCAAGGGTATTCAAGGAGCTGGCAAGCATCATAGCTCAACCCATGGCACGGATCTTCAAGAACACCTGGTGCTCTGGTGAAGTGCCTGAAGATTGGAAGAAGGCCGGTGTGATGCCTGTCTTCAAGAAAGGGAGGAAAGTGGATCCATCAAACTATAGGCCCATCAGCCTGCCCTCTATCCCGGGGAAGATCTTAGAAAAGATTATCAAAGAAGCCATTGTTAACAGACTGGCCAATGGCAACATCCTGAGGGAAAGCCAGCATGGGTTTGTTATGGTTAGGTCTTACTTGACCAATCTTATTTCCTTTTATGACCAGGTGACCTATCACCTGGACAAGGGAGAAGAAATTGATGTCATATATCTTGACTTCAAAAAAGCCTTTGATCTGGTATCCCATGATCACCTCTTAGCAAAACTGACCTCAGCATCACCACGATCTGCTGGCTGGGGAATTGGCTCCATGGTAGGACCTAGAGGGTAGTGGTTGATGGAAGTCAATTGTCATGGTTTGCTGTGACCAGTGGGGTCCCTCAAGCCTATGTCCTTGGGCCTATATTATTCAACATCTTCATTAATGATTTGGACATTGGTATCAGAAGTGGACTGGCTAGGTTCACCGACGACACCAAACTCTGGGGTAAAGCATCCACACCTGAGGACAGGAGGGTGATCCAGGCTGACATTGACAGGCTCAGAAAATGGGTGGACAAGAACCTGATGGTGTTTAACACCGAAAAATGCAAGGTTCTCCACCTTGAGAAGAAAAACCTGCAGCATGCTTATAGGCTCGGCAGTGCTATACTGGTTAGCACTATGGATGAAAGGGACTTGTGGGTCATGATTGACCACAAGATGAACATGACCCTTCAGTGTGATGCTGCTGCTAGTAAAGCAAACAAAATGCTGGCTTGCATCCATAGATGCTTCTCGAGCAAATCCCAGGACGTCATTCTCCCATTGTACTCAGCTTTGGTGCTGCCACAGCTGGAGTACTGCATCCAGTTTTGGGCTCCACAATTAAAAAAGGATGTGGAGAAGCTTGAGAGGGTACAGAGTAGAGCCATGTGCATGATCAGAGGTCAGGAAAACAGACAAGAGACATTTGGATGTTTATCTTGCTGGGATCCTTTGATCCCTGCTGACTTCCTGCCCCTGGGGCTGGGGGTTGGACTTGATGATCTTCTGAGGTCCCTTCCAGCCCTAATGTCTATGAATCTATGAATTATCTAGTGCAGGGGTTGGCAGATATGGCCTTCAGGCCAGATCTGGGATGACAACCAAACTCATTCAGCCCATAAAGCTAGCATGTCAGTGCAATTCTGTGTCAGGAGAGTGGATCCGAGGTCAGCATATGGCTGGGTTGGGAATGGCAGCTGGGTCAGGAATGAGGCACCAGCAAGAGGAGGTGGGTTCTGCCTTGAAAGCAAGCAGGGCTACTTTGGCTCACTGCTCCTAAAAGGTTGCTGGCCCCTGGCATGTTGGATTTAGCATAGTTCAGAATTCAGGAGAGGTGAATTCTAGTTTTCATCATTAAATTGATTTGCAGTGTGACATTGATAAATCTGGCCTCTGGAATATACTCTGTAACCTTGAGCTAAGTGGCAAAACATCCTTTGCAGTACAAGGAGTTAAGTACCTCAGAATGAGATTCACACCAGTCAGCATATTTAGACAGCCAACAGAAAATGGCAAAGAGAGGAGTGTGTCCTAATACCCATACTTCCAGTGCTTAGAGCTGCTGGAAAGATGCCCCTTTCATTTCATACTCAAGGCTTGGACTACTGTCCAGGAGCCAAATGTCTAAGGTGTTACTACTAAAAAGTGAGAAAACAAGGCCTTTTAAGACATGGCTGCTCCAGCAAGACTGCCCTGGAACCACAGAGTTTTATAGCCGCAGTCTTGGCTTTGCAGCAGGGAAGTAGGAATCTCTGTTAGTTCTAGTTCCAGCTTGGAAAAGTCTATATAACTAACTCTGAAGGTGGAAGCGGAGCTCTAGATAGCTATCATTCCCGGGTTCCCAAACCAATGGCAGAGAGCCAGGAAGTTTTGGTATGCTTAGAGTTGCAGACACTGGTGTCTTAGTAGGTGGCTGCCCCTGGTTGACCTACTTTAGTGCTGAAGCTCTGATGTTTCCAGTCTTTTCCGATGGGTAGGTTTTTTCTGGTGGGTCTGCTCCATGTGTGGACACTGTAGAAGTATTGGCTTTTGGGCCTTGGGTGACTGTCAGGAAGCTACACAGAGTCTGAACCTGAGAAATTCCAAATGAAATATTTTAGGCTCAATGAATTGATATTTTCAGACAAAAGTTTGTTCACTGGAAAATACCAATTGTGAATCTTGATGAACCAAAGATAATGATTTGCCCAGTGGTTGTACATAAAAAAATTAACCACAGATACTGTAACTGTTACCATTTTCATTTTTTTGTCATGGCAATAAATGAATGCCAGTATGAGCCAATAGAGACATGACAATATATATTAGTATTTTGGGGACTCTTCTTTTTTCTCTTCTTTCTTCTATTTATGATTATTTCATTATTCCAATACTTCCTAAATCTGCTGGATTTTTAAAGGTCTTATAAAGCTAAAACAGATTTCAGAGCTGAGTTCATTAAATAGAATAACTGTAAAATAAAGTCTACTGCATATTCACACATCCAAAAATCTAGGGGATATGCTGAGTAGATAATTTCACATAGTATGCATGAGCACATTTTCCTTGCTTATAAGTTCAAAACTACTATAGAAATTTCATCCAAATTTGACTTGTTACTTGCCTCTCATAGAGTGCATCTACTTGTGTCACTATGGCAATGTGGTTACTGACCCATGACTTAGTACTTCCTTTAGGAAGTACTAAATCATGGTGCAGTAACAGCCTGTACTGTGTCATACATGGGGCACATGGTTATTTATAGCAGCTACTTCACCGTAATGGTGCACTATAATCAAGGAGCGCATCACTATGGCGAAGTAGCTCTTGGGCACGTGTAGACCCCGGCAGATGCTACGCCACCATAGTGTGTTGCTATGGCAACATAGTGTCACATATAGATGCATCCATAAAGATCTACAAATCAGACTAAGTTTGAACAAAAATAGTTCAGCCATTCATATAGGAGAACAAGGGGGGGAGGGGTTTGAGTAGATTAGTTTTCTTTTTATCTTTCTTATAATTTTCTGTCCCAGAGGAAACAAAAAAATGTCCCATGCTGTTTACCCAATGAAAATGTAATGCAAAATGTGGATGTGTTAAACAACATAAATGTGTTAGGGAGAAAGAAATATGTTCTAAAAAGGGGTCTCATAATGGTACTTAACATTTATATTGGTCTATACACTTTTCAAAGTGCTTTGCCAGTATACCTAATTAACTCCCAAAGTTCTTATGTTATTCTGTCCACTGTACTGAAGGAGGAACTGGGACCGAGAGGTTAAATGATTTGCCAGATACCAAACTGTGAGGCACTGACCCAGACAGGATTTGAATTTAAAACCTGCTGCCATGTAACCCCATGCTAAATCCACTTTACTCTGCTATGTAAGAGTTAGGCTTTAAAAATCTTCTTACATTTTTTAAAATGTACAGGAATCTTTGTTTTATTTTTTACTTTTTCCTAATAATGTATTATTGTAGCACAATCTGGCAGAAGCTTGGAGGTTATAGTTCAAAAGCAGGTCCTGATTAAAATGAATGAGGAACTTCCCTATACTGTGAGATAGCTGAGCGGTTTGTGGGCTTCATTCGTCTGGAATAATTGATTTACATCAATTCTGTAGAGCTTTAGGAAATTGCTATTTCAAATCAATTTGATTCACTTATGAAGTACAAGACAGTTTAGCTTCTTTTAACTATGTTTTTTGAGATGGATGGGAAGATACTTAATAATCTGTGGATTTTAAAATCACTAAGTAAGTAAGTACACAATACCTACTTTAATTATACAATATAATCTTCTGATAAGCTGATTGGATTCCAGATATACAAAATATATTGCATTACCATGAAATTGAATAGAATGTAAATCAACAGAATATAATACAGTATTTAAGAAGTTAGAACATTTCTTTAACATTGGCATGCAAAACGTGAACCAAACACAGAGATGGAGATTGAGTCATAAAGAATTAGAATATATGTAGTTTTAATGAATATCAAATATAGCCAGGAATTCTAATGCCTTTGGGAACATACTTGTTTCTGTTAAGAATGCTACAACAATTTATCGTTTATAATTATAGTCTTATACATTTATAAAAATATATCATAATTTTATATTTAGATTTTTCAATTATATTCAGCTGTTTTGAGGCCTCACCTCAAATACTGTGTCCAGTTTTCGGCACCACACTTCAAAAAAGGTGTAGACATACCAGAGACAAGGCAAGGAGGGCAACACAAATTGTAAGAAATCTAGAAAAAATGTGAGGAAAGCTTGGATGAATTAGGCCTCTTAACCTTAACTAACAGAAGATTATGGCAGGATTTGATAGCAGTCTACAAATACAAGAAGGGTTGTTATAGGCAGTTTATTAATATAGGGTACAAGCAAGTATTCACATGAACCCCTAGAAGTTAAGAAGTTTAGTTTAAGCAGTTGGAAAACTTACTGGTAGAACGCTACACAAGCATTCATGGGGCCGGTTCCACGTTCTCCACATAGACTGTTCTGCACCCCGGTAACCTCAGTGCACTCATCCCAACATGCTTTGCAGGCTCCCCAATCCTCCACCCCCTTCTGTACCCTGTCTACCTCACAACACCCCTCCCTCTCAGCGTGAAGCTTTCATAGCAGACTCAGAGCAGGTCTGCTGCATTTTCAAGCCTGTCAATTTCCCCTCTGGCAATGGATCCTATTCCTCTGGCACCAACTGAAGGACCCAGTTCCAGTGCAAGCTGGATACTGGCAGGTTGAGATTGGGCACAAAGTTAGGGTTGGAAGGGACCTCAGGATGCGGTTAGGGTTGGAAGGGACAGTCATCTAGTCCAACCCCCTGCTCAATGCAGAACCACTCCAACCAGATCATCCCAGCCAAAGCTGGGTCCTAAAAACCTCCAAGGATGGAGATTCCACCACCTCTCTGGGTGACCTGTTCCAATGTTTTACTAAGCTCCTAGTAAGAAAATTCTTCCTAAAATGTAATCTAAACTTCCCTTGCTGCAACCGTTGCTCCTTGTTCTGTCATCTGCCACCACTGAGAACAGTGTAGCCCCATCACCTTTCAAACCACACTTCAGGTAGTTGAAGGCTGGCTATAGTGGCTCAGACTCCTCTTCTCTAGACTAAATAAGCCCAGTTCCCTCAGTCTTTCCTCATAAGTCACGTCTCCCAGCCCCCTCATCATTTTTGTTGCCCTCCAATGGACTCACTCTAAGTTATCCACATCCTTTCTGTAGTGGGGGCCCAAAACTGAAAACAGAACTCCAGATGTGGCTTCACAAGTGCTGAATAGAGGGGAATAATCACTTCCCTTGACCTGCTGGCAACACTCCTACTGACACAGCCCAGTATGCCATTAGTCTTCTTTGGAACAAGAGCACACTGTTGGCTCCTATTCAGCTTATTGTCCAGTGTAAGCCCTAGATCCTTTTTGCAGAGCTGATGCTCAGTCAGTCAGCCCCCAGCCTGTACTGATGCATGGGAGTGTTCCATCCTAAGAGCAGGACTTTGCACTTGTCCTTGTTGAACCTCATGAGATTTATTATGGCCCAATCCTCAATTTGTCTAGGTCACTCTAAATTGTAGCCTACCTTCCAGCGTATCTACTACTCCCCTCAGCTTGGTGTCATCTTCAAACTTGCTTAGCATGCACTCTATGCCATTTTCAGATTATTAATGAAGACATTGAACAAAATCGGCTCCAGGACTGACTCCTAGGGCACTCCACATGATACCAGCTGCCAACCAGACATTGAGCCATTAATTACTAACCTCTGAGACCAATGTTCTAGGAAGTTTTCTATCTGCTTTACAGGCCATTCATCCAACCCATACATCCTTAGCTTGCCTGTGAGAATGCTGTGGGAGACTGTATTAAGAGCCTGGCTAAAATCAAGGTATATCTCATCCACTGGTCTCCGCAATCCAAAGAGCCAGTCACCTCATCGTAGAAGGCAATCAGGTTGGTCAGACATGACTTGCCCATGGTGAATCCATGCATACTGTTCCTAATCATCTTTTTCTCCTTCAAGTACTTCAAGATGGATTCCTTGAGGATCTGTTTTGTAATTTTTCCGGGACTGAGGTGAAGCTGCCTGGTTTGGCCTGGATCCTCCTTTTTCCCTTTCTTAAAAATGGGCACTATGTTTGCCCTTTTCCAGTCAACCAGGATCTTTCCTGATCACCATGAATTTTCAAAGATGATGGCCAGTGGCTCTGCAATCTCATCAGCCAACTCCCACACCAGCCTTGGGTGCATCCCATCCAGCCCAATGGATTTGTATATGTTCAGCTTTTCTAAATAGTCCCTAACCTGCTCTTTCACCATGGTTAGCTTCTTACCTTGTTCCCAAACTGCTGCTAGATGCAGTAGTCTGGGAACTGACCTTGCCTGTGAAGACCGAGGCAAAGAAGATATCAGATGCTAGAAGTTTGGGTGCTGCTGTTGCAGAGGGTTGGGGCTTCTTTTGGCTATGGGGGCCAGGGTCTTAGGATTGGGCTGGTGGAGCTTTGCCTGCAGTGCTGCTGCAGATGCCGGCTAGTGTGGCGGGACTTTTCCCTTGCTACCCCTCAGGCTATGGCCACAGTGATGGGGCTGGTCCATGCCAGTGGTCTCTATTCATAGTGGGGACCTGTCAATGCTGTTTGGGTACGGGGTAGGCCAGGGTGTGCCAGATCTGGGTCCCCTCCCCTTCCTGTACCCAAAGAGTATTAACAGGGCACTGCTGGGGGTAGAGTAAACTGACATCAGATGAGGTAAAAATTTCTACCAGTCCTGCAATTTCTGGCCTGGTAGAAACGGTTTGAAAGCTTGTACACTTAGGCTTTCTGAATGACTGTGCCTAGTCAGAGAGACCAAGAGGTTATATGCGGCCAAACAAGGAATAAAAGGCTGGCCCCTTGATTCTTCTGTCTTAACCACAAAAATATATTTCCTTCCACTAGAGTAGACTGCTCCAATTAGTGGAGTACCCGCATTTGATGGCTGTAATTATAATAATGTGTGCATGTGGCATGTAACAGCAGCCTAGGCTTGACCTTGGACCTTTGTGGTTCAGTGACAATGGGAGTACTGGATGAGACAGAAAGAAAGATGGTCCATGGCAGTAAGAACATTGCTAAAATTATCTCCATTAAAATTTTTTCTGTGAGTATAATTACTGGATCCCACTGGCATTTACTGTAGGGGGCAGGGGTACACCAACAGTTTTACATCTGGTGATCTAACCTACTGCCCAATAAAATAGACTAAATCCCTTCCCTAAGATTCAAACTGGTATGAAACCCCCTCCAAAACAACAACTCCCCTCCCACCAAACCTGCTTTGACACCCTCTCTCTAACTGCACTCACAAGTGTTGTATTTAGTTTTTGTTCTGGGTAAGAAATGAGAAGGCTTGTATTGTTAAGCATATCATTAAACTAACACCAAATTAACAGTCATAACTCAGGAGGTAATCCTTTTTTTCCTCTGAATCAATTCAAATAAGAGTTAATAGGAAGCACAGAAAAGGAGCTCACTGCCTTGTATTCTGCTTTATCCAGCTGTGTCTCCGATTTTCAGCGTAGAAACCTCAATACAGCAGAATACAGCATGTAGCATGTACCGTGTTTGCCAGTGATGAACTGTTGAGTAAGTGCTTTTGATCATTGTGGCTATTTCAGTGTTTCCTGTTGTGAATTGTACTTTTTAGTGAGCTGTTGTTTTAACAAGAACTTGGTTTAAGCTCTGGTGTGCTCTTGTATTTTCTAACATTTCAGGTTGTGGTCCAATCTAATCCCTGCCTGTAGGTGGCAGTGATCTTTCACTGTTGCAGTGACATAGATTTAAAAGCAGTAGATTGAGTAGTGGGAGATGACTTTAAAAAAAGAAAATACTTGCCTGTTTGCATGGAGGATCTTGTGGTTTTAAGAAGTATGTGAGCCTATACAGCTCAAAATGCTGTTGTGGATAAAGAAAGCTTTATCTTCTAGTCTTTAGTTTAAACTGTACTGTGCTTCCCTGGGTAGTATACTCTCTGCCTTATGTTTTGCTACCAATGTTCTGTTCTCAAGAGCACTAAAACTAGGGTGAACAGGGATGGGAAACTTGATCATTAGCAGCTACTTCATTATGCCAGGTGTAGGAAGTTTCAGGGTGTTAACAGATTGTTGTGTAGTGGGAGTACAAAGTTTTGAGATTCTATAAATGACATCATTTATTTTCTGGTTGAGTTATTTCCAGAATGATGTAATACAGTTAGGGATAGCACAGTGTTGCAGCTGACATAAGCCAATCACTCTGACTCATTTGCCTACCCTTGCAACTGAGATTCCAGAATTTTGACCCCAATAATATTCGGTCTGCTTACTTTTAAGACGCAAACTTCTTTGGACTAAATATAAACAGGGACTTAGGTGTTGGAAAGCTGGAGAATTCACAGCCTCTTACAGTGCCTGGTAAAAGTTTGGCACTTTGGAATGGGATCCTTCAAGACAAGCAAGCTGTGTATGGAAGTCCATAAACTAGCTATAGGAAATGGTTATGAAAGGGGCGACCAATAAACTCCTCCTTTCATAGACCTCTAACTGCACTCAGGTTTCTGACCTTAAAATCATTTTTCCTCAGAGTTAGGAACATAAGCAAGGTCAGCACTTCTTATTCATGCAAAATCATAGAGAAGCCCTACCACTTTACCTGAGGGTTCTGGTTTGAAATGCCTATGCTATCAGTTTTGAAACAATGATCTGAATACAGGTCTCCCATGTTGAAGAGGTATTCTTGAGCCATCAGGTCTGCCACGTTAAAGGGGAATTCTTGAGCCATCCAGGTACACTGGAGTAAATATTTCTCAGTCTTTCCTTCTGAAGTTGTCTGTATATTTATACTGGACCTTATTTCTGGCACAAGTTCCCTAACCACTGGGCTATAAAATCAGTCTCCCACTACTTTTCATCTTCTGTAATCCAGTACATATTTATTGTTCATGTAGTGTAGAAGAACTTCAACAGGAGATCACTTCAGAATGCCAGATGGCCAGGGCCTTTGTGTTGGATGAGGGAAATCTGGGTTCAAATTCCTGCACCAGATTAGCAAAATAAAGATTTAAACCTTGGTCTTATATCTAGACTATTAGACATACCTGCACTCAAAACTGTGTTTCTGCCTTTTGTGGAAGGCTTGGGTCCAGTTGGTATGCTTGCAAAACAAGCAGAGGGAGGTCTAATTTAAAATCCCATCAAAACTGGGGCACCAAGAGGCTCAGCAGCATTTGTACTTACATGATATTGTGCATGCCCCTTAAGAGACACTTAAGGCACAGACAGAAATGACAATTTTTATAGTTTCATAGTTTCTAGGGTCGGAAGGGACCTGAGCAGATCATCTAGTCTGACCCCCTGCCATGGCAGGAAAGAGTACTGGGGTCAAACAACCACAGCAAGATGTGCATCTAACCTCCTCTTAAACACCCCCAGGGTAGGAGCCTGCACCACTTCTCTTGGAAGCTGGTTCCAGACCCTAGCCGCCCTGACTG
>NW_017728948.1:60556474-60575429 GCF_001723895.1 Crocodylus porosus
CTACCACCCTCTGGGTGCGGCCCTCCAGCCAGCTGGTGACCCATTTGACTGTGTGGGTGTCTACACCACAGCCCCCCAGTTTCTTAATGAGCCTGATTTGATCACTGAAGTGCTCTACAGCCATGGCCAAACAGAAGTGTATGGCTGAAGAGTTCTTTAAAGTGGCCTAATCCTGCAAAAATCTGAACCCTCATTGCATAAGAGTTCAGATGAAAACACTCCAACATAGAGAGCCTTCAGTAACTTGTGTCTGCACTGCCTCCTAGCCCCTGAACTGCTTTCAGAATGGGAGGGGGGAAAGGGAGTCGAGTTAATTCAGTCTAGGTTTTTTTCAGCCAGTGCTGGAGGGTGGAGCAGCTGGATTGGAAACCCCCAAAGGTGAGGGGCTTCTAACCCACCCACCCCTGCAGTTTAGAAGTGAACAAATGGATAATGCCTTCTGTTTTGACACCAGGTCTCTTCCAGCCCTGCCGTCTAAAATGTATGAATTAGGCCATGTCCTACAGAGGAACACAAAGGCATGTTTTTATTCATGTGCAAGAATACTCACAGAAGGACAGAGACAATATTCCAGAGTTCCATAGACAGTTCTTTTACAAATGATGCATGCAGACAGTGGACACAATGGCTAACAGATCATGACTGAGGTTATAGAAGGAACAGCTACATGCAGTAAGGTGCTCTGAAATGGACCTGGAACCCCAGGAAGACCATCCCAGAGGGGCTGGACTAGCTGACATGGTGATGCCTTTATTTCCTCTGCCTGCAAACCAGAAGATCAAAAATGACATGATCAAATGGAGCTACTCTAATGGCACAACTATATGTGAGTGCATTGAAGTACCGACTACGGAGCAAGTGTTTGCCAACTCCTTGGTGAGATCTGTACAAAGGAGGACCTTGCTACAGCAAAGAAAGAGCCATTGCTTGTGCTTGATTCTGGGAAAAAAAAAAAGTTTATGACAAGGACATGAGGAGAAGAAGTGATTTAGAGTTCTGATGCAGAGAGCTTGTATATTGGCAGGAAAAAAAATCTCTTGGCTACATAATGTCTATTTTTATTTCAGCCTTTGTTTTTGTTTAGTCTTGTATGCCTTATGTTAATTTTATCTTTAGCCTTAAAATTAGTTGAAATGTTTCAAAAAAGGAAATGTCAGCACTTTTTCATGAAAAATTGGCACCATTTTTCAACCAGGGCTTTTAGGTATGTTTAAAAATGCCACTGTATGTTACAGTCCTGCCAATTTGTCATTAAGGTAAATGTCTGAACCTTTTGGTAATGTTATTAGAGGAAAACGTCACTTACATGTTTGGCCAAATGACTGAAACTTCTAAATATTTAGCCAAATGGCTACAAAATTGCATCATGATTTATTTAGGTTTCCTGAATAGGCCACTATGAGACATTCTTCTGAAATTATTGGTAGGATACTTTTATAACCTGACACGACCATTTTGGTGCCTAACAGAATGATGTGGCTGGCCTCATGACTGTCCAGCTTTGATTTCCATCCTGAACAATCAAGTACCTATTAACCCAATTGATTGAAGGTGACATTTGCTTTGAGTCTGTAGGGAAGCTAAAATTTATCTGCTATCACACATCCTAAAAACATGTAATAGGGTGAAAAAGCTGAGCATAAAATGGTACAGCACATTCCTGGATGAAAGTACCACACTACCATTTTGAAGCCCAGGTATGCTAATACAGAAGATCCTCCGGGCACTTTAATTAGAACAGCTTTCAGAGCCGCTCTAATTAAAGCACTCTCCCCCGACCCCTGGAGTACATGTAAAAATGCCCCAGGGTCTTTATTTTTGAGGCCATCTGTGGTGACCAGCCTGTCTTTAAACATTTCACCTGGCTATCTGAAGCTTATTTTCTAATATGTCAGATATACTTAGATGAGAAAAGAAAATGACAAAGGTCTAAGGGGGGAGCCTTTCCCTACAAAAATCAGAAATGAATCAGTTATGCTTGCACTTACATTTAAATCATGACAAAAGATAAAATAGTAACATTAGATAAATCTAGAGTTAACCTAGTGTGAACTGTACGTAAATGTATAGTTAATCTATAGTGTGAACAAAGTGACATATTTATTACAAAGGACTTTGCTTCATTATAAGAGTGGAATGGACACCATGTTAGTCCACTCTGGAGTAGTAATTGTGCATTAATGTAAGTTGCATTGGTGTGCCAATTGCTCTTCTGCTTCCCTGTCAATTCCTTCCTGGTGTAGCAGTTAACTCCCCTGCCATCTGGTGGCCAGGTGCCAGAACACCATCTACTACAGGCAGGCAGTATGGCATATTCCTGATCATGTATCTGCTTCTTATTATGGAATTAATTTTCCCCAGAGTAAACTCTGGGGTAAATTACCGAATATTTACAGTATGCACATTTTTGGGTGTAAAATACTATGGAGTGGCCATGCCCCAAGGGGAGAATAGATACCAGGATTCCTAGATGGTCTGGTGATAGATAGCTACATTAGAAATACATAAATAAATGTAATGTCAACCAGGTGGAGAGTTGTATTTTTGCATATATCTGTAGAATGTTTATGGACAACTTAATAGAAAACTCATTGTGACAGCAATCAGAGAGCTGACAGCAAATTGAGACAGGTCTGCAAGGGTGAAGTTGACCTTTGTGTAGAGGTCCAATATAAGGCTTAAGTGAGACTTGAGTGGCCTATGGACTTTGTGCAGTGAGTGATTTTCAGGGGAAAAAAGATATTGGAAAAGAAACAGTAAAAAAATCTTTACTTAGCTGTTGCATATTTATTAAAATAATTCTTAATTACATTATGGTATGTGCTCTATATTTTAATTAATAAGAATATAAGAAGTGCCATACTGGGTAAGACCAATGCCCCATCTAGCCCAGGATTCTGTCTTTAATAGTGGCATTAGAAGGAGAGTATATGTACTGAGCACATCTAACATAATCTATTAAAATGATTATTCTGCTATTGTTATTTGCCTATAGCTATGTGTAGCTATAGTACATCAGATGTCCTACTAATAGTAGATCAGATGTCTATCCTGGAACAAAAGTAGTTTCCCATTCTGAACTATTGAAGGATGGAGGAGATGTATTTTATTTCCTTTGGACCTTTATAATTTCCTTGGAATTGTTATTGTAGGTTCAGGCGGTATCTATTTTTTATGGACTCTATCTCTCGGGAATTGTTGCTGTCAGAAAGCCAGGGAACTTGCCAGGGGTCAGAAACAGATAGAGATTACAAGACTTCTTCATGTATGTCCCTAACAGATCAAGGGCACTAAGGGGTCTTGAAGGATTTTCTGTTATTCTTGTGGGCATTCAGAAGCTGTAGGAACAAAGTGTGCAGGATAATTCAGGGAATCCTCAAGAAAATCCATGTATGAATTTCCTTCTAACAAACTTCTTCTTATGGATTTGAATGTGGCTATTGTATATTACACAATGCATATTGCACAATGCCAGATGTACGTTGTATTATATGGAAAGACAACACCATATTTCTCTCAAAATTGAAAATTAATTCAGAAACAAAACAAAACAAGAAGAATAAGCATTTGAGTTGCATCCAGGAGATATGTTCTTGCATGAAAAAATAGATAATTGCCTATTTGAAATGAGTAACCAGATGTGTTAGTCCCTTTTCATAGACATAATTAGTCATTTTTTACTTTTAAATGCATGTGTAGGATGTACACATTGTGATATCCTAGGGTGTGTCTACATAAGATGCTTTAAGGTGCATTAAACTAAATTTAAGGTGCATTAGGGTGGATCTACCTTTGTGCACCCTTAATGTGCTTTAAAAATGCAGGCGGCACAGCAGGCCTCAGCAGGCATCAGAGCTGCAGCCAGGTCCCAATGGGCAGTGGGAAGGTGGCAGACCTCAGAAGATGGCAGAGCCACAGCGGGAGGCAGGCCCTGGTGGGTGGCAGAGCTGCAGCTGAGCCCCAGTGGGACCTGGCGGGCAGCAGAGCCCCAGCAGGTGGTGATGGAGGCGCAGTGGGCCCCAGTGGGCAGAATAGCCACAGTGAGCTCTGGCAGATGGTGGAGCTTCGGTGAATGGTGGGGTTGCGGTAGGTGGTGGAGTCACGGTGGGGCTGTGGCAGGCAGCGGGCCCCATTGGGGGCCACGAGGATCACTGCAAGAAGCGGGGAGCTGCAGGGAGCAGTGGGCAAGCCTGCGGGAGGGAATGCAGGGAAAGGTGGTGGTGGGCAGAAACACGGAGCCAGGGCAAGTGTTCTGGGACTGGTAGAGACCTAGGGTGGGGTTGTAGAAGCACAGAGCCTGGGTATGGGGTCTCCCTGGCTGCATCATGTGAGGCTCACATGCAGTATATTAGAACTGCATGCTATGGAGCTGGCAGCCTGGCCCCAGCTCTCTCTCTCAGCATACCCAACCACCATACCCACACCCCACCATGTGCGCGTGTGCACACACACACACACACACTCTTCCTAACCACACCACCACTTATAACCCCTTGCTGCCCACATAAAACAAACAGTAGGACTGTATTTTAAGCGATTAGGCAGCCACCCCTAGATACACTTTTTGTAAACACAGAAATCAGTAGAAAAATATTTTTTAAAAATTTAAAACAGATTATAGTAGATGTTTTTTGTGTGTTTGGGTGTATACATACATATATATGTGTGTGTGTGTGTGTGTGTATATATCTATCTATCTATCTATCTTTTTCACGGTTTCCAGATCACTCCTTCCGCCCAAAAGGAGTACTTCCAACGCAAGCAGAGGGACTTCCAATGGCAAAAGTCAGGGGCTAGGAGGTCAGACTTCTGGTCCCAATACAGCAACCAGGGGCAGGGCAACTGTCAAGGAGTGGGGCTACCAGTGCAGCCCTCAACAACTTCCCAAAACTTGGTAAGTGGTCCTCCACCCAAAATAATTGCTCACCCCTTTCCTACTAGATATCTATGGTGCTTTCTTTTAGACATCACAATCAATGCATGAAATTTAGGTGCCTTTTTTTAGATGGGAGATCCAGATCAAGAGAGAGAGCTGTCGTGGTGAACCCATATGCTTCCCAAGGTGATGCATATTGCCCATTAATCCAGCAAGAAAGCAGCAACAGCTAAGCAACAGAAAACATCAGACACAGGGATGGGTATGAATTTCCATAGGGGCTTAGGTGTTTGGCTGTGGACTAAATGGGAGGTACTTCTGTCATGTTGGGATACATATTGCCTAAGGGGAAATAACTGTGGCAGCATGGCTCAAGGAACTCCAGACTGTTGTCTCTCAGGGGAGTGCTATATCTTTTAGGTTACAGAGTTATATTCACTCCTACTTGCTCATCTTCAGACCCCATTAATTCTGCATTCTTGGTTTTCCAGGTGTCCAGTTTCAAAAAGAAAGGAGTCAGAGATCCTCACATAGTTTAGTTCATAGGTGATGGTTAGGGCACTCTCTTGGGAAGTGAGAGAGATGGGTTTCAATCTTCTTTGGGTAAGAAGAGCCTATAACTCTGACTTTCTGGGAAACAGAAGCAAAAAGTGGGTAGCTCCTCCCATTGTATTGAGTTGCATATGTGCTCTCAGCATCAAATGATTGACGTGCTCTAATTTTGTCTAATGATGAGTTTAGCTGGAGTTTAGGTCCCTCCTAGCACCAGTTTGACAGGAGTCAAACAATTATGTGACTGGGCTGGATATACCTCAAGTCCATGTGTCTGGGGATCTATCTATATTAATAAAAGAGCCTGTGCATGCGTGCGTGTGTGTGTGTGTGTGTGTCAGTGCCATAGCTCCAAGACCATGATACCTAGAGATCTGAAACTTTGCATGCGTGCTATTTTTTTTATTTGGCTCAAAACATTTTTCACTGATTTTTTGATCTATACTGCATAACCCCCTGTGACAGGTTAGCCCCAGGAAGCAGAATAAATTTGCATGTGCACAGCTTTCTTTAGCAAAGCTCAAAACTCCTGGCCAAGGTCAACTGGTACAGCTGGAGAAGGCTTTGCATTTAGGAGTATTCCCCTAAGGGCTGTGGTTGGGACTGGTTAACAGGACCTGGGAGCACCCACAGGTGGAGTGAGGGCTTAAGGAAGGTCAAGGGAGAAAACCATACTGGGCCTTCTCAGGGACTGATTTAGAGGGTTGTGAGAGGCGTTCCCTGTAAGGCAATCTATAAGAAGAAAACTTGCCAAAAATTGACTTGCAAAAGCTGCAGCCAAAGCACCTGAGTCTCCATAGCAGCAACTTGCAATACGAAAAACAAACAGAGCAGCAATGGTTGCAGCGGGCTTGCCAGCACAGAGGACTCCTGGAGGATGATATACACTGGAACAGCACATTGGAAGAGGCAGCTGCAACTCAGTCACCAGGGAAGTTGCAAAACCTGTTTGCCATCATGCTGCAGACATATGCCATGTCAAATCCTCAACAACTATGGGACAACCACAAGGAGAATCTGGCACAGGATATTTTGCATCATTATCATTGATAAGTTTTCATTTTCATTGAGGACAAGATCAAGGCTTTGGGTGGCTCTGACCTCAAAACGTGTGGCCTTCCTGACCCTCAATGAGACAATGATAATGACCAGATACATTACATTTTGAGAGAGACCAACTACAACATTGACTAGCTTACTAAATACATACAGGATAATGAGCCAAGTCTGGTCCCAGACCAAAGAGAAGCCTTCAATAAGATTGCTTAAGCAGTTTTCAGTGGGAGTGGTGGCATCTTCTTTCTGGATGCTCCAGGTGGAACTGGAAAAACTTTTCTCTTCAATCTTATTTTGGCCAAAATCTGGCAGACAAACAGGACTGTCTTTGCAGTAGCATCATCAGGCATTGCTGCCACACTGTTGACAGGAGGAAAAACAGCTTGCTCAGCCTCTTCTCATAGCCAACTCTATTTTGGTTGTTCCAGAGTTGGCAACGGCAAAAGCATTTTCATCTTGGCACCAGATGGCAAGACATGCAACATTGTCTAATCTGAAGTTCTACACAGATAAAAAAAGTGTCAAACACTGTCATAAACTGGGATAGAAAAATGTGATATGAAATCATCAGTGCTATGCTAAAGTCTTATAAAGTAAATAAATAATTCTACCTCACAATTCAGTTGTTTAATACATTTAAATGTTCAACTTTTATAAGTTTTTGGTATGACCAAAAGCTCACAGTGTCAAGCTGTATCACACAAGTAAAATAGGACACATAACTAAACACATACACACAGCTTATTAGTAGAGGGAAGTAAGATAGAAATGAAAATATTTTATTTATACACATTAAAATTTGATTACTGCAACCCATGCAAAGCCGGGTACTTTGGCTAGTTCATAATAAAATGGAGGCAGCTAATAAATCTAGATGTCCTAGTAGTTTATCAACAACTGAATGAGGTTGATTTGGGTCATTCTTTATGACTTTGGGTATGGGCAGATGTTACACTTAGATTGACCTAATGTGCATATTTTACAACAGTTTAAGACTAAGAATATAAGAAAATTACAATTAAGTCAAATCAAATTCATGATTTTATCTCTATGTTAATTTTTTTTGTAAATCAAATAGGCCAGATCCTCAACTGCTTTAAATCAAGAGGGCTTCCTTGACTGAAAGGCATCCAATTTATATTAGCTGAGAATGATGTCTAGGAATAGCTTGAAGATGTACCATGTATGGCAACATGATACTATTAACCTGTGATGTCACTGGCAGCATGTAGGGAGGAGTGTCTTGTTGCTGGTAGACTTACAAATTTTGGTACCAAGATCATCAGTGTATTACTACATTGTTCATCAAGTATTCATATTACTGTTGGGTGAATACTGAGTTTCACTAAAATTGGTTTAGATGAAAGCTTTTATTTTTTCTGAACTTGAAAAATTCAAAGCCATTGATACTGACATTTGGGTCTGGGACAGACACCGCATAAACCGGTTTGACTCAAATCAGTTAAGTCTGATACTACATTTAACCATGTTTATCTTAAACCAGTTTAAGCCAGTTTGAAACTGGTTTATGTGCACTGAACTTATGCTCTGTTACAGGTTTAACCCAGCTTCTGATCACTTACACTAGCTTATGTGTAATGTTTGCCCCTAGCCTTGAAGAACTCTCTGTAGATCTTTGTTAAATAAATTGTAATGCTCATTTCCAGTTTCTATCCAGTTATGGTAAAATCAAAGACTAACAAATAACCCAAAAGCAATACATCACCTTTAAATACAGGGAACCAAGTGGTTCCAGCAGTGATAAGACTGGAACTGACATAGTACCAGGATTCTCTTCAAGTTGGAGACTCTGAACACAAAATAATACCAGTTTTTATTCTAACCCATTACTTAAGTTACTTAATTTATGATATTAAGTCTACTAAAATATGTCAAATATACATCAATATAAAAAGTTATGGGGGGGAGCAGACCTATTATGCTTTAAACTCTTCAGCTGTATTTTTTATCAAGAGTACCAATCAAAGTTCAACTTTTCAGGGTCTTAATATACTAATACTCTTGATTCTACAAATTCAGTGTAACCCACCTTTTATTTAACTTAATACCTTAGCCTCACTAAGATCTATGCTCTATAAACAATTTAATTTACTTACAATGTTCTTGTGCTACAACTAGAATCCATTTGACTTCCATAGATACCCTCTAAATCCTCGCAGAGATCAAGGAACATTTGTTTACCATGCATATGCCTCTGTACATGTCCAAAAGTGTGACTAGTTCCTCTAGGCAGACAAGGTTTTTTGAGTAAATGTGATCTCTTTTTTTAGACTAACTAAACAGTTGGAAAAATTGTTCTTTGCAAGATTTTGGGCACCAACAACATTCTTCAGGCATAGGGAGAGTCTGCTTTTGTTTGGTGTTTCCCTGTATGAAATAGAAGCTAATATGCAAACTTCAGGTCTGTGAAAATGCAAATGTGTGGCATTAAGGAGACAATAAATATATGACAGATAGGTGGGGTGGGGGGGAAGAGGGAAATGTTGACCTGGTGATAGAATGTAGCCGGTAAGATGTAGGGAGGCTACAACCAACACCCCCGAAACTACTTCCTCTAGATTCTTTATTTCAGACAACAAAGTCATTTTATTCCCTTATATTTATCTTTATATTAATGTGTGAAATAGGACCATTTTAAACTTTGTTACCCAGACAGTTTACTGTAGGTGCATTCAGTTTTTGGATGTGCATTTTTGTGTTTCAGTTTCATGAAGTTCACATAAATCCCATTAAGTAGTTTTAAAAATTAACATGATTCATTTTTTCCAAGTAAAGACATTATATTTTTCTTGGAAACCAGTCTATACCCATAACAGGACAGAAGTTAGGAGCACATAGACTGCTTTAGAATGGCATGCCCCAGTGTAAAATAGATCTGGATGAATGCAGTATTAGACTTATTCAATGTAGGTTAGACCAGTGAATCAAACTTCAGTACTGGGTCTGCTCCTGAATCAAGGTAGGGTGCTGTCCACTGGCATCCAAGTCGCCTTTATGCCCATCCCCCCCACAACTCCCCTCTCACATGGAGTCACACAGTCTACAGATGCCTGTCACATTGACTGCTTATGGGTGAAGTGAAGGCAGGTTGTCTTCCTGTGTGTTTGTAGATTGAGTAATTAAGCCAGATTAAAATTAGTTGTTGTTGGGTCTTTTTTGTTTTTGTCGTTTTTAATTTTCCATTTCCTTGACAACTATTGGGATAAAG
Source organism: Crocodylus porosus (assembly GCF_001723895.1). Classification (NCBI taxonomy): domain Eukaryota; kingdom Metazoa; phylum Chordata; order Crocodylia; family Crocodylidae; genus Crocodylus; species Crocodylus porosus. The sequence continues at coordinate 60,566,188 of NW_017728948.1, forward strand.
ATTGAGAAGTGAGGGACAGTGACTGCAAGGTATGTGTATGTGTGCTTGTGTATGTGTGAGAGATGAGAGGGAGTGAGAGGGGGAGCATGGGAATGAGGAGGAATAGATAGGGAGAGCCTGTGAGGGAGAAAGAAAAATGATCTTTTCAAATCTTTTTATTTTATCTGTTTCAAGTCTTTTTTATTTTGCTTTTGCTTCCCTCCTCAGTTTTTTGCTTGCTTCTCCCTAAAGCTCTTTGAGCTGTGAAAGGCACTGGCTACCATGCTGGAACAGAGATGCTGCCACCATCTCCGTACCAGCTGGTCAGGCCATGTTGGCTTCTCTTTTTCTGAAATTTCTTTTGAATTCTTTAAAATTTTTCCCCTCATGTCTCCATGAGTGATGATGATTTTCACATGCCCTAAGGGACCTGTATCCCACTGCTCCCCATGGCAGCCCATCTCCAGCCCAATCCAACCCAATGCAGTCCAGCCCAACTGGGGTGGCTTTTTGCCTCTGAGATTCTGTGCACTGCCATGTGAAAGTCCAGGATGATAAGGCTGTGTGTGTGTCTGTGTGTGTAGAAGTGTGTAAGCTTAGGGCAGCAGGTTTGTGTGAGTTGCTGATTGGGGTATTTTTTCCTCTCTCTCCCAATCTCCCTGGTGTGGACCTGGCTGCTCCCCATCTCCCTTTTTGTTTCTCTGATGGCCAAGGTGGCTTTTCTGTTTTAAAGCAAGAATAAAGCAAGTGGTTCCCTTTCCTGTCTCTAGAATTTTGCATATAAAATTCACACACATTCAATGTGGGACAGTTAACACTTGTTATGGCAGTATTCTTGACAGACGAAGACATTGTATTGATCCTGTGCTGCGCTGCAACTTACCAAAATCCTCAGTTGGCACCATTCTTGCTACAGTTCATTTACACACAAAGGACATACTGAGAGACTAAGAATGCCACAAAAGCTAGAAAATGGAAGCAAAAACCCTACCAACAGCATCAAGTGAATAACACACTAGGACATTAAGCAGATCATCTACTGCAGCAGTTCAGTGGAGGATGTGCATATTCTCCCAGAAACTTTCTAATAAGAAGAGACTGAGTCAAGTGTTGTTACCTGAATCGGCCAGTGCAATACACAAGCTGGCAGTAAAGCATGTAGTGTTGCATTGGTGAATTGGCACTGATGATCTAATACCTGCTGAGAAATGTTACCATCCTGAATACAGATGGGAGGAACAATGGAACAATGGAAACAACAAGCCTCTCATTCCCATTCACATGTGGAGATTGCACAAGAAAATATTATTTTTTTCCCTGAAACTAGAGCATGGCATCAGGTGATTGATGAACTAGATGCTGGTTTTTCATTGAAAAAATGTGAAAAAATTACTTCCATCCACGGGTGTTTGAGGAATTGGCCGATGTCACAGCTGAGCCACTGGCACAGCAGTTTGAGCACTCTGGAGCTCCGGCCAGGTCCCTGAGGGTTGCAAAAGAGCCAATTTGGTGCCCATTTTTAAGAAGGGGAGAAGGGATGAGTTGGGTAACTTCAGGCCAGTCAGTCTTATCTCTATCCTCCGGAAAACACTGGAAAAAATCATCAAAGAGCGCATTTGTAAAGGCCCAGCAGGAGAAATCATGCTGAAGGGAAACTAGCATGGGTTCATCACAGGTAGATTCTGCCTGACAAACCTTATAGCCTTTTATGACCAGGTCACACACTGCCTTGGCACAGAAGCTGAGGCTGATGTCAGAAGGCCTTTGACACAGTTTCACATCCTATTTGCTTAGGGAAGCTAGCCGGCTGTTAAGTAGATGCTTAGACAGTCACATGGGTAGCCATTGGCTTAAGGACTGCACCCAGAGAGTGGTAGTGGAAGGGTCATTCTTGGCCTGGAAAGTGAGCAGTGGGGTCCTGCAGGGTTCAGTCCTTGGACCAGTGTTATTTAATATCTTCATCAGTGATTTGGATGAGGGTGTGGAGAGCACCCCCTTCAAGTTCACAGATCATACCAAGTTATGGGTCAAAGTTAACACACTGGAGGGCAGGGAGCAGATACACACCAACCTGGACAGGTTGGAATAATTAAATAGGATTAAGAATTAAATAGGATGCAATTCAACAATGATAAATTCAAGGTACTCCACCTAGGGAGGAGGAATCTCTCAGCAGCTGAGAGGGATCTTGGAGTCATAGTTGACTCCAAATTGAACATGAGCCGGCAGTTTAATGAAGCCATCAACAGGGCCAATCACACCTTGTTGCGTATTAGCAGATGCATGACCAACACATCAAGGCAAGTGATGCTCCCCCTCTATGCAGCATTGGTTAGGCCATGGTTGGAGTACTGTGTCCAGTTTTGGGCACTGCACTTCAAAAGGGACATGGAGAATCTGGAGAGGGTTCAGAGGAAGGCCACTCACATGATTAGTGGCCTCCATGACAGACCTATGAGGGGAGGTTGAGGGACCTGGATCTCTTCAGCCTTCACAAGAGATATCTGAGGGGATACCTTGTAGCCGCCTATAGGTTTATCAAGGGAGGAAAACAGGGAATTGAAGATGCGCTATTTACCAGAGCACCCCTAGCAGTAACTAGGAATAGTGGGTGCAAACTAGTGGAGAGTAGATTCAGGTTAGATATTAGGAAATAAAATTTATAGTAAGGGTGGCCAGAATCTGGAATGGGCTTCCAAGACAGGTGGTACTATCACCTTACTTGGACATCTTCAAGAGGAGGCTTGATAGACACCTGGCTGGGGTCATCTGACCTTGGTCCTCTTTCCCGCCAGGGGCAGGGGATTGGACACAATGATTTTTTGTGGCCCCTTCTGATTCTACAATCTATGAATCTATGAATTTTGAAATATAAACTTGAAAGATATTGTGATTTAGTAGAGGATGAAGGTGGTGAATATCATAGTTTCATAGTTGGTAGGGTCGGAAGAGACCTGAGCAGATCATCCAGTCTGACCACCTGTCATGGGCAGGAAAGAATGCTGGAGTCAAACGACCCTGGCAAGGTGCTTATTTAGCCTCCTTTTGAAGACTCCCAGGGTAGGAGCAAGTACCACTTCCCTTGGAAGTTGGTTCCAGATCCTAGCCACCCTGACTGTAAAGTAGTGCTTCCTGATGTCCAGCCTGAACCTACTCTCAGTCAACTTATCGCTGTTATACCTAGTTACTCCTGGTAGTGCTCAGGGAAACAGGGTCTTTCCCATTCCCCGCTGGTTCACCTTGGTAAGTTTATAGATGGCCACCAGATCCCCTCTCAGCCTTCTCTTGTGGAGGCTGAACAGGTTCAGGTCCCATAGCCTCTCCTCATAGGGTCTGCCCTGCTGCCCCCAATCATGCGAGTGGCTCTCCTCTGGACCCTCTCCATGCTGTCGACATCCCTCCTGAAGTGCAGCACAAAGAACTGGATGTAGTACTCCAACTGTGGCCTGACCAGTGTCGCATAGAGAAGGAGGATTGCCTCCTTGGACCTGCTTGTGATGCATCTGTGGATGTATGACAAGGTGTGGTTGGCCCTACTGACCGCGTCCTCACATTGGTAGCCCATGTTCATCTTGGAATCAATAATGACTCCAAGATCCTTTTCTGCCTCTGCGCTGACATGAAGGGAGTTCCCCAGCCTGTAGGTATGCTGCTAGTTCTTCCTCCCCAGGTGCAGTACCTTGCACTTGTCAGTACTGAAACCCATCCTATTCTCATCCGCCCACCCTTGTAACCTGTCCAGGTCTAGTTGTAGCCGGTCCCTCCCTTCCAACATGCCCACTACTCCCCACATCTTAGTGTCATCTGCAAACTTGAACAAGGTGCTTTTCACCCCCTGGTCCAAGTCTCTGATGAAGATGTTGAAGAGTCCTGGCCCGAGGACTGAGCCCTGGGGAACCCCACTGCCCACATCCCTTCAGGTCAAAAACAACCCCTCCACCACCACTCTCTGGGTGCAGCCCTCCAGCCAATTTGTGACCCATCTGAGTGTGTAGGCATCAACACCATAGTCACCTAATTTTTTGATGACAATGGGGTGAGAGATAGTGTCGAAGGCCTTCCTAAAGTTCAGAAAGACTACATCCACTCCGATACCTGCATCTAAGGATTTTGTGACCTGGTCGTAGAAGGCCATCAGGTTGGTCTGACAGGACCTGCCTCTAATGAACCCATGTTGGTTGCCCCTAAGCATAATCTCCCCTGCTGGTCCCTCACAGATGTTCTCCTGGGTAATTTTCTCAAAGACCTTCCCCAGGACTGAAGTAAGACTAACAGGCCTATAGTTTCCTGGGTCCTCCTTCTTCCCTTTTTTGAAAATGGGGACCACATTGGCCCTTTTCCAATCCTTTGGCACCACACCAGAGCACCACGAGTGCTCGTAAAGTTGTGCCAGGGGTCCCGCAATGTCCTCTGCCAATTCCCTCAGCACCCTTGGGTGGAGAAGATCTGCACCTGCTGATTTGAAGACATCCAGTCCCACCAGAGGTTCCCTTACCAGGTCCTCTCTGACCCTGGGTCTGGCTGTGCCTCTCTTGAGTTGATCTGGGATTCCAGTGGGGGGGATGTGCCGGTCCTTGCTCAGAAATATGGAAACAAAGAATCTGTTAAAGAAGTCAGCTTCATCGTCTGGTGCAACCACCAGATTGTAAAGCGTGTCTTGCAGGGGCCCCACATTACCTGGTGCCTTCTTTTTACTCCCGATGTATTTAAAAAAGGTCTTCTTGTTGTCTTTGATTTGGGTTGCTAGTCCCAGTTCTGTGTCCACCTTAGCCTTTCTAACAGCCTTCCTACAGTCTCAAGCAATGGACTTATAATCCTCCCAGGTGTGCAGGGAGGTGGCTGTTCTGGTCCCTACTTAGGAAGACAGAGGCAAAGAAATCATTAAACATGTTAGCTTTGCCGTCTGGTGTGACGACCAAGTTCCCCATGGCGTCCTGCAAGGGCCCCACATTACCCGGGACCTTCTTTTTACCCCCTACGTATTTAAAAAAGGACTTCTTATTGTCCTTAATCTGGGAAGCTAGCCCCAGTTCCATCTCTGCCTTGGCCTTCCTAACTACCCCCCTAAATCCCCGAGCAACTAAATGGTCCCTGTCATGTTATCCAATTTTTATCAGATAACATCAACATCTTGGGGAGACAATGGATGGAAAACAAACATTTCATGCAACACAAATTGTAGCATTTCAAAGAGAACCATCAAAACTAGATGAGATTCGAGAAAGCACCAATGTAATAGGAAGGAAAAAAACCTTGAAAGATGTACCACCTGAATTTAACAGTCATTCCTGCAATGATGATCCAGAATGAGTAATTGAAATCACTCATTCATAGTACAGGTACTAACACAAATGAAAAACTCAACAACCCAGCTATTCAACAGATGTCAGCAGAGTTAGCATGGATACTGGGTAGAGTATCAGCTGACAACCATAGTTTCATAGTGCTTAGGGTTGGAAGGGACCTAAACAGATCATCAGGTCTGACCCCCTGCCCTGGGCAGGAATGAGTGCTGGGGTCATAACACCCCAGCCAAATATCTATCCAGACTCCTCTTGAAGACTCCCAAGGTAGGAGAGAGCACCACCTCCCTTGGTAGTCCATTCCAGAGCCTGGCAGCCCTAACTGTAAAGTAATGTCTCCTGATGTCCAGCCTGAACCTTCTCGCTAACAATTTGTGGCTGTTAGTCCTAGTCATCCTTGGTGGTGCCCGGGGGAAAAGACCCTCCCCAATTTCCTCTGGTTACCCCGGTGAGATTGTAAATGGCCACCAGATACCTTCTCAGCCTTCTTTTGTGGAGGCTGAATAGATTCAAGCCCAATAGCCTCTCTTTGTAGGGCTTTACCTGCTGCCCCTTGACTATGCAAGTGGTCCTCCTGTGGACACTGTAAATGCTAGTCACATTCCTCTTGAACTGCAGCACCCAGACCTGGACACAGTACTCCAACTGTGACCTGACCAATGCTACATAGAGGGGAAGAGTCACCTCCCTGGACCTGCTTGTGATGTATCTGTAGATACACAACAAGGTGCGGTTAGCCTTACTGACCGCTTCCTCACATTTGTGAATCATGTTCATTCTGGAGCCAACAATGACCTCAAGATCCCTTTCTGCCACTGTGTTGATGAGAATGGTGTTCCCCAGCCTATAGGTGTGTTTCTTGTTTCTTCTCCCTAGATGTAGTACCCTCCACTTGTCTGTGTTCCATCCCATTTTTATCTGCCCATCTTTGTAACCTGCCTAGATCTAGCTGGATTCCCTCCAGCGTGCCCACCTCACCCCACATCTTGGTGTCATCATCTGGGGTGGACAGAATTTAAAGTTTCTTTCTGATGATACTTAACCACTTAATCACCACTGATTGTTGGTTTTTGCCCCATACTGCCTGCACTAGCATCTGAGTATGACATGATTTGGACTGTCATCCTGAGTTTTAAAACAATTGCAGGATGCCTGGTACAACAGCACACATAAAATGATCAGGCATTTTATTTCTAAGCAAGTGAACTTTTGGGTTCAGCCAGAAGAGACTGAAAGAGTAATCATTTGACTGGGAGGCTTCCCATATCATCATGGTTTACCTAGCGGCAACCGGTAAGCATTTTGCTGCTTCAGGATTTGAAGACTGTTGGACAGAAAGATTATATTCTGAAAACACTGCCACCAACGTAACGAAAGGCAAATTTTACAACGGTGCTACCAGAGCACATGAGATAACAGCCAAAGCAATATGACATATTTTGATAAATGAATACATTGTGTGGTTGTCCAGTTCAAGCAAAGGATTAGATTATGATGTTATTGACCAAGTTTCCAGTGCTTTAGCAAGGCTGAACATGAAGTAAAGTGGCATCAGCATTTAGGTGCCTTTGAAGAAACACTTCTGCTGACAGTTGTGCATGATCATACAAATTACACAAGATGTAGTCCAGTATATTTTGAATGTATGAAGGATTTAGTGAATTTTGCTCCTACAGAGTTGTCAAGTATAGGTGTTTTAGGGCTTGGGTCCTCTGCACAATAACATCTTTTCCCCTCTATTAGTGGTTGAAAGAAGTAAAAAAAATTATCTCCCTCTGACCATCTCTGATATTATATTCTTTCCTGCCACATCTTTGATGTTTCTGGGAAAATCCATAAGGGGGTTCTTATCCACAAGGCGGAAAAAACCACTATTCTAGACTGTCTAGCCAGATAGATTTTTAATGGGGGTTCTCCATCCCCTACACCCCAACCTGACTGCACCTGAGTCCATGAATCACCAAGAAAAAAGAAAGCCAGTAAAGGAAAAAAAGCAACAAATCACTCTCTTGGGTGAAAGGAGAAAAAAAAAAACAAAGGAAAAAACCTGTCCCCATCACCTGCAGGTTGAAGAGGCAGCCCCTGGGGGTCAATCCATACCTTCAAGTCAAGAGGGCTGAGCTCTTTAGCTCTTTCTTGTTCCTCTCTGCCCCGTCTTCTTTGGGAGACAGTCTTCTGATGGCCTGAAGTCCACCACTCCAGCTTCCACTGCTGCGTTTGCTTCATTGGTGATCTTCCAATCTCCTTACACTCTCTCCCTGGCACTGGTATCTTGCCTTCTTCTTGCAGCTAACTTGCAACTCCCCAGCATTCCTGGCTTCCAGGTGCTGAGTTCTCCCCTGGGCTCCCCCCCTCTGAGGCTGGAAGTATTTGGCATTGTGTGTCCCGGGCCAAACCAAAGCGAACACTCACTCCAGAAATGCGGCTTCTTGCCGTGCTTGCCAGGATGGGATTAGAGCTGAACTACAATAAAAGAGGTCACCTAACTGAGATGGTAAATCAAATATTTGGGGTCAATACAACAACATCTTTCAATCATAATGAAAAACAAAGGACACAACTGAAATGAGATCACAACAATGTCAAGTTGCTACAAGAGCAGTTAGAAAGGTTTCACTTGTTTAAGGTTTCCAACAATGAGCTGTTATTTATTTCGTTGAAAGATATTGTGCCAGAAGATATTGTATTAGATGTTCTGAATGTGTATGACACATGAAGAGAAACTGTGAACACCATCATCCAGAAACATACTGCAGATGCTACTGACAGCTTCTCTGTAAACCTACCCAAGTCCAAATTGAAAACCTTCAAGGTTGTTAAGTTAACTATGGGACAGTGCACCAAAATTAAATAGATGCAGAATGAAAGTACAAGATGGATGCTGGAGATCAGCATGCCTGTGCAAGTAAGTTAATGTGCCATGCACTCCCAGCTGTGAGTGCTATAAAACAGCATGATACAATACATATAGTAACTACAGGGATTCAGAAACAGCTTGAGAAATGGATTCAAGTGATGAAGAAATCTGAAAGGCTGCAATTACATTTGTATTAATGTTATCTTTAAAATTGTATTACTGTTGGATTAGACTATAATATTTTCCTGTTGCCTCAAGGTGAACAAATGTCTGTGGGTATGTCTACATAAGCATTTATTCTGGCCCAAATTTACTGTGGTGTAAGATAAGTCAGAATAAGAGTTTTGGGGTAGCTGTCTACACATGTGAGGATTAGGGAGAAGATTTGCTCCCAGTTAACTTGCAGCCCTGCAATGGGCCCCTGCAGCCACCAGGGGGAGCTCTAGGCTCTGGCTGCAGCTGCCAGCACCTGCAAGCCCTCTTTAAAAGCCAGCCCCACTCCCTGCTCTCTGGCCAACCTCTACCTTGCCCAAGAGCAGCATGCCAAGCATAGGCACAGCACGCAGCAGCTTTCTTCTTGGTCACTCTGCCTCCCTGAGCTATGGCTGCTCCAGCCCCTGGCTCTGCAAGTGACGACCAGTGCCTCACGATCCTGCTGGCCACTGTGATCACTTGGCTGGCCTGATGCACTAACTGCCACCCGGCCCATTGCTGCCTCATCAATATCCCCCCAACAAAACTGTCTGAATCCATGAAACCTACATATCATCATGAACTGTGATACATCTCATCCAGTGTGCTAACTGACCTCATAGAACTACATAGTTGAAACTAAACAACTACAGCCCATTATGAACTCAGAGAAAAATGATAAAGGACAAAAACAGGGGGGACGCCTTGTTGGACCTAGTGCTGGCCATGGGTGATGACCTGGTGAGGGGGCTGTGGGTGCCCAACCACCTGGGCAACAGTGATCATCACCTGCTGGAATTCACCATCCAGCGCAAGGTGGCAAAGGCATGCAGTAAGGCAGCGGCCCTATATTTTAGGAGGGCAGACTTCAACGAGCTAAGGAGGATAGTTGGAGAAGCGGTGAGGTCCCG
>NW_017728948.1:60575529-60597155 GCF_001723895.1 Crocodylus porosus
TAGGGTCTGGAACCAGCTTCCAAGAGAAGTGGTGCAGGCTCCTACCCTGGGGGTGTTTAAGAGGAGGTTAGATGAACATATTGCTGGGGTCATTTGACCCCAGTATTCTTTCCTGCCATGGCAGGGGATTGGACTAGATGATCTGCTCAGGTCCCTTCCGACCCTAGAAACTATGAAACTATGAAACATGCAATTACCATTGAGCCAACACTTTCTATAGAACAACAACTCTATCTCTGATCTGAAAGTCATTTTCTTCAAGTGAAACCTATGTAATACTTTCAGAAGACAGGCCTGGGAACACAAATTTATAACTTTTCATTCATAATTAGACAGTAAAAACTATACGTACATCCTGAAATCCCCAATCATTACAGAGAATGGTAGCTTTTTAATCAGGTCCTTGTAGACTGCCTGCTGATCTTTTTGTTAACTTCTGTTTATAAAGGAAGACAAATACGTATGATTCTAACAGATCACATGTTACTTACTGTCATCTATGGGATAACATGAGGTTTCAGGGCCATCATATATATGAGCCCAGAAAGACTGGTGATAGTAAGGTAAAAAAAGAAGGGTAAAGGTGTCACCCTATAGGCAACTCGTTGCCACAAGTAGCATCAGTGTGTTTTGGGTAGACATGGTCTACCTGCATCAGAAAAGTTATGTCAACTTGGCAAATAGTGCGTGTACCCGTTCTATTAGATTCCAAGATGACTGCTGTGAATTCACATTTTGGTCAATATTTCAGACTCACTAGGGTTAGAAAATTAATTCCAATGACAAAATCACCATTGTATGGACTGTGGGGATCAATCATACTATTTCCATTATGGTAGCCATATTGAATTCCAAGATGGCTACATTAGCCATGTATGTCTCAACTCAATGTAATTAAAAAAAACCTAATAATATTCTAATACTAAAACCTCACAAATCCTATAACTACAAATTTCATAGCAGATCTACAGTACTGAAAACATCATAACTCAGTTATGTTTGAGTTATATTGAATAAGACAATACATTTTTTAATTTCAGAATGTAGATAACTCAGATATTAATAATACATAACTCAATGGCAGTGAAACACACTGGACAAGTGGGTTACTGCACAGTAGTCTAGTTTACTGTGCAGTAAGCATGCACGTCTACATGTGCATGTACTTACTGCTCAGTAAAAACCACTAATTGTGATTAAATTAGGGTCCCTGGGAACCTGTGCACAGTCAACCCCCAATCTAAGGCCAGGCAGTATACAGCCCCTAGTACAGAGCATCTTATCTCTGAAATGTTGTGAAGTCTCACAAAAGGCTTCTGTCTTATGGCTCTGTACATCCAGCATCTAAACATGGGGAAGAGGCTGCAGTTGACAGAGGGGATGCTAGCTCAGGGTCACTGCTGCCGACTGCCAGGGCCCTAAAAATGTGCCATCTGTACCAGAGGTGCGCAATGGACCAGACTGTCCTCCTCCAGTGGCTGGCAGTAGTGGTGGAGAAGCAGAAGCAGAATGCATAGACCTGGTGGGTGGAGGATGAGGCCCACCAGGACAGGTCATGATTGTAGTAATGGTGATTAGTTGGAAGGTTCAATGCTGTTGTTGAAGGAGGTTGTTAATACACTTGGTGGTTAACAGATAAAGGTTACATATTCTATATGTGTAAAAGTAGCATACCAAAAGGTGGGACTAAGTCATGGATGACTATATGCTAAAAAATTGACATATGTTGGAAAGCACTCATACAAGCAAAGGAACAATCAGAGAGGGGAGATTTGGTCAACCAGGCTAATGCAATATATAGAGATATAAATAAAGTGCACTCCATAATGTTTTAACAGATAACTGTTCTGCATTTAATTGTGGTAAACAGTTTTTTTCAGCTTTCACAATTTTTGGTGAATTATTTATCTGTTAGTATAAATTGGGAATCTGTGATATGTATGCATATTGACCTTCTACTAAAGCTGGCAGCTTATCAAATAGGGAAAGGTTTTAGTAATTTACCATTTTAATTCCACTTGCATGTACAGAGCTATTTTTTCAGCATTTGAATGAGCCCTGCTTGTCAGCAGTGTAAGTAATTAAAGGGTTCAGTGGTTAAATATTGCTACAAGTAGTTCAGAAATAAATTGTCACTTGTAAAGACAGATTGGGACACAAACACAGATGGATAGTAAATATGTGATACATGTGCAAATCTGTAACTGGAAAAATAGATGCTGACAGCATATCATTTTCAGGCACAATTCTTCATTAGAAGAATACAATTGGTGAAATTTAGGGGAGAATCATGAAGGGATAAAACTTTAAAAACATTTTCCATTATAGCATTCAATAGTGAGCATTACAAGCAAGGAAAAATCAATGTAAACATAACATTTGCAAACCAAAACCAATGGTTGTTATTTCATTTGTCAAGACTTAGGATCACAGAGCTGAAACATTTGAATAAGCTATTTAAGTCAAGTTAATCTTTCTGAGATTGTCCATTTATTCGAAACATTAAACTTAATTGATATTTCAAGATAAATTGCTTTTGCTTTTACATCTCCTACTATTTTAATCTACACACCTACCTTCTCTACTGGCATTTAATAGTCTTGTTAGTGCACATGATTGAAATTAATGGACACCTGACTGTTAAAAAAACAGTGCACTGCAGCCTCTCCCTCATGCGTTAACAGCAGATTGCATTATTCACAAAGAATGATAAAACAAATCACAGCATCAAAATATGCCTTTGCCTATAATATAACCTGCCTAAGTCCAGAAATTGGCCTAACAGTAGAAGATATGCACTGGAATAAACATATGACATGGCTACAGAAGCTAACATGCAGCATTCCCTTGTCATATAGATAAACCTGTTGCAATTTCAGAGTTTAATAAATGAATACAAATCCTCATCTCAATGCTTAAGATTGCTGAACATGAAATGGGGAGATATGTTTTAAACATGGACTAAAAAGCATATCACAACATCCTTCTTAGTCCAAAGAACTTCTAAGCGATTCTTCAAAGGAAATAAGAAATGCTAATATTTCTGTATTGACCACTTCTCAAAGTTTCAGGTGGAGAAAGTATCAATAATCTTTTAAAAGTGTATATACTATTAGAATTCTTTTCCCATAACCATTGTTCAATGTTAGATTTTCAAATTTCATTTGTATACAAAATGGATAATAAACTGTTACTGGAGTATTCAATGAGGTAGCTATGTGTAGCAGAAAGCTTGGTGCTCCTGATATTTTAAGAGCAGGAAGGCTGCAGATGAGGCAGTCAACAGGTGTGGCAGGAGACAATCAGGAGCTACATGACCCAGTACATGCAGTATATAAGCCCAGGCCAGAGCTGAGCAGGCAGTCTGGCCCTAGAGACTGCTGAGAGAACATTGCCTAGGCAGGATGACTGCAACTCTTAAAAAATACCTAGGAGATTACAGTCTGTGGTAACAGCTTGAGGTTTGGAAGGGACTAAGGGGAAAAGGAGGCCCCAACAGGCCCAGGAGTGAGCCAGAGGCCCAGGAGTATGGCCAGGACCCAGGAGCAGGGCTCACGTGTGGGTGAAGGGTGGAGAAAGGAGCAAATTGGGTCCAGGTGCTCTGAAGTAGAACAGAGACAGGACCTGAGAAGGTCTGGGGAGGACCAGGAGGGTCTGCTGCCCAGGAAGGACTAGGTACATGGGAGTAGAGTGGAGATGGGATCAGAGCAGGTCTGGTACCTGAGGGGGTCCAAAAGGATCTGGTGCCCAGGGGGATTTGGTACACAGGAATCAGGGGCAGCACTCAGAGGTGTTTGGGGTGGGTGCTAAAGTCACTGCAGAATTCACCCTAGCCCCCCTGTAGCCACCCTTCCAGTGCTGCCCCTGTCCAAGCCCCCTGAGCCACTGCCACCCACCTCATGCAGCCAAACCCAATCTGCTCCTGCTCACAGCCCTCAGAGGCATGGTACTTTAAGTTGGTATTGTTAAAAACATGAATAAGTATGTTTGGGCAGAAGATGTATAGCCTCTGCAATTTTCTGCCTAGTCCACTTCAGCCCTACCACCAGGAAGAGGTTGATGCAACCCCTGCCAGGAATAGTGTGGACATGGGGGCCAGGGTGGACTCAAGAACTCAGAGCTGGGAGTAGGTCAGGAGTGGATGAGAGCTCACTTGGAAATCCCTGGGGCAGTCTCCCTTTTCTGAAAGGCATAAGTATATCACAGCATGGCAGATGAACAGAAGGGGAACCTCAGGGTAAAGCAAGCGCTGTGTAGCCACTAGGGGATGTCTTGGTCATCCCAGGGAATGGCTTTTGTTATACTATTTTAATAAATAAATAGCAGGGATAAGTGAATGAATACAGACAAAAATAAAACCATTACTTTTTTTCCCTTAAATTGAAATTGAGCAAATAGATGTGCTTTTATTTTCTTTTTCTGTAGGAAACTAGAATAAAAAAACCCAGGAAAGAACTATTTTTTGTCCCATGACCTTTCCTGACTTTGTCCACACTAATAAAGCCCTTGATTCATTTTGAGACTATAGATGTTCATTGAAACCTGTGGTCTGAATGTTTTGTGGCAGGACCCACCCAAATAAATACATTTGCTTCTTTCATAGCAATTTTCTTAGATTGACAAGCAAACATTTTTGCATGTCACCAGTCTGCATGCAAATGAATTGGGGCTTACATACTTTACTTAGTTTGTATATGATCATTCAGAATTACAAATGCAAGACAAGGATATCAATGTGTATATCAAATAACAGTGCTTGCAACTTGATTTATCTCCTTATGTGTAAAGGGTCAATAATTTTATGTCATGCCAATTATTTAAAATATTTAATATTTAATAAGTATTAAGTATAACAAGTTCCTGGAACAAGTATAACAATAAGTTTTAATTGTAACATACTTGCTTATCATTGCAAGATGCACTAATATCCCACTGATATTTAATTAGGGTTCCTATTTTGTGTAAAGTAAATATATAGTTAAGAAGGATTAGGTATTATTTAAAATGTTATTGTTATGTGATCCATTATTACTGTTGTTGACCATGGAGTTCTCTTGTAACTATATAGCCACCGGTACCTTCTTGCATTAAACAAAGTTGTCCAGAAGAGCCTAACAGATTCTAGTACCACTAAAAATATGAAAATAAAAATATTTGGCTTGTATTAACCCCTTATTTAAGGTGTCATTATATTCTAATTACTTTCTGGTAATGACCACAACACTCAATATCATAATGGACATAATCTGAGAAGGTAGCATATCAGCAGATCGAATAATGAACACTGAATTCCTTACCATTCTTCAAATGCAGAATTATAACTGAGTTAATGCTTTAGAGTGGATATTTTATGAAGTAGTTTTGTTTTTCTTTTAAAAAAACTGCGTACAAAAAGCTTTTTAAAATCATGAATGTAGACATCATTTGTAATGATTAATCTAAGGGCCAGTTTACTAGCCTTACTCATGCCTCAGTATTTTAAGTGTGGAAGTGCTGGGTGGACGTGTTGTCAGAAGCAGTTCAAGTTCAGCAGGGAGAAATTATCAACATGCCCGCTATGAGCTGCCAATAAATACTATAGAAACTCATTACAGAGTAAGACTTCACTCAGTAGCTGCATCTACACGTGATGCTGACAGCACAGTAGTTCATTGCTGCTGTGCAGTAGCATCACATATGGGTGACTGGTGTTTCCTGAGTCAGGGGACCACTGGCCTGGAGAATCAGCAACTGGGGGAGGCGGTCCCCCAGCAGTCAATCCCACTGACTGGGGGTAGGGAGTGTCCCCTGTGGCCTATCCTGCTAACCCGCAAGTGGCAGCAGCACGCTGCTGCAACTTCCAGGCATGGTGCTGGCACTTTCTCATGAGTGCAATTGGCTGTGGCAGAACTGCTTCTCCTGGTGCCCCCACTCCCTGGCCAGTGCTTTTGGGGGGGCACCAGTGCTCTTGCCTGCCCCCCCCGTCCAGGAATGCTGGTGAACCAGCGCTCTCAGGGGGTGCATGAGTACCCCCATTCACCCCCTATACATCACCACTGGCATCACATCAGTTGCAGTCAGCATCTTGTGTGGACGTGGCCAGTGTTAACAAAGACATCAGAGGTGGCCCACAATAATTTCTGTCGATACTTTCTGACCTGTAGATTTGCCATCAGCACTTGTCTGTACAAACATTCAATGTCTGAAATTTGAATCATGCTAGTTAATTTTGACTGAACTGTGAGGTCATATAGTTTGTTTTTGTTCCTTGTTTGGGATCCTCTCATTGGATGAGTGTAATATTTGGGATTTGGTTTCTAGTATGGTTACCTATACTTGACAATGTAGTATTTTCATTCTTTGAATATTTTTAGCATACATTGAAAATATGTTCTCTACACAAATATTTACACAAATGAGTACACTCATTACTGAGATATGTATTCACTGTCATGCTTAGAAGTGTCAATATCTATGTGCAAAATTATAGTGTAAGAAATGCATTGCTCTGAACTGAATTTTATCTGCAAAGAGAAAATGATAGTCATGTAATCCAAATGATAGTGCACTTGTTTAAATGTTCATATAAGTTCAGTGTAACATTTTTTCCCAGGATTTGCATAGCTCTAGTTATCTCAGTTAATTATCACATTTAGGATAACCATCTGCAATTCTTTTCTTTTGTGTAAAAGTATATGATTTAAAAAGCAGAAAGAGAGACTATTCTAAGGGCTGGATTCCACACAATGCTTAGATACCACATTGTGGTTAATGGGAATTGTACGCATTTAGTACCTCCCTGGAGAAACTAGGCCACAGAATCAATCCCTCAAATGGGAAAATATATTTGGGCCTCTGCCACTTAGATGGATTTTTGTCCATAATTTGATATACTCATGGAATTCCAATCTGAAAACTCACCAGGCTTTGAGAGTGTGTGTCACAAATCATCTTCTATTTTGTGTTTCAATTAATGGAACAGAGTCTTTCTGCACTGCTTATGTTATCAGAAATTTTACCTTTTGTTCTGATTAGGAGGGTATCCGTTAATAAATAGAAAAGAATCCTTCACCGCCATAGCTTCAAGGACTGAACAGATTATACAAAACCTTTGTTTATTTTCCTTGTATGTTCATGTTCAACAGAGCAGTATGTGGAAGAGAGGAATACATATCACATTCTGTTTTTTCCCTTATCTTTAGAAACATGTCACAGGCTGGTTATTTCTCTGAGTTTAAGAGGTGTCTATTTTAACACCTGTGTCAATAAAGTATCACATGAACTAGCAGTATTACTCTTATCACACCATTCTGGTTTAGACCTTCCTCAGTAATGGGAGAGGGAATTGTGTAGCTTCAGAAAGTGAAAAAGAATTTGAAAAAATCGAAAAGTCTTGCTATTAAAGAATGTTTGCCCAGACTCTGTTAAGAATTTATGATGTGACAAATGTTAGCTTACCCTGTTTTAGAAAACAAAAATAGCTTTACAGGGTATATAGCACAATATTTTAATTAATGGATGCTAATACTAATTCAATCAAATAGTTACTAGAAAGAAAATACCTTTAGAATTAGATTTGACAATAATTTAATAGTAAAATATTGATTTCATAAAATATTTTGTCACATTGTTTAAATCTCTATTTAAGTATCTTTCAAAATTGCTACCATCCCAGATGTTATAGAAAATACTTTATTACTTCCCCTGAATACAGGAATAATGATGAAAGACCTGGCTTCGTGTTTGGGGATAAGTAATATTGTGATTTATACAGATACTGTATTTGTCATTGTAATGCAGTTAATTAAATGCATGTGTTTAAAATGCCATGCCTATGCTGCAGATGTCCCTGGAAAGGTGACCATATCACATCAGTCATGTTCACTGGCTATCTACCCACCTCTACATCAAAATCAGTTTCCCACCTGGTTTACAAATCTTTCCAAAATTATTCTACTGCTTGCTTTTCCTCTCATCTTCCTGTATTCTGTATGACTTTCCAGAACTGCACATACTGCTTAGATATTGTTTTTAACCTGGGACCTCCATTAGATCAGAGGTTTAATGATATATGAATACCAAACTGCCATTTACAACTGAGACCTACAATTACTTGAAAGTCTGTTGACTAAGCCCCCTGTTTCTCACAATATAGACTTATATTTGTAACTCATAATACATGTACCCAGTCCCCTTCCCTGTTATGGTTTCACTGTCCCCTTTTTCAGGTAGTCCTTTTCCCATATCCTCCTTTAGCTGACTTCTCCTTCCCATTCATGGAACATTTTGGCAACTATCAGTCTCCCTTCTGTGTTTTACTTCCATTTTATTACATCAGAACTGTTGATGTGAGCTGGAAGTCTTCCAAACATCAGCAGCCAACAACTTTTTTTCTGTTGATCTACCTTAAAGAAATAGCAGGGGAGGCACTCAAAGTGATTTTTGTTGAAGAACTGAGTAGTGATATGTTTACAGAAGCTTTCTGTGTCTCTTTTTGTCTTCCACTAAAGTAGTGATTTGCCACTGGGATGCCATGAAATCTTTTTAATGGTGCTGCCTCACTGCCACTGCTATATGCACCAAATTAATCCTTAATTTTAGTGCTTCTGTTTATCAGGTGTAAGGGTGACTCCAAAATCCCTTAATAATATAGCGTGACAAAATCTTAACATGTCAGGGTGCTCCCGGACATACACCCTGGGTTGTATAAGCCTACTGGTCCCCCACTCTGTTGAATGGGTATGCCCAGGTTATTAATTTGCCCAGAAATTACCATTTACCAAGGGCACTTCAGTTAAGCGGGGGGAGGGAAGGGGGATACTACAAAGAAGAACAAATAGTATATAAAAGAAAAAAATTGATCAAATGCTTTGACAACAGAGTATGGTAAAACAAACTGACAAAATCCATATCCTATGTTCAGAGTAACCTAGCCCTCATGCCACATCTGCCCAGTCCTGCATGCAGTTGCCATTGGGTTATCAAATGAATCCCTTCCTTCTGCATCAGTCTTAAACCACTACCCTAGCATAGTGCATTTAATGGCACTCAAGTTACTAAGTCAATGGATGGAACCTAAATCTAATTAATTAAATACCTGATCTAAGTCTTTCTTAAGCTTATGGTCAGGCCAAATCCAAATTAGACATTTACATTGCATTTTTCTCTGAGATTTTAGTTAGTAAAGGCATTTATTGTCAATAACTGCTGTATATCTTAAATTGTACAAACATGTAGGTTAGCTCCTATAACAATCATCACATGGACTTCACAGTCCATACACAAAGAATAATTTTCAAGGTCAGGACTTCAGAATATATGTTTTTTGATGCCTTTCAATCTTTATCTTCTGCAAGGAGTGCAATGCACACATATCATTTAATGTGTGTATGTAAGTCCTACAACAGAGGATATTTCTGCTGCTGGCTCATTCTTCAATTTTAACTGCTCATTGCAAACTTCTCAGGAGGTTTGGTCATTTTTGCATCCTATTTTGCAAAAAGTATGAGTGTAGCCACTCTTTGAAAGCCTTCCAGCAGTTCTTTAAAATAATACATTTGGAACTTCGACTTAGATAAAAGAATTTTTCATCAATAGTATATTGTATATTTCCTGTTACAAACAGTCTGAGTTATCTCTTATCAAGACAAACAAAAGAATGTATACATATGCATGCTCGTGTTACCTTGTTCTCTCAAATATTGCCTTATTTCCCATTGCTCTTGGGATGGCTATGAGAAATCATCCAGTTAAAATTGGCTGGTTTAACAGCAGTCCAGTTAGCTGGTATTTTCTATTTATTCTATTACACCAATGCCCACAGGGTCCTACATGCATTGGAATGCCATATTGTTAAATTCACTACAAATGCAATATGAAGATGCCTTCTGTGACTGAAAGAGGGAGCAGTTTAAGCTCTGTTTAATTGCAGGGTTTTCCCATAAATTATTATTAACTCTTTGGAGTAAGGACTTTTCCTGTCTGTCTATAAAATACATATGGCAGTAAAATCCCAATCCTGAGTGGGGCCTGTTCACAGCTTCAATTTAAATGAGCTTACAACTTCAGCTGATATTTACGACATTTGTCAAGTTCTTTTTTCTCCCTCTCCAGAATTAGTAACAAGTGGTTCTCACTATCTTATATTTATGTATGTGGAAAAACTAGTTTATGAATAAAAATAAGGAAAGAAAAAAGAGCAGCATAAAATAATTACTAATTTTAAGTGGTAGGATATGCTGTTTACAAAATAGGACATCTGTAAACTCAGCCGAGACATTTAATTAAAAAGAGAATAAGTGAGGAGGTTTAGGATGGTTTCCTACACTAGAGTGATTCATTTGATTTTCTTTGATTTGAGATTTGATTTTTGGTCTGATGTATTTTAGGAATATCAGTTTATTCCCATGTTCATAAAAGTCAGAAAGCACAGGAAGATAGAGGCTAAAATAGTACTTTTTTGTAACAACATTTCAAAGTTTATTTCAGCCAAAAATTACTTGAAGATTTGGTAGCATGCACCACTGTAAAACAATTTCAGTGTTCCACCAATATAATGTCCTCTTAAAGATACAAATGTGTGTCCTGTCAGTCTAACACATACCTGAGGTCCTTTAGGAATTATAATCGAGTTTCATTTTTCATCTAGCCAGCTACGTGCCATACATTTATTAATAAAATGGAGTGTTAGTAGAGCCGCAGTGAACTGTGTTCACCCTCCAGGCAAACAAGCCTCTTGAAGTTGGAGGGTTTTAGCTCACACGCTGTCTGCCATTTGCCTGGTAGGTTTTCTTCTCAGTGAAAACATAAATGCAGTCAACAGGCTGACAGAAATGTAACCTAAAGGAAATATAAAAAATTTCAAAACTGAAGTTTTGGGGAATGCCCATTTAAAAAGGAAAGGAATCAACAAAACCATTTAATGTAAGCTGATACACAGAAGGAGTTCACTTATCATGATATTTCAATACATTTTTAGAAGTGGAGATATGAAGAAGGACTAGGTTCAGATTAGTGACCGTGTCAACAAATGATTGAGGTTGAAGATGATGAAAGCAGCAAAGTGGACTGAATCCAAAGCAGGTTATACAGCCTGAAAGTACGAATGAGAGAGATGTGGAAGAACAAGAAAACTTAAATCAGTCTAAATAAATACTGAAGGTTTTTGAGCAGCACTTCACAAAAACCTTAAGAGAATCTGCAGGTGGATGTCACACTGCCATCAGGGTGTGTTGGAACAGAACTTTGTCATTTTTAGTTAGTGATGTGTGAATATTCAATGCAGACATGGGTGGGAATATCAGATATAAGTACCCAACTAGTTTGGGTTTGGTGCACTTAAAATATTAGCCATTATCAGTATGGGCAGTGGTTTAAACCACCAGATGGAGTAATCAAAACATGTAAGAAAACACATAGGAAGACCTGGGTGACTGAATACTACGTATGGTCAGAACACAGCTTGTTAGATGCAGGGAATGGCAGGTTCAATATCAGCTAGTTTAGTGATGAAGACAAATGAGAAGTCAGGTGGGGCGTTGAAGAACCTACTGTGTGGGGAGGTTAGTGCTATATATTGTTTATTGGTGGGGTAGAAAAAGGAGACAAATGTTTGAGATTTGGAGGAGGAGGAGACTGTTAGCAGCTGCAATATTTGGCCACTACTTCCTGGTGAAGTTAAAGGACTATTGACTGTAGAAGGAAAAATAAGAGATGGCTTGTCCTTTTAGATAGGATAGGCTATCTAAGGAAAGATTGGATAAACTATCTGTACCAGCACTTTTTACCAGTGTCCAACCGGAGAGAATTTAAAATGTTCAGGATCTCCCAAAATTTTATTCGTAGCTTTAGTGACTTTGTTCAGAAAAAGAGCATGAAACAAATGATTTACAGCTTGATTGCTCTTAGGTTACAGTAAGCATTAAACAATCTTGTAACTAGCTCTTTCCAAGGGGGGTTCTGAAAATGTTTCTTGTCATCCAGTGAGTCAGGTACAAGCACATATTTAAATGAAAAGAGGAGCAGAAGGTATTCTATGACTTCTTAACAAACTATGAGATAGACAGGCAGATTCAATCCCCTAAAGCAATATCTAGATCATCAGCTACACAGCTTTATACATTCCTTCAAAGGTGAATAAAGCTTGTAATTTAGTGTCAGAGTGCCTGGAAAACAGTGAGGACATGACATGGGAGGATATGGTTTTCTCCAGATGAAAACAGAAGGTGGGGCAGATACAGAATTTGAGGCCTAAAACAACATGGCAATCTTTTGCACTTTAAAGTACCTCTAGTTTAGAAAAGATTGATGAGGAAATTCTAAAGTAGCACTTTTTAAAACCATCCTATAACTATGTTCACCCAAAGCATGTCCAGACAAGTGAGTTTGTCCAGTTTGTGATGCTGCAGACCTGTCTGCAACACTACAAACCACACATGCAGGCATTTGCTATGCTGCTAATTTTCAGCATGGTGGGGTTTTTTTTGACGTTCCCCAGGGACAAGTAGCAGCGGCACACTGCTGTTTGTCCGTGGGGAAACACACATGCATAATTGCCATGATGTACCCCCAGGCAGCATCAAAAAGACTTGTAAAGTGTTTTATTCTTATTCTGTTATTTTTGTATAAAAAACTAGAGAGAGAATGAGAGATGCATGTTCCTATGGAACAAATAATAAAATAGTAGGCTTTGCTGCTCTGCCTTCTTGGAAGTTTTCTTTCTTTTTATTGTATCTCACATAAGTCACAAACAAAGAATGCACTTATAGCTTCATGAGTACAGTCTATCATTCATCCTGCTCTAATCCCCCATGGTAGTAATACTGTATATGATAATCCATTAGTAATTGAAAAAACATGGGGTGAACGCTGCAGAGCTAAACACTGCTAAACCACCATTTAGGATGCAGTAATATGTTTGCGCATATCATGGCCATTATGGTAATTTGGTATTTATATATCTTCTGAAGATTCTTTTTTCAGAGAAGAAAGCAGGATGGACACAAATGTGATTGATCATCCAGATTCAAGTCAATGATTAGCTGGAATACATTAAAAATATTTTATGTACCATATATTTAATAAAAAAATCCTGCCATAATGGACAAAGATGCATGACATGCATTATCTCCTCTATCTCAAGGCCTTTGCATTGCCATGGCCTTTGTTTTACAGATAAAGCAGTGTTCTCCCTTAAAACTAGCAACTTTTTCCATGAAAGTAAATTGTCATTTGATTCATTTGGACCACCACTGTAAAAGGAATTTTCAGAGACTTGATAGTAAGATAGTTTTCCTGGCACTATTGTTATTAGTAGTTATAATGAACTGAAGCCAATTATGGGCTCATCCACTATTTTAATTTCCAGCTGCGTATTCTAAAATTCCAGCTTTTAAGTCATTTTTCCTATTTTTGCATGGTTGCACCCCCTCAATCATTATCTCCAGTAGAAATCAATGTGTCTGCTTAGTTGTTGATCCTCCTTTTATCTTTTGTTGTTAATCATGTCTTTTCTAAAAAAAAAAAGGTTGCTTTTGAGGTAATTATTTCTGTGTATCTCACACTCCTCCTTTGATATTCAGTAGCCAAACTCCCATTATTGTGATTTAATTCCAATATTAGGATTACTTCTTTCACTCTCTATATCTGATCCTGAAGACCTTTTCCCAGAGTGGTTGATGCTATGGTTTGTCTTGCTTTACATTCATAACTGTCTTTTTTCATCTGTTCACTTTGTTAATAGATAGCATATTTTAACAATATTTTTGTATTATTGACAAAGTACATTTAACTGTTTTCCCTATTCAAAACATTATCAACCAATTTAAATCCCCATTTCTTCATGCAGTCTAAGCAAAGATTTGTGCTTATAAAGCTAATAGTAAATAGCTTTCACTTTTCCCAGTAGAACTGCTTTCTTTTCTGTTGGACTGCTGAATAAGAGCATAACTCCAGTCCTGTGAAAAAGTTCCACAGCCTCATAAATTGTCATTATTCCTGTCATTATTTGCAACACCATGTCCGACTGAACATCGATAAATTGATTTATTATAGAGCTGTTCAGGAATTACTGATTAATCAAAACCAATGTTTTTCAGGGATATATTTTGCTTTGGTAACATTTTTGTCCAGAAAAGATTTCTTAGCGCCATGATGACATTTCTCACCAAAATCATAGAGATGCTTCATTCTTAAGCAAAAGATAATTTTCCAGTGAGGGTGTTCACTTAAAAGGGAGTCCCTATTTTTCCATATTCAGTGTAGGCAGTAGAACCACAGCTGAGTAGTATATCTGTTGCCCATATACTGGGCCAGAAAGAGATTTCAAATGGTGCTATTTATGCAGTTTTGAATATGAGGATGGATGAAAAGATAGAAGAGAATAATGGGAGAAAGAGAAGACTGAAAAATGACACGTGGACAATCACAACAAGAGATATCAGATCTGAAAGGGAAATTAGCAGAAGTCTCAAAGGAAAAGTGACTTTGTATGCCAGAAGCAGGGGATGCTAGGACAAACTAAATGGATGAACCTCATATTCTCTTGGTTCCAGTTAGTTTGTTCTGCAGAAAATATATCCCAGCCTGAAAATGTTTCCTTTAAACAGTGCAAATGGACTCCCACTGGAGACAGTTTCACCCCAGTTGCAGCAGGAAGTGCTGCAATAATAAACCCTGGAAAAAACTTCTGATGTGAAGTATCCAAAGGGGTGTCAGAAAAAGTGACAGAGAAAGATTGGAGAGGATCTTGTATTTGTGGCATCCAAAAGATTTAAAATGTCTTTTAGAGTATGTGTATTCATCTCTATTAGTAAACCCATTAGGACAAGGCTCTTTTGTTTTACACATAAACAACACAGTACCATTGACATAATGATTTAATAAAAACATTTCCCCTCAGAGGACTGCAAGACAGAGAAGAACTGAAAGCAATAAGTTTGCTGCTTAAATGATCCATCGCATAACTTTAATTCTGTTACTAGAATATGGAAAGCTTCATCCTTTGACCATGCCCATATCAAATTA
This sequence comes from Crocodylus porosus, assembly GCF_001723895.1. Classification (NCBI taxonomy): domain Eukaryota; kingdom Metazoa; phylum Chordata; order Crocodylia; family Crocodylidae; genus Crocodylus; species Crocodylus porosus. Next base: position 60,590,533 of record NW_017728948.1, read on the forward strand.
ATACTCTAAACTAATACTATGCATCTATTAATAGATAATGGAAATTCTTAGCCCAGTTACAAGATTCTCTAGATTTCATAAACTAATTGGATCATAGTTGGGAAACATATCAATTTAATATTGAAAGCTTCTCCAGCAACATTTCAGCCAGGAAGTTGGTTCTGAAAGAAGCATAATCTCCTATTATTCATCATTGAAGAGAATTGCAAGCAGAGACTAGACTAGACAGCTTAGAAAGAAACATTATTTGACTGGAGAATGGGACAGGGGAATGTGGCCAAAACAGAGATTAAAAAAGGAAAGCTGAAACATGAGCATGATATTCTGTTTGAAAATAGTGGAACAAAGAATCCAAAACATTAAATCTTTATTTTCTTTGTTCTGGGAATATACCCAGAAATTTTTGGCCCAATTTACCTTTGGCTTTCTCAAACCAAGAGCAATTCTAGTCATTAGAAATCATAATAGTCATCTTTATTCGAACTTTTAGGAAGTTGCAAATGTTGCTAGTAGCTAAGATATTTAAAATACGAAATTTATCATTGATTCAATAGGTTTTAAGTTACGTTTACTTTAAGCCATGTGATCATAGTTCACATTCCCACCTGTGCACACATTCAGTAGTGCCAGGAGCCATACTGGGAATGCAGTAAGTAGGCATGAAGAAAGGGCAGGCAGGACTGGGGGGAACTAGTGGGGGCTGGTGAGTTGTGGGGGTTGGTGTTTTTGGTGTCCGTGGAGGGAGGAGGGTCAGAGGATTAAAAATAGCCCAGCGAAAGTGCAGAGGGGTTGGAAAAGGGAAACCCCAGGGGTGGGGTGAACAGCTGGTCTTTCCCAGCCCTAGGGCTTCACTCTGAATGTGTTTACACATTTGTTTAGATCGGACACAAGGTAGTCCGATCTATATAGCACACCTCCTTAATAGGTCCTGAATCAGGGACAGTAATTCGATTAGTTGATATGGATCACTGTACCTGATTTGATTCAGCTGAATCCGAATCTGAAGGTTCAGTGCTGATTTGGAGAATCAGCGATTCAGACATAGACACAACTCTAAGTATTTTTTCTACATACTGCGAGGTACCATTGTGGCTTGTGAATGCTGCAATGCTGGGGCAGATACAGCATCCCACAGGAGTATGGGGGGGCCCACCGCATGCTCAGCAGCGAACCCGGAAGTGGCCCGGAAGTAATTCCGGTCCATTTCCAGGTCCACTCGGGAATTCACTGGGACCTCCCCTCCCACATTGCCCTGGCTCAGCAATCAGCCATGGAGGGGGCCCCAGGTGCCTACCCCAGACCCAGGAGGCACCAGTCACCAAGCAGGAGGGGTGCAGGGTGGCCCCCACATGCTCAGTGGTGAACCCAGAAGTGGACCAGAAGTGTTTCTGGTCGACTTCTGGGTCTGCTACCAAGCACACTGGGGAGTCCCCCACACCCCATGTGCTCCAGCATTGCAGCATTGATGAGCTGCCTGGTACCTAAAGCTGTGTCTATGTCCGAATCACTGAGTTTTCCCAAAACTCTTTGAATTGATTCGGAGGGTCCAGATTTGATTCAGAGAGATTAAAGGGTCCTTTGATTCAATTCGGATTCAGAGATTCAGCCACTGAATCAGGCCAAACCTCCGCCAAATCAAAACAGAGACCGAAGCTTTGCATAGCCCTACTCCTTAACAGGACTAAGTTAGATTGGGCCAGCCTTATCTAAATTCTCCAAATGCATGTACAGTTCAGCACTTAGGTTGATCTAAGTATATTTAGGTTGATCTAAGTGTAGCACCCAAAGCAGCTTTAAAAAAAAAAAATCTAGGCTTTATCAGTAAACATACTTTACTTTCAAATCTGTTTTATTTTCACCTTCTAAACTGGATGCTACTAGTTAATGCCATTTTATTGCTAAATGAAGGGAAGAGATATTTAAAAAGTGCCTTTCCCATGCTGCTTTATTTACTAAACACAGCTTCCTACTGTGGATTTGATAGTGGCAACACTGAACATTTGCTTTGGAAAGAATTTTGCCAAAGGGAGCTGCACTTCCTCAAAGAGTTTCTTAGTGCACAGCAAGAGTCAGCAGGAAATCATGGACTGCTCCATCCAAAACCTCAGGCCTAGTCTGTCGGCCGGAGTGGAAGAAGCATGAGGTCATGGCTCCCATCTCCTTTACTGTTATTGGTAGTTAGCTGGGCTTTCGTATGAGGTATGTGTTCAGCACAGCTGGGTGATGCTAGAAGTTTCCAAATGTTTTTGCTCTGTGATTGTTTCTTTGCCAAGGATGAATATTCTACCTAGCTCTTAAAGATAAAAACTTGATCGGTGTTGAAACTTCTTTCCATTTCTTATTGCACTCTTCTCCCTGTCATTACTTATCCCTGCTTTCAAACACCTGGCTAAAGGAGTCTAGATTGTTCTATTAATTTCAAGGATTTATTATTGGTCAGGGCCACTTTCCAAGTAATCAATGCGTTATCACCATGCTCAAGATATAAAATAGATAATTTATTATTTATCATTTCCACATGTATTTTATACTTCTTCCGTGTATGTTGCCTGTCTTCTTAGATTATGAGCTCCTTAGGGCAAAAATTGTGCATTACTTCTTGTTTAGACAGTACTGAACAGATTGCAGTGGGTAGCATTTTATTATAAATAAATAAAATAGCCTCCTGGCTCTGGATATTTTACTTGTATCACAGATAGAGAATGAAATATTCTATTTTAACATTAATAGCAAAATCCTGATAAGATCCATTGCCTTATAGTCTCAGTCTTCGAGAACACACACATTATTCTGAGATGAAAGCACAACAATAGAAAAGCCATTTAATGTCTTTTACATAACTGTAATTAGTTGTGTCTAAAATAATCTCTCCAGTACATACTTTTCAGAGCTATTTTGTTGGTTTTTTTCTACCACTCTTCTTTTGTTTTCTGTAGTTTTTATTGAACACACAATACTCACAGCCACATAGGTAGAATTATACCTTAAAGTTCAACAAGTTGTTTTGTTTTTTATTTTGGCGTGGTATTTTGAAAGAAAGGTATACACCATACTGATTTCTATGTGAAAAAAGTAAATGGGGCAGCAATAATTATTCCTGCTTACTGGATAAGGTAGAACCCTTTTTAATAACCATTTTTTGTACAGGAAGGACTTCTGATTAGAAAAAAATGCAATGTGGTCATTTCCAATTTTCCCTTTTTGGATACTTTCTGACTGTGCACCTGTGTGGCAAACACCATGTACAACTCACAGCAAGTCCTACTTTACTCAAAGAGTAAGCACTTGCATTTTCAGATTGGAGTCAAAACGATGCCCATGTTGTTGTCAGGTTCTGACTGACATTGCCATGGAGTGACACTGGAATGTGAACAGCAACAATTGTGAAATGTGTCATAGAATCATAGAAACAAGGGACCAGAATGGACCTGTAAGATCATCAAGTCCTGTCCCCTGCCATGGGCAGGAGGATATTGGGCTCAACCAAGCTCAACAAGATGCTTGTCCAGCCTCCTTTTGAACACCTCCAAGGAAGGTGACTGCACCACCTCTGCTGGGAGTGTGTTCCAGATTCTAGTCACCCTTATAGAAAAGAAGTTTTTCCTTAAGACCAGCCTAATTTTTTCCCCAGTTAGCTTGTGCCCATTGGTGCCTTCCTAAAGAGTTGCTCCCCTAGATCTTGTTGCTCACCTCTGATGTACTGGTAGGTGGCTATCAAGTCAGCACTCAGTCTTCTCTTACTCAGACTGAACAAACCCAGTTCCCAGAGTTTCCCCACCTAGGGCCTATCCTTTAGGCCCCAGTCATATGGGTGTCAAAAAAAATCCAAGCACAGCTATTAGTTTTTGTTATTATGTAATGTTTGTATTATCATAGAACCTACAAGCCCCAGTCATAAGTGAGAACCCCACTATACTAGATGCTATATAAAATAGAACCAAACTGTTATAGGTGGTCCCTGCCTATAAGAGACTGGAATATAAATAATATCTAGTGCCTGAAAATTTAATGCAGCTAAAGAGTTGAATGGAAGTAGAAGTTAAAAACTTGACAGTTAATTAGCCTTGTTACTACATTTGATGTCATGAACCTAAGAGCACAAATCCTTCAACAAATGTAGTTCTCTGATTGCATAACAATATATTTTTAGTTCGAGAAAGGTATCAAATAGTTCCAAAAACCAAAGCAGATTTGTGAGAAACTCAGCAACAATAAAATAAAAGGAGTAGTTTAAAACAAAAACCTGAAACAGCAAAAACAAGCAAACAAAAAAAAACTTTCAGGAGGAGGGTTGGAAAAAAAACCCCTTTTAGTTAATTTCAGAAGAGTTCTTTAGAAACCAACTTGATATACAATCGCCTTAGCAACAGTTTAAATGGAGTTTTTCAATAGGGGAAACATTATAGACTGTAAGAGAATGTAGTTTAATGTCTTCCTTGTAGGCCATTATGCTGGGGGTCTGAATGCCAAGATACTGTATTAGTCGAAAAGATAAAGACAGGATAATGCTTCTACAGTAATATTGCTCCTTACTTTACATTGCACTTTAAAGTGTGTGGAGTGTTTTGGCCAACAAACTCTTGTGTTCATTGCCTGGCATAAAATGCAAGAATTTAGCTTAAAACAGCATCCAGGAGCCATTAGAGAGAGGTGGTGTATTGTTGCATTAACTTTTGGAACTGTTCCCTATAATTACACATCAATCTCCTTACTGATCTACCTGTTCTAGGGTAGGGAGTCAGCAGTACTACATCAGTATAGCATACAATTCTTCCTAAAAACTTGTATTGGGGAAAAAGCCCTATAGAGGATGGCAAGTTGAAACATTTTCTACCAAGCTGTTTTTTCTGTGGAAAATGCAATGTCGTTGATATCAAATTTTACAGGACTGCGTCAATTCCAACAATATTTTAGACAGAAGAAAGTTGAAACGTGTCTACTTTCTTATTTTATTTTGGTGATGTCAAAGTATAGTTTTGTTAAAATTATTTAATGTCAGCTTTTTCATTTAAAGTTTCATATCATGTTTCCATATTCTTAATGCTACACTATATATAATGTAGTGTAGTACTAGACCCATTATATTTAATATTTTAGATTATAATGCTTTAAGTTTATAAAAAGGAGTTGTTTTGATGGACTGAATTGAATTATTTTAGAATTTCTGATATGCTGGAGATTGTAAAATTTTAGTCTTTCATTCTAATTCAGAAAAAAAATGTTGCAATTTTTTGTGGAAGAAAAATTGATTTCTGAACAGCTGTGCTTTGGAGGCTAGGCTATGAAGCCTGTTAACTCCAGCTTTCTGGAAGCAGCGAAATGGCATAGAGATACAAAAATATATAGGGATTAATAACTTGCTGTTACGGGACAGGGAGGTGTGGGTGAGGGAGATCCCCTGCCCTCCATAAATGCTGACCTCGTGAAGGAACACCTTGAGAAGCTGGATACCTTCAAGTCAGCCGGCCATGACAATCTGCACCCCAGGGTACTCAAGGAGCTGGTAAGCGTCATAGCCCAGCCTCTGGCATGGATCCCTGAAAACTCCTGGCACTCTGGTGTGGCGCCCAAAGACTGGAAGGGCTATGTGGTGCCTATCTTCAAGAAAGGGAGGAAAGGGGATCCGACTAACTCTAGGCTATCAGCCTGACTTCTATCCCGGGGAAGATCTTAGAAAAGTTTATTAAAGAGGCCATCCTTAATGGACGGGCTGACACCAACATCCTGAGGGATAGCCAGCATGGGTTTGTTACGGGTAGGTCTTGCTTGACCAATCTCATTTCATTCTATGACCAGGTGACCTATCACCTGGACAAGGGATAAGAGATTGATGTCATATATCTTGACTTCAAAAAAGTCTTCGATCTGGTATCCCATGATCACTTCTTGGTGAAACTGGCCAACTGTGGCCTTGGGTCCACCATAATCCACTGGCTGGGAAATTGGCTCCGTAGCTGGACCCAGAGGCTAGTAATTGATGGAAGTCACTCTTCATGGTGTCCTGTGAACAGTGGGGTCCCCCAAGGCTCTGTCCTTGGACCCATATTGTTCAACATCTTCATTAAAGATGAGGACATTGGAGTCAGAAGCAGACTGGCTTTGGGGCAAAGCATCCACACCAGAAGACAGGCGGGTGATTCAGGTTGACCTGGACAGGCTCAGCAAATGGGCAGACGAAAACCTGATGGTGTTTAACACCGAAAAATGCAAGGTTCTCCACCTTGGGAAGAAAAACCTGCAACATCCTTATAGGCTTGGCAGTGCTACACTGGCTAGCACTATGGAAGAAAGAGACTTGGGTGTCATCATTGACCACAAGATGAACATGAGCCTGCAGTGTGATGCTGCGGCTAGTAAAGTGACAAAAAAACTGGCTTACATTCATAGATGCTTCTCAAGAAAATCCTGGGACGTCATTCTCCCCTTGTACTCGCCCTTGGTGAGGCCGCAGCTGGAGTACTGCATCCAGTTTTGGGCTCCACAATTCAAAAAGGGTGTGGAGAAGCTTGAGAGAGTCCAGAGAAGAGCCATGTGCATGATCAGAGGTCAGGAAAACAGATCTTACGATGACAGGCTGAGAGCCATGGGACTCTTTAGCCTGGAAAAGCGCAGGCTCAGGGGTG
>NW_017728948.1:60597275-60639282 GCF_001723895.1 Crocodylus porosus
CTGAACAGCTTCAATAGTAAATTGGATGCTTATCTTGCTGGGATCCTATGACCCCAGCTGACTTCCTGCCCTTTGGGTGGGGGGGCTGCAGTCGATGATCTTCCGAGGTCCCTTCCAGCCCTAATGTCTATGGGATCTATGGAATCTATGTGCGGGCAAACACACAAAACAATTGAACTTTTCCCAAATATAATTAATTAGAAATTGGTTCACAGCTGTGTGGGGAACACTTTAGCTCTGACACCAGTGAGTGGGTATGAGCACCTAGTCCATAAAATGGCAAGTGGAAATGAGTGCTTGTACCCATGCTTTGGAAGTCCCAGGGCTGGGTACCCTGCAGCTGGGGGAATTTTCACTTTCTGTTCTCTCCTAAACATGATTTCAATACACGTCAAAAGCCTGCAATTGATGAAAGTTTGCAGTGTGATTGCCTGACTAGGGATGCCCAGAACAGGGGAGTGCTTAGACTCAGGTTATGAGTTTGCAGGAGAGGTATGATGGGAGGCTGTGCTCAAGTAGAGAGTGAGGAAAAAGCTGGTTGTTAAAATATAGCATTTATTAGGTGCCAGCTGAGGTCTGAAGCCAGGAAGCGCAGAGAGCTAGATACTCAGTTACGGGGAAGGTCTCAAGAGCAAGGTCAGGAAGCCAAAACCAAGTCAGGAGCCAGGAAAACCAGAAACAGCAGTGAATGTGAGGCTTTCTGGAGCAGACAGTCTGTTGTCAAGGCTGGCCTGAAGCTTAGGTTCTAGGTGTGCTTATAAAGGCTGAGTAGTGCTCTGAGCAGCCAATCCAATCACAGAGAGCTGGGGCAGTTGCATTAGCCAAGGATCAAGGTGAGAGGCCCTGATTAAGAGCTTGGCTTGGCTGGGTCTGACTGGCCAAACGCCCTGCCAAAGTGTCAACAAATTTTAAAAAGGGGGGCAGTAAAGTTCTGACTCGGTGTGTCTACACATGCAATTAGAATTTTCTGCTCAGAAAATTCAGGCACATTAAACTGGGGCCCTGCACACATCTGAACATGTGCATAGGAACATTTTAGTTTAGGGCTTCTCCTGCCCTGCTCTGCCCCCTTATGGCCAGTCCTGGGCTGGTAGGGAGCACAGAGGCTGATCCCAGTTTCCTCGGGTGGGAGAGAGCTGTCCTGGCTGCATCACAGCCATGTAGAGATCAGGATCATTCTAATTTCTGCAGGGCTGGAAGAGCTGTCTTGAGCTGCACAGGGCTGGGAGTCAGCTGCTGCCAACCCAGGACAGTTCTTCCTGTGGCTGGGGGGTGAGCTGCTCATAGGCTGAGCAGCCCCTGAGCTGTGGGGGGTCCTGGTCTTTCTCTCCACAGCAGCAGCACCCCCAGGAGTTGCCTCGGTGGGCTGTTAGTGGATGAATGCTGCCCCAGCTTGGAGGCAGCACCCAGCTGGATCCAACTCTTCCCCAAGCCTGCCAGGGCTTCCAGCACCACATGCACTGTCCCTGCCACCTTCCCAGCGCCTGGGACCACCCAGGAATGTGGTGTCTTGTCCCTGGAGCAGCACAGGGAGGCAGCAAGAGGGCAGCTGGGTGGCTGGAGAAGGTGGTGAGGACAGTGCATGGGCTCTGGAAGCCTGGGTAGGCTTGGGGAAGTTTGGGCTTGAAAGACTTCCAGTGGCCCATGCACCATCCCAGCCACTATCTCTGACCACTAGCACACCCAGCCACCCTCCTGCCATCCCCCCTGTGCTGCCCCAGGGGCAAACCAGCCCATTCCTAAGTGATCCTTGGCAGTAGGAAGACAGCTGGGACACTGCAAGAGATGCTGGAAGCCTTGGCAGATTTGGGGAAGAGTTGGTTCTGGCTGGGTGCTTCCTCCAAGCTGGGTGCTTCCTCCAAGCTGGGGCAGCATCTGGCCCACTAGCAGCCCACCTGGGCAGCTGCCACCACAGAGAGAAGGTCTGGGACCCCCCGCAGCTCACTTTTTGAGATGACAGACAGAGATGTTCTGGACATTTAACAGGATGAAGATTTTGCTTTTCATCTGTCTCAGAAGCCTTCCTAACACCACTGTGAGACTGGAAATTATTACTGCCAATTTACCGATTGGGAATTGAGGCAGAGAAGATTAATGCCTTGATTCAGTAACACACTTGGACATCTAGAATTTGGCTTGCTCAGTGTGGATGGTCTAAAATAATGGTTTTCAACATTTTTTCATTTGCAGACTCCTACATAAATTCAAATGGAGATGTAGACCCCTTTGAATTGTAAAGTGTGGCTATTCACATACTTTTGATTGATCATAGTCATCTTCAGTGGACCTCTTAGATATAGTCAGCAGACCTCCAGGGGTTGATGGGACCATCGGTTAAATCCCTGGTTTAAAGCATATACATGTTTTGCTGCTTCTGGACTAAAATGATTTATACAGCATATTTGTAGCAAATTATTTGAAATCAGTTCTCCTGAGTCCCAGGCTATAATGCCTTAACCATACAATCTGTCTTTGCATTGCCTATCTGCCTTAGCTGCATAATGGTTGCTTTTAAGATAAGCAGTTTGTTCCAATTGAAGACCTCATAGCCACTCAGCAACACTTTGTCCCCCCAACTTTTCTCATAATATATGCAGTTGATGTTAATGGGGTGCCAAATACATTAAGTCATTATAACTTAAAATGCAATGTTGATAATACTTCATGCTTTATGTATTTAAAAGTGCCTTTTATGTTTATGCAATATAAAAGAGAATATTAGGACACACTCCACATATTCTTTTGATTTCAAAGCACTGGAACAATTTTATTACTACAGCTACTACTTAATGATACACAACATCGTAGTACATTAAAGAAATTTTATTGACTCTAATTATAAAGTAAAGAACAGATAACAGCAAAAAGAAAAGTAGATGTGGCTAAACACTAAACTGAAAGCATATATTGGAAATCAATAATGTTACAGATTAAAGCCTTACAGACTTATTATTCAATGATTAATAAAACATGTATGTCTAAAAATATTAATTGTTCTGAAAAAACATATAGTATAGTAATACATTTGGTATTAAATTAGATTGTGTCCTTTACAATTCTCCTCTGCCAAACACAGTCAGTAAATAAAAATCATTATGTTAGGCATCTAATGCATTTTAAATTGAGTAAATATTTGTTCAGTATGTGGCCCTAACTAAGCAGTAGAAAATGTACCAAAAATACTAAATGAACAAGCAAAAACAAAACAAAACAAAAGATATATACAAATAAACAACTTTAAATTGTTGGCATGTTACTTCAAAATTATAATTAATTCTTTGCCAACATGTCAACATTTTGGATTCCCAAGCATTCTCAGGCATTTTCACCATTTAACTTCCTTTGCTGCTCCTCCACTTTGATTTCCTCCCAACTTCACTGGGACTACTCAGGTGTTCGAAATTAGGCACACAAGTAAGGCTCCAGCATTGACCTCCTTGTTTAACCTGTCAGTCAAATGCCACAGTAGTTTTAGGTCTCATCATGACCTTGCAGCTGTTGCACTTGTTCTGGCTGTAGCTTGCACAGTTCTCAGTGTAGAGGCTGTTTCCTTAATTTCAATCCTGCAAACCTCAGGAGGTCAAAAATCACCACAGGAATTATGCATTACTTTTGGCTAAATTTATTATCTTTTCTACACCTAAAGGGCACTTACCCAACTGTGTAAATGTTGTTTTTGGCATTTGCACATATTTTGCCGTTCTGTTACCCTCTCATACCTGTGCAGTGTGAGCACATAAGCATCCACGTGGCTAGCATCTATGCTCAGTATGTTACACATATACATGTAGGCTGGATGCTCAAGTCACAAAATTGTAGCCAGATACAAAGCCATGACTAGCAAAAGTTAGATGTCAGAAGAGGAGAAGAATGGCCTTATGTGTTAGTCCCAATAGTTGAGGGACTAGGACAGTTCCTAGGAAGTGGTATACCCAGGTTCTAAGCCACTCCTCAGTTAGGGATTATCCAGGCACATCTCCAGACCTCCTTTTGAAGCTGTCCCCCCATGGCAGCCAAAAGTGGGAGATATAAGGGGACAGGAGGAAGAAGAAAAGACAGTTGGATATGTGACTCATTGAGATGACTACTGCTCAGAAGGGAAAGGGGGCTTGGACTTTAGCATGGCCACATGCTCTCAAAGGGAGGCATAAATGTTATCACTACTCTCACTTTAACTAAGGAATAGTAAATCCAAAATGCAGTGGCACCTCTTCAGAATTATTGCATAAGGTATTCATAGGGCCTACTTTATAGAACACTGGGCCGGCACCGCGTTGGAAAAAAGCAATGGGTTCCCTGTCTGGCTAAGGGGAACTTAGAAGCCTAGCCTCCTGCTTCATGAAGAAATGTTTCAGCTGTCAATAATAAAACATAGGCAGATCTAGAATTCTGAAAAGGCAGGTGCAGATGGTGAGGTGCATCATCACATAGGACACAACACACATTTTTCTGCAATTAAAAATAAACTATAAGCTTTACTAATATGCTAGGGGCCTAAGGCTATATTATTCAGTTTAAGATTAAAGCAAAAAGAAATATAATTTCATTGGAATGAGCTAAAAACAGTCTGCAGGGGTGTAAAATAGGAGCTTCATAACTGGGAACAGCAAACAGAGAGCAGAATTGCAGAACAAAGGCTAGCTTGATTAGTAGAACTTCAAGACGATTAAAAAGAACAGAGGGCCATTAACATCTGCAGAATAAAAAGTTTAGAAGGGATCTGATAGAGTATAGAGAGCCATGAAGTCAATTAACTCCTGTAGAACTGCTTGACCAGAAATGCTCCTGCTACTGCTACTGCTAGGCAGTAGGTTTTAAATTTTTGGGTGGAGCAGGAATCAAAGGAGAATGACAGTGCACCCATGCATCCCCCCTGGAACTCCCCCTGGGCTCAAAATGAGAGAACCCCTTCTCTTCCTATTCATCCTTTCTGGGATTTATCCATAAGTAGCCACCCAGTCAGTGTGCAGTTTACTGGGTGTGCAAAGTACCCATATGGAAGTTTATCCATAGGGACTTTCTTAATTCTCAGTTTAACGGATTTCACAGTTTCTGTGAAATCCACAAATCTCCCTGAAATCAATGAAAAAAAATACTTGACAAAAAGAAAGTGCTGAATCCTCAGTGGGAGCCAATGGTCCTTGCTGCCTCACAGCTTGCCTGGGATGGGAAAGTGATGGCTGGCAGGCTGGTGCAAAGGGCAGCCAGCAGCCAAGATGATGATCACCCCTTCATTCCTTCTCCCCCTACCAGGGCTTTTCCACCAACCAGTGGTGAGAGGCAGGGCATCCAGGAAATGCCCATGACATTGGTTCTTTGTGACATGCCTAAGCCGTGAAAATTCCTTTGTCTAGCTGTGAATTAAGTAGGTCCCTACTTATGCATCCACACTGCATGAGGAATGCAATAACTGTTTCCAAGTGCCAAAAACACCGTTGACATAGTTGGGTAAGTGCTACTTAGTAGGACTCTGTGAAATTTTGCTGAGTGTTTCCTTTCAAAGCTGTTTTGACATGTTTTGAACTCGAAACAGTGAAATAGAAATGAAACAAAAGGCTTTGAAACAGCTTTGAAATGAAATGAGGGCCCTCGAAACATTTGGAAAGTTTTGAAACATTTCGAGTTTTGAAGCCAGACTTACTTGGTTTCAGTGCCAGTCCCAGGCGGGAACAACAGCCTCCTGTCATCTGGCATGCAGATCTGGGGGCTTGCACCACTGAAAGGACTAGCAGGCTGTGTCAGACTCCTCCCAGGATTACAAGCCGCCCAGGAATCTGGACGGTGGATGAGATAAAGCTGCCTCTGTCACCTAGGACCGGCAGCAACATCAATCTTCCCAAGTGGCAGTGGTAGACCATTCTCATCTGGCGCACAGATCCAGGGATTCACACCCCTAGGTGGAGTCCAGCACAGCCCAGCAGCCCTCCTGGGGGTGTGGGCCCCTGGATCTGTGTGCCAGATGATAGGAGGCTGCCGTTGCTTGCGAGTGTCAGGAGTTTTGCTTTGAACAGTTTGAGGTGCAGTCTCCCAGAAACCTCTGCACCTATCTCCTTGAATCTTGGCAGGCTTCATGGCCTCAGAAGGGCCACTTCCCTGCAACTTCCATCTGAATCAGGCAAGAAATGACAAAGTTTTAGGCATTTTCATGATTATACATTATATATGGGGGGAAATGGCAAAACACATCAAAACAGCTAAACAGTTTTGACAAAACAAAACCGAACAGTGCTTTGAAAGTACATGAAATGATGAAACAAAAAACTGTCCCTTCAAAATGGCAAAGGAGAAGTCAAAATGAAACAGTGCTGTTTTGCACAGTTCTACTACTTTGGTATATATGGGGTAATGAAATTCTACCCATGTTTTATCCTGTAGCTTTTGCTTTTTTTAAAAATGAAATCAATTTATTTAAAAAATATAGTGTGAAAGACCTCTGTATCTGTATAGAATCATGGAAAATTAGGGTTGGATGAGACCTCAGGAGGTCATCTGGTCCAACACCCTGCTCAGAGCAGGACCATCCCCAACTAGATCATCCCAGCCAGGTCTTAAAAACCTCCAAGGATGGAGATTCCACAACCTCTCTGGATAACCTGTTCCAGTGTTTTACTACCCTCCTAGTGAGAAGTTTTTTCCTAGTATCCAACATAACCTTCCCTTGCTGCAACTTGAGATCATTGTTCCTTGTTCTGTCATCTGCCACCACTGAGAACAGTCTATCTCCATCGTCTTTGAAACCACCCTTCAGTTAGTTGAAGGCTGCTAGTAAATCTTCTCTCAGTCTTCTCTTCTCCAGACTAAATAAACTCAGTTGCCACAGCCTCTCCTGATAAGTCATGTCCCCCAGCCCTCTAACCATTCCTGTTGCCCTCTGCTGGACTCTCTCCAATTTCTCTGAATCCTTTTTGTAGTGGAGGCCCAAAACTGGACAGTATTTCAGATATGGCCTCACCAGTGCAGAATAGAGGGGAATCGTCACTTCTTTCAGTCTGCTAGCAACACTCTTACTTTATTTCTCTTGTTCCTATTTCCTTATCTCCAACTATTTCCTTTTTCACTGACAGCCTCTTTTCTACCTTGTATTCTGTCACTGTAATGCCTCCCTTTAGCTCTTTCCCTATCTGCTTTCTTCCCCCTCCCCTCTCTGCTTTATCTTTTGTCTTTCTAATTTCTACCTATTTACATCCTGACTGACATCCTGCCACACTTTCAGCTTCTGTTATTTCTTGGAGTCTGAGAGCAGCAGAAACTCCCTATGCCTGAAGAAGGGTGACTGTGCCCAAAAGCTTGCCAAAAACTTTCTTCCAACTACTCATTTGGCCTAATAGGAAATGTCACATCTACTCAAAGAACCTTGCCTTGCTTAAGTCAAGGTATATCACAACCACTGCTTTCCCCACATGCACAGAGCCAGTCATTTCATCATAGAAGGCAATCAGGTTAGTTAGGCACAACTTGCTCTTCGTGAATCCATGCAGACTGTTCCTAATCTTCCTTCTTTTCTCCAAGTGCTGAGAAATGGATCACCTGCTCCATGTTTTTTCCAGGAACTGAGGTGAGGCTGACTGGTCTTTAATTCCCCAGATCCTTCTTCTTCCCTTTCTTAAATATGGGTTCTATATGGGGCTATTATGGGGCCCTTTTCCATTTGCCTGGGACCTCTCTCAATCTCCATGAGTTTTCAAAGGTGATGGCCAGTGGCTCTGCAGTCACATCAACCAACTCCCTCAGTAGCCTTTGGTGCATCCCATCTTATCCTATGGATTTGTACATGTTCAGCTTTTCTAAATAGCCCTTAACCTGTGCTTTTGCCATTTTTGGCTGCTCATGTCTTCCTGAAACTGTGCACCAGGTGCAGTAGTCTAGGAGCTGACCTTGCCCGTGAAGACTGAGGTAAACAAGGCATTGAATACTTCAGCCTTTTCTGTCACTAGGTTGCCTTCCCCATTTAGTATAATGGACCCACACTTTCCCTAATCTTCCTTTTGTTGCTGATACACTTGTTAACCTTCATGTTAATCTTCATGTCCCTTGCTAGCTGCAACTCCTGTTGTGCTTTGGCCTTATACTGCATACATACAAACACTCACATACATGAAAGTAAAATGTATTTCCTAGAGTGCATTTCTATTGGATACCTGCAATTCTTGGATGTTCTGAAGGATTTTTCTTCGGGTTTGTTCCTCATAATATGCTTAAGGTGGTCAGGTACATGGTAAACAATTTGTTATCACACATTAATGGGAAAACTTTTTAGTGTTGTGACCAAAGTCCAAAGCTTCCCACCAGCACAAAAATAACTTGCCAGTCCTTTCTGTTAGAGATAACCTTGAACTAACAAACTTTCTCCATAATCCCTGAAAATTTGGATGCTGATATGGATCTGGAACTTTGCAATTAGACTGCTTTGTTTTTCATAATGAGCTTGTTAATAACATCAGGGCCATGCTTAGGCTGTAGTTTGTTCAGTTCTCACAAAGATGATGCTGGAATTTTTTTTACCTCCCTCCTTTAATTACAATACACAGTAGAAAAGAGTTCAAGCTTTTAAGTCTGAGGGCTTTAACACAGCAGCATATTGTCACCAGCCTCATATTTTCTTTATAATACCGTGACAGACCATACCAAGTTAAAACATAGTTCTTCTCTTTTTCATGCCTGAGCAGATGCGCTTAGTTCTATTGAATAATGTCATCAGATCACAACCTCTTAGTTGTCAATTCCTGCTCTGTGCAGTTCCTGTCTAGTGAAGAAATACATCTTTTTGAAAGCCTCAGTATAGTTTAATATAAGAACATATGATAGCAATAGCTAACTCTTGTTTAAATTATGCTAGGCCAAATGGACTGAGAAAGACACTGATCTCTGAAGTGAGAACCTTATGCTAAGAAAATTTATCTATAATTTGGCAGAGAAGCGTGCTGTTATAGCACACATTTTGTTTGAAAATGCATTGCCACATCAACAGTAAATTGTCATGATTTTTAATCAGATTAAATTCATTCTTTCAATAGTGTGGGCATGGAGGACTAACAAAAATAATTATGTTTAATAGGGCTAAGTAGAGAATGTGTAAGATAGAAGGGATGTTTTAAAGAGATTAACTTGTCAAGAAATAAAGGTCTAGATGTTCAAACAGTGTATGCCAGCATAGATCCATTTACTTCAGTGGAGCTATATCAGCTTATAGCAGCTGCTGATATAGTCCTAAATTGAAATAGACTATATAGACTAATTTCCTGGAGATCTCAGACTATTTGTTTATAAAAAGGAAATTAGAGAAGGGAAAGGTGCAGTTGTATATTCTAGCCCATATTCTTCTCATTGTAGAATTATTCCCTACTATATATTTTCTAACTTTTTTTAGAGCTACGTTTGAATGTTTCAAGCTTCTCCTGCTTGCTTTGGGACTCGGAAAATAAACTTCCCAATTTTTCATGGTAAATGCCAGGAAGGGTATGATAGGGGATAGATTACTCTGGACATGTGCTGTACAAAATACTCTGCCTCTAAAGCATGTACTAATTGCTACTATCATAGGCAGATTATTGGGCTCGGAGAACCATTGGTCTGACCCCTCACACTTGAAAATGTGTTCCATATATAGTACAACTATTAGTTTAGTTATATCCAAATTGATCAATAATCTGCCTTTAATGTTTATGTCCTTTAAATAATTGTAGGCAATTACTTCTTCTCACTCATGTTTTATTCTATTTAGGGTAGGTCCCTTTCTATATGCTCAGCTCAGGCATGTCAACTGGGAACCAATGGTTCTCATGAAACAATTTTAGAGCCACTTCAAGAAGATTACATCTATCCATTAGCTGGCTTAGCATGGCCATTATATAAGAACAAAGACTGAAAGAGCCACAAATGGATGGAAGCTCTCTCCCTTTCCCTAAATGCATCATGTAGACAGATAGCTGTTCTGTGCATAGCCTTTCACAAATTCTGCCTTGTCCTGAATTAGGGGAGTGCACAGAATCCAATATAGGTGGATCTCTGCACACATGGCTGTAAAGCAGTACCTGCTTGTTAATCTTGCTTCTCAAATCAACTGCAAGCCATAATCAATTACAAATAAATTATATTTAGTATGTATAGAGTTGATTAAACCTAAGTCTAATTTGCTGTCCACTAGCATTTATTTCCTTTCTTTCTTTTAACATTAAGGTTCCCAGATTTGTGTCTTCCATTGAATACATGTTCGTGCATAGTTTATTGCGTCCTGCAAATTGTGATAGGGTTCAATACAGCAAACCCTTAAATATATGAATAAATAAACACAGGAAGAGTCTGCACTGGATTAAAAGGGACAACTCACACAAATTCTGCGTGTATATTAATATCTGAGTTGTCCATTACCATTCACAGATGTCTATTGGGCCCCTGGCACATGTTACACCTTAGATGTGATTATCTGGTTAATCATGTCTTAAGTAGCAACCCTGCCACATATTCTTGCAATTAATGGTACAATAAAAGAGCGAATAAGCCAAAAAATTATTGCATAAAATATGTGTAACAACTTTGTGGTTGGCTGCCTTCATGCCTTAATTTGAACACATGGCCAGTGTGTTCGTGGAGCTGGGAGTTCCTGGCCTTGGTAGCACCAGTTTGTTGATCTGTTCTCCCAGCCTTAAGGGTGCACTGGGGTCTTGGAAGGCTAGACTGGCAACACGGTGCAAGTGGGATCTAACCTCATTCCCAGAATCATGCTCCTTCCATGAAATATAAGGACTTTAATTGAAATATGAGGGTTGTAATCTATATTTTTGACTGGAGTCACTTGATTTTTCCTACCATTAGCCTGATAGTTCCTGTACAATACAGCATAGCTTCCTTTGGTATATCTGCCATTTGATAATTCCATATAATACATGGAATGACAGGTAGTTTAGCTGTGAAACACACAAAGCTGTGATGATATTACCTTCCCTCAGAGGTATATTCCTGGACAACTTGGCTCAGTGGTTCCTAGTACAGCTAGGAGGCATTTCTTGGCATGCAGCTGCCACTGGAACATGTTCAGAAAGGGGATTCCAGTAAGTGATCAGATATGGCAGAGCAGTTAACACAGCCCCATGTGGGGCTGTGCACTTGGATAGAATTATATTTCCCTTTTTACACCTAAATGGAAGTTTTCCAAATACTTACCTGGGCAATTTTGGCTTTTACTCCTGCACAGTGGACACATAAGCAAATGTGGACAGAGAATTCTATATGTTATCCTCCATTATTTTTCTAAATGAATTCACAAATTGCCTGTCAAGAATGATGGGGGGGAGGTGGAGCCCCACATCTGGCCCCGCACTCCCCTTCCCCTACTGCCACTCCTTATATGGCCCCTCTCCACCCCCTCAACAACTCCTCATCTGGCCCCACTCTACCCTGACCCCCAACTCCCTGCTTTGGGTCCGACCCCACTCCCTCTAGTTTCAGTTCCCGCCTTGCTTCCCCCTCCTCACCACTTGAGGTCCAACCCTGCTCCCCCTCTGCCCCTTGCCACTTGGGATCCATCCCTGCTCCCCCTCCCCACTGCTTTGGGTCCTACCCCACTTTCCCCATCCCACTGCTGCTTCAGATCTGACTCTGCTGCACCGTCCCCGCTGCTGCTTTGCATCCAGCCCCACTCTATCCCTCCTTCTCACTGCTTTGCTCCACCTGGACTACATCTTCCTGCCTCCCCACTCCCTTCCTTCCTTCCCTCCCTGCTCACCATCTCCCCCTGCCTGCTGGCTGTTCTGGGAGGTGCTGTTTCACCCTCAGGCAGGGAGGCGGGGGGGAAGCCACTCTGCTCAGACAGCCATGGCATGTTCCCCAATGCCAAACTTCCCCAGCAGTGGCATAAATGTGGGTCCATGCAGTCCGGGCCACCCAGGCAATCACCGCCTGATCTCTTGGCGGTGCATGTGCAGTTGGCCAAAAGCATTGTGGACATACAGACACATAGACAGACTAATCCTTTTATTATATTAGAATTGGCAGTGGTCCAAGTTATTCTGTTAATTTATTCCCTTGGATCTCACAGATGCATGTAAACTAGCCTCATTGATTTGTTCATAATACTCTTTTCCAGTTATTTCTTTACACACATTTTATCAATAGCTATTTGATAAGGTCTTTATTTCTTCATTGGTTACACCTTTTACTTTTCCTGAGAGACAGCTTTTAGTGGGAATTAACATCTCGGTAATTTTGGACTTATTATCAGCTCTTTTGCCTCCATTATTAATGGTTCTTTTCTGTCCCCATTACTTAACAACTTAGCTTGACACTTTTGTTTTCACTTATGCTCATTTAAGTTTTGATTCCTTATATTTGGGGCACGTCTACATGAGATATGAAAAGTGCAGTAGGCTAATTCTACTGCACATTAGCACATCATGGCAAAAAAGTGCTGATACACAGTAGAATTAGTCTACTGTATGTTAGCATTACTTTAAAACAATGTGTGCTGGCACTACTGCATGCTAGCACCCATTACCACACATTGTTAGTACCTGGTATTACAGGTACTAAACTTAATGCACAGTAATTACAGTGCATGAATGCATGTGTAGACATGCCCTTGGTCTATAACCTCCATTTCACTCTCAGTTACCTGTTATCCTGCCACAATTGCCATCATTATCTCCCTGCCTTTTCTTTGCTTTTCCTTCTGGTTTTAAACCTCATTTGTCCTTACTTTTTCAACTGAATACGTACTAATAGTTTCATATTTCTTTTAGGCTTTTAAATAAATATACTGGCTGTACACTGGAGTGTTAATATTAGTGGGTGGCTGATAATGTCTTCAAAGTGGCTTCACAAGTTCTTGTTCATTGTTAAGGATAGATAAAATGGCCTCTTGTATTTGGGAAAATAATAATAGTACATGTAGAGGTAGACTCTACAGATAAGAAACAATGTGAACTTAGATCTTGATACAGTTTTTGTACTGGACCGTTATATCTATAATCAGCCCAAACTCAATCTGAACAATCCACACCCCTGGTAGTTCAAAATTTACACCTAGAACCAAATTTTGTTGTTCAAATACATCACTGCTGTTTAAGGGATGTGATTCAAACCACACTGAGACCAGAAGGAAGAGGTATATTAACTTCTATGGGTATTGAATCAACCCTAATTCAGCCACCTCTACTATGCTTTTTTTCCTTTGGATTCCAGTCTCCAACTGTCGTAATACAGCTTTCTAATGAGTATTCCACAGACTCAGTACTCTTCCTCTTTTTAGTCAGACCAGCAAGCAGAGTACGTTAACTTCCTATCAGCAGCTTTGACTGATCCTGCTTTGCTGAGTCCTGTTGTGCACTGATGCTCACATTTGCAGTCATTCTCCGCTTGCCTTTAGTTGTCTATTTCATGGTAGTTCTGCCATAACAGAATGATGTTTAGACCAATTTCAACTTCTATATATGCTCTCTCCTTTCCTTGTATATGGATGTAATGTTTTTTTCACCAATCTAACCAATATTTATTTTACTTATCATATTGTCTGGGAAAATATATGAAATCTGTGCCTTTATGGGAATGTCATTGTTTCTAGCAACACCTAAGTAAAAAACATCACCTGCAGTAAAGAGAGATTTGCCTTTACATTTGTATTATAAATAGCCAAAACATTACATTTTGATGATTTTTTAATTTTATTTTTGAAGCTTTCAACTTACACTACCTACAGACAGGGTAGCCCATAAATGCTGTTTAGTTTGTTTTAACTATGTTGTTATTTGGTTTCAGCTGAGAATAGAAGAAAACGTGGGGTGAAAAATACTGCAAGTAACCTCTCAATAATAATTCCATCTAATATTGCATTCATGAGTGCAGACAGAAGTGCATCTCTCTGTCTAACTGAGAATGCTTTGCAGGAAATGT
This sequence comes from Crocodylus porosus, assembly GCF_001723895.1. NCBI lineage: Eukaryota > Metazoa > Chordata > Crocodylia > Crocodylidae > Crocodylus > Crocodylus porosus. Next base: position 60,611,160 of record NW_017728948.1, read on the forward strand.
TCTGAGTTACAACACCTGCTGGAACAAACTGAAGTTCACTGTTGGTTTCAGGGTTGAGGGAATCTAGCTTCTGGCTGCAAGCCTTCAGGTCATTTCCCTTAGCAATGGTCCCTCCTTGTTCCCAGGCTGTCCCTGTTTCAGAATGAGAGGGGGGAAAGGGAGCACAGGGAGCTCCTTCTAGGGGTTTCCCAGCCACTATGAGGGTGGGGGTGGGATGGGTGGGCTGCTCCAGTACATCCACCCCACCACCCAGCAGGATCTGAAAACCCCTCAGATGGAACTCCTTCTGCTCCCTTTCCCTCCATCCCATTCTGAAACAGCTGGAGGCTGGCAGGCAGTGCAGACAGATGTTACAGAAGGCACTGTTTTGAAACATCTTCATTGACCCCTCATGCATTGAGGGTTTAGATGACCCAGTTGGCCATTTTTTAAACTGCCTACAGGTGGGCACTTCTATTGTCATGGCTATAAACTGCTTTCTGTGAAAATTGCCCCTTCTGTCTGTCCCCTCTAGGACTTATTATTTGAGAATAAAGAATTAGGCTGAAGATTTTTTTGAACAAAATCTAAGAAAGACATTTAGCTTTAGAAAGAGAGAAAAAAAAAGAGATTAGAATGGATTTACTTTCCCACAGTTGTATTGGGTTTTCTGACCAGTGTTAACATTATGGTAGGACTAGTAAAATCTCATAAAAATGGAAGAAGGTGCCAATACAGGCCACATGCCTTCTCAAAAAAGATTGCCAAGAGCTATTTGGAAATTGCTTATACATTATGAATTCAGCTAATGCCCTGATTCTGTACAGGTGCTAAAAGGGGGAGAATAATGCGAAGAGCCTCTTTTTATTTATCTCCTTGTATAGAACTGAGGACCTAGTCACAATCTTTGCAGTTAGGAAAAATAGGGTCTGAGACTTTCACTACATTTATTATTTTTGAGCAGAATTACATGTTGACAAGGACTAATCATGTTTAGCATCATGTCACCTAGTCATGAATAAATCTCTGCAGGACCAGGACTTAACTATGACTGTGATGAAAATGAATTGTCTTCATCTACCTTAACATCATCAGCTTCATGTTAGCTAACTCAGTTATTCAGGCAGTCCCAAGCCTAATAGCAATCTTTGTGGATGGATGATCTATGGAGTATAATTTGCTCTACCACTCAATGTGGCAGGACTGTGCAACCCCTACAGCAGCTCGCTAACCAAATCAAATGTATAGGTGAGAATGGTAGTGATATGCCATTGTTTGAGGTGCTCAATCTCTTTCAAATACCCTGGGGTTACATTATTAAGCCCTGTCCCCAAAAGCAGCCTGTCCTTATCTGGGATTACCTAGCCCTGAGAGAGATTAAAACAGAATATATAGGAAAATGTGTTGATACTGACCACACGTATGTTATATTTATACTGTTATAACCAATATCAGACTCAGGCCCTCTTTTCTTCAACTGAATAATAAAGATAAAGGCTCCACTATGGACATTAAGGATTAAAAAGCCATTTCTCAGTAATAAATAGTGACTAGAGATAATGATTGATCATTAATATATATGCCCTCTCTTGAATTCTCTCTCAAGTTGCTCATATCTGAAAATATATGACTCAACACTACCTTTTAGTAAACAAGTAATAATAAGCTACTAAATCTTTGTGGGCTATTAATTTATTATATTTACCTAAATTAGATAATGATAAATTTATGGCAAGACAATTAGAAGGAAAAACATTTTTTGCTCAGCAAAATATCAAAATACATCTGATTTAAGGCTTTGATTAGAAAATGAAAAATGCATCAGATTTTTTTTTTGGGGCGGGGGGGAAAGCAGAAGTTCAAAATATGGGTTTTGAAAGCTTATTATACTGCATTGATAGAGAGATGTCACAGATGCAGAAATCAACCAGCAAATCATCTGGCCTGGAAAGTTACTCAGGGAGATCAAAGGATTTAGTGGGGGAAAGAAACAAATTGTTTGTTCTCTAGCCTTTGTGGATGTGTTAGGATTAATGTAATAAGATCCTGGATAAAAAAGCAGCTAAATCAGTGGGGACTGATGATCTAGGTTTCATTCATTAAGATGGTTTCATTAACTTCATCTATAACACCAAGTTTAGCCTTTGTTTCTGAGTTGCCAGCAGCTAGGCGCTCTTGCTCAAAAATTGTTCAGAAACCTTAATGAAGACCACCAGATACAGAGGAATAATGTACTCTGATTGCAATCAGAACCTGAACTAGAAGTTGATATATGACAAAATGTAAAAGCAGGTATTCAAAAGCAAGTAGGTTTTCATCAGATGAGAGGGAGTTTATGATGAAATTAGTGATTAGAGTTTTTTCAGCTCTTTCAAAATAAATCACTATTTTTCACCAGGGAGAAAAATTGTTTTAGATGTATTTCATATTGGTTCAATGTTAGTATTAATTAAGTTGGGCTTTTTTGCCCCACTGGGAAAAAAAATGTTTCTTCTCTTGAAGTAGGGTTGGAGTGTTGTTGTAGCCAAGGGACGATAAGGTTTGCTGTGACTGTAGAGTGGAAAATACAGGCTCATTGCAGCTACTTTACATGAGTAGTCAGAATTCCCAGAATCCTTTGGAAGAACCCCAGATTGGCTCAAATACTTGGATGTGCAGTTTTGCATTTAGACGTGGAGACTTACCAGAACAAATAAATAGCAGATAGGGAAAAATTCAGGTCAAGAAGTCCCAGTAAAAGTATAACAAGAAGAAATGAACCATGGGGAATTAAGAGCAATAGGTTTATGGTGTCTAAGCTGGAGACTGTAATGATAAATATTGCTTAGAAATACAGAACTAATTATAAAATAAAATAGGATAGCGACCGCCTAGCAATGATAATGTTACACTAAGCCATAAAAGAAGCCGTCTAGGACAATGAATTGTTTCTCTGCTGGACTGTGTCCCAAGAAACAGCGGGTGATCACCACAGACATGGGAACCGGAGGGCCTCACCTCAGCATGGCTAGCTGATTGAGAACTCTCTTTAAACCCACCCAAGACTATTGTAGCGTGATGAGATTCACTTTAATATGTGTGTAGCATTGCTGCTTTGCTCTGTGCGTGTGTGTGCATGCATGTGTGTGTAGCCAATAAAGCTTTGACCTTTAATCAGACAGATGGGCTCTGGTGCATAACCTCCCTGGCCCACTCCCACCTCTGAGGGGTAGTTAAGTTTTACTTCAACAGTGAAATCTTTTATTGGATCAACTTTGTAGTTGGGAGAGATATTGGACAAGCTTTCAGTTACAGCATACCCTTCTTTTGCTATCTGATGATGAACAGTCTGTACCTGAGAGCTTGTCTGACATTTCTCCCAACCACACATATTGTCCAATAAAGGATATTCCTTCTCTTGGAGAAAGGTACAAGAAATGCAGAGGATTGAAGACAGAAAAAATCATTTGACTGATTTTGATAATAAAGTTACACGTCAACATTTTCATAATAAGAAAAATTGACTTAAAAAGGGAGGCAAGTGGCAAGGTCTTCTGAAAATGAGGTCGTTTAGTTAGGTGTCAAAACATGGCTTTAGGTGCCTAAATGTGGCAATGCAGAATCCTCTACAGAAGTGTAAGAGACCCATTACTAGAAGGGCAAGGGTGCTTGGGTTTCCCCTTCCCACCCTCCTTTCACTCTCTTGGGTCTGCTGGGTTCTGTCTTCCCTTTTCAGTGCCCACTGGCTTCCTTGGATCTGGTTTCCTCCCTCTTCCCCAAACCCTTTCTTGCCCTTGTGTTCTCACTTCCTCTCCTTTGACCTCCATCCTGCCCCAATATTAGTTTGATCACTGTTGCTCATGCTTTCTGGGTATTACTATAGCTCACTACAAGGCTGAGGCATTTGAAACAAGATGCCAGCTAGCTTTAGGTACAGTCAGCCCCTGATGATCCCAGGGTGAAAATAGAGCAGTCACCCTTTATGAACTCAAGCCTCAGGCCAGAGAAGCAATCAGGCCATAGGAGTTCCAGGGGAAGGCACTTACTGTAAAGAGGCAGAGGGACTGAACTCAGAGCTGTGGAGAAGTGGCTCTCAGCAGCAGCCAGGCGGAGAAGATTGGCGGTGTCATGTTGAGCATCAGATAAGTTCCCCAAGTTGTTTGTTCTTTTGGTTTTGGCTTAGAGAGTGCTTCCCTTGGGTGAGATGAACCCAAGGAAGAACATATTACTTTTGAGGTAAACTGGCGCCCAGGATTGTGGATAGTCCTTGTAGCAGGGCACTCAGGTGCTTGCTACTTGTGGAGCAGCAAGTAAGGAGCCCAGATGTTGGTTACCAAGGCAGCCAAAGTAATAAAGAAGCACAGCTGCGGGTTGCCAGGGAAACTGGTGAGTCAGCTGACCAGAAGGGGCAGGGCCTGGCTCCCATTTAAACCCAGGCAGGCAGTTCCTTGCTAGCAGCCATGGAGGAAGGAGCTCTGCTGGACTGAACCAAGGGAAGAGGCCAGGATGCATGGGCAGTTGTTACTGGTGAGAGAGGGAGAAACCCTGTGACAGGCTTGAATGAGGTATAGCCAGATGGCTTGAATTTATGTTGGAGCCAAGGGGCTTGAGTTTGTGTTAATGGTTTACTGTTTACAACTGGAGGACTGGGTGAAGCTATTAGGGATTGGAGGAGGCCTCATAGAGGCTAGACCCTGGTGCCAGAGAGCAGTGTGAGAAGCGGCCCCGAGCAAAGGGGGCAGTGTGAGACGAGGGCGGCGGAAGGCCAGAGTGCTGGAGAAGATGCAGAGAGAGACCAAACAATGTCCAGTACATCAGCGAGGCTTGGGGCATGGTAAAGGGGCAGTTAGAGCCACGCATAGCCCATAAGGCTGGGCTGCACTGAGTCACGCAGTACAGCTCAGGGGCCAGGATACAACAGAGCACCGTGTCCAAGGGGGTGAAAGGCAGCTTCCCTTATATATATGAAAAATCGAGATGTGGCAGATGAGAATGAGGGTGCTTTGGGACAAACTTGGCATGGTAGGGGGCGCTAGGGGAGATCACGGCCACCCCTAAGACCCTGTGCTGTGACAGTCCTCAATCAGTGGCCCTGGCAGCAGGTGTGGGGGGGGGGGGTGGAGGCCACAAAAAGGGGGTGCTGGTGAAATACCCTAAATCTCAATGAGATCGGGAAGGCAGAAGACAGATACTGTTAAGTATACAGCCCAGCACCTGATGCCCGAGTGTCTCCTCACTTGCAAATGGTTTTACCTCATCTATGTGCTCCATCAAGTTGTGGCAGGTGAGAGTACAGACAGGGAAAGTCTGCAGGAACCAGGAGGCTAGAGGGAAGAAGTCTTGAAAGGTGGGTTCCCCAGGCTGATACTGCAGGTGATTTGCAGACAGGGTTGCCCTTAAGTTGTGGAGATATTTTGACTACACACCCTTTGTGGGGGATTTGCAGCATGCTGTGGGCACATGTTACAATGGGTGTGGACTCATTATTGCTTATAATTAGTGGCCAGATCCTGGTTTCCTATGCTCCTTTCCACTGTAAATCCTAATTGTGAAAAGGAACAGGCAAGGAAGCTGGAAAACAGAAAAAACTCTCCGCAGGGGAAGAGGAGTCTGCTGAAAGAGACAGCAATGCTAGAAGAAAAAAAGCGTGGGAGCAGTGTTTCTGGAACAGCTGCTGTATGAGAATCAAGCCACCCCAGAAAGCAAGAGAAGGGGTGTATGAGGAGACAGAGGGAGGAGAGGTATTCTCTGAGGCCTGGGACGTCAGGCAAGAGCCTCGTAACTCCCGACAGCCGGCTCTGAGCTGGGAGGAGAGCTCGGCCAGGCTCTCCTGAGTTGTGGGACTTCAGGTGAAAAGACACCGCACAAGCAGTTGGAGAGCTCCGCCTGAGATGGGCACACAGTGGGAGAAGTGGTTACTCCTGGATTGGTTCCAGCAACAGCTCGGGTTTTTTTTAATTTGGTTTAGTTGTTGTTTGTGTTCCTTGAACCCAAAGTGGGTCTACTGAGTGAAGGGGCCAGAGTGGCAGCAACCCCACCCAAATACATGGAAAGGGTAAGATTACCCAAAGCCACAGGCTATGGCCAAAGCCCTGGTCACTGGTGAGATGACCTGACAAGGGAGTCACAGGTTGGGAGACTGGAAATCAAGCACCGGGGAATAAAAGCCCTGAATGGGGTTTTTCTCTTTTGATTTGAAATATTTACTGAATGTTATTAGAGGGTGGGCAACTCTGGGAGAGGCAGGGAAGTAAGCCCCTCCTGCAACTACATGCAAGAGACTTACCTGAGGATGAAACAAAGCCAGGTAGCCCACTCTTTTCTGTCTTGTTGAGTCTTAAAAAGATCAAACCTAGAACAACAACAACAAAAAGATAGAAAAAGTTAGATCACTCAAGAAAGACTATGATTGTCATCAATGGCATAACATCTGGGTGGCACTAAGATGGTGTGCAGGGGAGGTTAGAGTTCCAGAAGAAATCCCTGAATGGGTTGCCATTAGCTGGCTGTGGCAGAGGCCAAACAGCAACTCCCAACTAATAACATCAATGAAAAATCAAGACATGGCAGGTGAGAGTAGGACCTCACCACAGTACATTGCAGGCAAGTAATAGTGAGAGTAACCGTTTGGGCCAAGATGGCTCCAGGCTGCCAAGTATTTACTCTCAATCAGGAATAACCATCTGACACTAATATCTTTTTTTATCCTATCTAATGAGAAAAGAATAACTCCTCCATCTGTGTTTGCTACTAAATAGTGCAGAGAATTCTTTTTAAGATAATGGCTGAGCATACAGTTCCATGGAAGACAGTGACTAAAGGAATTTTTTCAGGTTACAATTACCTGCCCTAAAGATCATGTAGACATTAGTAGAAACACTTGAAGGGGTAGATGACTTCCTAGATATAAATCTAAGTCTGCATCACCTGTGGAGTAAACCAGTTTTAAACTAATGCCTCTCTCATTCTCCCTTTCTCAGCTCACCATCTTAATCCCAAAGAAAATAACTAAAGCCTCAGGAAAGGTTGCCCATTATCTCTGAAGAAAGACTGATGGTATGTTTAACACTCATCTGGCCATAAATTTACAAGTCCCCAATACATTCTTCCATTCAGAAACTAGGCGCCAGATTTTTCACCACCTGTTGGGTTTCTAAGTGGACTTGGTACTGAAATGCAATTCTGTTCCATGCTCTGAAGTCCTTGAAAATCCATTAATCATCTACTTTTGCAATTACCAACATTTTACCCTTAAGACTTAGTTACAAAAAAGCAGTAAGGAATAAGATCCACTCCCATTCTGGATGTGCAACTGCATCTAACTCAGGTGTCCACTTTGCTGGGCATGTGCCCAGTCATTCAGGTATGGCAGCTAAAACATGGGAGCATTATTTTCCCTATTATTTTTCTAGCTACTAGCTGTGTATCTATCCAGTCAGCAGATGGCCCTGCTGTACATCCTTATGCAGTGCACACATGCATATGCATATGGATAAAAGACAGTCAACTGCATGGAAGGGATAGCTCAATTTGACAGGTGCCCCCAGTGGCAATCCTGATCTGTTCTCACAGTGGCTGGAAAAAAGTGATTTTAGATCCATCAGGCTCCTATAAAGGTACTGAATAAAAGTGTGTAGCAGGGCATCAAGACGTGCCTGCTCCTTAAGGCTGAAGAAGCCTGGCCAGGGAACTCTGCAGGCCAAACAGAGCTCCCCAGCTGCAGGTGGCTGGGGTAACAGTCTAAAGGAGTAATTGGCCATACCTGCTCACATCACCTGACTGGCAGGAGGCAGGGTTCTGGGATATATAAGCCCAGGCTGTAGCTAGCAGATGCACACTTCTCTCTGGCAACGAAGGTGCTCCTGTCTCATGAAGCTGCTTGAGATCTGGTACTGCCTGCCTAGCTCTCCCAGTACTGCCTTTTCTGCTATCTAGGTGATAGATGACTACAAAGAATCTCCCAGGTATCTAGAATAGGGGCATGTTACTCTGACTGGAAGTTTGCCCCCTTAAAGGGGCAGAGCACTGTTGTTGTTGCTAGCATTTCAGTTATAGCCTAGGAGCTTGTGTTTGCGTTCATGTTTTTTCTGGATGGTCGGAATGAGGCTGGGAGGGGAAGTTTAGAGGCCCCACTAGTGTCTGGAGAGAGAGAGCATATGATTTGGTAGAGCCAAGTGTCAGGCACAGTGAGCAGAGCACCAGAGGGGTGCAGGGAGCCCAGAGCACCCTAGGGGCACAGCCAGAGGGGTGCAGTGAGCTCAGCGGGGCACAGGTACAGGGTCAGGGCTAGTCCGTAGTGCCAGAGGGGTGCAGCCAGAGGGGCTCAGCATCCATGCTGCCAGAGTGGTGCAGCTAAGGGGGTGCAGAACCAGATGCCCAGGAGAGGGGCACTGAGCCAGGCATCTGAGAGAAAGGCACAGAAAGCCAGTTGCTAGAGAACTCAGTGCCTGTGTGTTGCAGAGACGGGAGCCAGAGGGCTTAACACCAGGGGCATATACAGTTAACACCTGCAAAGCATGGGACTCATGTAGGGGTATAGCTGCACTGTCCAGTATAGCTGTGTGCATGAAGGGCAGTTTCCCACCTAATGAACAACTTAATTATTTACTAACAAGGCATGGCAGACTGCCCAAGACAGGTGGGTAAGCAGACACAGAGGTTGGCCTCCTGTGACAAAGTGCAATACAAAACTTTGCTTACCATGCTGTAGTATAATACTTGCAGACTTTGAGGATATGATTTAAATGATGCAGTAGATCTTTTCCCACTCTAATGTCTATTTTTGTTTTTAGGATGGAGGTATTTGCGAAGGCTTCATATTTTAAAGAGAGAGAGATACCACAGGGGGGACATACAGGTTTTGAAAGACTTCATAACAATGTAGAAAACAAAGCATAAATTACACACTGAATTAACTTTGATTTGTTGACATGTCATGCAGTCTAAAAGTATACTACCTCCAGAAGCCAAAGTAGTTAAATGACACAATACAACATTCGCTGAGAGGTTTACTTGATCACTTTGGATTCACAAATATTTCATAATTGGATTATTCTCTTGATGTTTACAATGGATTGATGACAACATTAAAAATTGTAATGTAATTCACATTTCTGAAGAGGAGTTGAGAACTTTGCCCTATTTAAATTCCAGTTAAGACCTCAAATTAATTTTCAAATCTGTTTGAGGTGCTGGCTAACTTACGGTTGTATCTGAGTGTCTAATAATGCTTAATGTTGTTATTACATTTCTGAAGTGAAAGTACCTTACCATTTACAATTAAGACAATATTATGTGAGTTAGTAGGGAATAGGCACCTAATTGGTTCTGGCTCCATTGCAAATCTTAGCCAGGATTATTGAGAATATTGGTTTAAAGCCTGTATATCTACCACTTATATTACAATATCTGAGGTAAACAAACTGATATCCTTCAAAGCACTTACACATTTAGCAAAACAACCATTATTCCATTTCATGTTAACTTGTAATATTTTGGATTAGCTATTCAGAAGCATTTAAAAAGTTTAACCCAATTGCATAAGATTTATACCATAAAGCTTTTAGATAACTAACCCCAAGGTGAAATGCATGCAGTGACCAAACAAATAGGAGATACACAATTTCTTTGTAATGGTACCTTGAAGAAGCATGTGGTACTAGGTATTCTAGTCAGACTGTTTTAGCATTTTGAATAAAGCTAACTAAATAGAAATGTTAATAATTCACAATGGTGGAGAAAAGGAGAGTGCACATTTTGAGGACTATAAATATATAGATATTTTGGTTTCTTATTTGACTACTTGTGGTCAGTTTGGTGAATTTGGATTGTGCTTATAATAAATAGGTGTTTTACCAATTGTAAACATTTTACTTCAAAGTTTGTTGGAACATCTTCTAAGGATCTCTAAGTATAAATCATACTCCATTCCAAAGCCCACATATTTCTGCTGTGCTCTGTAATACTCCCATTTCTAGTAATCCAGGGAATCACTACCTTATGTACAACTGATTTTCACCTGGGACCTTCATTGTGATTACTCTACACTGGGTACGTCTACACAAGATGCTACGTCACCATTGCAACACACTATGGCAATGTAGAATCAGCGGGCACAAACCCTGATGCTTCAGCTATGTCATCATAGCAACATGCTCCCTCACTATAGTGTGTTGCTACAGCAATGTACCGGCTAAAAATAACTGCGCCATTGGCACAGTGCAATACGGGCTGTTACTGTGCTGCCATTTAGTACTTCCAAAAGGAACTACTAAATGACAGTGCAGTAACAATGGTGCTGTAGGGGCACGTGTAGATGCACCCACTCTGTCTTAAACATGTTTTTGAAATCAAATATTCATCTATTTTTTCCTTGAAGCAAGTCTACTATTTGCCATCTGTTATCATTCATTAAGCAACAATTTGGTGCTTAAAAATTCAGAGCTCATGATGCCTTCTGATTAGCAATGCGGAAACAATCTAAGCAGCCTCTGTGATTAAATCAAACAGGAGAAATTTACTACATTACAATGAATAGGACCGTTGATTGTAAAGTTCAGCATTTTAAAGATTTGCATGAGGAATAATGTACCAGTTTTCTCCTTGATAGTACTACATCAAGTGGAATAGTTACACCAGAGAGAAATTTAAAATTTCATTTTAAATGTATCTTTGAACTCATTTTGAAAAGTCAAGAATCTGTACTGTACCTTTTTGAGATCATTATTTTAGATAGCACTGAACAAGAGGAGATGAATAAAACCAATTACTATTTGTCACAAAACAATCCTGTGTGCCTTGTCTACATTGGCCCATTTTATTCACTCAAATGTCTTGGACACTTCAGGAGAGCCATCACATCCACTCGGCTGTCTCCCTGCTAGTGCCAGAGGTTCCTTTGTGACAAAAGACATTTGTCTTTGTCAGCTTAGCTTGAGAGAGAGGGAATAGGTATTGAAACACTTTGGAGATGGGCAAATGGTATAATCTTCATATAGAATAAAGCAATAGGGCCTCACTCATGCCGAAGAGCACTGTGCTTGACAAATAAAAAGTTCCCCACTGGCTTGCATAAGAATAAGTGTGAAGTAAAGTGAATGAATGGAAAGAGAAAACAGAATAATGTCCCAACTGCTTGATTACAGAATATCCTCTTGGTTAATATCTACAGGGCCTGAACAACAATAACAACAATGATAATATGCCTATATGTAGAACCAGTTCCTAAAATAAATTTCAGTTCCTTTAACAGATTTGGTTGAGTTCCCTTGGTTCAGGTGAGGACCTCAATTTCTGCATTAAGTTTGGATCCACTGAGCTTGTGCACTCTAAAATTTCCTGTGCCTTAGTTGGCAGCATCACTCTTCTTTAGCCTCTCTGGCACATTTCCTAGATCAGGCTCTTTGTCATATTATCATGGGAATAAGGCCCTGGAGCCCAAATGTCTTGGGACTCTAGGATTTTGATGTGCAAAGTACCTTTTTTTTTTTTTTAAACACCCACTTTCAGAACTTTTGCCAGATAGACTTTCTGAGGTACAACTCCTCAAAAAGGTATATATCACAGATGCAATTGGGCATATAGATAGGCTTGATTTAGGACTCTAAAATGCCATTTATTTTTATCTAGTGATGCAAGAAATTCTTAGACCTTGACAGAAAATAAAACAAGATCTGCATGCCTGACTGTACCTCAGTTTTCTAACCATTTGTTTTTTAGTTCAGGTCTTCTAAAAGCATCCAAAATCCTTGTCTCTAGCTCGTAGCTTGTTTCCTGAACAATGGAGTCTTACCTTCAAGATCATCTTACCTTCCCTGACTTTAGCTAATTCTACACTTAAACTGGATTTCCACCTACTTCAAAATCATGATTATTTCAGAAGCTCCAAAGCTTCCTCTTCTTTGGTTCAAACTTCTTGTATGACTCCTCTAGTTTTTCCATGGGTTTCTCTTTAAAGACCTCCTTTATACGGTTTCTCCTTCTGTCCTTTCTCTTTTAACAATCTCCACTCCCTAAACCGTCTCCCTGTAGACAAACAGAGAAAATAGCTCTCTCAGCTCTAACCAGTCCTTTAGCACATACACTATTTTGTCAATGCATGGTTGTAAGAGTAGGGTTGTTATGTTGTTAAACTTTTTTTTACTATTGAGCTCTGCCTGGGTCTGGCTTCTCCTTAGACATAAAGAAGGACACCTGAGGTGCTTGTAGATGTGGAGGACCCTTAATTACCCTGCAATTACAGTGCATCAGAGAAAACACAATTAATTGAGTCTGCTGGAGTGTGCTAATTTCAGCCAAGTTGGAAATGCTTCTAATTTATAAGACTGAAGAAGTTTGGCTCATGATAATGACTAGTTCCTAAGTCCTCAAATTGTAGCCTGGCAAAAACAAGGGGGGCCGCCTCATGTTTTAGCTGGCTAGCCCAGTGGTTAGGGCACTTGGCTAAGAAGCAGAAGACTCGGGTTTTAATCACTGCCATACTAAACAGTCCTGACCAAAATATAAAACACTGGGAAGACTGACAAATAGAATACACCTTCACCCTTAAGTGGGGGGCAAATCTTAGACTGGGTTCTGCCATTTTTAGACCAGTTTGTGTGATTAACTTCTGTTCTGTTACAGATATAGAGCAGTTTATGATCACTTATACCACTAAAAGTATAATGTTTGTACCCGACCTGAAAGGTTAAAACCACACTGGGCTAGAACCAAGGCATCCTACTTCCTGAGTACCTGCTCTAACCATCAAGTTATTGGGCTAAAACACAGGAAGAACTTGAGAGGCTGTGACTTGGATGATTACACAGTCCGGTGGGTGGCAAATTGGCTAGAGGGTTGTACCCAGAGAGTGGTGGTGGATGGGTCAGTATCGACCTGGAAGGACGTGGGCAGTGGAGTTGTGCAGGGCTCAGTCCTTGGACTGATACTCTTCAATATCTTCACCAGTGACTTGGATGAGGGAGCGAAGTGTACTCTGTCCAAGTCTGTGGATGATACAAGACTGTGGGGAGAAGTGGACACACTGGAGGGCAGGGAACAACTACAGGCAAGCCTGGACAGGTTGGACAAATGGGCAGAAAACAATAGAATATGACTTAACAAGAAGAAATGCAAAGTGGTGCACCTAGGGAGGAAAAATGTCCAGCACACCTACTGCCTAGGAAATGACCTGCTCGGCAGCATGGAAGCAGAAAGGGATCACAGAGTCCTAGTGGACTCCAAGATGAACATGAGTCGTCAGTGTGATGAAGTCATCAGCAAAGCTAACTACACTTTATCATGCATCAGCAGATGCATGCCAAACAGAACCAAGGAGGTGATACTCCCCTCTATCAGGCACTGGTCAGACCGCAGTTGGAATACTGTATGCAGTTTTGGGCACCACACTTCAAGAGGGATGCGGATAACCTGGAGAGGATCCAGAGAAGGGCCACTCATATGGTTAAGGGCTTGCAGGACAAGCCCTATGAGAAGAAACTAGGGCACCTGGACCTCTTCAGCCTCCACAAAAGAAGGTTGAGAGATGACCTTCTGGCTGCCTAAAAATTCATCATGGGGGCGCAGAAGGGAATTGGTGAGGCTCTACTCACCAAGGCACCCTTGGGGGTTACAAGAAATAATGGCCATAAGCTAGCAGAGATCAGAGTTAGACTGGACATTAGGAAGAACTTCTTCACAGTTAGAGTGGCCAAAATCTGGAATGGGTTCCCAAGGGAGGTGGTGCTCTCCCTTACCCTGGGGGTCTTCAAGAGGAGATTACATAGGCATCTTGCTGCGGTCATTTGAACCCAGCACACTTTCCTGCCTAGGCAGAGGGTTGGACTTGATGATCTATTGAGGTCCCTTCCAACCTTAACATCTATGAATCTATGAACTGAAACACAGCTAAAATGTTCTCATCCTTCATCATCTAACGTTCCCTAGTCACACATTTTTGCTGCCTACAGTTTTGTGAATTTGTGGCTTACATTCAGGGGTATGTGTACAAGGAGCCACACACAGTATAGCCTATTGAACTTCCTCAGTAGGCTTGTGAATGCTTATCCATCCATACTGCACATGACCACATGTCAAAAATGGCAATTGTGTAGCTGGGTAAGTGCCATTTGGCTGCCTACAGTGAAATAGGGTTCTGCTCATAGTACAGTGAAAATGATTGTCACTGGATGGGGTCCTGCAGGATGGCCATGATCTCCCCAAGGCCCCCTTACTGTGCCAAGTTGGCCCAATGGGCACCCTCTATTTTTGTCCCCCATGTCTTTGATGGTACGAATGATAGGGAGGCTACCTTTAAGTCCTCTTTGAGATGGTCTTGATTGATTGACCCATAGTCTTGATTGACCCTAGTGGGTCCCGCTTCAAAATAGATGTCACAATGGGTGTTTCGAGGCACCCTGGACTTATGGGGCTATGTGTGGCCCCAACCACCCCTTTACTACGCCCCAAGTCTTGCAGATGGTACCAATGTTGTTTGGTCTGGGCCTTGTTGCAATTTGGCCCCCTTATCCTCCTTGGGCTTTCCGCAGCCCAGTCTCGCTCGGCACCTAACTGGCGCTTGGGCTCTCCACAGTCCAAATGCTGGACCTTCTCTGGTGCCTGGGGTTTGTGCACCCCAAATGCTGCACCCTCTCTGGCACCTGGGGTTTCTACACCCCAAATGCTGTGCCCTCTCTGGCACCTGGGGTCCCCACACTGCTGTGGGCCCCCTATGTTGCCTCCTCCATCCCCTAATAGCCTCACCCAAACCACTGGTATTACACAACAATAAATAAAACACAAGCCCCTGGGCTGTAACATAAATTCAAGCTGCCCAGCGATAACATCATTTAAGCCCTAGCAAGGAATTCTCCATCCCTCAACAGTATCAGAAGCTACAGTCAGACCTCTCCCCTTTACTTGCTCTGGAAGAGCTGCTTCCCCCTTGGCTGCTGGCAGAGAACTGCCTTCCTGGCCTCAGCCCTGGGGTTTATATGTGAGCCAGGCCCTACCCCTTCTGGTCAGCTGACCACTGGCAGGTGTGGGCCACTAGCTAATTCTGGTTGCCCTGGTAACCAGCAGCTGGGGCTTCCAACTCACTGCTAGGGCTCTTTGCCTAGCAGTTTCAGTTCTTTAAAGGAGCCAGGTACCCTAGTACCCTGCTCAGTGATCTCAAAGAATGGTGTTTTGGGCAAAGTTACCTTTAGGAGTACTTGAAAGACCCTTCACACGTGAATTTCTGTTATATGCTAATTTCAAGCATTTGAACTCTAATCAATGACATTATTTAAATTTCTGATTTTCCCTACATATAGAGTTCAATAGCATGGTGGCTGGAAGGCCTGATCTAGATAATTACATTTCTAGAGAGAGATGTACATCAGCTATTCCATGGTTGCACCACTTACAGGGATGCAATTGATTGATTTTTAAATAGAACCTAGCATTTTAAATTGCATCTTTTGCCAAGTTTGTTACTGTTTTAGATGCATATATGTGCAAATACATATACACTGGGTGCATCTACATGTGCAATTAGTGCACCTGAATAAACTCCAGTGCAGTTCATGCTAGTGTTTTATTGTTTGCACATGCACTGTTTGCACATGCACCCCGGACCACAGTACATTCAGCTGTAGAGAGAGCAGCTTGGCGGGGGTCCTGGGCATCAGCCTTCCAGCCTGTGACTGCTCTGACTCAGCTCAACATGGTGCAAAGTGGTTGGCTGGGGCATGAGAATGTTTCGGTGCAGGGCTAGTTTGCAGGCAGCTCCTGCGCCAAAGTACCCTTGTGCCTCAGCCAGCCCCATCAGCATCTGCATGTGTGTTGTGATGGAGTAAATAACTCTGCCATAGGATAACTCCGCGTATGGTAGAATTATCCTATGGTATAGTTAGTTAGTTTACTCCATCCTAATAGCACTTCACATGTAGACAGTGATCTTGTGTAGACATACCCATGGTAAGTAAAACCAATAGCTTAGAATTTATGTCTGCTCCTAACACTCTGAAGGTCTTTGGCTAGGAATTTTAAGATTTAAGATGGTGTAATGGAAATAAGGTGGAAAGAAATAATATTAAGCAATAACAATGGAAAAATATTGTGGATTTAAAGGCGTGGCAATTTTTTTTAATTTAATTTTTGTGCTTGCAGTTCACGCAGTGCTATTCTTTGATATTTAAAACAACTTAAAAATAAAGAGCATTAACAATGAAAAACAACATTTTTTTTGGCTAAGTGTGGACAGTATTATGCATTATAGAACGTAGAGCCCATTTAGGCTGACCAAACTGAAAGCTTTGTGGTAATTATAATTAATCAAATCCTGAAGACTCACCACAGTTATTATTCAACCATTATTCAAACAAAGCTGTCATTAAAATATGTATGGGGTTAGGTCTCTGCTCTTCCTTTGTATTATGGCCTCCTAATTCCTGTGTAGGAGCCTTGGTTTCCTGTCCTGCATCCTCTCCCCATCTTGACATGCTCCAGCAATAGAAGGGTAGAAGAGAAGTCTCTCTGCTCACCTCTTATAATTAAATGGAAAAGGATGGGATTACCTGCTTCATCAAAGTGCTTAAGTGCTGTGCAGAATTGTGGTTTTTTATAATTTTAGAAAACTAATTTTTGCAGTAAGTGAGCCTGACCTTACTGGCTATTATAGTTTTGAAAGCATATCCATCTCTACTTAGGTTCTTGGACTGAATATCTATGGGTGCATCTACCCATGCGATTTAATGTGCATTGTAGACTATTTTACTGTGCATTAAAGCGTCACATAAAAAACTATGACATTACGTTAATATACAGTACAATAGTTTACTGTGCTTTAAGCATCACTAAAAAAATCATGCAAATGCGCTACTGTGCATTAGCCTAGTCTAATGTGCATTAATTTAGTACCTCACATTCGAGGTACAAAATTTAATGTGCATTAGAAAAGATGCATTAATACACATGTGGACACACCCAGTATGAGTAGGTCAGTAAAACCACGTGCCTCTTACATCATATCCTGTCATTTTTTGTTGCTTGCATTAAATTCACTGCCAAGTAAAGCACTGAAGCATATATGTAACTTCAAATGCCTGAGTTGTGGTATTTTAAGCACTTTCCAAAGGAGCAGTGCTTATTAGTGCATGGGGCTGAGGCTGAGAAAACTCTCCATTCTGCTTCTTGGCCTGCCAGGTAATCTTGGGTACATTTCTGTGACTTAAGTTCTCAAACAATGGAATAAGGGTACTTATACAAACACTGCTGCAAAATAATTTGAGATGCACTGGTGAAAAACATTATATAAAAGCTAAGTAGTAATAGTAATAGTGATTTTTTTTACATTTGAGGCCATGATTTCCAGTCTTACAAACACCTGTGTATAATTTAAGTATGAGAGTAATGCCACTAAAGTCAATGGGACTTTTCATGTACATAAAAATTGTAGGCTGAGGCCCAAGATTTTCTGTGCTTCATTTTATTCTGTAAAGCCTCCAGCACACTTTTAAGAGCTACATAATAAAGTAATAAAATCAAAATGCAATGGTTTCCATGAAAAAGTTATACCAGAAATAGAAATGGACACATCTCTGTGGAAATACAGGCATATAGAGTAAATGGAGATATCTGTTCATATTCTGAATTTGAAAATACAATAATTTTAAATGATTTTGCTTTACTTTGTCATATAGCATACATTCTTCATCCATTATAATCATAAACAAGAGTCCCAGCTTATAGCATCAAGAAATAAATAGAGACTTTAGCCTGAGCAGTTTATTTTACAGGCTATTATAGCAGCTCCTGTTAGTACCATTACAGCCAATGGAATGCCAGCATTTCCATTTCCAAGATTTTATAACCCTACTGTAAAAAATGGGATCTGGGCTAGAATTTGACAGATAAAGTTTCAACTCGGAACTAAATTGGTTTAAAAGAAAACATTTCTATAACTTTGTTTTATCTTTTGCATTAAAATGAAAGTTTCTCATTTAGTTCATGCCACGAGCATCATGCTTTTGTTGTCTTTGTTACATATTACTGAGTTATTAGCTAAAGGCCCCATCCTGGCTTCTGGGGTACAGATCGGAGCAAAGCCACACACAGTTGGGTGGAAATATTTAAAAACAATAGTCAAAGAGATTGGAACAGAACCAATCGGTTATGGATTCTTCATGCCCTGAGCTGATGGATGTCTTTATGTCCCTAGTGTTGGGCTAAGTACTGTGGGATTTCAGGGCACATGCTGGAATTACAAGTCACATGCTGGAAGTGAACCCAAGAAGATCTCTTTTTCCCTTCGATGTGTTCACCAAGAACTCATGGACAAGCCCAAGCGTAAGAAAGCACAATTCAAAACCTCATTTACTTTACATCATTTGTGGTTTTGAATTGCAAAGAAAGGGGCAAGAGCAGGCACCATCTGAGAACAAGCTATCTAAGAAGGCTGAAGCCCCTGGATAGGTCAATATGGACCAGCACATCTCCACTTCTCATGTAGTTTTCATCTTCATTTTGTACATGGTTGCTGAATGATATCCATTGCCTGTTTGAGAAGACAGTAATTCTTTGCACTTCAGAGATGAGGTAATGGTGCCAAAAACCAGCAGGTTAAAATTTGTGGGTTTCTTCATATATAGACTATTAAGCCAGTGGGTAGGAACATTTTTTTTCATAATCTTTTTGTGAAAAACATTCAGCTATTATCCTGTGTGCTTTTCAGAGTATGGAATAAAAAAATAGATCCAAGATGTCCTGTGTCAATGAACTCATGGAGTAATGGACAGTAATTATACTCAATTCAGCAAATAGTATATATTTTTACAAATTGCCTAGGTATGAATCAAATGATGACCATAATAAATCTATGTTTATGAGCTATGTCTATGAGCTAGAGTAAAAATACATTTTTAAAAGAGATAGGATTTTCTTTCAGTAATTCTATACAAGTGCGAACAGTACTTGCTTTTTATATTTGCTTAATACGTGTGTATCTTTTACTCATCTATGTAAGGTAGGTGATGTAGAGAAAAAGACTGAGATGTAGGTGGTTGGACAATGTAGGAGGAAGAGACTAATGCTTCCAGGCCATGCATCTATGACTCAAAGCACAGAGCAGATAAACTATTCCAGATACACTAAAAATATCCTCTTGTGATGTGTGAGCACACTTTCAGTCCAGCTTTGTATGATCAAAGTATGCTTCATGGTGTGAAACAAAAACCACTGTTTCAGTAGGAAAGAATGATAACAGAAGTTGACAAGCCAGAGTAACATATGTTATGCTGATCACATTATTTGCTGATAATACTATGTGTACCTTTGAATAGAGAAGCAAAGATCTCATTACCCAATCAAAGTAAGTGCTGGCAAGGGCAGCTAGTACCCATTCTGATAATACATTCTTTGTTTAAGTTGTTACTTGTGTATATAAAAAAAAATCTTTATGTACAGGGGAAACTCTGTCAGTCTGTGAAATCTTGGGGTTCTTGTGGGAGGATTTTTGGTTAATTTTCATTACTATTTTCTTGCCTTATAAAGTCATAGGCCACTTGGTTAGACTTTTTTGTTTAACTTTTGATGTCAATATCTTTAGGACTTTCTGCAAGCATCATACCATCTATAACAAGGGGAAATGAATAAAGTATATGGTAAAGCATGCCACAGCCTTTAATGTGGACAAACAGCATGCAGTAGCTTCCAGAATCGAGCACACAGCAACTGGTAAAATCAATATTTTCAACGGCAAGGCAGTTAGTGTTACATGTTAATGGTATAATATAAGTGTGTCATGTAATGTATACACTGCAAAATGAATCTATATTGATGCAATAAAGATGAACTTCTAAGGAAAGGGTATGGATATTAAAGAAGCCAAAATGTCACTAAATATTTCTATTTAATAAAGAATTGTAGTAGTACTAAAAACTATTTGGTTTCCCTCATAAGTGTCCTCCATTGCGCTTAGGCTTCTGAAAAGAATATACGATGTAGTAAAAATGTTAAGTGCAAGAAGTATAAGCCAACAGCTTCTCTGTTGATAAAGAAAATTTGCTGGATGTATCACAGCTCTAGATTATAGTGGAGATGTGAGGCTATTAAAATACTTACACTCACAAGACACACAAAAAGACTTTAAAATGTCTGCCCTACTTCTAATGATGGCAATTTCTGTTTCTTAAATTTTGGCTATATAAGGATCCATGATACATAACAAAAACTCTATGTATAAGACCTGATGGCATATATAAAATATTTTTTAAAGAGCCCATTCTGCAGATAAGAAGAAATAGATATCTTACATGGTAAAGTGCCTTTCTTTGGGCTTGTTGAATGATTCACGAGTGCTGTATTTTTATATCTTACTCTGTATGGTCTATGTATAATACAAATACAGCACTAAATAGATACACTAAATCCATGAGTTCAGGGCAAAATTAGTGAGTGATAAAATGTTAGTTGAAACAGTTAAGAAGTATTGATTATTGTGGTCATAAAAGGCAACCTCTTCAGACAACACTTCTGTAAGGGAAGGTTCAATGGATAGTGGAAGGCTAGGTTAAACCATACGTTCAGGTCAACAGCTTGGTGATGGAGGTGGAACTTCGAGTCAACAAGACATTGTAAGTTCTTATGAACAAATCACAGAACATTTTATAGATTTGATTCAGACAGCAGTGTGGCACACCCCAAGTTTGGATATTTGCTTCAAGACCTGCCTAACTTTTTATAATATTGTTTATTCTAAAACTTCTTTGTATTACTCTGACAATGCAACAGGTCCTTTAAAATGTATGTAATTTGCATAAGGCCACTTTATATTACAAGAGCTGTGGAAAGATTTCATAATATTCATAAGAATCAGACTCCAACTCAGGGGTGGGCAAAATGTAGCCCACAGACCAGATTCAGCCTCCCAGGGGATTTTATCCAGCTGGCAGCAGGTCCCCCAGCCCCACCCAGCCCAGGTACAGAGGAAAGCCTGGTCTGTGCTGTGTGTGGCTGGAGCCACTGCCCCTATTAATGCTGCGGGGCAGTGCAGTAGCCAGATCCACTTCCCAGCAGCCTTAGGAGTGGCTTCTTCTGGCTGTTGCCACTGGTGTCACCACTGCCACTGGAGCCAGCCCAGCTGCCTGGGCACCTTGGCCCATCCACCCCATATGCCCCTCCAGGGTCTCTGGACAGGATGGGCAGGCAGGCAGGGTCTTCATGGAGCCTAAGTGGGTCCTCCATAGGCAGGGCATGCTCGGCTGAGCAGGTAGGATGGGGCTGTGAGGTGGGGGGGTAGCAGCATCGGGGAAGAGAACGGGTGGGTGGGGCCTGGGCCAGGGCTGGGATTGCAGGGTACCTGACAGCACAGAGCCCAGGCCTGGGGAAGAGCCACAATCCACTGGCCACATCCTTGTGATGACCACTGGTTCCATGGGCAGGAATATGCAGAGAACAGATCCTGACTCGGCCATGGGTCCATGCTGTCACCATCCCATGATCCCAGACCTAGCTCCAACTCTGCCTGCCCATCCCACTCCCAGACGTTGCCTCCTGCCTGTCTGCTGCCCCATCTCATCCATCTGGCCTAGCACTCCCTGCCTACATGGGTCCTGGGCCAGTCTCCATGGAGATCCCTAGACAGATTCTTAAGTGTGTGCTGAGAAGCTGTTGAGATCAGCCATCTAAATACTTAATTCCAGAACCAGTAACTGTTTAAAGCTGGGAGTCTGCACACAGCTTATTGCAAAATGCAGCTAGTGGTGTCACTGCTGTCACCACCCACTAGCTTAGTAGTTACTCATTAAGTAAGAGACTTGCAAGTGAGGCCCCACTGCTATTGAGGAGACTCGACCCCACAACTCTTATTCTTTACTGAAGTGCTTTAACTATTCAGATATGGGCTAGACTGGCTCAAGGTCCTGTTCTAGAGTTCCTATTGAAGGGGGTGGTTATTGAGCATCCAAAATAGCAAGAGCCAGGAACCAAAAAAAAAAAAAAATTCAAAAAAACCCCAAATCAAGACAGGAGTATGACCCTGTAATCGAGTGAGCAGGTCTCTTACTTTGGGGGTGGATTGGAGTTTTAGGTTCTGGCTTTTATTGATACATTTTCTTTATTTTTCTTTTGCTGTTAAGCCAATGGGTGTCCAATATCAAATGCATAAACTGTCTTGTTACTCCTTACAGGGTTCATTGGGCAGAATGAAGAATCATCCCTTGGACAATATTATTGTACATGTATTCAGTGGTAGCTGCTCTGATCAAAAATACTGTATGTTCAATCACATGGTAAATAAAACTCCAGCTGGCTGAATGAGCTATTGAAGAGTAAGTCTATATTACATAGCTAGATACAGAGAAGTATCATGAATAAAGAGAGTGCAAAAAGCCCTTCTTACCTCTGCTTATAGTGTTAACCAGGATGAGGGTGTCAAAAGTCTTAGAATATCTAGTATGTAGCCTCTGCTATTGAATTTGGAAACTAAACATGCAACAGGGTAGAATCAGAAAGATTAATAATGTGTTGTGAATGCAGAAGGTGCAGCTTGAAGACACTCGGCATTTGAAACCCACTCTGAGTGAAAGAGAGTGGTGAAAGGGTACCTGTAGTTATATGGCTATACACAGGCAATAGTGTTTTCAAGGGTGAACTTCTATAAATGTCACTGTTTTATTCAGAAACAAGAATAAGGACACATAACTTCAGAATATTCAGTTCAATAGATAACTAATTTCAGAAACCATAATGATTTAAACATATTTTTCTATATGTCTAGTGTCACAGATATGATGTACATATTGTATGTGGCATACTTGCCTGGAGCAGTAAAAAAGGATAATTTTGAAAGAGCCTGGTAACATTGACTTGTCAGTGGTACATGATATAGTTAACCAACAGAGGTTTCTCACCAAAACAAAGATAAAAATCATTACTTTCTATAATGAATATCATCTGTCCCACAGAGGGAAACATGGGAAACAGAACCATTGGTAGCAACAGCAAAATGGCCTACCACAAGGGAGCATACTCACACCAATATTATTTAATGATAAACAAATCCATGTGGGCACAGGGTGTTTTATCTATGCTGAGGATCTATGTGCCACTGTCTAATAGGGCTGTGCAAAACAGCAGTTTCATTTCAACTTCCATATTGCTGTTTTGAAGGGACAGCATTTTGTTTCACTGTTTCGAAGCACTGTTTTATTTAGTCAAAACTGTTTCTCTGTATTGACACTGTTTCTGTACTTTTCAACGTTTTGCCCATAGGCTATAATGGGGAATCATGAAAATGCCTAAAACTTCATCATTTATTGCCTGATTTGGATGAACATTGTAGGAATGATAGCCCCTTCTGAGGGCATGAAGCCTCCCAAGATTCAAGGAGATAGGTGCAGGGCTTTCTCAGAACATGCATCTCAGACTGTTCAAAGCAAAACATGTCACTTATTGGCAGCAGCAGCCGGCTGTCATCCTGCGTGCAGATCTGGGGAGCCCATGACCCCTGGGAGGGCTGCAGGGTGGTGCTAGATGCTTCCCAGGGGGCATGGGCCCCCAGATCTGTGTGCGGGATGACAGCATGCTGCTGCTGCAAGTTGGGGCCAGCACCGGCACCCAAGTCTGCCCAGAGCAGCCCACGTTGAGTGCTGGGAAGAACTGTCATCCTGCATACAGATCTTGGGGCCTACACCACCTGGGAGACCTGCAGGGCTGTGCCAGACTTTCTAGGGGGTACAGACACCCGGATCTGCATGTGGGATGGCCAGCTGGGGCCAGTGCCAGCACTGGGTACTTCTCAGTGCTTGGCACGGGCTGCTCCGGGCAGACTTGGGTGCTGGCACTGGCCCCAGCTGGCAGCAGCACCCTGCTTTCATCCCACATGCAGATTCAGGTGCCCATGCCCCCCAGGAAGAGTCCAACACAGCCCCGTAGCCCTCCCGGGGCGTGCAGGCCCCCGAATCTCTGTGCAGGGTTTCAGCAGGCTGCTGCTGCAGGCTGGGGCCAGTGGCAGCCTGCTGAAACCCCACATGCATATCGGAGGCCTGAGCTCCCCAGGAAGAGCTGGAGAAATGATCAGAGAGCTGGGAGAAGCAATCAGAGAGCTGGGAAAATGAAGAGGGAGCTAAATGTCTATATCAGAGCATTCCTTCACCCCTCTTCCCCCTCCCTCTCCTTAGTTTCTGTTTAGCTGCAAGCGAGCCTGGCTTCAAAACTCAACTATTTGAAACTTTCAAAATGTTTGGAGTGCCCTTGTTTCATTTCAAAGCTGTTTTGAAGCCTTTTGTTTTGTTTTGATTTCAATTTCAAGCTTGAAACGCATCGAAACAGCTTCGATACGAAATGTCCATTGAAATTTCACACAGCCCTGCTGTCCAGGCCAAGGATTTTGCTTATATTTAAGTTACAGTAATATCATCACTGTCTGAAATAATATAAAGGGGAGAAGGGGGAGAGAATGGGCGAGTAGGGCACCAGCCCTGGGTGCCAACTATGCCAGAATGTACCCCACAGAAATCTTTGCCACAGCAGGCACAGCCCTGCACTCAGTAGCATATCTAAGACAGGAGGGGGCTAGGGGGATGAGCGGGGCAACACGGATGGCTACTAGGGACCCTGCGCCACAGGGTTGCTGTCACCCAAGTTGATGCTGCTACATCAGTAGAAGCAGCAACAGCCACAGCAGTAGTAACTGCCTTCAATGCACAGAGAGCCAGGGCAAGAAGGACTTCTTTTCCCCTCACTATGTCCCCCACCCAATCCTCTTCCTAATCTACCGTGGTTGACACTGAATGAGCTTCCTATGTCTCTGACTGCCTGAGCTCTTGATCTATTACCCAAAGTTCTTGGAAGGCTCTCTGGAATCATGACCATATAGTAGGGCACTGATACAAGTTACCTTTAAAGCATTTTAAATCTGTTGAGCAGTCACAGGTTAAGGCTTAATGCTGCTTCAGCTGCACAACTATGACTTGCCAGTAGAAGGCTGGTGAATGGAAGCATAGGGAGGAGCTAGGACTCTATTGCTACTCTGGGTTGGGAGGGGATTGGCAGGTGGGGAGGGGGAGGCTGGCATGTAGCTTAGAAGAAAAGAATAAGGTGAAGGGAGATTCAGAAAGAAAACTGCCTTTTCTCTGGTTAATTTAGTGCTGATGAAAGATGCCCTAGAGAGTGAAGTCCTGAATTTATTCACACAGCTGTTATAGCATAGGCCAAGGGTGTTCAACATCTGGCCGACAGGCCTAATGCAATCTGGAGCTTTAGAATCTGACCTGCAGGGCTTCCCATGGGTTGGCTAATTTGTCAGCAGAGGAGCAGTGGTTCAGTGATGACCTTTCCTTGACAGGGCTGGACTGAGTTTGGGCATGCCCCTTCCCTCTGTGTGGCCAGGTTGGGGTGCCTTAGTGTCTTAGAGTTTCAGTTTAGCAAAGGAAAGTCTTGGAAACAAGGTTCCATTTAACAAAGGGAAAGACTTTGAAACTTTGAAATACCACCAAATATGTGTATGCTTCAGACAACATGACAAACACCTGAAGAAACAGAGGAGATAAGAATATTAATGTGACAGGCTAACTGGTAATGATTTGGCCCAGGGGTTTTGAAAGGGTAAAGGATGATTAGAGGGCTTGGGATTCCTTCTCCTCACCAATCAGGCCCCAAAGACTCACCCTCCATGTCCTCTGATTGGCCCCTTGGGTCACCTGGAGGGGAATAAAAGGGCCAGCGCAGCTGACTCAGGGGAGACCAGGGAAGGACCAGGATGAAGGAGTTTCAAAGAGCTGGCAGGAGCTGGGCCAGCAGGGTGGGAGCAGTTGCCCCAGAAGAACCTAAAGGAGTGCAACCTGCAGGCAGCAGTGAGACCCTCAGCAGTGCAGCGTGTGCCTGGCAGGAGAGGCTCCCTGCTGGGCTCCAGGATCCCCCTATGAGAGGCTGCAGCTAGCAGGACAGGTTCCCCGGCTCCAGGAAGAAGCTGAACAGTGACCTGAGAGGTTCCAAGCTCTGTTTCCAGCTCCTCCAGTAGGAGGTCAGGGAGCTCAACATGAGGCCAGGGCTCCTGGAAGGTTAAGGCCCCTAGCAGCCAGGAGCCAATCTGGCATTGGTTGCTGCATGTTGGAGAGCTGAGTTCAAGTCCCCGTTGGGGTAAGTGATGTGGCAGGGCAAATTTCTTGATGCAGTGCAAGGGAGTCATTGTGTTTTCCCTCTTTTCCCACTCCAGGTACCTAGGCCCTATATTTCTTGTTATTTGACATTTTGTATTTTGTGCATTATATACTTCACCAACCAGTATTCTTTGTTCTGCTGTTTGTGTTTTATATTTTATTAAACCTGTCTTTTGTCAACTGAATGAATATGTCTACAGTTGTAAGTGCCTAACCTTTATTGAATCCTGCTCCCTTGGGCTCCCTTGGGGTGTTGTAGTGTCCCCTATACCACCTGGTTTATACATGTTATGTTCCCACTATTATTTTTCTCATTAAAAGGTATATGGTTAAGTCCCCATTGGTGATTTGGCTCTGCTCTATAGGGGAAGGAGGGTCTCTACACCTCCCACAGCACCTGTGCACCTGCTCTTATCCCTTCAGTTGGAGAGGGGGGTACCTCTTGAAGTACCACCCAGGTTACATTAAATAGATGTTTGCAATGGTGTACATACATTTGTTTGTGCCTATGATAAACTATAAGTGGAATTCTGTTTCCTAAGGCCTCTGACACATGTTAAACTTAAGACATGTTAAGAAGACAACTTAAGAGAGGCCTGCCATTCAAATGCCTGGGTTGACCCAGTGCATTTGAATGGCAGGACCAGAAGTGGACCAGCATGCTTCTGGTCCACTTCTAGGTCTGCTGCTGAGTGTGCTGTGGACCCCCCTGTGCTTCTATGGGACTCTCCATCCACCTCAGAATCACAGCATTCACAAGCCACCTGGTACCTTAAGACATGTAGAAAAAAACATTTAAAGCCGTGTCTATATCTGAATTATCGAATCTTTCTGAATCGATTTGGAGGGTTCCAATTTGATTCCGAGAAATTAAAAGGTCTCCTGATTTGATTCAGATTTGGAGATTCAGCCAGTGAAAAAGGCTGAATCTCTGCCAAATCAAATCAGGGACCAAAGCTTCAGACAGCCTTATCACCTACCTCCTCACCTTCATGGACCAGGAGTCCTCCCTGCATGAATGATTTTGAGTGCCCATGCCCTGGCACCAGGCCATAGATCTCCTGCCCTGGGCTCCTCTGGCCTTGCATCCTGAGCAGCGCTGCCCAAAACCTAGGCTGCCTGGGCACCATCCCCCTCCCTGTCTCCCTCTGAACCCTGCCCCCAGGGGCAGCATGATGAAGAGGCATGCTTTAGTTTAACAAAATATCGCAGCTGTCAAATGTGTGTTTAGTAAAGAAAACCTGTTGAATATTGCCAGTATCTCAGCTTGCTCCCTCTTCCCAGGTAATGTGAACCAGGAACCTTTTGAAGGGGAGTGGCAAGGGGGTTCAGAAAGGGCAAAAAGAACCTGGAAGGAGTGGTTAGGATGGGGAGGTGGGGGCTGGGGCCAGGGGGAATGTTCCAGGGGCTCAACTCCACAAACACAAAACCTTGGAGAAGAGGCATGAAGTAGGGTGCTTTTGACCAGGCACCCTACTTTCAGGGGTTGGAAGCAAAGACCAGCGACTTCTCTGTGCAAGAACAGTTAGGTGATCCTGGACCCAATTCCTGTCTGAGCTGCAGTGTGGGAAGCAGCTGCTAAGCTGGGATGGGGGAAGGCAGTTGCTAGGGTGGTGTGGGGGAGGCTGTGGGATGGGAGTCATCACCACAGTGGGCACGATGGACTCCTGGCTCTCATACAGCAGACCCCTGGGGCCTCAGCCCAATATCCTTTGACACCGTCTCCCACCCCATCCTCATTAAAAAACTAGGTGACTGTGACATTGATGCCTACACAGTCAGATGGATTGCAGATTGGCTCATACTTCGAGGGTGGTGGTGGATGGGTTATATTCAACCTGGGGGGAAGTGGGCAGCGGAGTCCCCCAGGGCTCGGTCCTTGGGCCTGCGCTGTTCAAATTTCTTTATCAGTGATTTGGATGATGGGGTGAAAAGCAACCTTTTGAAATTTGCTGATGATACCAAAATTTGGGGTGAGGTGAGCATGCTAGTAGGGAGGGAAAGATTGCAGCAAGACCTGGATAGGTTACAGGGGTGGGCTAACAAAA
>NW_017728948.1:60639667-60729966 GCF_001723895.1 Crocodylus porosus
GCCCCCTGGCATAACAAGGAATAATGGCCACAAGTTGTTGGAGAGTAGGTTTAGATTAGACATCTGTAAGAACTACTTCACTGTCAGGGCAACTAGGATCTGGAACCAACTTCCAAGGGAAGTGATGCTGGCTCCTATCCTGGGGGTCTTTAAGAAGAGGCTTGATGCCTACCTGGCTGGAGTCATTTAAGCCCAATTTTTCTCTTGCTCAGGGGGGGTTGGACTTGAAGATCTACAGGGTCCCTTCCGACCCTACTTCTATGATTCTATGATATCCCAGGCTCCATTCTCTTTCTTTGAGGACCCTAAATCCTTGGCTCTTGCCCATACCTGAGGCTTGTGTCATGCAGCTGGCCCAAGGCTATGGACTGCCTATCCCTACCAAGGCTGTGCCACTCCCTTGAAGTGAGACCCAGATGAGGAGTGAGGCCATGACGGGTGGAAAAGCTCCCCCCCAGGCCCCATGGTGGGTGAATGAGCTGGGCCTGGCAGACTATGTTGTCAGACACTGTCCCAGTGACAGCCTGGCCCAGTGCTGGTAGTCTGCTCTCTCCCCACTGTTCTGAGCACTCCTGCAGCCTTTCAAGTCTGGTCTGGAACTGGTTGGGAGGCCTGTGCATACAGGGCAAGCACCAGCAGCTGGTAGCCATGAGGTGGGACTGTAATGTAGGAGGTGTCCCTGACAGCTCCAGCACTAGGTCTTGAGCAACTCAGTCCTTCTCCCCTCACTTACTGCTGCTTCCCAGGTAGGCCTCACTGGATGCCTTTCTGCCTCCCCAGATGATGGGTCAGCAGCTCCACATGACACATCTCCTGTCCCAGTGCCCTCTCACCCCCCCAGCATCTCCCAGTCAGTGCATGGTGGGGAGAGTTCTCCCTTAGCTGCCATCCAGAGGTCCCCCCCCATGGGACCCCTATTCCTGTATTACAGGGAAGAGTCCCTGGAGCGGGGCTCACCATATACTGGGCAGCAGCCTGTCCCATCACTTCTGCCTGGGAGGGCTGCAGGTTCTTCATGGGAGGCAACACTGGTGTCAGTCAGGGGTGTCATAGGTGTACCCTAAGTGGTCTATGACCCTGTGCATAAACTCCTTATCCTTACACTGTGATTCTCTCAGCACCGAAGCAGTGAAGGTTGTCTCCTTCAAACAGCAGGTGGCCATCAGGAGACCTCATTTATGACCTTGGCAGCCCATTCCTGGGCTTGGACATCCTGTTCCTATGCCTCAGAAGCTTGGGTGAAAGCATCCCCCAGCCTGTCCATTTCCCCCTCTCTATATCTTGAGTCATTCCTCATGTTGGTCCTGCAGCTCCTGGTGGCAGAAGTCCATGGTGTGCTTAGGCTCTGGTCACAGGCTAGGCTCAGAGGCTGTGACCAGAACTTATAACATTTCTTCTTTACTACTTCAATGCCTCCTATGCACATCTGTCATGCTCTCCACAGGTGTTCAGGTGACTGTCCTTGAGCCACTACCCTATGAGCTGTGAGCTGGCCTCCCGTGCACAGATGCAGAGTTTGCAGACAAGGGAGACACAGAGTCTTTGTGAGATGTTGCAACCTTTAGTGATAAAAATGAAGTATAAAGAGAACATTTTGGACTCTCTTATCACTCACTTGGGCATTTGCACATACATACTGAGGGAGCTATGTTCAGTCCCCTGTCAGGACCATTCCCCTGCCTGGGGCCAGGAGCCACATAGCTCCTCTCCACCTTGCACAGTGGAGAACTTGGGTCTGGCTGTGCTGTGGGTGGGCAGAACTTCAGCAGGGCAGAGAAGGGTTGCTGGGGAGATAGGACCTGTCTCCTTCTTCAGGTACTGTGATGGGCAATTTCTCCATTCTGGAGTTTAGCAGAGACTTCCTATAGATATTGGTTGAAATTTTCAAAATTTTAGTTGGGATTTGTAACAGAAGCACCTGAAATAATACATAGGCATGCAGCACCTACAGCTGTGTGAAGCTTTGATTCCTGATTCAATTTGGTGGAGATTCAGCCTGATTCAGTGGCCGAATCTCTGAATCCAAATCAAGTCAAGAGACCCTGTAATCTCTCCAAATTGAACTGGAACCCTTCAAATCGATTTGGAAAGATTTGGCGATTTGGCCATACACACAGCTTTAATTTTTTTTTTTCTACATACCTCAAGGTAGCAGGTGGCTCATGAATGTTGTGATGCTGGGGCAGATGAAGTGTCCCACAGAAGCATGGGGGGGCTCCCCAGTGTGTTGAGCAGCAGACCTGGGAGTCGACCAGAAGTACTTCCAGTTCACTTCCAGGTCCACCGGGGAGCACTCTGGGCCCCCCCCCCCCACACCCCTCCAGCTGGATGACTGTTACTCCCAGGTCTGAGGGGAGCACCTGGCGTCCACCTGTAGCTGATCACTGAGTTAGGGGAGCATGGGGGAGCCTCCCTGTATACTCCTTGATGGACCCAGAAGTGGACCGGAAGTGGGGGGCCACCTGCCAAGCATGCAGGGTGACCCCCAACCTTCCTTTGGGATTCTCCATCTACCCCACCATTGCAGCATGCATGAGCCACACCTGGTACCTTGAGGTATGTAGAAAAAACATTTAAAGCTATGTCTATGGCCAAATCGATGATTCTCTGAATCAGCATCAAATGTTCAAATTCAGATTCAGCTGAATTGAATCGGGGACAGTGATCCGAATCAACAATCGAATCACTGTCCTTGATTTGAGCCGAATACAAATTTGAATCCAATACAGCCTATTTCGTACACCTCTAGCAACACCCAAACCATACAACATGAACATGCACTTACTAAAGGGCCCAGTATTGCAAGTACTTAAACACAAGAATAATTTTAGTTTGATTAATTATCTCACTGACATCAAGCAGATCTATGTTGGTTGGATTGTACTGGGAGTCTATAGATTCTAGCTTTTTGTAAGATTATACTTTAATTATATAACTACTAGTCAGTTATTATTTATGGATTGATTAGTTCGCTCTTACCACAGGCACCATAACTGAGTATCTGTAGTACTTTTCTATGTGTTCAGTTTTCTTTGTATTATATTGAATTCTGTTTAATCATATACCCCAACCAGGAGCTTTTTTGAGTAATGTTTCATTGTTTGCTGTTGAAAATTTAGGAGTCTGCTAAGGGACTTGTCTCCTATTGTGTTGATTATATTTTTAATTGATGAATAAAGAGGAATCTGGATAACACACATATCTTGTTGTTGCTTGGTTGTTAAGTAGAACTCAGGACAGAAAAGGATCAAAAATCTCAAGAAAAAGGATCACACAGAAATATCAGGAAACATGACTATGTAAAGCTGGTTCTGTTTATCTAAATACATAACATGTAGATCTTACATAAATGTTTTTGTCATCTGTGTTGCACTTTTCATGCGCCAAGTGAGTAGAGACTCTCTGACTGAAATAACTTACACAATTGTTTCTACTGCCTCCAGGTTTTATCCATTCAGACAAAAAACATTTCATGGAGCTCAAGCCTCACAGAGGCCTCTTTATGCAGTATATTTAACTACCACCATTCTGAGACAAGATTGCAAGTTCATTTTTGTCTGTGGTTTTTCTTTTTATGTTGTGGAAGAGGAAATGAAAACTTTTGTGCTTCAGATAAAGCCGACTCTCTCACAGTCCCTTGAGAAGACCTTTTAATGTGTTTTCCATGTTTTCATCTTGATTTTGACATTCAATATTCAAAGAATTTTCCTTTGAGTGCTGAGCTTCTCATTCTTTTACTGCTTGAAACTGTACTCTTAAAATAGAAGGGTCTTCAGCATGTTGAGTCAAAGGAGGACACTGATCTTGTGCAGTGTACAAAACTCATGTAAGTCAGGCAGCCCATACATTACTGTTATTTCTCTTGTACTTAGGAAGGTGTTCAACGTGAGGGTTGTATGAAAAACTTTAAGTAATGAACAACTTATCAATAAGGTCTTCACCTACTTCTCGTCCTGAATAAAGCTGGAGGCCAGAGCAATTGTGTAAGCATGATAAAGTGTCAGCTAAAGGTGAAGATATACATGGGACATCTCTAGATAATAGCAGAGGCTATTAATGGAATGCTGTGCCCTGGAGAACAGTGAAGCAGGAAGAGCAGCAATGGTGGCAACTTTTTTTCTGTGCCTCCCAAGTTGGTGGTCAGGGCTGCTGCCCCTGTTGCACTCCCTCCACCCCCTTTGTTAAACTACTGCATATTAGGAACTTTCCACACCAAGGGTAGGAACTGACTGGCTTCTAAAGCACTGAATTTTTTAAAACTAGTTCATCCATGCTTATGACTCAGAATGAGAGCATATACAAAGGTAAGAGGATGTGCGTAATAAGAATCTGGCTGTACACCATATGTAACTGCACTTATTAGTCAGTCAGTCTCAAGGCTGCACTGATTGTTCAGATACCTTTGATGTAGCAATAACTTTCCTTCATTCTTCCTGGTCTTTGTACAATCAGTAAGGGTTTGTATTTGCACTTATTAGTAAACTCTGCCAAAAAGGCAGAGGAAGTATTTATTCCTCCCTTGCCATTTTCAGGTTCTACTGAAAGATTCCCTCTTAATATACCTTATACTAGTGAATGAAAAATATATTCTGCCATGCTTCCTCCCAACCACAGTGGCCAAGAGGGGCTGTAAATGTATTAGAGAATGTAGTTGTTAATGTATACTTCATACAAATCAGCAAGATAGATGACATTTATGCCTTAGTGTCAGGATGCCTTGGTCTCAAACCAAGGGCCTACTGAGCTCATGGGCAGAGGCCTGGGCTGCAGCACCACACAACAGCTGTTGAAATGCTGGAGCAACCCTGGCCTGGGCCTTCCTGTTAGGTTCCTGATGGGGACCATGTGACCCTGGGAAACCAATGGAAGCCACAAGCCTTTAATGGGAGAGATAAAGCCTTCCCACTTCCTTTGGGGCCTTCATCCTCGCTTACATTGCCCTAAGGTCTTAGATCATCAATCTTTACTGTATCAGAGCTGGTAAAGACAATTTTCCAAATCCAGGCTGACCTAGAGATATACTTGAGGCTTCTAAAGACAGCTACAGAAGACAAGTAGATAGGCAACATCAAGAACTTACCTAGCTTATAGTAGCTTAAAGATCTCGTTCTCCACAGAAAATCTCCACATCAACTGTCCCCCCAAAAAGTTGGACCACCAGTATTCTGGACCCTACACTATAAGACATGAACTTAGCCCTGTAGCATTTGAATTTGCTCTCCCACATTATTCTAGATATCTGTTAAAACCTACATAGAAGATTCCATTCCCAGGACATCACCACCTACCTCTGTCCCCCACACAAATACAAAAGCACAAGGAGTACCTTGTACAGGAGATCTTTGATTCCAAAAGATCGAAAGGAAGACTCCTCTACCTCATAAACTGGGGAGGATATGGATTAGAAGACTGATCATGGGAACCTGAAGAAAATGTCCACACACCATGTAAAATCCACACTTTCCACCGTGTCCACCCAGAACCTGGGGAACCCAGGGGTCACCATAGGAGAAGGGATAGTGTTTGAGTGTTGATGCTCAAGCCCAGGTCTTCAAGGACTGTGGAAACAGACCTGGTCTACAGTTGTACCAAGCAGCTTGCTGGGTACTAAACTCAGCCCTGCCTGGGCCATCTAGTGAGATTCCCAGTAGGGGATGACATGATTCAAAGGAATAAACTGAAACCACAAATCCTTGATGGGAAAGCTATAAAAACCCTCCTGGTTTCACAGAGGTCTTGCCTGGCAACAGTATTTGTACCTTTACTATTTGGAACTGTCTTGCCTTGATCCCATCTTGCTTTTGTCTTTGACCCTCTGCCTTAGACCCTCCTGCCCTGTTCCATCCTTGTTCATGCCTTACTTCAGACTTTGATCCTTGTGCTTTGTTCCTGCCTTGGAATCCAGTACCTCATTTCTGCATACTCTGTCCTGTGTTTTGAACTCTCTAGCTCCTAGCCTGGGCTTGACCATGGACCCATCTTAACCCCTGGCGTAATACCTTAGACTTGGACTGACAGACAGTATTATGACTCTTGATTTTGGCTTCTGAACTTCCAGTACTCTTTACCCTTAGCTTTTGAACCCTGATCCCACCCCCACTAAAGTCCAAATCATACCTGTGACACTGTACATAAAGGGAATTAGGTAGTACACTTACTGAGCCAGTGGCATTATCTTTAAAAGAGTGTGACTAGAAAACTGAAAGTATCAGTGTAGTGGGGAAAAATGCATGTGGTGCTAATTTTCTAATGTGAAAAAGTCATCCTGAAATTAAGCCCTGATCCTAAGCTTACTGGAGTTCATAGAAATTGCCAAGAAAGAGCTTCAATCAACAGCCTTGCCCAAAGTCCATTGATATCAAATATTATATGAAAGTGAGTTGGATAAACATTAAAGAACACACAGAATGGAACAATCCTGCATTGAATTTGGCATGGACTAAAGATGAATCTAAAATTTCTGGAATACTATGACTTATGCTAATAAATATGCATATATATGTCTGCTCAATCACATTTCAAAGACCTATTATAAATAGAGTTGAGATTTCGTTCTCATTTTTCTTTCCCATTTTAATATCTCTCTTTAAATGGAAACATATAACACTGTGAATACAAAGCTATTTACCGTGTATTATTGTAATATTTTTATGCTAGGAAAATCTTTGAAGAGCCCACAACATCCCTCTTTTTAAAAAAAGATTTTTATTGCAATTGCAGCTTCTTTGCATTCTTTCTAATCATTTTAAAGAGTAGAAAAGTGAAGGGGTGTGGAACATTTCATTCTAATTTAGAAGACTATAGAAAATCAGAGCACATGCCATTCACTTTACTTCAAATGAAGTTACAGATGTTGTTTACTATTACATCAGAATCTTTAGCCTCACTTTAAGTTTTAAATCAGTACTGTATGTTCCTCTGCAGCAATTCTCTTTCTCATATTATAGACACTCTCAATAAGAATAAAGGACACTGATTTAGGAGGAAATTTATGATTTCAAATAAATGATTGCCAGAAATCAGAATAAAAACTTGCACTTTTTTATGCACTCAAAGACTTTCTTCTCATGAGTAGAGCAAACTTCAAATATGCCATATCCTTTGGATGTGTGCTTTATGTCTACAGCTCAATTGAAAATTATCCCCGAATTTAGTTTTCTAAATCAAACCATTTGGCTTATTCTATACAGTTTTCACCACTTGACAGCACTATTAATGTTCTCATTGTGATTTTACCATGTTGTACTCTGTTCTGCCTAGACACATACATTGAAACATAATTAGGTTATAAAAAGTTATAATATTGGCATCATATTATAAGTAAGATCCACTTTGGAGACCTCATTTTAGAAGCAGACTGGCCTTTTGGAATAGTTTGTTCCCTGAGGAAATGTATAATATATGATGGACAGAGTGTTGTATATAATTGAGAGAAAATAGGGATGTGTGCCCAGACAGAAGCAATATATCTTCCATAAATAAGGCCAACTAAACAAATAGCCTTAAAATATTTTATTCAAATGTGGTTTTCTAAAATGATATTATCCCACATGCCCCAGGGTAATTGTTTGTAACACTAGAAATGTTGCAGAAGTTCTAAGAGAAATGGTCATTGGAAATTTGTTGGTATGATTAAAACTCACAGGCAGCAATTTAAGGGTCAGAGGTTGGAAAATGAGTGTGTGGACATAAACCATATAGATGTGAATGTGTATGTGAGTTATGTGCTTAACAGGCCATATGCCTGTGTAAATATCCGATCTACATTTGTACTTTGTGTAGAAGTGGCAGTTTTCTAGCTGTCTACCTGACTGTTTTTAGCTTCTGCTTTACAAACCTGTAGGCAAACAAGTTCAAGAAAAAGTAACGGGTGGAAAGGGAAGATGCTTTTATTTTTAGGTTAATAATAATTAACTACTCAGCTACTGGAGCTAAAACATAGGAGAGCCCTCTTTCTCCTCCTCCTAACACCAGACTACATTTTTAGGCCTTAGACACCAGTACACATCCAGAAGGGGCACATATATATAGCTACATACCTGCCTAACCAGCATATAAACTACTGAACATGCTGGAAAATAATTGCTACTTGCTAATGGCATTTTCAGCAATTATATGGCTAGAAAACTACTACGTAGGGCAGGGGTAAGTAATGTTTTTTGGTTGGAGTGCCAAAAAACCCACAATGTCTACCTTGGAATGTGCTGAAGTGCTGGCATGCCAGAAAAACAAAATGAGGGAGGGAGGTGAAGGGGGAGTGTACATGGCAGGATGCACTACATATTAGTATATTTAATAATCATAAATGTTGCCTTTGCTGTTGTGTATTACTTTTTTGTTGAGTATGTTGCAATGAGAAAGAGAGAAAAAAGAGAGACAAATAAGAGAAAGAGGAGAGAAAGAAAAAGGAGAGCAGAAAGAGAACCAGACACATGTACACAGAGAACCACGTGCACAGACAACCAGAGCACACCCAGAAAAAACACATGCACACACACCTCCACAACTAGACACATATGTGAGCACACAGACATACAGAACCAGACAGAGACAGACAAACACACAGAACCAGATGCACGGTGCATGGAGCAGGGTTCTTGGGCCACTGGACAAACTCCAACCCAACAATGCCCTGGCCCTGTGCTTCCCTGGGGAGCCCCCCAAGCTGCAGTGCAGTTGGATGAGGCCCCGGCTTGGAGACTCCCCATCAGCTCAACCACCCACCCACTCCGCACAGCTAAGCCCACAAAAGGTGCAGTACTCCTAGCAAAGGGCAGTGTCAGCCTGATCCCGGTGGGAGGGCTGGGCCAGGACTGGGCTTGGAGCAGGTGGGAGTCAGGAGGGCTCAGCTGCAAGTGGTTAGCAGCAGCTACCAGAGCCTGGGCCGGCTGCAGCCAGAAGACTGCAAACAACTGCGCCAGGCTCCAGCATCAGACCCATACTGGCAGGTGCACATGTGCCTCAGAGTGGACAGTGAGACTAGGGCCTGAGGCAGCACAGCCCTCCTGCTGTCCACTTTGATGTGCACATGCAGTCGCCACCAGCATGGAGCTGATGCCAGGGCTGTGGAGCCTGGTGCAGATGTTTGCAGCCTGCCCCGCCTGCTCCAGCTGCCCAGAGCCCAGGCTGGCTCCAAACAGCTGTGCCAGGCTCTGGAGCCCAGTCATCAGCTCTGTGCTGGCAGTGAGGGAGAGGCAAGGGTTGCGCTGCCTCAGGGCCGCCCCTCCACCATCTGCTCCGAGGTGCGCGCGCACTCGCCAGTATGGAACTGATGCCAGAGCCTGGAGCAGCTGTTTGCAGCCTCCTGGCTGAAACCAGCCCAGGCTGTGGGTAGCTGCTGCCAACCATGGAGCCCAGGCTGCTTGCAGCAGGGCTTGCAGCTTCCCAGGCACCTTCTGGGAGCAGCCTGGGATTTGTGGCTGGCAGCAGCTGCCTAGAGCCCAGGCTGGTGATGGCGTGTTGAGCAAAATGGCCTCATGTGCCGTGCTTGGCACATGTGCCAGGGGTTGCTGACCACGACTTAGGGCATTGGCAGATGTTTAAAAAAACCTCAGTGGGATCTGATGCACCATCCCAGCAATTGTCTCTCTTGCCATGCCACACGTGCTTGGCAGGAGATGCGATAGTGAGATCAAGCATCAGATCCCATCATGTCATACTGCCAGTGCCAGGCTGTCTCTGCACTGGCAATCTTCGTGTCTGTGGCTGGAACCCCAATCAGCTGATGGAGCTCTCAGCCATGGGAGCACATAGTGTGCTCCCCGCGGCTGGGAGCTCTGAACACTGCCAGGGTTCCCAGCTGGAGAGATGCACCCAGCACTCCCTTGCGCTCCCTTGGCTAGGCGCCCTGTCACTGTTCCCAGCAACAGGCAGGGAGGGAGTTACTGGGAATTATTGTTCACTGTACATAACAACAGTTATGTTTAAATACCTGAAACATTAAGGAAAGTTGTAAGCCTGCTCATTGCCCACCTAACTCACTATTTCCTTTTTGAACTGATTTCTAACATGCATTGACAAGGATCAGGTCTCTCAGAAAATGGAGAAAGAGGAGCTTCCAGACATCTGTATAATGATTCATTAATTAGAGAACTTATCAAGGACATAGGAAATGTGGCTTTAATACTCACCATGGCCTGAAAGCAAGTAATAAAAGACCCACTGTAGCAGAAAAGAGATATTGTAGCCTAGTGGTTCTGGTGCCTAGTTAGAAAGAGAAGTCCTGAATTCTGCATTTCTTTTTTTATATAGTGACTGCTAAATGTAAAAACCATTAATGGTGATAGTAGGCAAGTACTGGAACTTGAAACTCCACTCTACTAGCCATTAGATTACAGCTTCTTGTTCCCACTTGTACATTTTCCTTCTTATGCAATGAATCTTCTGTTTTTTTCTGTACAGTGGCCCTGCTTCAACAGGATGAAGGGATGGTACTCCTACCCTGACTATATTACAATATGGTGATTAAATCATTCTTTTGGGAATTAAGATATAGGGGTTTGATCCCTGAAGGCTGACAGGGCCCAAGTTTATCATTTCCAAGTCCAGCATTGGAGGTAGCCCTAAGTTTCTAAACAATATTCAGTGTCCTCCTAGGAATAAAATCCACTTTGATCATTAAAAATTGGTTTTGGAGGAACAAAAGTTTTCAAAAGGGGATAACTGCCTTTTAAAGGAATAATTTACATATACAGGCTTGAGTAGCCTTGAGATGTGTGGGACAATATGGATCCATTTATTTTGGAAAGTAGCCCATGAATTTTTCACACATGTGAGAAAATCTAATTATTTTTCCCCCACATTTGTCATCAGGATCTTTTCATCTGCAGCATGTAAGCATCTGTTGCATTGTGGATATCAGTGAATTTGAACAGTATGTACAAAATTTTTTATCAAGTGACGATAGGATTTTAATTTTGAATCAAAGTAGTCTTCAAATTGGTCATACATTTAAGTATGTAATTGCACGTTAGAAATAATTATCTGTCTAATTGAGCATTCAAATTTAGTTGATGTATTTGAACGTATAATTAATTATGATGTATTGAAAACTGCTTTAGAACTCATAATTCTCTATTTCTTAGAAATCAAACTACTTAGGAAGAGCTTACATTTAATTTGTAACCATTTACAGGAGTGTTTATAAGATGTATTGAAAGTAAACTAGAAATTGTTTTTTAATTTGCTAATAGTTTGTACAAGAGAAAGGAGGGCTGTAATACTTTCAGATTGGTTTAACAAACTGTATTTCACTTAAAAATAGTGCTCCTCCCAGCAATAATTTTTAACTGATCTTCATCTTTTCCTTGGCTGTGGAGTTTGAGTCATACAACTAGTCCTTTGCTTACATTTGGGATGAATGGACAATGTTGGGGTCCAGGCATCAGAGCAAATTTCAGAAAATGTGAGTTTAAGTCTGGCTAGGTTGTTGGACTTAAGTCACTGAGGACTAAATCTCATCTTACTTTCATGCACCCAAGTGCCACTTTCACAACTTGCAATAGCAATTTTTAACACTTACAGTTTGAATTTTATTTTCTCCCTCTGGCACTATAGGGTCATTCTGCATGTATACTTGCTGGAAACAAACGATGGTGGTGAGGGGCCTGTCCAGCTTTTAGGCCAAAGCCAAATGGTTCAGGTTCAGCAAGTAAGAGTTCTAGATTCTCTCACTTACCCAGAGAGGGCTTGAACAAGCATCTTTTGCTTCCTAACAAATATGCTAAGTATTGGCCACAGGCTTAGCCAGGGTTGGGTGAAATACAGCCCTCAGGCCAGATCTGGGCTACTAAGAGACTCTATCCAGCCCACAGCATGTCCCTCAACCCCACCTGAACCAGGCATGCAGGAGGGCAGGAGACTTGGCTTCCTGGAAGCTCCCATGATGGCAATTCACTCTGCTTAGGTGCTGCTGCCAGCGTCTCAGCTGCTGCTACCAGACCCAGCCCTGCTGCCCAGACACCCTGGCCCATCCACCTTGTATCCATCACTGGGAGTGCTGGACAGAGTGGGAAAGTGGAGTCTGCATGGAGAAGAGCCTGGGACCAGGGGGATGGGATGGGGCTGCAGGTGGGTGGGGAGCAGTGTCTGGGATAGGGAAGGGTGGCCAAGGCCTGGATCACAGAGTGGTGACAGCATGGGGCTGGGGCCCAGGGCAGAGCTACCATCTGCTCCCTGCATGTCCCTGTGACAGACGCTGGTTCCATGGGCAGGGGCTGCCACTGCCCATGGAACTAGTGCAGAACAAGTCTAAAATATTAGAACAAAAATGAAGAGAAGCAAACAAGGCCTTATCCTCACAGGAAACTGGAGCCTGGCTGAAAGTAAGCCACACTCAGAGCCACACTCTGGATGTTGGCCAGGCTCTGTCTGCTGGATTTCTGTGGCTGCAACCCCCTGAGGCCCCCAGGACCCCAAGTGCCAGCCCCAGCCTCCCCTACCCCACCTGGGGAAACCTGCCACATGCCAGAATGTGTGTGCCCAGGCATTTTCTGGGGACAAGCAGCAGCAAGACATATTGTGCCACAGCTGTTTGTCCCTGGTGAAGAACATATTCCTACTCATGGGGATGAACCCACAATGAGCAAATTTAATGAACTATAATTACTTAGTGCTTACCTTTGCTTAATTCTGTGTTTTTGCATTTTTTGTATGTCTCTTGCTAGAAAATGACTAGTTTGCTACATCTTATCTTGCAAATGAATCAGCAGAGGAGAGACTATTTTTTGGTTCTGTTCTTTATTATTATTAGTAGTAGTAGTAGTGGTAGTAGTAGTAGTTGTCTTTAAATGGCATTGAAAAAATCCTTTTTGTCTGGGGAAAAAAAGGCTTTCTCAATTTTTTTTTTAAGCATTAAGCATATGCTATTGTTGGAATAGAATTGAGATTGATGGATCATTGCTCTTGTCTTCTACAAGGTCCAGTCAGGTACCTGTTCACTTTTAACATGAGTTGGCTCATTGATGTCTATGCCTTTTTCAATGGGGTTGCTCATAGTGAGTTCAAGATAAGCAAATACTTAAATATTTACTTAATATTATTTTCAGCTTGGGACTTAAAACTGTGTGTTGTCTTCCATTTACTCTGTCTACTTTTCCATCTATCCTTAAACTATTTGAATTGACTGGAATCTTTCCTTGTTTTTCTGGAATTAGAACCTAGGGGTATTAACATAAAGGGATAATTATAAAAGGTCTTGATAAACCTTTAATTAGAATGGGACATTCCTTATAATTTTTCATTTTAATATGTATAGAAACAGTCATCTTGAGTGCAGAAAGAAATAGGGGTGAGATGTAATACTGTAGGAAGATTTTCTTTAATGCACATTTTATATCTGAAATGCTGCAAAGGAATTACTTTGGTGACTGACTGCTGCACTCCCAAAAACAATAACTTGATACTTAATTTTCTTGACTTTAGGTCTACATTTAAAACCTTCACTTTCTAGTTTCCATAACCTAATTCAGAGCTATATCAGATCTTGATAGACTAAAAATTTGTGTATATTTTCTGCTAATAGTTCTCATTATTTTCTGTGACAGAATTGAACATGTCCATTTAAATGCTAATTTATTTTTTTCTGTTAGCTGCAGAAATATCATGAGTGCAAGCAGATATAACATTTAAAGTTCTAGTATGCAAAATGTAATAGAATTTATGTAGTCATCCAAATCAGTCAATAACTTCCTATAAGAGCATGAGGAAAAACAGAAAAAAAAAGAGATTGAGAGGACACTGAGACACAACACTTCTGGGAAAATATATCTGGGTCAAGCAAAATTATGTAGATGGGTTCACAGAATTCAAGCCCTTTACTTTCTTCAGCCTTGTTACTGTTCAGCAAACACAGGTTTTACTCTCCCAGTTTTTAATACAAACTACCTTGATTGGTTAAAACCTCTTGTTTATTCACGGTCCCTATAGTTAATAGCAGCAGCCCAGGTAAGCATGATCTTTCTGCTCTATGAGTCTGTATTTGGATGAGAGTTAAAATGTGCTTCTCATCCAAATACATGACTGAAGCAGCTTTTTCCTCCTATTAAAAAAATATCCTGGGTAAGCAAACTCATCTAATTGCCACATTTTCCAACTCATTTAAACAGTATTATACTATGCTTAAATAGACATTATGATAAAACCAACCCTGTCATTCTTCACTGTGGATTTTTTGGCAGTAAAAGTTTGGGGGAGGGGCCATGCCATTTTTTTTTCATTTGATGGAATTCCATAGAGGTTGGAGGACCTTGATGCTGTACATGACCTCTGCTCCCTGGTATACGTCTTCAGAGACATTCAGGCCAACAAAAATTACTAGGCAGCCCTATGCACTGCACTCAAGACTGAAGGATCAGCACTGAAAACAACTAAAAGTCATTAAAATCAATATGTAGCAAGTAATACGAGTAACAATTTCTGGGTCTGACAAAGAGGTGCAGCACTTAACGTCTTTTAAAAAATTTTAAGCAAAAAGTGGAATAGACAAAGTTCTTAAAGTTGAACTAGTTAAAGACAGGAAGACTTTTGTAACTGAGAAGACAATCTAGGGTAGCAGTAACCTTAGCATCCAAAACTAACTATGCATATTTAATATCAAGGTAAAGATTGCCTTCCTGTACGTGGCTGAAACACAGCATATTAAGACACAACT
Organism: Crocodylus porosus; assembly: GCF_001723895.1. Lineage (NCBI taxonomy): Eukaryota > Metazoa > Chordata > Crocodylia > Crocodylidae > Crocodylus > Crocodylus porosus. Next base: position 60,654,318 of record NW_017728948.1, read on the forward strand.
ATCAAAAACTCAAATCTTCATTAACAGCTGCTTTATAAAAATCTTTAATATTGGATGGCCAGGAAATATCACAAATTAAGCAGTTTGGAGAAGGATGTAACAGCAGATAACAGAATTTGAAAGAACAGAATTAAAATATAGATGGAAGGATATACCTGGAGGGCAAGACACAAGCAATGCAACAAGTGGACATCAGACTGGAATCCTCAAAGCAAGAGGCATCAACGTTGTTTGAAGATCATGGAGATACATAACAAAGCAGAATTAACCAATGTTAAACTGACATGAGAAGGAGGAAAGTCTACTGTATTACAACATCAAAGATAGAAGACAATAGTGCAGGCTGTATTTTCAAAATGGGTTAAAGACAGGACTTCTTTTAACTTATTTTCCAATTTTTTCTTTAGTTTTAGGTGCCAGTACTTTTCTAACACATGATGAAAACAAAATCATAATTTGGCCCAGGTCAGAGACATCAGGTTATGCCATGTTTTGAAATTACATATATTGCTACTTGTCATTGTAACGTTGAACTGTAAACTACTAGGCACGAAGGTCTGTAAAGTTGTAACTGCTTTTACCCATATATTAATATTGCTTTATATTGGGAGCTGAACCTGCCTTTCTTATTGGGCAAGTCAAAGGGAATGTTCTGAAAAAGGTATGCAGAACTGATGTTTCAAAGATTCATCCACCAAAATCAATGTCTTAATACTTTTCAAAAGCTTCTTTCTTTCAGAAACAGCCAGTGCTACATGTAAGGCACTCATAGCATTCAAGTGAAACACTTGGTCCAGTTATCTCATGAAAATTATCTCCTGCAAATTTTGAAAGGTAAATGAAATAGGATAGAAGAGTTTTAGGGAACAAATAGAAGGGAATAATGGTAAAATCCAAGAAATAATTAAAAACTTATGTGGAAGGGATAGCCATAAAAAGTTAAATAAATCAGTGTGGCCATTTAAATTCATTTAATGTTTTAAAATTAGGCAACCACTTCCAGCCCAGACACAGCCAGTGTCAATTCAGAAAGCTGTAAATCTAACTCTTATTCAGTAAGCCACCAGGATCTCCTATGTTGAGTCCCCTCCCCACTCCATGCAGACTAATTGATGTAGACTAGCAAATTCATTAAATTGTTGCAATTAACTGGGGAGCGGTTCTTTTGGTGACAAAGAAAGATCAGTAGACTATCCAAGATGGAAAACCTTTGAAATGGCTGCAGCATATATCACACTTTGGTCATAGAAGTAGCGCCTCCTGATGTCTAGTCTGAATCTACCCTCTGCCAGCTTGTGACCATTATTTCTAGTCACGCCTGGTAGTGCTCAGGGGAAGAGGGACTCCCCCAGTGCCTGCTGGTCCCCTCTGACTAGTTTGTAAATGGCCAGTAGATCCCCCCTCAGCCTTCTCTTGTGGAGGCTGACCACGTTCAGGTCCCGTAGCCTCTCCCCATAGGGCCTGCCCTGCTGCCCCCGATCATGCGAGTGACCCTCCTCTGGATCCTCTCCATGTTGTCCACATCCCTCTTGAAGTGCAGCGAAGATGTTGAACAGTGCAGGCCCAAGGACGGAGCCCTGGGGGACCCTACTGCCCATATCCCTCCAGGTCGAATAAGACCCGTCCACCACCACTCCCTGGGTACGGCTCTCCAGCCAGTTAGTGACCCAATTAACTGTGTAGGTGTTGACACCACAGTCCCCTAATTTTTTAATGAGAATGGGGTGAGAGACAGTGTCAAAGGCTTTCCTAAAGTCCAGAAAGACTATGTCTACTGCTACCCCTGTGTCTGAGGATTTTGTGACCTGGTCATAGAAGGCCATCAGGTTGGTCTGACAGGACCTGCCTCTAATGAGCCCATGTTGGTTGCCCCTAAGCATAATCTCCCCTGCTGGCCCCTCACAGACATGTGCCAGGAAAATTCTCTCAAAAAGCTTAACCAGGATCGAGGTTAGACTAACTGGTCTATAGTTTCCTGGGTCCTCTTTCCTCCCTTTTTTGAAAATGGGAACCACATTGGCCCTTGTCTAGTCCTCTGGCACCATGCTAGAGCACCATGAGTGCTCGTAAAGCTGTGCCAGGGGTCCCGCAATGACCTCTGCTAATTCCCACAGCACTCTGGGGTGGAGATAGTCAGTAGCAGCTGATTTAAATATGTTCAGTCCCTCCAGAAGTTCCCTGATTAGGTCCTCCCTGACCCTAGGCCTGGGTGTGCCTCCCCTGGGGCCTACAGGGGTCCCGGTGGGGGCAGTGACCCAGTCCCTGCTCAGAAAAATGGAGGCAAAGAAACTGTTAAATAGGTTAGCTTTGTCATCTGGTGTGATGACCAGATTTCCTAGCGTGCCTTGAAGAGGCTTCACACTACCTGGTACCTTCTTTTTACCCCCTACATATTTAAAAAAGGTCTTCTTCTTGTCCTTGATCACTGCCCCCGAATTGGGCCAAATCCAGATCTGAATCAAATATGGTCTGCTTTGCATACCCCTACTGTACAGTGCTTTCAAGGGCCTGATCATATGACAAATATAACTTCTGTCTGTGCCCTTTGCTAAAATAGGTGCCCAAATTAGGTGCCTAATACCTGCATTTGAATGATCAAGTATCAGTTTTAGACAATTATACAATAAAAGTAACATGCAATAAAGAACACAGAACTTGGCATTTGGGTAATTGTGATGGTGAGCTGCCACCACAGGCTCCCGAAGGGGAGAGGGGAATCACTGCAGGTCCCAAACCCCAGAAACAGACCCCCGGCAGGGGTGACTTACCCCCTGCTGGACAGCTGGAGCAGGAGCCGAGACTGCAGCCACAGCTGCAGCTGCATGATCCAGCATTACACCGGCTGTTTAATCAGCTGTTTCCCGCTGGACTGATTGCAGCGGCCACTGCTGGAAAGTTGAAAAGCCCTGCCAGAACCAGGGCAGAGTGGGAGCCGGGGAGAGAGAGTGCTGGTGGACAGCACACTAGACAAGGCTTCAGTGAGGGAGAGGAGCAGTGCAGCCTGCGCAGCTCCTGCAGGCCATTCGGGGGAAACTTTTGACCTCCCTACAGGAGGCAAAGCAGGGGAAGCTCCCCAGCTCCCTGCTGAAGGCCAGCTTAGGGAAGCCTTTAAGCTCCCTGTAGGAAGCAGGGCAGAAGAGCCATTTGAGCCCTCTGGAGGAGGCCGGGGCCAAGGAGGCAGCTCCACAGCCCTCTGCTCCTCAGGGGAGTATTTCTTCTGAAAAAAAACAGAACCCCCCCCCACAATCAAAGAGCCGAGAAAAGGCAGGCTGTGCTTTGAGTCCAGCTGTGCCCACCCTGGGATGGAGGAGAGCCAGCTGCGTCCACACCGACGTCGGACCCCACCTGGAGCAAGCCATGGGCAACCCTGCAGTGCGAAGGCCCCGTTCTTTGAACACCCATCCGGTTGGCGAGTGGATGGGGTGCAGGGGAGGCGGAGCCCCATGTAACATCACACCAGACAAGTTGTGAGTACTGCCATTTATTGGGAGGCCCTCCCAGGAAGATCTCCACTGAACCCCCCCCCCCTCTAGATAGTTTAAATCAAAGTCGTGGCAGGAGAGTTGAGGGACAGGGCTACGCACCCAGCAGACCTCGCAACACGTCAGGCCCCAACCATCACAGTAATGAATCAACTAAAGGAAATTTATTGGCCAATTTTAAAGGCACAGGCCTGTACCTGAAGTTCAAAGGAGGCATCGCCACTAAATTAAGAACAAAAGTGCATGCGTCTTTGGTAGGTTATACTCTTCCTAATTTTTTTCTTGAGAGATCTCCTGGAAACCTCTTTCTGAAGACTAATTTGACTAATTTGATTTTCTTAATTTGCACATATTTCTAAAGAAGGCTATTTCATGTGTGATCCAAAATAGAGATAAAACTTACCTTTCCACTGTACAGGCAAGATGTAGGCTCAAGCTAATATTACGTGATAGTATTCATTATACACAGTTATGAACATTCAAAAATCTTTTCAAGTAGGTGTTTCCCAACTAAACTGTAGACAGAAACTATTAGAGGTTTTTGTGTAATGTACGATCTAGTGAACTTCAGAATATTTCTTATGTTAATATCACAACTGGGACTCACAACTAGTGTTGTAAGAAGGAAAGAGAAATGAGAAACAGCCCTCTCAGCAGCTGTAATGTGCTGGTAGGGGGAAAAAGGGTTGACATTTTGTTGAATAAAGTCACAGAGTGCCACAAAATAATTACAGGGTGACATTCAGGCATTGCATTGTGTTGTTTGATTCATGGCACTTCATCAGTATATGATTGCTGTTTGTCCCAAGTATTTCAACAACAAAATGATACAAGCATCACAATGCAAAGTCACGACACTACTCTTCAATTATTTTGTTGCTCTATAATTCCATTAAATCAAGTGGTTTTCCTGCACCCTGAAATTGAAGACTGCTGGCCCATAATATATATACCTTCCAGCAGATAGTTTTTTAAGAGAGCCAATTCAGAATTTAGTTGCAAGCCATAAGGTATCACAAAATAATAAAGACATTCCCAGGAGAGACAGGTTGAAGCAATGCATAAAATAACTACCTTGTAACGCAAATGACCAGTCTGGAGAGAGTGTTCAGTTTTCTGTTACACAGCAGATACATTGCTACTAGATGTATGCTAGTCAATACAGCTCTGCTAATGGAAAAGGATAGCCTTGGGTGTAGATGCACCAGAAATATCAAGGGTATATCTGCAATATCTTTAAATTAAAGGTTATATACTACAGATGAATTTAGATTATACATTTTATGTACCATAATAATCATTCTCTGCTTCTCATTATCCTTTTGAGTATAACATTAACAAGCTTGAAGACTAATGAATCAAATATTGCTGCAGTATCACTGGCATATCTACCAAAAAAATTGTCTTCCAACAATGTAATGGAGATGCCTGTGGCTATTTTAAATTGTTCTGCATGAGTTATGTATTGAAATATGCTTTGACTGGCAGAAAGCTTTATTGTAGATCAGAAAACTGTAAATCCATGTACAATGCTGACAGAATGGTTCAGCAAAAATAGGATACATTCCCTACTCAGTATACTCATTGTCTTTTCCTCTTCTTATCATATCAGATTAAACTGTATACATAAAAATGTTCAAGACTTTTCTATCAAAACTGTTGGGATACATATAATCAGATTAAAATACTTTTCTGGTAAGTATTTTTGTTTTATTTGAATATTTTGAAAGTATAAGAAATAGTTTAAATGCCAGTAGAGGGAGATTTTGTGAACCACTGAATTTGGGCATTTTTACTGTAAAGGTATGCTAAAGTACCAAAATTCAGATCTGTTTTCTGAATGCCACAAAGTTCAGGGTTGTTGAAATCTGGGGATTTGATTCAGAATAAGATATATTATTCCACCTCTTTTGCAGAGAAAAACGGAATTTATTTTAACATAAGTTTCAAAAACTGTGTCTAGCAAAACTTCCAGACGTGTTGTTTGTATTTTGTGATTGTGCATGTCATGGCATGGGATTTATAACTGTTGCATGCAAGCATAATGACTAACAATAAAACAAGATGGCATCATTTAGAATGCTACTTAGTGGTGAGGGTTTTTTTTAACTAGCAAGTGAATCTTTTATTGTTGTATATAATAATGGTCTCAGTTCCTGCGTTCTGCTTTATGTGTAACAGAACTAGGACTTCTCATCAAAACAAGCCTTATTGGACTTGCATTTCTTAATGGTGGGCTTGGTGCTATTTGTTTACTTTTGTTACAGGTATTTCTAAACCACATAAACTATAACGTTTAAGTCTAACTTTATCTAACAACAGCAACTAGGATTTGCATAAACTTGTCCAAAGGAAGACTTATCAGTCTTATTTTTATATTGGCACTGAGATCACTGGGATTATGCATGCATATATAGCTAAACATGTACTTACATGGTTTCTTGGTTGATGGCCATTAACATCATCCTTGTAATATCCAAACTGCACACAAAAATTATTGAATTACTGTTCACAACACGCTTATAAGATAAGCAGGTACTAGTATCTGCATTTTTCAAGTGGCGGCACAGAGAGATTAAAGGCAACCTTTTACCACAATGAAAGTTGCTTTATTCCCCAAGCAATCCCAATGCAATCAATATAGCATGAATCAATCAGTATGGTATGACTCAATATGAGCCTATCAGAATCTGGCTCCAAGGGTGTAACAGAAAATTACACAGGAAGCCAGCAGCTTACTAGGTCCTTTTAGACCACATCCAATGCCTTAACCACAAATGCCAGCTGAATTGCACTTGTGTCTAAGCCCTTGTTCCAAGAATTGATTTTCCCTTCTCCTTAAGGCACAAGTTGAAGGAATAGCACAATTTCTTTCAGAAGTTCTAAACAAAAGCTTAGAATAATAACGTTGCTTAAATCTTGGGTTATAAACAGAAAGATGATTTTAACAGTGATTTATTTTATTAGTTTGCTCACTACCATTTGAAATATTGCTTCATTTTATTCAGAAAGCATGTATTTTTAAGCTTGTAATTATAAAATGGGCTGGGGAAATCAGGCGTCATGACAGACTGCGTAGGCTTTTAAGGGATAAAATTAATACAACATAGTTTTGGAAACTGTTAGCTTCATAATATAGATAATAGTTTTTTCAAAAAAATGATGAGCTCAATTAAACACGCAGTGTCTTGAAGAGGTGTGTACAATGGTAATCAATAAAGATCATTTCTCCATAATTTTAATGCAACTGTGACAGGGAGCTAGAGTCTCCTGTCCTTTAAATATAGCAGGCAGGAGGCCAAGCCTGCTGTATGGGCATTATGACAGAGCAGTATAGGCTGGTCATTAGGCAAAGAGGAACCTTCCATGTTGGCTGGGGAGTCACATGACCAGGTGGGGTGGGGCTTAGAGGCTTATAAATCAGGGGCCTGAGGCAAGGCAGGCAGGATGGTCTTGCATACTGCAGAGTTGAAGTCTGTTGGGGAAAGGGGTCTGACTGGCCAAGGAGGAAGAATGCCAGACTGTGGGGAGCTTCAAGGAAGCCCCTGCATCACCACATATCACATTTAGGTATTGTGGACTTCTGTTGTAGCTCATTGCCATGGTATGATGCTGACCCAGAGTTGGGAAAACCTTTTGTTTGGGAGCTTTGACTGCATTTTTTGTTTGTGTTGAAGCTGGACCAGATGACCAGATTGTGGCCGTAGAGAGGAGGAAAACACCAAGGAGGATACCCAGGGCACCCTGGGTCCCAAATTCTGCAATGGGGGGAGGTAGAGTGGTCAAGTAGCATAAGGAGGCTAAGGGAAGTGCCATGGCCCAGTTGTGAACCCCAAGAAACTTGAAGGATACAAACAATGCCTAAAGCAAGCACTAATTTCAGTTCGAGATTGCAGTATGTGGCAGAGGAGATTGAGGGCTCAGGCCCAGAGCCCATAAGGGTGAGACCAGGGCCAAGGGGCCAAGAGCCACTGAGGGCATGGCTGGAGCTGGGCACGGCTGGAGCTCCTGGGAACCTAGGGTCCTTGGACAGTGGACTTTGGGCAGAGGGGCCTAGCCAGAGTAGAAAGTGGGCCAAGACCAGGGGACCTCACCCCTGACAAGAGCCTAGGACCTGAAGCAAAACCTCCCTGCCTTCTATGGGCAGCCTCGCTGTCCAATTATAAAAACAAGGTATGGCAGGAGAGAAAACAGGGTAGGGACCCTGAAAGGCCAGAGCAAGGCAGGACCCAGGTGGCTGCTAGGGTGTGACTTGGCAGTCCCAGGTCTGGGCTTGCTATAGTAATCCTTGTAGCTCACTATGCTGGCGAGTCACAAAATATTACTCTGTCCCTGCCTTGCACCACAGTAAATATTTTGCTACCAGTCTCTACTAATTGCATATGACTAGGGATGTGGGTTTTCCATGGGAAATGGAAAAAAAACCACACATATTTTCCCTTTTACCGAAGAAAAATGCAGATTTTCCATTTTAACAGAGAAAAACATGGGTTTTCCATGCTTGCAAAGAGCTCTCTGCAGGCTGGCAGAGTTCCAGCCTGCAAGGGGCTGGGGGGAGTGGGAAGAGGGGAGTTCATCAGGGGGCTCCATGTGGATGTGTATGGCTGCTAGGCAGCCTGGAGAGCAGATCCTATGGGTAAGTGTGGCAGGGGGGAAAGGAGGTATTGAGGCCCCCGTAGGGAGGGAGGGACGGAGGATGGGATGGAGTTGGGCAGGGCTGGGGATGCTGCCCAGCCCAGGCAGTGTGTGGGACATGGGGTTTAGGGCTGAAATGTGTGGCCACAGGGCCCCAGTGGGGAATGGCATGGAGCCATGGGTGGCTCCCCACCTCTGCGTGCACTTCTGGGGGGGCAGGGAGGAATATGCCTCCCAGATATGTGCATGGAGTGGTGGTGGGTGCAGGCTGCCTGCTGCAAGCTTGTGTTCTCTGCCCTTGTGCCCTTCCTTTCAAACCTTACCAGCCCAGCAGGTGGGGAGGCTTGGTGCCACTGCTATAAACCCTATGCTGCCATGGCAAAGTACCCTCTGACATCCTGGCAGCAGCAGAGATGGCAGCATGGAATTGTGCCCCTTGCTGCTGCTGGGCGGGCATGGGATGCCTTACTAGGGCAGTGTGGGGCCCTAGTAGGGCTGGTGGGCTGTGGGTGGGGAGCAAGGGGCACCAGCAGGGCCAGGGGGCTGTGGGTGGGGAGTGAGGGGCCTGGACCTGTGTCCTGGTGAGTGAAGGGGGCAGGAGGATCTCTGATTTTCCATGATAACAAACCCAAAATCAAAGACAAAAATTTATAGGTATTTAGAATTTATTTTATTATAGTGATTGAGGCACTGGTAGGCTTCTAAAATGATTTAAAATTGTAAATATATCAACAAAACTTTGTGTTCAACTGATACCTATGCATATAGCAGTGTTTCATTTTAATGACAGATTTGGGGGTTTTAATCAGAGAATGTGTAATTTTTTTATCAGAGAATTTGAAATTTTAAACAGAGAAAACCAGGATCCCTGCATATTACACATGCCATATCACTGTTCTCACTGTATTTGTGGGCATATAGTGGGATGGACTCTTGATTGTGAGATAGGATCCCAACCCAGTTCAATTGCATGGAAGAATAACAGCCCTGGAGAACTGTTTTTTCTTTTTTCTAGGCTCTTTGCGATACATGAAATGTAGGCGGGGCGATGCGGGAGTGGCTGCTGGGGACCCCCCCACCGCACAATCACTAACTGGTGTCAGGGGGACCACGTGGCTCTCCCTGACTCAAGAGGCACCAGACACCCATGAATGTAGGCAACCTTTTCCAATAAGAGCAGAAATACGGGTATGCACACAGGCTTTTATACCATATTCATTAAACCGGTTAGAACAAAATAAACTGCTAGCACCCGGGTCTCTTTTCCACAGCTAATCTAGATCACATGCTCTTAGAACCAGAGCTTTACCTAGATTGATTTTCAGAGGTGCTAGATACTTAACTACCAGTCCTACTAAAGTCAGCAGTACTTAGGGAGCCTCTGAATTATAGGATCCTAAATGTGGATTTTGGAGCCTAGTTTTCAGTAACCATATGTGCAAAAGGTAAATTTAGAATAGTGTTGCAGTGATGTCATAGCCATCATGGCTACAACAAATATGTGAGAGGAGATTTTTGTGGGTGATATATTTTATTGGACCAACTTGCAGTAAAAGGTATCACACACAATCTGTGCTTCTTAAATTTAAAATATTATTTTATCTTCGCTTGTTCCAGGAATTTAAAAAATGGTTGTATTAATTTCCTAATTTTTTCCTCATTAAATAAATTACATGTTGAAACTTAATATGAAAAAAGAAATCGTTAAAGATATTTTTTCCCCAAAAATTAAACTGAAAATAGGCATTAAGATATTGTCATTACAATGTCTAATATCAATTATTATAGTGATAGTGCAGTGCATATTAAGACAGTGCATATTAATACATGACAACATGACAGGGAGTGAGTAATGACAACCCAATATCAATTTGACAGGGTATTTGGTAGGCAGCATGCAATTTTCTTGGCCAAGCTGCTCATGCATGCACAAAAACACTTATATGTAATTCTTACCTATGTTTAATCTCTATCTGGTGCAGGGATAGTTATGGCTTCTTGATCTCACATCATCTGGTTCCAGCAACAGTCCTACTAGATAAAAGGTGTTATACACCTGGGAAGAACTGATGGAGATCTGGATACTGCCATGTCACCAGCTTGCCTCACCTATGCAGCTCTAGTCTTGCACTGTTGGGTAGAATATGTTGGCCAGCACAAAAGCAAATATTGCTTCCTCAAGTTTTATGCTGTGTAAGATTAGGGACAGTAATGACACAAAAACTGGTATAAATGATAGGAAACTGGTTCAACAGCTGGCAGGCTTTGTGGCCGCAGCAGGGGCCACCACTCCTGCAGTTTTCACCGTGCTGCACCTTAACACACGCAGTGTCACCCATGCCATGAGTTTTGCTTGTCCACAGCTTGAGGTGCAGTTTCCCCCAAACCTCTGCACTGAACTTGGCAGGCTTTGTGGCCTCTGCATTAGCTACCACCCCAGCAGTTTTCATCCCACTATGTTGTAATGCCTACATGTGACATGATTTTTGCTTTCAAGAATTTGGGTTACAGTTCCCCCAAAGTCCCTACACTGATTTTCTTGAAACTTGGCAGACTTCATGCTCTCTGCAGAGTCTACTATCCCTGAAAATTTAATCCAATACAGACAAAACCTGTCAAAGTTATAGATATTTTATTGTTTCCCCATTATACCCTAAGGCCAGATCTATGAGGCAGCTCCAGGGTGGCTCAGAAGCGCTTTGGGAAGCCTAACGAGGCCAACACTTTGACCCGGATGTGCTGCTTCAGACCCCAAAGCGTCTGAAGCTTCTCCGGATCCAACGCTCTGTCCGAAGCCTCACGCAGCCCTACTGAACATGTGTACTTTAATACGATTGGAGATACTCCTCCTGTGAAAAATTGTAACTTTGTTGTGATAAACACTTACCAGGTGTTTTACTATTTGAATGTGCAGATACTCACATTTTAACTGCGGTTAACACATTCTAAGTGTGTGGCCCTTAGCTTATTTTTTGTTTAAAGGTTTTGGACCAGAACCCATGAGAGCTTCAGGAAATAAAAATTAGACAATGTAATGCCTACAATTTAGGTGCCTGCCTCCTACGGTGGAATTCAAAACCCAGAGTTAAGCACTCTAGATACTTTATGGGCAGTTTGATGCCTTTGAACTGCAATCCTGAGTCCTGTATACTTGGCATGGAGCCAACAGCGATGTATTACAATTCTGTTCCTTTATAGAGATCAGCTGGCTGAGTCAGGGGTGCAAAAGAGATGGCTCTATTCACTAAGGATTGAGCCAAGAACCCAATCCTGAGTGAAGACACCTAAAAGCAGTGTTTAAAAGAACTGGACAGGATTATGTTTAAAATGTGTTAACCAGAATAGAAAGTGGTGACTTTTATGCAATAGTTTAGTGGTTAAAATACTCATTCGGGAAGTGGGTAGCCTTAGTTGAACTTCTACCTTAGCCTGAGGAAATTCAACCCAGATCTTCTAACATGCAGGTGACTGCTCTTATCTCCAAAATATGAAGTAGGCCAGGAAATATCACCTCCTTGATGAGTGTCCCTGACACTGTCTTTCTAGCACACCAGCAAAATTTTTACTCAAAAAGGCCTCAGCTTCTAGCAGTTTTCCCTCCCCCTTTGCACTTTAAGGTCTCATTTTTAACTAGCTTTCCCACTTCCTTCTCTTTTCCTGGAAGATGATCAATACCAGAATAAGATAGTAGCAGGCTTGGCTGAGCTGCCAAAAATAATGAGCATGAAGTTACAAGGCCACTGCAGATCACATCTGGAGGATAAGTCAAGTTACACATCTTCCAGAAAGATAAGGAAGTTTGAAGGGACATTTAACAATGAGGGCATTACTATAAGGTGGACATACCAAAGTGATGAAACAGAATAATTCTGTGTGGTAACTGGTGATTGCTTTTCTTCTGGAATCACTAAAACCTTATTGGTTTCTATAGTTTTCCAATGAATAGCAAAAGTATAAAAGATACAACTGTTTTATTACACGTCAGATGTGTAAACTCCTGTGAATCTTTTGATTAGCCAGATGACAAGTGAAGGTTCCCTAGTTATGCTTACTGGGTACTACATGTGAAATTACAGCAACAGAATAAACTTTGTCGTAGTTCATGCCAGAGTTAACTGCTCCTGGGTGCAGCATCTACAGGTCAGTACAGGACAGCAGCACTTTGAGCCAGGTGGAGCAGGCCTGGGCTGGCAGTAGGCTTGGAAATCAGCCCAAGACTTTGAGTGGTGCTGTTGGGAAGCAGAGGGGCTGGCTAGGGCATGCGTGCGCCCAAAGTGCAGAGCCATGTGGCTAGGTGGCAGGCAGGGTTCTGGACCCCTGATGTGTAGGCTGACTGGGCCCAATTTATACCTGGGTCAGTGTTTACATGTGTGTTTCACCAAAGTTAATAAATCTGCTATAATGGATTACTGTTCTTGACAGTACTATCTTACAGCAGAATTAATTAATTTACTGAGTCCTAATACCGGTGCTTGTGTAGACAGTGATGGTTTACCTTACAGCTAATTAGTCAACCCCACAGTAAAGCATGCATGTAGATGCACCCACTGTGTTGTTTTATTAAGTTTAATACTACTGTATGCAGCAAATGAAGCTAAACCATACAGGATTGGGACACAGCTGGCCAGAACATTCACAACAGTGTGCAGAAAGGAATTCTAGATTCATTGGCCAGAAGCTGAGGTTCAGTCCCCCCTCCTTTCAGTATTAATATATTTTACATTTAAAATTATTGGATAAAAACCAAAAATAAACCATATCATAGGGACCAGCATGCAGACTACTACCCCTAAACATTGGGCTAAAGAGTTACTTTCTTTTGCTTTTTCTGCTTCTGGGCCTATGAGTCTTTCATTTTTGCTGCACAGAAACTCAGCTTCAGAAGGTGGAGAGTGTCCCCACTTTCAAAGCCCAAATCATGGTTAGGGTATATAATGTGGGTTGAAATGCATTCAGGTTGACAAAGACCTAGAGCTTATGTCTTCCACTTCCTTGGCCAGCGATGTAACGAATAGGCTATTACATAAAAAAGAATTATTCATTTGCTTTTTAGAAATAAAGTAGCTATGACTGTATTTTATGAGATGTTAGGCCCTAATATTGTGTGGTAGGTGTGCTCAGAGCATGCATACCAGATTGTGGCCTTTTGGGGACAAAAGCACTGCCCTGCTCAGTTTCTGGATTCATGGGCCATAAGCAAAACAATCAGGATTAAGCATGAGCATGTATGACTGCTCAGGCAACAAAAGTTATGAGCACATGGACAATGTAGAACTGCAGGTGTCTAGGAAACTTTTAGGTCAAAAAGGAAGGTAACTGTATATAATGAACCCAGAGGGGTTCTGCTTAATGTTGCATAATCCTTAAACTACCAAGTTCTTTTTTTACTCAAAAGTTTCTTAGACACGTGCACCAGGCTTGGGGCGCAGGGCTCTTGTACAACTGGGGTGAGGAGCTGCCTGTGCCCTGCCCCTCCCCACCAGTGTTGTGCCTTGAGTGTGTCCTTGCTGCACATGTTGTCACAGGTGCTGCACGAGGAGTTGTCTGCATGGACCAAGGTGTATCCAACCCACTAAGCATTCCTTGGCATTTGAAAGGTCCATGCCTGCCTAGCTGTGGGGGCACAGGCTGCTCAATTAAGTTTTGCACTCTTTCCTGCCTCCCTTTGTGCTGTGGGGGAAGTGGGGGAACCTGGGGCCAAGGGAGTGCAACCAGGTTGGGTGGGGAGGGGGGGGGCAGAGGCTGGGGCAGGCCAGGGGTAGGGAGGGCCCTTCCCTCAGTGTGGGGCTTTCCTTGGGGCTGGGGCTATTATGGCTAGTGATGATGTGTGCAGCTCCCAGCGGTATCCTCAGGTGGTAGGGCACAGCCAGGCGGCCCCCTCCCCCTGCCCCCAGAAAGGAGTTGGCACTGTGGGTGGCCATCAGTGACATGGCCAGCTGTGCTTCGTGGCTGGGGCTGAAGTTGCAGAGCTGTCAGGGCAGTAGCTGGCCTGTGCTCCCCAAGCTACTGATGGAGGCTGAGGCTAGGGAGCTTGGTGGGACAGGTTGGTGGAGGCCCAAGGGGCCCTCCCCAGGGGTCGTGTGAAGGCAGGCAGCTGCAGCCTGGGTCCAGGTCCCAGGGCACAAGTATCGCTGTCAGTTGCTGGATAAAGGGCATGGTCTTGCAGGAACTCCCTGACTGATGATTGTGGTTATTGATGGTGATGCACTATGCCCAGAGTGGGACAGGTTGGTGGAGGCCCACTTGACCTTTATGCTGACCAGTCATACCCACACTCATGCATCTGGCCTGACAGCCTTTCATAGACCACCCACCCTCAGCAAACTGGCGCTGCACCTCCACCTTACCCCACAACACGATGAGGTCACTAGTCTCTTCCATGGAGCAGCTGGGGCCCATGGTGGTGGGTACTGGCATTGGTGATGACAAGGCCATTGGGCTCCTGAACTGGCTTTCTGAACCTCTGCACAGTTGTCCCTATAGTGCCAGGCCTGGGCAGCAGCTTACAGCACCCAAAGCAGGGGAAAACCATGGAACTGGCAGCTGTGCAGCAAGGCAATGCCCCGCAACACCTGAAGGCTCCAGGCAGGCTGGTGGGGGTGGGATGTGGGCAGCTGGAGCTGACCCTAGTGGTCAGGAGCTGCTTGCAGTTGGACCTGATGGCTGGCAGGCCTGGCAGGAGCCTGCAGCAACTTGCAGGCTTGGATGGCATGGGCCTGGCTGCCGCACAGTACTACAGTGCCAGGCAGTGGCACCAGGGTATAGGCAAGTTGGTATGGCTAGCCTGTGGCCTTCCCAGGGGGACACAGGGGTCTTGATGCCTGTGTGTGCCCCAGGCCTCAAAATGCCTGCAGGCTTTTGAAGGCCGAGGCTGGGGCAGGCATAGAGCTGGACCAACCCTGAGGCAGGAGAGGCTCCCAGTCTGGAGCCCTGGGGCTAGCCTCCAGATGGCCTGGGCTGGTAGGGCTGGTAGCCTCCAGATGGTAGGGCTGACTGGGAGCAAATATACTCCCGGTTGGCATCAACACATGTGTTACTGCACAGTAAGTAGTCGCAAGTAAATTTGGTACTTGCATTTTCAGGTAGCAAATTTACTCACATGTAGTGCCATTTACTGCACAGTAAGTACATGCATGTGTAGACATGTGTGCTTACTATGCAGTGAACTACACTACTATGCAGTAAAGTGTCTCATGTAGATGCACCCATGTTGATTAAACTACAAACCAGCTTCACTATTCCTGAGATCTGCTTGTATACTAAATCCATAAAAGGGAAACAAAAAAAGAAAAAAAAAACCAATCAGCTGGTCCTGGACACGTTCACTGTATTTTGGGGCTTCATGCTTAGTTCTTGACATTGATCCCTGAAGCTCTGGCACATGCAGGATCTGCCACACTCTTACTGGGGCTATTCAAATTTCTGAGAGCTGCTTTCAGTGGAGGTTGAATCCACCTCCTTTGGAGTCTCTGGATGGATCCAATGCTTGTGTTATATTTCGTTTTCCCAGAAGACACTTAGTAGGACACAAGTTTATCTGGTTGAGAGAAAAATTATTAATATTCCTCTCATCCTCTTTCAGTTCCTGGAACACTCAACAGATTTTTTACCCCTCTGCTAGCAGGTGTCAGAGCTCAGCTAGTACTGATCAGTGATTCTTTTTTTCTTTTTTTAAAAGGGCAGTTCATTCCAGTCATCAAGACCCTCATCCTCTTCACAGAGAACTCTCCCAGAACACTCCGCCCCACACCGGGTCCCAATTGCCACATTGTTTCTAACCTGATTGTAGGATTGTGTTTGTCCCCCTTAATCTCTGTGGTACACTCACCATGGCCACCAGTCAGCACCATTTCCCCACTGAGCAACTGTAAGAGGGTCTCATTCATCTTTTCAAGCTTGACACATTTTGAAAAGTACCCTTCTACAGTACAAGGGGCTACAGTTGTAGAGTGAGGGTTTTTTTTCCATAACAATGTTGGACTTCAATCCTGTTTTAGCCACTTAAGCGCTTGATTGGAAACGAACCTTTATATGATATTTCTCTACTCTTGGACTCTTCAGTTGTAAGGTTACTTACACTCACTGAAGCTTTATTGATTGCTTCAGGAAGGAGAACTGCTAAACTAGGACACACTATTGATTTTCTATTCTCCACCAACATTTTCTCCAGAATGTTTTCTTTTTCTCAGTTTCTTCCATACTTCACTCCATTACATTAAATATCAATCAGATGATTTATGCAGGTGCTCTTTTCAGTCACACAGATAATTTCTTACCGTTTGTTAGTATTTATATAGAACAGTAGTTTTCAACCATTGTAGACTCAAGGCACCCTTGTTAGACTCAAGGCATCTCTTGGGAAATGTCAGATCTTAGCTTTCACACACTTTTGACTACAGAAAAACAATAGAGCATTTTTTATGTTCTACAGAACTAAAAAAAGACCACAACAGGTCAGAGATGGTTTTGATGTTGTGGATTCCTACTTGAAATCTCTGGGTTTATCTTGTGAATCATGTAGAAGTGTTTATATACTTAACAGTGCTAATATTTCCCAGTGCCCAGTAGCATACTTAATAGGATCTCACATCACCCCAGGGTGCCACAGCACCCACATTGAAAATCACTGATGTATTAGGCATATGTATATGTATATCAAATTCTCCATGTCCTATGTACAATCATTTAAGTGACTGAAGAATGTGGTTTAGTAGTCATAATGTAGGATGTGCCTTTGATCTTGCAAAGGTTCAGTTACTAATTGTATATCAAAAGACACCTACAAGAAAAGCTGTGATACTTCTATTTTTAAAGCACATGGTCTTCTTCTGGGCACAGAGACAGGAAGTACTTATGTTTCTATGGATTCCATTTAAATTTTCCAATTTATCCAATTCATACTACAGTTGTGTTCACTGTTTTTGCAAAGCAGGTAGCTTGGATGCATCCATACCGCATTTTGGCAGTGTGGTACAGAGATACGAGAGCTAACTCTGGGTACTGTAACCAGTGTAGTTGTTGTAGTGCAGCACTCCACCTTGGCAAATGAATTTACTGAGAATTAATTAGCCCAGTGAGAGTACCATGTTAACAGGGCTGCTTCCAGTTCCAACTTACCTTGTTTAGGCTAGCTCAAGTAGTTATATGGTACACTGCATTTGCGCAATGTAGACATACCAATAATGCATAAGACCTATTTCAGTTCATTTGAGTTTGTTAATTTGACCTTCCCATTTGTTATGGAAAAACAAAACACTGATCATTATCATTGTTCCCTCATCATCCTGTAACTTTCAAGAGAAGCCAGCAAATAGAATGGAAGAAAGGAGGGGAAAGACTCTCCACTCTCAGTTCAACAGCAGCTCAGTCAATTCAAATTAAACAACCCCTTCCTCCCTTCAAAAATAAACACTAACAATACAAAACCAGGAAGAACACAAATATAATTAAGGATCATTATCAACAATTCTAGCTGTATTATTTTTTTCATCCTAGACAGGAAAATAGGACCTACAGGTGCTCATCAATTCCAATGTCCAGACTGCTTCTATACGCTACTAAATATGGATTAGTATGTTAGGTTAAAAGGGGCTGTTTTGGACACAACAGGAAATGAGATATTAATCTATCTTTGTTCACTGTTACAACATGAAAGAATTAAGCGTGGTCTGAAAGCTTGTATTAAGTTGCTGAAGGTTACTTCTTTTACCAATAACTACTTAAAATACTTTTTGCTTTTTATAGAAGATAGAAAAATAATATTTTGCTTTTCAAATGCTTTAAGTAAGGCTTTCCTTGTAACAGTATCCTTTATTCCCTTTAGCTATATAGCATTTTTATAATAGAAAAAATACTTATTGGACATTTGCTTAGATAGTATTAGAGATGGCATTAACTGTTTTCTTTGGAATGGGGTGGGGGGAATGAATTAGTTGTGATGATCTGATTATTTGTTGGTATCATGAAAATCTGATCCCATCTTCCTTGAGGACCAAACCTGAAAAGCACATTAAAAAAAAAGAAAGAAAGGAGTAGAAAATGTAGTCTTTGGGTATACACTCACTTGCATCTTCTACATGTTGGAGAATCATGGACACAGCACAGTCTTATCAGTTACTTTCGGGGTATGTCTAAATTTATTCTTGAGTGCTCTCAAGAACATTGACCTAATTATACATTGCCACCCTGAATACACCACCCAGAAATGAGGCGGTAAAGCTTGTGAGGAGATGGTTCTGCATTTTTAAAATGCTCAAGAACGGTCAGTGGATGCTCCAGGGCAGCATCACTGGCTCATTTCTGGGACTGGTGTAGGTAAAGAGGTAATGTGTGGGTGGGAATGCTTCTTGGTGGCAGTTCCTACCACCATGGGGAGGTGGCAGTCCTCATGTCTTCATGGTGAGGTGCCTCCTGCCTGCCCAGCAGCAACAGGGCATAAATCTGTGCTACCACCCTCACAGCTGCTGGGCAGGCAGAGGGTACCTCATCACTGCAGCATGACCAGCATGGAATTTGGGGGGGAGGATAGCAGAGCAGGGAGTCACAGTGGACAACGCACATCTGCCTCCACGTCCACCTCCGTCTCTGTCTCCGCCTCCACCTCATGCACAAAGCTAGTGTGGGGGGGGGTGTCCCCCCATGCTCCCCTCCCCAGGAATGCAAACAGTGGCAGGGAGCTTCCCCCTTACTTCCCATATGAGTTGCCTGTGGCTTTGTCCCACTCCCTGCTCTGGCTTTGGGCCCCATGCATCTCTCCTGCTGGGCAGCACCCCCAGGCCCAGCCCCTGCCCCACTCCCTTCCTTACCATGGGGGCCTCAATCTGCACCCCCCATGACTTACCTGCAGATAGCTGGAGAAAGCTGCTCTCCACCACTGCCTGGGGCTGTATTCCTGGCCACGTGCATATGTGTGCACACACGTGCATGCATGTGGCTTCCCCTGTGTCTCACTCCCTGCAGTGCTCTATAGGTTGGAACTCCACCATCCTGAAAGGGGAAACCCGCCATTTCCCACATTGTTCTGTGGTGAATGGTAAACCCAGCTCCCTGCATGATACTGGGAATCTGGGACAAATGCTGTCCAGGAGTCATTCAGCCTGGGACCAGGACTTGATATTCCCATTTTGGGACTGTCCCACCAAATTAGGAATGGATGATCACCCTACCCTCTTCCCGAGCGGGGTCAGGGCCCTTGGGCCCCCATATACTCAGTGCCTATGGTTCATAACCATTTTTAAGTGCTCCAGATTTTTTGCTTGCTACAAACCTCGAGTAATTGCTGGAATTGATTACGGTGGCTGGAATGAAACACAACGACATTATGCAACAGGATTTTACCTAGATTAGCGGTGACAATTCTGTGTGTGCTCAAGGAAGCTATACGCATGAACAAATTATATTACAGTCTTAGTAAAGTCTCAGTAATTCCCTCCTCCCAATATAGGACAGCATTGGTTAAAAGAAGGATTGTAAATCTTGTTTCCAATTAGCTTAAGACCTATAAACATTCACTGAAGGCCTTGCTAAATCTGCTTAAATTCATAGACCATCCACCATTTGCCAGCCGGTAGTTCCTGTCTGGAGATTAAGCAATAGATATCTATGGGACGAGAGAAAGCCGATTAGAAATGAATAATGAAGACACCAAATCCTCATTAAGGAGCTCTCAAACCACAGTCTAACAAATGGTCCCTGTGATATTAAATAGTGTCCAGTTACAAAAGAACAGCTGCAATAGATGTTGCTTCATGTAAGATGTTGGGTGGACCAGAGTCTATCTTAGTACTTTCATTCATCTATTAATTGAATGCTTTCTAGGAACTATAAATAAGCCAGTGTTTTACCTTGCAAACATGACAATTAGGTATTTAGTACATAAAATTATACAAAGAATGAAGAAACAGTTTGTTCAACTGCAGATATTCGATATATTTCATATTCAACTGAATGGAGAAATCATCCTTTTGAAGTACAAGAGAAGAAGATGTAAAGATAGAAACATGATCTGATATAAGAAAACTACTTTAGAGCCATGAAAAGATTTGTCCAGTTATCTGCTTGCAAGGGATATTGGTTTTCCTTTAATATTCACTGTCATTTCTATACAGAATGTCACAGATGAGCATGCCTGACCAGCCAGTTTGTCCAGCAGAGGAAATCAGTGGAAGCCTTTTCATTAAATTCAGTGAGTCTTGAATCAGGTTTATTCTGAGTTGCTGGTTGCACATGTTCCTTTAAAACAAAGTAGTTCCTGAATTAAATGCAAGTCCTACCCTTTCCACTGAAGCATCAAGCACTGCAGAATGGTAAAGATCATATCACTGAAAAGATTAGAAAAGATTGATCTCCTTTTTATTGTGGAATATTTCATATCCCCAAAGCATAAAAAAAAAAATCAACTTGTTTTCTGATTCTTCTGCTTGGGCACATTTTGCCATTTTGCATTTGTATAAGAAACCCTTTTGAATTATAAGACCATAATTCCAATGAGGTGTTCTGTTGACATCGTAAATTATAAAAGCAAAGCTTGAATTGTTTATACTGTCATAAGAACTCCAGGATGGGATTATATAAAATTCCATAATTCAAAATATGCCTGTTTATGTAATAACGCATAGTTTGACTTTTTGATTCACAACCTCCTTATTCCCACTGTGGCCATCCTTCCCTGTCCCCAAATAGTTTCTTGATGGCCAAATGGAAACAGCAGAGTTTAGCATAAAATAATATGTGGGTTTCTGTAATTGGTGAATATGATTTCTTTTCTTTTCTTTCTTTAAATTAAAAGAACTATAATACGTTGGATAGGGAATGGGAAAGAAGCCTGGTAGATGAGCAGATAGAATAAACTGAGATGTCTGAGATGTCTCATAAGAAAATCTTGTAAAACCTCCATCTTTGCATGCTTCCATTTTGAGGAAGAGGCTGGTAAGTAATACAATGCAACTTAGCAAAGAGGCAGTTGTGCTTCAGATGCTTAAGAAAAGGTCCATGCTGCTGCAAAAAGAATATTCCTTTGAGTGAGGACATTTTGGCTAGGGACAGAAGTTACACATAAACCAGTATAAGTGATCAGAAATGGATTCACATCTGTAACGTAACAGAAGTTCAGTGAACATAAAGCACTTTCAAACTGGCTGTGCCTGGTTTATAATAAACCTGGTTGGATGTAGTATTAGACTTAACAGATTTAGGTTAAATCAGTCTATCAAACTTGTGTCTCAGATCTCTTCCCATATCAAGTTACCTCACAGTTCCCCAGCATCCCAAGACCCTTTGCAGCCCTTAGGTGAGTAGGGTGGCCATGACAGAGGACAGTCCAGTTGTCCTCTATCTTCTATTGATATGTTTCCTAGCCTGTATGCTGATTGTGCCTGTCAGCCTAATGGTATGAGGGGGCTGGGGGAGTGGACCCCCATATCCCCCCTGAGTCTGCATAGCACAGGGAAGGAAAGTCTGGGGGCTTCCCCTCCCATACCAGCAAGCCCCTGAGCTGGGAATGCCCCATCCCTGTCCCCTAACCAGCCGCTGACCTCTCTGAAATGTGGGGGGGGAAACATGGTGGGGGTGGTGCCAGACCAGGAGGGGGTGTCCTCCCCACCACCTCTTAGAGAGGCCAGTGGCTAGCGACAGGATGCAGCTGGGGCTTTCCCAGCCTGACTCGCTAGTCTGTGCTGGGAAGACACCTGCTGGGAGGTGGGGGGGCAGTGCTGGGCTGAGGTATGCATTCCCTCTTGGCCCCCCAGCTGGAGACACTGGTGGCTGATGAGGAGATGGAAATGGAGTTTTCTCAGCCTAGCTTACTGGAATGTGGTTGGGAGGAAAAGCCCCTTCATGAGCACTTCCTTCCCATCCCCACCTCCAGGTCATCCAGAGCCCAGGCGGTGGAAGGCCAGTACTCGGCTGGGGGGTGCAATCCTCCCCCATCCCTTATCTCTCAGAGAGGCTGGCCTCTGGCAAAGTGGTGGGGCTGCAGCTTTCCCAGCCCAGCTCACTTAACTTCAGGTGGGAGGCTTTCCCATCCTAGATTGCTTAGCTTCAGGCCCCTCCATGAAGAATTCTTCCCCCCATGCCAATCCCTGCTGGGGGTGGGTGATGCTGGGCCAGAGAATGTGTTCCCTTCCCGCCTCACCCCTGCCTTTCAAAGAGGCAGGTGGCTGGTGCGAGGGCAGAGCAGGGCTGGAATGAGATTTTTTTGCTGCCTCTCCCTCTCCTTGCAGCTTACAGAAGGGGGGAGGGTATGTGTCTAGCAGCCAATCAGGTGTGGGCTGCCAATAGGTTACATTTGGCAGCTTTCAGCAGTGTCTGGCATGACAGGAGGTGAATGTGAGGACCCTGAGGCTCCTGACCTGGGCCAGTGCATGCTGCTGCCTGCTTTGACTTCCAGAACATTGAATGTCAGTTCAGTTCCTTATCAGTCCAATCTACACAGCTTAGAAAAACCTTCAAAGTTTGAATTGATTCAAACAGAAGTTCAAAACCATGGGTTTTTTGAACTTCTGTACTTAACCTTTAGGTGTCTTTTTTTAGGGATTTGCCTTATCCAGATGGTCTCAGTGTGAGTCAATCACAGAAGGAATTTCAGAGCTCTTAAGCTGAGACCTGGTGGATCAAGACTCCATGCAATGACTTGCTAAGTACATGCCAGAGGCTAATTTGACTATAGTTAATGAAAGACTAAGAATAATACTGAACAGACTCAAGCCTCAAGTAGAGACCATGCTGGCAGAAGAGCAAGCTGGGTTCAGAGCAGGGACAAGTACTGCAGAGCAAGTCTTCAACACCCAAGTACTGTGTGAAAAGTACCATGACCACCAAAAAGAACTTCACAACAACTAGTAGATTTCAAGAAAGTTTTTGACAGGCTGTGGTACAAAGCACTTTGGCTCACAATGAAGATGCATAACACCAGCAGATCCCTGATAACACTAATAGAATAACTTTACAGCAATGCAAGTAGTGGAGTACTGATAAACAGCAATATTGGAGAATGGTTTGCAACTTCAGTAGGAGTACACCAAGGTTGCCTGCTCTCACCATGGCTTTTCAACATGTTCCTTGAACAAATCATGTCAAATACCTTAGAGAATTTCATAGGAACTGTATTAGTTGGAGGCTGGAAGATCAATAATCCACGCTTTGCTGATGGCATCCAGCTGATACCAGGGACATCTGAAGAGCTTCAAAAACTTACCAAAATGCTAGAAAAAACTGCAAAGAGCTACAGAATGGAAATAAGTGCTGAGAAAAGCACAGTGATGACATTTAGCTCCTATATGTATGGAGAAAGCTTAAAAAGTGATCCCTAGAAGGTCATTGACATAAATGTTGATGTGAAGATCAGCAATCAAAAACTAGAAAGAGAAACTGGAACCTGTAACTCTTGGAGGTTGTGTGATGAAGGAAGTTTCAATGGTTTGGACACATCATGAGAACACTGGACACCTTTACCAACACCATAACTCAGGCTTCCCAACCTTTTCCTCAGCATGACCCCATTTAAACACTGGAATTTTTTGTGACCCCAAAATGGTGCAGGCAAAATCAACAAGAACCTCAAAATGATGCAGACAAGATCAAGATGGAAGGATTAATAAAATTTCCACTTTTGTGTCTTGCACTCCTATCGTTTCTCTCTGTTGTCCTTGTCATTAGTTTTACTGCTGGTGCGTGAGGCATAAGTTTTTTGAAGAAAGGCATCCAAGTTAGATTTCTCTGCCATATAAAATGTATTTCAGCCAGACAATATAAACACATCAATTTTATATCAGCTTCCTGTAACATACAAGTGCTTTGCATCAGAAATGCAACTATTGTGTGTGAACGAACAGCTGCCATGTGTGAGAGTTGTATACTTATAAACAGGAAGCATATTCAACATAATTGGTAGACACTCTCTAGTGTCTTTGCGACCGCAATTTTTATCATTGTGTCTCCAATGCTGCCATACTGCAGGATGCAGTGGCAGAAAAGGGAAAAAAGAGGTAGACCCAAGAAAAACTTGTAAACCAATATTAAAGACTGGATGGGGCTTCAACTGACAGAGTGTGCAAAACTAGCTAAACACAAGGCAGAGTGGAGGAGGGTTGTTACAGCATCTAAGGTGCCCCAGTGGTCATAGCAGCCTCAAGACTGACTTGACACGACTGAAAGACTAATAATACAGGTACTGGTAATGTGTGTGTTTATGTTGCAGGCAGCAGGCCAATACAGATGCTAGTTCTATCAAACACTGATAAAGATGTAACTGAATATAGCTAAGAGCCAAATTGTACCCTCCCCAAGTCATTATATGGAATGGGAGACACTGAAATTGAATTCTAATTTCCACTTCACAGTGCTTTAGTATTGTGACAGTGGTGCAGAAAGGTCTGATTTTTAATTGAAAATTAGAACCATTTAGTTCTACTACATGATTTAATATGGTGTCATACTATTTTGTGCTTTTCTTAGATTCCCAGCTCTTAGAAGCCTGTAATTAAATAGAAATTCAGCCTCCATTTAGCTCTTATAGGCATGGAGAAAGCTCAAAATGTGATCCCTAAAAATTCATTATCACAAGGCAAAGGTAAAAAACCAACTTTAAAAAAAATCATGGTTTTTAGACTTGACCCATGATTTTTTAGTGTTTGGGTTGACATTAATGAGAGCCATGTTCTCATGGCTTCCCAGGCTGTTGAACTTTTCCTAATTCTTCTGATACCTATTATAGTCAATTAGTAAAAGCTAATGGTGACCAATAGGAAATAGTACTGGGAATCCCTGTCAGGCTGAGGGAATGGCAAAAGATAATTCTAACATAAATATTCATCAGTGTCCCCACAAAGGACAACTAGAAGGGAACAGCAAGGCTGCAAGATTAAAGAAGCATGGCAAATTCTTCCTTCCATTCCCTTCCTTCCATGCAAATGATTTAGCTACACTCAAGCCCACACTTGTGAAAGAGGGAAGAAGTGGGTCTATACATGGTGAAGCAATTATTGACAGACAAGCTAGTATCTGCATGCTTGGACTGACACTCAAATTTTCTTCTTATGAAAATCCGACAAACTATTCACTACTGGGTCTCCTAGTACCTCTATAAAAAGTAAAGCAAACAACACAAAGGAAATTGTCTGACAAAAAAGGTATAATTTCTAAGATATTTATCCCATATCTTTATATAAGTTGGTTTAATAGATCAGAGTATTTTATAGAGGATGACTAGAGATTTTAAGCTTTCAAACACATTAGCAATGATAGGATTGTTTTAGAATTCCTTCTTTGAAAATAAGGAGATCAGCTGACAAAGTAGTTTATAATTCTGAAAAGATTTTTTTGTTTAAAATTATTTTCTTTTGGCAGATACAGTAGATTATGCCCTAGCTATAGTATTGAACATAGATTGTCATTGTCATAGTGAAAGCCATAGCTACCCATTCTTGACAGTGATATGACACAAAGAAAAGCAATCCACAGAGAAAAAAGGGAAGAGTGCTTTTCATGAAATGGCACCAGAGGATATTTCTTCAGGGGATATTTAAAATAGACGTATTTTCTTATGGTACAGTCACGTCTGATAACACTAAGCAGATTAAGTGTATACAGAGGATCTTTCATGCCTACTTCCTTTGAGTGAAGAGCATTATGTTTGTAAATCAAAGTCAAAATGCTGGCACAAAGAGCAAACTTCAAAACCCCACTGAAAGGTTTATAACTTTAATTACATTAATATGACTGCAACTCGAGTTCAACAGTGGAAACTGGCACATTAGGACATGCTGTCTACTTAATGAATCAATTAACCTTTGGGATGTTTCACTGTTATGTGTATATTATATTACCAAAACAGAAAAGTTTCTAATGCTTGTTTTAATTTTTTTTAACTTTATGTGGCTTATACCAAGTCCTGAAAGCAAGGGACTACAAGACAGGATGATGAACTGGGATAGGATAGTAGGACTGGTTGGACAACAGTGTTGTGATAAGAAGCTGAAGAATGGAGGTGATGAGTCTATGGTGTAAAAGAGATAGGATACAGAGAGTCAAGCTTGGGACACTGAGACCAAAGCATGTGTGACTACTAGAAAACACTCCCCTCAAGAGCTTAGAACAGAATCCAAGGTCCCACACTCTGACCATTGCCCTTATTGGCAAATATCTGAAGCCCCTTGGCCAAATGTCTCTCATTGCCAATTAGTGGTAATTCATTTAGAGAGTGACAACCTTTGTTATGTCAAGTGACAGAAACCTGTTGGACTAAAGGTTCTGCTCATACTGATGAACCACGTGAGGATCAAGATGTTGCCACTTGATGAAATTTCAATATACAGACATCCTTTGAAAGTAAAATTCCATGCTCATTGGTTTGTGGTTGGTTGCAATGTATCAAAAGATTTCCAGTGAAGCATAAATCAATCTCCCCAGCTATGAATAATGGTGATCATGCATAAAGCTCCAACAGTTGAGTCTGGAAGGCACCACAGAACGATTATCTAGACCTTTTTTAAACCTAGGCATTCTACAAAATTATGAGCACCTATGAATGCTTATACGCTGAGGGGAGAGTACAAAATGTACTACTCAGGCCAACCAAATTAAGTATGTGCTTACATGTTTCTAGGATCAAGTCCACAAGCAAAATATTGACTGTGTGAGGGAAGGGGAGAATCTATGGAAATCACTATCTGGGCTTAAAAATAAAGGCAATATTTTTTGTCATGTGCTCTGTGGTGCTCTCACACCTCCAGGGGTGCTCTTCATCTCCAAACCCCTCTATGGTGTCTGTTTCTTGCCCACCAAAACAGAATGAGATGTTCCATAGGTCATCTCCCTGACCTATGGTGCTCCAGCTATAGCTGTCTCATCCAGGTCTTGCCAGCTCTTAGCAGAGAAGATTCTGCCAGCCAGAAGAATAACACCCTTGCCCAGTCATGCACTCAGAGAAGATAGATCCATCCTTCCAGAAAATAAGGCATTCTATATGGTCAAGTGATCTAAAATCACAGTTAACATTAATAATAAATGAGTTAAAAAGGTGACAAAGTGATTTATTTAAAAAATGAGATTAAGCATAAGGAATCACTAACCACAGCTCAAAACACAGGCAGAGAATAAGTATAAACAAGCAAAAGAAAATATCAGAACAATAACATGTTCTTACCTGAGCGAGGTTCTTTGAGTAGATGTGATATCTTGTATTAGGCAACTGAGTCAATGGAAAACAGTTCATAGCAAAGCTTTTGGGCACAATCATCCTTCTTCAGGCACAGGAAGCCTTGAGAAGAAGGGTGATTGCACCGCACAGCTTGCTAAGAACTTTTTTCCAACTGCTCAGTTGGTCTAATAAAGATATCACATCTACTCAAAGAACCTTGCCTGCCTATGTCCTTAGACCACCATGGCTACAACCAAAAACCCAACCTGTTTTTACCTCACCTCTTAAATTTAAGAATGCAACTCTTACCCAGCTCAACACCTTGAAAAGCAGCTTCTGCTTATGACCTATCTGCCAGCTGCTAGACTACAGCAAATTCTCCTATCAGATTCATTTCTCAGCCTGCTGGTTGAGGGACTCCAGTGTCTCCCTAAGCCCAGGAAAACTGAAGAAAACTCTGCTTTCAAGACAAAGCTTAAGTACAGTTTCTTACCTGGACATTTACATACACTGCCCATTGGATTCTTGAGGAGACCACGCTGTATATAATTTATGGGCCCCTAAAGGTGAATATTTATCAGAGCAGAAATCTTTCCTTATCTAATTAAGACCAGGACAATATGTGCATCCTTTAGACATGAAAAATACTAATCCAATATCCTAATAATACATCCGTCACATAATTTCTCCACTCCTGAGAAATGTCCTTCTTCCAGTAGTTTGAATAGCCAGACGTTAGTCTTACATCCCATTATGTAAAAATGTAAATTAATCATTGTCTGGAATAGCTTAATTTATGTGCCTCAAAGCATGTCTGCAAGGGTGGTAAGTAAACAATGTATACCAAATGCTAATTCTTAGTGATTACTACTCTTTAACTATGTAGACTTTGGGTCTTTCCTAGAGGCCAAAGAAAAACACTGTTTCTCACTTGAAAGTAGGGTTACCATACTTCCAGTTTCAAAAAAGAAAACACCTGTTGGAGGAGGAAGTATATAATTATGGGGGGGGAGCAATATGCCTGTGCCCTACCCTAGTCCCTCACTCCCAAACCACAGCCCCAACAGCCCTAATGCCACCCTTCACTCCCAACCCACAACCCCCCAGCCCTGCTGCTGCCCCTCACTCCCAGACCGCAGCCCCTGCCTTACCAGCCTTGCCAGTGCCCTTCACTCCTGACCTGCATTCCCTGCCTTGCTGGTGCCCCACACTCCGGACCTTCAGCCCCTGTCCCCAAGCCTTGCTGATGCCCCACACTCCCAACCTATAGCCCCTACCCCCACAGTCCCTGCCAGTACCCCAAACTCCTGACCTGCATCCGCTGCCCCCCCAGGCCTGCTGGTTAACCTCACTCATGATATGTAGCCCTCTCCCCACCAGGTTTGATGCCCATGCAGCTCCCTGCTGCCCCAAAGAACCCCCCCAGCCCTTTCCCCCATCTTTCCTGCCTCCTTGCCCTGCAGCAGCCCCAGTCCTGGCAGGCACCCATCCCCCTCACATGCCAATTCACAGACACATGCACACTTGCTTGCCTACAGCTACCTGGACATGTGCAGTGGCACATGATGTCCCGGAGCCTAGCTTCCTTCCCTTGCTCTCCCTAGCCCCAAGCAGCTTCTTGCTTGGGCAAGCCAGGGAGTGCTGGGAAAGAAGAGGCAGAGCAAAATCCTGGATATTTGCGGATATTTAAAAAAAACAACCCCACCCAGATGGAGATGGGAGGACCCAAAAGATGATATATGTGGGAAAACCCAGACATAGATTCATAGATTTTTAGGGGCTAGAAAGGACCTTGGAAGATCATTGGGTCCCATCCGGCTGCACTAGACAGGAAAAGACAACCAGGTGGCTGTCCAGTCTCCTTTTGAAGATTTCCAGGGTAGGTGATTGTACCACCTCTGGAGGGAGTTTATTCCATAGTCTGGACACCCTGACTATGAAGGAGACTTTCCTGGAATTGAGCCTGAAGCAGCCTGCCAGGAGTTTGTATCCATTTCTCCTAGTCTTCCCGAGACTGCCCTGTTGAACAGCTGTTCACCGAGTTCTTGATGTACTCCCCTGATGTAGCGGTAAGCTGCTTCCAACTCCCCTTTCAGTCTTCTCTCCTGTAGGATGAAGAGGCCCAAGCCCCTCAATCTCAGCTCGTATGGCTTGTCTTGCAAATCCCTGATCATACAGTAACCCTACTTGAAAGTAACTATCATATTGTACAATCCTAGCATATAAGAATATAAGAAAGACACTTTATATCAAATATCACAATGCATATAAAAGTAAGGACATTAAGGCTAAATACCTCTTTGTAGAGGCTACAAATGCCATATGAGTGAAACAAATTCAAGAAAACATGCCTGATATCCCACAAGCCCTTCAGACCCTGGTGAGGTTCATAACGTACTTGATTTTGCATTTTACTGGAATATTTCTCTAGTAACTGCTATGTATCAACCCCAAGAATTGTCATTAGGCTGAGATGGTACAGTTGCCAAAAGTAGACTGATATTTATCTTCCTGTGGGACAGTAATAAATCATTGTGGATCAAAAAACATCTACAAGTTTAAGACGACTGAAGTATTTTCATTCATTGTAGATTTAGCTGTCTCTTGGGTTTATACAGTATAACAGAAGCAGCCAACTTTGCTCCTATACAAATTGTGTTGTATTTTACATTCAGGTTCTTACACCTCCGCTCAACATTTCCCTTCAAGTCTAATTCACAGAATTGACATTTATAAATTTAAGATCCAAATTGCAGATCATTTTGAGCTATGTGCATGTGGTGGATTGTTATCTTATACTAAATAGGATTGGAATGGAAATCTGCAGCCTACGCTGGCTCATACAAGAGAAAATGAAATTGTGTTTTTGTCGACACATCATTCTGTTGAGTATGAAATGGGATTTTTATAGGATAAAATTGAAGCTATAAACTGATTTTTCAGTGAGTGTTAGTAACTCTAACCTTAACACATTGCTAACTTTGTTAGGCAACCACAGTTATGGTAGTTTTGATAATAACAGAAAAGGTCAACTAGCATGAGATCACCTGAGGAAATGGTAACTTAGTAGCACATCATAACATAGTTTTTAAAATAGCAGCTTTACTTAACTGACAACTGTGAAGAATATAAGTCCACACTTTATGATGTTAAAATCTTACGTGGCAACACAAACTTTACTGGTTACAATTAAATACATTATTAGGTTGTCACTAGCAATCTAAAATACTTCCAAGTAAAACTTTAGAAGGTACTTAAAACACAGGAAGTGAACAATGAGGATGACAGCATGCACAACATCATTCTTATTAGCTAGGCATTTAATGGATTTAATTCTAGAAACACATATTTAGACAATCTCTCACTTTGAACAGGGGCAAATTTTGCACTCTGCTACACTTGACTGCATTTCTCTTTATTTTTGACGGAGCTGCTTATGTGAATCGGAGCATGTAACTTGTCCCACTGGATTTCAAAGAATGGGTAGCATAAGCCCCAATCCTAGAGTTGGGTGTAATAGGGCAGTTCCACTAAAGTCAGTAGGGTCCACATGGATTTTAAGTATCCACTTACAGGGATCAACATTATG
Source organism: Crocodylus porosus (assembly GCF_001723895.1). Taxonomy (NCBI): domain Eukaryota; kingdom Metazoa; phylum Chordata; order Crocodylia; family Crocodylidae; genus Crocodylus; species Crocodylus porosus. The sequence goes on from NW_017728948.1 coordinate 60,685,159, forward strand.
ATCCAGGCTAAGTTCTTGCACAAATCTGACAAAAACTACACCAAGATAGTTTGAAGGTTCATATACATGTGTGTGTGTGTTTATATGCTGTATTTCTGTACATATTCTATCAAAACAAATTGTACCTAGACGAAGAGCTTTACAAAACTCACTAAATAAACGCATTGACTTTTAAATCAAATTTGTGCCGATTCACTAGTTTTTAACATTTCAGGTTTTTTCTTCACATTTCTCAGAAAATATATATTGTAAAGTAATGTTTGAGTGCTTAGAAATGAGCATGGTAGGAAATGGGAAATAGAGAGAGAAATAACAAGTGATTTGAAAGAAACAGAAGGGTAAAAAAAATGCTATTTGATTATGACTGAGGGGGAGCTTAGGCAGGTGCTCTAGTGACAGCACTTTAGACAATTCCAAAAATTTATATATCTATATATGCATTTATTTTTATTTTGGATAAGATGCTGTCCTTATTAGTAAGGAAAGGAGACAGTGTCCCTGAAATTCATACCCAGAGATTGGGAACTGAAGCAATTAATAAAATGAGATGGAACGGATATGTGACCGTGCTCTACATAAATACCAGATAAATGCAAAAAGCAGTACCGGGTGTGAATGTACTGCAGAGAACTTAATGTAAAGTCTGCTATTGAAAATCAATATATCTTCCCTTCAGCAGTTCATGCCTCACCTCCAAAGAATTCAGGTGAAGTCTAGTGTACATAAAAAGAAAAACAATGCAATGCTGTGGTTTGAATAGGAGAAAAACATGTTTCCTAATATTAATTTGACTTGTTTCCCCCTGCTCCCAGTCCCTAAATTACTACTCTGTTTTAAGAGATTCAAAAACCCAGTTGCTTATTTAGGCTAGCCATATAAACTGGTTAAGCTCTCCCTAAATTAATTTGGAAGACCGTTATTGATTCTAATGGGAGCCGGACTGGGGCTTTGTCCATTATTACCTATTTTTACCTCAGTTAGCCCAATGAAGCTCTATTCTCAGTTGGGATTGAGACATAATACATCAATGCAACTAATAACAGTTAATAATAACTAAATAAATTGTCCAAATAATTTGAATAAATACAAATCATGGATACTAGAAATTGCATGCTTCTTTTGAAAATTTCACAGGACTAAGTGGGACAAGATCAACAACTCAAACAACTCTTAACAGTTCACCAAGCCCTAATATTTTTTTTTTTTACAAGAACATTATAGAAACACATTCTAAAGTATTTGAAGAATCAATGATGTACAGTAATACGGAAATTATAAAGTTATCTATGAAAAAATCTTATTTGTATGCAATTTAGATCATAAATCATAACAAAATACAATTTAAAAGCTTACGTCAAGGTTCAGTGTGAGAACCATTACTGAAAAAGATCTGTTAACACCTACATCTACTCATTATCATTCACTTCCTATTACAGCATAAAATAGTAACATTAATGCAATTGCAGTAACGTTGGCATATTATAACTACAATTAAAGTTTACTTCATTAAGAATACTTCATTGTAAATACATATCCAGTAGTTAAACATCCTGTATAACTGGAACAGAACTATAATGTGCACTCCTAATCACAATGAATCGAAACACTGGATGAAATCTGTCACGGGCATCTCCCCAGATGAATGGCCAGGCAGCAGCAAAATGGCAGAATGCTAGGCCATAACACAGGCCTCTGGATGACAGACCCCGTCATGCTCACGAGGCAGGGAAGTCAACCACATCGAACTGCCAATGGAGCAGGAAGGAAATTGCAACATAACTGGCTAAGCAGAAAACAACGAGGGGACTGCAGTGAGGAAGGGGCTACTGACGAGTGAACAGAACGCTGGCAGAATGGTAACACAATTGGCCAGTAAAAATAAGTGAAAAAGAGTAAGGGTGTAAAAGGGTAGAGCCATGAGGCCCTGACAGGGGAAGTTCAAACCCTAACTTCAAACGTCAAAGGGGCCCATGGACTGATCACCCGCAGGGTCGTCCCCTGCCGAGCGCTGCCTCAGGTCGTTCTTGAGGCCTCTGCGAAGAGACTAACGTTCCCAGCCATGAAGCCACTCCTTTTGTTTGCTGTAGTGGTAAGCATGCAGGTAAGACTGTAGTCATTTATGTTTGTATTTGTCTGTCTTTTTTGTAAGAGACATGAGCCATTGACCAAGTGTGGGTCTAGGGTCTTGGCTAGCCGCACTAAGGTCATCCGTGATCTTGAAAGCAAGGGGCCTTGACCTGAACCCCGTGACTCAACGGATGTGATTTCCCATTTAGCTGTTTGTTAATTGTTTTGATTGATTATGTTTTGATTGTTAAATGACCTTCTAAGAAATATGAGCTGTTGACCAGGTCTGAGACTAGGGTCCTGGCCAGCCGCACCAAAACCACTCGTAGTTTTGAAAGCAAGGGGCCTTGACCTGAACCTCATGACCCAACAGACATCGCTCCTCAGCTTTGATTGTTTGATTATTGTATGTTGTCATAGATTAGTATTATATAGGAAATCATTTGCTTGACTTGTCAATATTTTATAGGTTAAAGCCAAATAAATATTGCATATTAATCATAAACTGTGTCCTCATTGGTGTCCAGTCCACCGACCTAGCCACAACTGGGCATTTTCAACCTAGTGCAACCAAATCCTAGTCCATTAAAGTAAAAGGCAAAGGTTCCATGTATTTTAGTTTGGCTATGATTTTTCCCATTCAAGAGTTTGACTATCAAATAATTTTGACTGTATCTACTGAGGACCTTTTCCACTAGAAACATGTGTCTTTAACATAGGCGTGAAAACTGCTCTAGTGCTAATGTATAGAGCATGAGACTTTCAAAAACAACTACAGAAATTGGGCAAGCAATTCCCTTGGAAAGTCAATAGGCACACAGGTCCTAGCTTCATGGAATGTTGTCATGTAGACTAGTTGCCAAAATGTTGCTGACACTAGGTGCATCTACATGAGGTATTTACTGTGCATTTGACTACTTGACTGCACAGAAAACATCTTGATGTCTACATGTGCACCCCTATTAGGGTGCATGAAACTAATAAACTCCACAGCAGGGTAGAACTTTCAAAATATAAGTACTACACTGCTGTGGAGTTGTTTTGTGTGCATCAGTGCATACGTAGATGCTGCCTTGGTTGGCTGGGGCACAGGGTGCTTCGGCATGGAGATATCAAGCAAGCAGGCCCCATGCTGAAGCACCCTCATGCCTTAGCCAGCCCCCCCACAACATGTGGAGCCCAGTCAAAGCAGCCCTGGCCTGGCAGATTGACCTCCTGGGTCCCCTGCCAGCCCAGACTGCTCTGACAGGGCTCCATATGCTGTGCACAAATAAACTGTGCACATTCAAATGGTGCGCCCGGGAGCAACAAAACTATGAATATAATGTGTATATTCATTCACATTAATCACATGTGTCAATGTGCCCACTGAGTTATACACTCACCCAATCTTGTGCTTATATGACATTCTCTCTGGCTGAGTGCAATGAGATGCGGCAGCTTCCATATTTCTGTGACTGTCTCTTTTGTTATCTCCTCCTTTGGATTGCCCCCTTTCTTATCCAGATAATCCATATTAGGGGTCTGGCTGCAGCTTCATTTTTTTGTGAAGACTGAATGAAAGTAGCTGTTGAGTAGCTCTGCCTTCTTTGCATCTTTGGCTAGGAGTTCCATCTGGCTTGTTGGTATGTTCTACTTGTCCTTAACCTCCTTTGCCAGCTGCAGCTAATTCTTTATCTTTGCCTTCCTAATTTTGTCTCTGCATGTTCTTGCTGTTCCCTGATATGCTTCCTTGGTGACCTGCCCATTCTTCCATTGCCTGTATGCTTTCTGTTTGCATTTGAGGAATTTTAGAAGATGTTTGTGCACCTACCTTTTTCTCTTGCCTTTCTTCTTATGCTTCCATCATGTTGGGACAGTTTCTTGTTTCCAATACTGTGCCCTTTAGAAGCTTCTAACCCTTCTGGGTGCTTTAATTCTTCAATCTATCCTCCCATGACACCATGCCTATTAACTCCTTGAGTCAGATGAAATCCATCTTTTTCCAATCTAGCATGCTAATTTTATTGACCTGATATTTTCCTTTTCTGAGGATCTGAAATTCTATCATATAGTAATTGCTTCCTCCCAAGCGATCCATCACTTCTACATCCTTACCAATTGTTTTCTGTTGGTCAGGACAAGGTTGAAGATAGATAATCTCCTAGTTGTATCCTCTACCTTCTGGAAGAGAAAGTTGTCCTCCACACAAATTAGGAACCAGTTGACAGTTTATGTTGGGCTGCATTGTTCTTTCAGCACATGTCCAGAAAATTGAAGTATTTCACCAATACCACCCTGCAGCTTTTGGATAGATCTGTCACCTGCTTGAAGAGTGCCACATTCACCACCTCTTTGTGATTAGATGGCCTATAATAAATCGTCACCATTATATTGGTGCTGCATCATTCACCTTTCATCTTCACCCAAATGCATTCTTCTTTTCTGTCTCCTTCCTCCTGAACCAAGGAACAAGCCAATGTGTTTCTGACATACAAGGCAACACCACCACCTTTGCTCCCAACCCTGTCCTCCTGAAACAGAGTGTAACCCTTGAAGTTCACATTCCAGTCATAAGAGCTGACTCATCAGGTCTCAGTGATGCCTCTTTTCACAGGCTGCAGCTTCCAATTCATCTTATTTATTTCCCATACATCTTGTATTTGTGTACCTGCATTGGATGCATTTTGCCTTTTGACCTCCTTGCTTCCCTTTTTGTGCCACTTGTGGCAGTCCTATAGCTTTCTGCCCTGTTCCCAGAGTTGAATTGCTTCTTTGAATTCTTTCCCCTCTGGACTGTGTATTCTGTTGTTGGATAGTTCTGATCATCATTCCCTGTGGAAACTTCTTTAAAGCCCTTGTTACTAGGTTCTCCAGATGATGGCCAAAGATGCTCTTCCCCATTGTTAGATGAATCCCATCTCTTGACATTAGTCCTCCTCCCAAGAACTTCCATCACAGCCACACATTCACTTCCAGGATATGGTGGTCTCTGCCTAGACCCCTGTCTTGCACAGGAAGAAGTGATGAAAAAACCACTTGTGCTCTAACCTTGTTAATCCTTCTGCTAAGAGCCTCATAGTCACCTCTGATCTGCTCAGTGTCATTTCCAGAAGTATAATTGGTACTACATGGACAAACAGGAAGAGGTAGTGGTCCAAAGGATGGATGAGCTTTGGCCAGTTCTCTGTGACATCCTTAATTCAGACACCAGGCAAGTAGCACAACTCCCTGGCTCCCAAGTCTGGATGAAAAATTTCTGCCTCCGTCCCTTGCAGAAAGGAGTCACCAACCACCAGCACTCTTCTCTTTCTTTTTGGTGAAGGGGTCCTGGAGCCCCCATCCTTGGGCCTTTGCACTTCCTGCTCACTAGGCTGCTGTTTCCTCTGCCTCATGCCTGAAGATGTCCTTTCCTCAGTTTGTCCCTCAGCAGTCCCACTGCAGAGTGCTTGAAAGTGGTTGCTGAAATCTGCTCCTCTTCAATCCTGGGGGCCCAACTTCTTTGAGTAGTCACATGCTGCCACTTCTCCTCATTGCCCTTTGGCCCCTTCTGTACCATCCATTTGTAACTCTTGTCCAAGTAATTTTCCTGGTCCTGGATGCAATGCAGCATGGATATGCATGCTTCTAACCAGTGAATATTCTCCTCCAGGGTAGACACCAGTGTAGACACTTGGTGCAGATGAAGTGCCCCTGACCCTCTGGGAAGAATACTAACATGGCACATCCCATACAGGTCACAACAGCTGACCCAGACTCCATTTGTGCCTCCTTTGCTCTCTGGAGAACACCTATGTTATAAGGACAAAAAAAAAATAAAAAAGAGAAGGGGAGGGGGACAGTATGGGGGAAAGGCACACCACAAGAACCTGCAAACCAAACATCCACACCAGGGTCCTTGCCTACACACCTATGAACATGCACAGAGTCTCCAGTTCCCTAGCTCTCTCCTTGGGTGTACTCCCTAAGCAAACTCCCTGTCTTTTTGCTGTTTTTTGTTCACTGCTCCATGGTTTGCTAGGGGCTTTCTTTTTATAAGGCTGCCTACCCTCCCCTGCCCCTCATGTACCTAAACCATCCTCACCCAGAGCAATCCCCATTACTCAGTCACTCTAGAAGTGGGAAGTAAAGAAAAGAAGAGAGAGAGAGAGAGAGAGAGAGAAGACAAAAAGAAAAGGAAAAAGAGAGAAGAAATAAAAAACAACAATCACACACCATAGGGCAGGAGGAGGGACCCCAAACATGATCACCTGGCACTAGGCAAACACTGTAGCACTAATCAGGTGCCTTAAGTCACTAGCACAGTGAAAAACCTCTTGAAGGTAGCCCCATGCCTGAGCTGTGTAGATGCTCACATTTTAAGTACTCTTATTATGGTCCAAGTATAGCATGTAACTTCTCTGGAAGAATCCATTTCTGTTTCCTGATGAAATACTTTATGGTATTAATAAGGATATTTTGTAAAGGGAAGTGTGGAACTACTAGGTTACTCTGGAATTTATGTAAGGGTTTGGACACATAATACTTATTACCACTGTAATTAGCACTGATTTTATATACTGATGGAAATTCAACTGCAATCTGAGGTGGAAAGACGACTAGTTATTTCTAGATAGCTTCTGCATTAGGTGCTATTATGATACTTTGCTGCTAGGTAGAGGGAAAACAAAGAATAACGTGTTTTCATTGACCAAACTTCTAACTCAGATTAATTGCAGCTACATTACATTTCACAGTTGGTAAGGTCGGAAGGGACCTGAGCAGATCATTAAGTCCGACCCCCTGCCATGGGCAGGAAAGAATGCTCCGGTCAAATGACCCTGGAAGGTGTCTATCTAGCCTCCTTCTGAAGACCCCCAGGGTAGGAGTGAGCACCACTTCCCTTGAAAGTTGGTTCTAGCCGCTCTGACAGTGAAGTAGTGCTTCCTGGTGTCTAGCCTGAACCTACTCTCAATCAACTTGTGGCCATTGTTCCTAGTTACTCCGGGTAGTGCTCAGGGGAACAGGGCCTCTCCCATTCCCCGCTGGTCCCCCCTGGTAAGTGTATAGATGGCCATCAGATCCCCACTCAGCCTTCTCTTGTCAAGGCTGAACAAGTTCAAGTCCCATAGCCTCTCTTCATAGGGCCTGCCCTGCTCCACCCTGAGCATGCAAGTGGCCCTCCTTTGGACCCTCTCAATTTACAGGGGTTGAAATTACACCAGTGTATTTTACTGCTGTTTTTCAGAAGGTAGCTCTATACCAGAGTAAGTTACACCATTTAATGCTATACAATATATGGCCATTCATTTTTTTAACATGGGTGTAAAGGAAAATTGCACCAGTGTAAATGCATTATAAATCCAGACCCTGAGTGTGAAGTACATTTTTTCCCAATTATTGATGAGCTCCAAGTCCATTAGAAAAGAAGAGTGAAAAAAGAGAGATCTACTGAACTCTTACATTATAGATTCACTATCAATTCTTTAATGACTTACTCTGCAGCCTATAATAACAGATATATTTAAGAAGAAATACATTTTCTATGCAACATTTTCAGTTGCTTTTAACTATCATTTTTTTCCTGTTTCTTTTCATACTTTCCAGTCCACAAAAGACAAGAATTTAGGAATACAAGAATCACTGTAGTGAGTAAAAGTCCATATAACCCAGCAACCTATTTCTGACAGTGGTAAGCAGGAGATGCGTAAAACCAAGGGCATTAGAAATAGGACATGTGTAGAACGACCCATCTCCTGTCTTCCCCTCTAAGTTACCAGCAGTAAATTAGATTCCTAAGTCTCTAGTTCTTACATTATGAGACATGATATATCACAGTTCCATATTCTTTTTTTCATGCACCTTCTTTTTATTGACTCACATCATGACCTCTCACTTTTCTCTTTTTCAAGCTAAAAAAATCACAGCTTCTTCAAGTCCTTCTTTGTATGGAAGATGTTCTGTGGCCTCGATCATCCTGGAATTGCTCTGTATCTTTACTATAACTTTTAATTTATCTTATAATTCATAAAGTTGGGAATGGTGTATGCAAGTGAGACGCCTACATGATTCATTTTAGAATCTCAACTATAAAGGTACAGAGACCAAAACAGTGGTTAAATTATAAAACTCATTAGTCTTTTTTTTAATAAGTGCTAATGATCCCAAATGACTTTGAGTCCCAGTCATCTGTATAATGCAGTCATATAATTACAAATTATTTATCGAAGTTATCATTATGTTTATACAAAAGGAGAAAATAAATTATGGAACACATTTTAGTTTACTGTTTCCTTGATGAAAACACCAATTTTAGGAACTTCTTATACAAGACATGCCACTGATAACAGTATTATTTCAGGGGCTCTGTTATTCTGCTTTGAATATTTGAAGTTGACCACCACTGTGGCTGTTCCACTGAACTAGATACTGAATTAACAAAAAATAGATCAGAAACTTTTAAAATGACCCTGTTTTAGTGCCATTTTAGACCACTGGTATGGAGAAACTGTTTGGGTATTTTTGTGCACTTATCTTTAAAGTAGCTGCAGAGTAGTTAAGAGACTAAACTAGTTTTCAAGAGGTCTGCAGTAAAAAAAGCACAGAGGGTCTGATTACTTGAAAGGCTCTCTTTAGTACCTCCAGACCCTACAATACAAGAGGCTCCTACAGTCTTTAGCTCTTACTCTTAATAATTCTATTTATAGGTCTTCCTGCTGAGCCTCATTATTACTGCACCTGGAAACTGAATTGCATGTAGAGGCATTTACTTTAGTTTAGAATAAACCCACGTCCCTGTGCTTGATTGCAAAAAAATATTTTTGAGGAATATTTTTGACAATATGCCAACTATTTTTTTCTTTAAGTTGACATCTATGCAAAGAGCCAAGATTCACAGGTGTTCAGATTTAGATTTGAAGTGTCTGATCTGCCCACCCATGAGAAATTCCACCTGGAAAAAAATATGCATCAACTGGAATGTTCCAGCTTGACTCTTCAATATAATAATCATCCATAAGCACCACATAAACCAAGATTCCACAAAGGATTCATGATACATTTGTCTGTATATCCTACAGACAATTTTATACCACATACTGCAAATGAAATAGTTATGTTTCCATGCTACTCAAGGCCTTTAAATCTTCAGAATTGTTGTAACAAGGGTAAAGATAATTATGACAAGTTTGGGTTAGAGAGAGACTTCTATGCAGATCTGCAGTGAATTAACTAGATTACTTTGTGAGAATATTTGAAAGAGAATTTACTACAAAGACAACTTTAGATTTGTTAAGTCAGATAAACTGGAAGCAACAGCAGCCAAGTTTCAATTTAATTTAATTGACAATATGCACAATACAACCAACCCTCTCTGTCTCTGACATGTCTACAACTCAGTCTTTGTGAGCAGAGATACCTTGAATTTGGTTAGAATCAGTAACCATGAGGAACATAAACCACGACCCTCAGAAACCCTTTAGACCCTCCAGAAACACTTCAAGGGGTTTGGGTGGTCTGACAATTAAATGGACCACTAACATCAAAGAGTTGTTGACTTCAGGCAGGAATGATACATCCAAGGATCACAGAACAAATCAGGAACTACTAGCTTGGTAGTAGTTTAGCATAAATTATTTATTTAGTTTAGCATAAATTAGAAGGAAAAATAACAAATTAACAAATTATAGTTAAAAAAACATATACTAAAAATGAAACTGATTCATAGATTCATAGATGGTAGGGCCAGAAAGGACCTCTGCAGATTGTAGAGTCTGACCCCCTGCCTAGGCAGGGAAGAGTGCTGGGGTCAGATGACCCCAGCCAGATGCCTATCCAGCTTTCTCTTAAAGACCCCCAAGGTAGGGGGGAGCACCACCTTCCTTTGGAAGCCCATTCCAAATTTTGGCCACTGTTACCATGAAGAAGTTCTTCTTGATGTCCAGCCTAAATCTGCTCTCTGTCAGTTTGTGACTGTTGTTCCTTGTTACCCCAAGAGGCCTTGGTGAACAGAGCATCTCCAATTCTTTGCTGCCTGTCACTAATAAATTTGTAGGAGGCCACAAGATCACCTCTCAGCCTTCTCTTGGGGAGGCTGAAGAGATCCAGGTACTCAGTCTCTCCTCATAGGGCTTGGCCTGCAAACCTATAACCATACTAGTGACCCTCCTCTGGACCCTCTTGAGATTATCCACATCTTTCTTAAAGTATGGTGTCCAAAACTGGATGCAGGACTCCAACTGCAGTCTGACCAATGCTGCATAGAGGGCAAGTATCACTTCCTTGGATATACTTGTCATGCATCTGGGAATGTGTGATAAAGTGCGGTTAGCTTTGCTGATGATTTAGTCACATGGACAACAAATGTTCATCTTGGAGTCCACTATGACTCCACTTCTGTGCTCCTGAGAGGGTCATTCCCCAGCCAGTAAGTGTGCTGGATATTTTTATGCCCTAGGTGTAGCACTCTGCACTTCTCCTTATTGAACTGCATCCTATTGTGTTTTGCCCACTTTTCCAACCTGTCCAGGTTTGCCTGCAATCGTTCCCTACCCTCCAGTGTGTTCACTTCACCCCACAATTTAGTATCATCCACAACCTTTGACAGAGTACACTTCACACCCACATCCAAGTCACTGATGAAGACATTGAAGAGTATAGGTCTAAGGACCAAGCCCTGTGGGACCCCATTGCTTACATTCTTCCAGGTTGATACCAACCCATCAACCACCACTCTCTGGTTGCAACCCCCAAGCCAATTTGCACCCATTGGACTGTGTAATCATCTAAGTCACAGCCTTTTAATTTGTTCATAAGAATGGGATGAGATACCGTATCAAAGACTTTCCTAAAATCCAAGTAAATGACATCCACATCTACTCCTGTGTTCAAGTGTTTTGTTACCTGGTCATAAAAAGAACCAGCCAGTTCCTTCAGCACCCTCAGATGCAGCTCATCCAGGTCTGCTGACTTGGACACATCCAGTCCATCCAAGTGTCTCTGCACCAAGTCAGCGTCAACAGTTGGTGGGCTGGTATTCCTCTGATGCCCATCTAAGAACACATTAGGAGACTTATCTGGACCCTCATTCAGGAACACTGAAGCAAAAAACTCATTGAAGAGCTCAGCTTTGTCCCCCTTGTCTGTCACTAACTGCTCCTGCTTGTTCAGTAGGGGTCCTATGCTGCCCTGTGCCTGTCTTTTAATTCCTACATACCTAAAAAATGACATTTTTTTGTCTTTAATTCCTATTGCCAGCCTTAGCTCTGTAGTTGCTTTGGCCTTTCTAAATGTCTCCCTGCAAGTGTGGGCCAAGTAGGTATACTTCTCCTTTGTAGCTTCCTCTGGCTTCCACTTCCTATGTGACTCTTTTTTGCCCTTAGGCTTCCCTGGATTTCTCTGTTTAGCCAAGGAGGTTTTTTGGCCCATTTGCCCCCTTTCCCTTGCAATAGGATTTCTCCCTCTGTGATTGTCTCCCTCCCCAAAGGATCGCTTCCTTTAAGAATGACCACCCTTCCTGGACTTCTATCTTGCCAACACTCCTATCCTGCAATGCATCATTGACTAAACTCCTAAGCACACTGAAGTTAGCGTTCCTAAAATCAAGCACTTCCACCCTACTAGTTCTCTTTCCCACCCTATGCTATATGCTGAATTCAATTATTGATGGTCACAGTCCCTAGGGTGACCATGAATCTGAAGCTGTCCTACCAGGTCATTCCCTGTACTACATCTACTATAACATATTTTAATTTTATTTCAAAAAATATTTTTGTCTTGTTTTATGTTCTTTTGAGTAAGTGGTTGCATAATAGCTGAAAATAAAGGCTTACTTTTTATATGTGATAGATGGGTGTGTGGATGGGTGTGGGGTGTACCTGGGAATGTGTTGTGCATGGGGGAGTGTGAGGTGGGTGTATGAGTGGGTGTGCAGTGTGTGTGTGTGAGGGGATGAGGGTGGGAGGGTGTATATGTGGAGGGGTGTGGGAGTGTGTATGTGGGGGTTGTCCATGTGCTATGTCCTGGGAGCTACTTGGGGATGGGGAGGAGGGGCAGGGGACACATGCAGCAGGTTTTGCCTAGGCAGCGTGGTGCTGGTGCAGTTGCAGTCTGTGCCTCACCACCATCTGGCCTGTAGCTGCCCCTACAGCACTCCTTATGGGGATGAGCCACGTCTGCTCCCACCCAGGGCAGCCCATGCCACTCTCCTGCCTGAACCTGTCCTGTGTTCACCAATGGCACTACCCCAACTCTGGCTCTGGCCAGCATGCACAACTTCCTGGCAGGGCTGCTGATGCTATTGCTGCACCCACCTAGGTACTGCTTGGCTCTCCCCACATCCAGTGGCTTGAACTCCTCCTCATCCTGCCATTGCTGCAGTGCTCCAGGAAGCAGGTAGCTCAGGGAAGTGGCGGGGACTATGGGGATGCATACTGGGCACCACATACCTAACCAGGTATGGGGGAAGCTGTACCTGAGAAGCTCTTGCCTCAGTGTCAGGGCTCTACTTCCAACATAGGTGGAGTGGGTGCAAGGCTACTGGGAACCTGTGCCTGTTGGCCAAGGCCAGGGCCGGGACCAAGGCCAGGGGTGGGGCCAAGGCCAGAGCCGGGGTCATCAGCAGGTGTGGGGCATATGCAGGTGGGAGTGTAGTGCAGGCCCCCCCTGGGTGGGGCTCAGCTCCATGTGGAGCACTAGAGCAGCAGCTGTGGGCTGGATACAATCAATTGGCAAGCCAGATCCAGTCTGCAGGCCATGTTTTGTTTACCCCTGTTCTAATAGAGCTTAACACAGTAACAAAATGGTAACTAGGTTTTCTTCCCTGCAGGCTGGAACTGAGCAGCCACCTGCTACCATTCTATGGCTGAGAATCCCTTTTTTGGTATGTACTAAGCCGTGATGAACCTAAGCCAGCTCCCTGGGTGTGTCTAGTGGTTAACTAGTTTCCCTCAAGGTTTGCAGTGCTGTGTTTTTTACTTTTCTTTACCTGGACCTTCTCTACCTGGCTCTTTAGGGAGTCAGTTTAAGGCTTCCCTGCCTTAAACAGATAAAGGGCCTTAATTAGGTAAGGTACCTGTCTTCAGGCAGAACTCAGACTTCATATTCCCACCCTAAAAATACTACCTAACCCTCCTGTCCTCTAAGATATCTGCCATCTCCAATTCTAGACCCAAAGTACTCATCTCAGAAAAAGGGACACCACTGTCCATTGAAGCATGAGCAATAAAATCAGTTTCTTAGCCCTTGATGAGATCTATTATATTGGTCCCCATTCTGTGACATATATAATATTATATAACAAGCCTGATACAGACCATTTACAACTGAAGGGGAATAAAGACCTGGGTATCCAGATGACAGAATCCCAGTGGAAGTTTACAGTTCACATACTTGAAAATAAACAATTGATCTTCACCTTCATCTTATACAACAAATGGTTACTTTTGAGTTTACACTCAGTTAAAAGCATATTCTTTTCAATGACCATGACATAAGTAGCCAAAGGACAGCCTCATTGTCCCAGTCATCCCAGTATCGCTTGTCAGCTGAGACTCTTAAACAATAAATGAGAAAAGACAAAAAGCTATAAAATAAAAATGTCCTTATAGGTTAACTGCTATAGTTAAGTTAAGTTCCTGATAAAATAACAGAAAAAATGGTCTGTAAAGTGGAATCAAGATAACTTCCTTCCTAACGCACATTGTTATACTCTCTTTACAAAAATTATATGCTTGTAATATACTACAACCTTACACTAACTGCCTTTTGTGACCTGGACAGCACTGCAGGCTGCTCATCCCCTGCTGCACCCCTGTTCCTGGCCTATGCAGAGGGGACGATCTCGCTCCATCACCCTCCAAAGCAGCCTCCTGTGAAAAGTGCTGTGAGGGACAATTAATAGTATTGGGGGAGAGAACAGCCTTCTTCACAGAGCCAAAATTCAATTGAGCTTCGGGAGCTTTCCATAGGAGTTGGCAGCAAGGGGATTGACTAGTACTTAATAAAATGTGGGACGTGGAACTTGCGGCAGTTTCAATGGCTGGGCTGTAACATGGATACATATTTTGCCTTTGTAAAACATGGATCCTAGCATGTGCAGGAGCTGGATTCAGCTGGCGGGCTGTTGGTTGTCAACCCTTGTGTTGTCATATCCAAACATTGGGAAATATGCAGCCAAGTAGTAGTAGTAGTTCCCCTATTGTGTAGTCTTTAATCATGGTTACTCTTTGTTCTGTTCATTTGTTCTGCAATAGAAAAATTTAATTTATATATTTATATCATATTTATTATTGTGAAATACAGATGGCCCAATGGAAATCAAGGCCCTGCTCTGTTTGGTGTCCCGTCCCATCCCTCGTCCTCCTGTCTTCTAAACTTGTATGTCTTCTTTTTTGATCTTCACAAGCCCCTGTCCTTTTTCTGAAATTAACCACATCCTTAAGAGTGTTACTAAATAGGAATGCTGTCTTGAATTATAATCATAAGGAGAAAACAATGCACAGTTCTCAGCAATGAGAAGTCCATAAGATAACCTGTTAGAGCTGGTTTCTCAATTATATTAAACATAAAATGGCACCTTTCCAGCATGCAGCAGCTCTCTCATAACTATCATGGATTGAAAACGGTGTTTCTGTCCTATGAAAAATATTCTCATTTCAATATTTTTAATTTAGTAAGTCAGTTAAGCCACAATATTTTTTAAAAAGTCATGAGCTGAAAATATGGAAAAAAGAATTAAGATGAGATCGACTGAAGTGTTTCATGTCAGTATTTTCAAAACATTTCATTTTCGTTTTGAGCTTCTTAGTTTGCTGCATGTTACCTTATCATCTGAAATTTTATTATAAGTTAACTTAAATTTATATGTAAAACATTTTCAACACAAAGATTAAATATTTTCTTTTTAAAATGTTGGGATGGAGCATTTGTTTTTCAAATATTTTCAAAATAGAAGGTCTGTTATAACTGACACTTTCTCCTGGACAGTTTCAGCTCCAGTGACTACCATTTTCTGTTAATAAAATGTTGTAAAAACAAGCTCACCAACTGTAATAATTATCAAACAATCCCATATTTTCCACCACATTTGTATCATAAAGGGTGAAACAAATTTTCCTGCTGTGTTAAAACTGGCTTAATGTTTTACTAAATTCCTATAAGAATATATCTTTCTAGTTCATTAAATATTTTATGTCTGATCAAATAAAGAACTCTTTTCCCCCAGTGTTCACATTCTGTTGTGCTAATATACTCAGTTATGATCTGGTTAAAGACTTTTGCGTGGTGAATACCAGATGGTCAATGAATGAGAGGGGCTTATTTATCCATCTATGTGTAACAGGTAGAGTCTGCAGTTTTTGTCATTGAACATAAAATTGCACATAAAAAGCTGATCTGTTGACACAGCAGCCTTTTATAATTGGCAGCCATTTACAATGGGAGAGTTGTGCTCAATGGCATTTTATCTGAATCCCTTTCTGAATATCTATTTCCTTTTTGGTCTCTTCCAGTTATCCTCCAAGAGACAGAACTGCATGAGCCATTTACAGTAATATTAACGCTGCAAAATACTTAAATGTGACTTGAAATAGAGGAGTTAGTAAGCTGAGGTAGTGGACTTGATTTGTATCCTGTTTACTTCTTTGTAAGGATTATATGTGGGGGGTTTTCCTCCTACTTTTTTCTTACATAGGAATATTCTGTATTGTTTGGCCTGATCCCCTTGGCCCTGGGTGCCAACTTTTCAGGAGGGTGTGCAAAAATAGCAATTACCACCTGCTGGGAGCCACCATTGCTTCTTGTAATGCCCCACTGCCAATGCCCTGGGCGAAGAGCTGCCCAGTTACACTTTTGTCCTGACTTTACTGGACATTGAATAGACAACTCTGGACTAGAGTTCAAGTAGCATTATGATATTTTGAGAGGCAGGTTCTTCATTTTATGCATTTGCTGGTTTGCCCTTTAATTCTTGTGGTCCCTACAAGTACATTGGAGAAAAGCTCTCTTTGTTAAACATAGAAGAACTGAAACAGTTCTTATTTCAGTTTCTAGTTTTTCAAAAAGCTCATCAAAAGAAATAAGAAAGAAAAAGGATACACAAGCTAAACATCGTATCTCAAGGACTGAAAACAAACAGTAAGAAATAAAAGAATGAGATGTTCTTTGTTGTTGCATTGTTTACATGTCACAAAGTAACAAAAAGTTGAAAAATAAAACAATTTTTTTTCTTTGCAGGTCACCTTTCTTAATGTGAGGTGCTGTACAAATCAACGTTTTCTGGAGTTAATACTCTATCAAAAAGCTTGCATTCAAGAGTCTTTTCAAATATGTTTTGAGTTAATAAATGAAATCTATAATGATTACTTTCTTACCATATCCAATTTTTCTTTGCTTTCTGTAGAAACAAAATGGGATCATTCCTGAATAGCAAGTAGTAACTAGGTAAATAATCTTAAAATTGTTTGGCATAGGAACAAACTTAAAGGTTACAGGACTGCAACAGTGAAATATGGTAGTGATGGGAAAACTACAAAAATATAGTGAAGTTTGGTATTGATATTTATCTAAAATTATCTGGTTTTACAAAAAGAGTTCTACCCTGTTTTACTTTGCTTTTGGATAACCACTTTTGGTAAATGAATGGGATGTAGATGTAACCCTGCTTATGTTCTACATGTTGGACTATGGTTATGCTCTATAATGGCAATTTTGTGTATTCTAACTCTGCATAACCCTCTCTCCGTGTTTGGAAGTTGGAGGGCTACTTGTGATTGTTTTCACTGTTTGGGAGTTTGTGTTTACTGCGTGGGGTAAAAGTGTTCAACTGCAAAGGCAGATGGATCAGATTTTGTGCCTGCCAACTCTCCGTTCCAACATGGTAAATTTTGCAGTCTCGCAAATCTTGCTAATATAAAGTTATGCAAAAATCACTGAAAGGTCAGCACTCACTGGATGCATTTACATGTGTCACTATATGTCACCATTATTACTGTGTCGTGTATACACAGCACAGTCACAGCCCATACTACACTCTAGGCACAGCGCAGTTATTTTTAGCAGCTTCTTTGCTGTAGCAGCGTTCTATACCAGGGGAGTGCATCACTACAGTGAAGTAGCTGCTGATCATATGTAAACACCCACAGATGCTACGTTGCCATAGCACATTGCTACCGTGATGTAGCATCATGTGTAGCTCATATGTAGACACTTTGAGCTATGCGGAGGTCTGCAGTCTGATGGCCCTCAGTTTTAGTGTATTATCAATGTATTGGAGGATACACAATGTATTGGAGGATACAGACAGGATTCTAGGTGTAGCAAAACCCCCAGCTTTTCATTTTTTTATTTATCTTAAAATGCATTCCCGTCCCCAACGATTTCTGACTTTTCTCTCCCTCTCTATTCCCTATAGATAAGTATAAATGAGCTCAAAATTAGGATAAGCTTTAAGCATTTTTATTTTTGGTGGCAAGTTTTTGGTTTTGGATATCCATTGTTTTATAATTATTAGGTTTGTATTAATTTTTACTGTTGTATATTGTATTGTTGTCATTTTTGTATTGATTTTTGTTGTTTCATATGCATGTTGTATGGTTTAGGCCTGTGTTTGTAAGTGAACCAAAGTCATGTCAAGTTTCTATTTTATTTGTCAAGCCTCCAGTTTCTGTCCTCTGCCTGGGCATCCCATGTTGCAACAATATGATTCATTGTACCCCTCCCATGTAAATTGGTTCCCGGATGAATGAGAATGATTGGGAATCATTGAGATACAATGGTAGCAGTCCTCTACTGAATGGCCTGTAATGACTGGGCCATCACCTCACATTGACACATCCAGGAACCACCGACCTCACCCAGGAACAGAGACAAGAACCCAGCATTTGAAAAACAAAAGACCCTGCAGAACCAGCAACTCTCCCATTGTACCCCACCATTACAGACTCTGGAAACTGCACATACCTGCATGGAGTACACATGCTCAGTACGCCAGGGGCTGACCCTTGCCTGGGCATGCCTCCTGTCCCTAGGGTCACACACGGTCTGCCCCTGTAAAGAGGGGCAGTGAAGACAGACCCAGTGGGAATGCCATTTCCATCTGGACCAGACCAGCTTCATGTCACCTATCCCCCCCAGAGGCCCTGCCAGCGACCCTCTGGACAACACCAAGCCAAAGGAGACCCCAACTGGCCATCGAGGATCAACTTCCAGCCTGGGATAGGTAGATATTACCTGCATACCTCCTCCTACAATTTGGACTCTCTCTCT
The DNA here is from genome assembly GCF_001723895.1 of Crocodylus porosus. Classification (NCBI taxonomy): domain Eukaryota; kingdom Metazoa; phylum Chordata; order Crocodylia; family Crocodylidae; genus Crocodylus; species Crocodylus porosus. Next base: position 60,703,447 of record NW_017728948.1, read on the forward strand.
CTCTCCCCTCCTGGACTTCAGTGAACTTCAGCCCCTGCACCAAGCCTCTTTAACCCCTGCTGTCATTGTGTGTGTGTGTGTGTGGGTGGGTGCAAGGGAACCAATTTGGCATTGTGTCACCATCTCCCCTGTTCATTAAAACCACTGTCATTTGCAACCCCGAGTTGGGTCATGTTTTACTGAATCCCAGTCCCTTCCCCATCTTAAATTCCAGCCTCATTTTCTCCTCTCTCTCAGCTCTAGTCCCCACCCTCTCTGCTAATTTCCCCATCTCTTCCCAATTCCATCTCCCCTTTTCTGTCACCTCTCAGCCTCTCCTTGCCTTCGTGCTGTTCCTGGTGCTTTTCCTGTGATTTTCTGCTGCCGTCTCTATTTTCAGGCTTCCCTCACCCCCACCCCTGCACCTTCTGTAATCTTCCCCCCCTCCTGCAGCTTCCCAGCTCCTATTAGCTGTCCTGCAGTTCTCTCCAGCTTCCAGCACCTACTGCCGCTCTCTGCAACTTCTCTAGCTGCCCCTGGAGCCATCCCCTGGCTCCCCATATCCAGATCCCCTCTTTAACACCCACACTTTCCCTTAGTCCCATTTTTCCCTCCTCTCCCCATTTACCTTTGCAGCTCTCCCATAGCTCTAGCTCCAGTCCCAGACTCTTTGCTGGCACACTTCCCTGTTCTGCAAGCTTTGGGCGTTGTCTTTTAATCAGTTAAGACCAATTAACCTAAAGTTCCCCTCCCCCCCCACTCCTGAGCCTCAGTTCTTCAGCCCAGGCCCCTGTAGTCTACTGGCTCTAATCCTGGTAAATTTAACCCCCTACACTTCTACTTTCTTACTTTAACCTTTTCCAGGTATCCCAAGTACACCAAGCACATACATATCACAATACCCAATTTAGGAACTCACTTGTGTGTATGTGTAGGTGGGTGGTATGTGTGTAAATTAGTGAATACACACACACACATTATATATATAGATAGATACATATAGATATTGTGTGTGTGTGTTATATGAATTAGTAATCCACATATGTTTATTGAATGTGCAGGTGTTGGTAACTGGTAACTGATTCTGTCTAAGTTTGGTGTGTGTAGTGTGTGTGAACCCAGACTAGTTATTATGAACGTGTGTGTATCTGAGTTGCTAGTGAGAGCATGTGTATGTATATATATATATGGAATTGTGTGCATGATATACAAATTAGTGATCTGTGTCTAACTTTTGGGGCATATAGTGTATATACCTGAGCTGGTAGTGTGAGTGTGTATGCCCAATAGGGGTGTATGCACCTAGTGAGTGTGTGCTTAATTGATTTTTATGTGTGCATGTGCAATTGTACACCACACCCTCCTGTCTAACAGCACAATATTGAGATCCTGAGCGTTGGCCCGACCCCTCAGGGCAACATAGGCAGGAGGGACTCCTTGGATGGCTTTGTGGTTCATTAATTCTTGTTCAAATGATTGTGATCACTAGTCTGTATAATGAGTTCAGGTAGAAAGCTGACACGTGCTACATCTGATCATTTCTAGGCCTGCTTTTGAAGTAGGGCAGGGTCTAAAAAGGCTGTGGTTATATAGGCAACCTGAGGAGGACTGGCAGCACAGTGGAAGCCAGAACAATGATCCCTGGCAGCAGATGGCAACAACTCTGGTGCAGGCTCAGCGCTTGCTATTTTAGCTGGTATAGGTGGGTTAGAGTGGCAACTCCTGGCAGTGAGGAGCAGCAAGGTTCTCCAGGGTGTGCTTTCCTACATAGCACCTGCTCCTGTTGGCTGGCATAGGTGGTAGAGTCCCCTGAATGGCAGCTCTGGGTGAGCCTGGCTTCATAAATGACTGGGCTGGGGTTAGTTTGCCAGTGACTGAAACTGATAACTGTTTGGGGTTTCAGTTCATATTTAATAGGTAAGTTTAAAGATGCATATTTGTCTCCTTTTCCCCTGTTTTAGTTGAACATTGCTTGTGAGTGAGGAATTTTCCTCACATTAGTACACCCAGCTAAATTTTACTTTCCCTGCCTGAGCCAGATTTGGAAAGCTGGTGTTAAATCCCTGCATTTGAACCCAGCCCTTGTTACTGTCATCCAATGCCTGGCAGAAAGGTTATATAAATATCTCCAGGCATACCCAGCTTTATAATCATGCTAATTTATTTGAATCAATTTCATGCCTATTACATATAGAAGGAAAGCATGGGGGGGTTTAAGTACTCAGTTAACTGCATCATTATAATGCTACTATGGGAAATGAAGTTAAATGATATTTATTTTCCATATGTTTTGCTACAGAATTGTAATGTAAGAAACGTGATCTTCTCTCCAGGGCATATGTGGAGATTTCAGCAAGGTATCAATATTAGTTACAGGAGAGTCAGCCCATTTGTTAGACTTTCTCTTTTTGGAGACTGTAAGACTTCATTCATCTTAAACCACAACCTTTCTGATTGTTATTGATTCTTCTATCTAAGCTCGCTCCCTTAAAGAATGACAGCTAAAATTTGTCTGTTAAACAGCTATTATTAATAATCAATTTATACAACAGTTCTTCAGAAAAGTATTAAGCACACAAACCAATGTTAGAACCATTGAAAATAGACTAACTGAAGTCAGAAGCAGCAGTGAGGACAGAAAGTATTTACTGCATTATCAGAAGATAGCATAGTAAAGCTACCACAAATTGCTCTTGCAAATTTCACCTGTACCTTGTTATGATGGAAAAAATGCATTTTACTCCTTTGAGTTATAAAGCTGGTGACCCCTCCCATTATTGTTTAAAGCTGTTTATATCAGAAATGAAGGATCATGAAATTAGGATGACAGGTACATTCCCATTTCAGCCTTGGCAAACTCAGAAATAGCTACCATTGTTTGCATGGATTTCCCAACCACACTTGCTTCATTATTGTTTAAAAACACTATGATATATGTGAAATGACTTAGTGTGCCATTGCCTGAGACAATACCCCAATGTAAAAACCTTCACAAACATGGCTTACTTATATGTGAGGAAATGCAGAATCAGGCCTTTCAGTAGAAAATCAAAGCAGAATAAATATACACTCTTACAGGTATGTCTTCTCTCAGCGAATTAATCCATGGTGACTAGTACCCAAAACAGAGAACCTGGTTGAGTCTATCCCAGGTGTCAGCCTTTCTACTTCAAAGATGTCGCCTGTCCCCACTGCTTTGGCACTCACCTGTGTATATCTGAGACTAAGTCTGTGCTGAGATATGTTGTAATTTTTGCCAGCTAATTATGGGACAACTTGCCTTTCTCTTGAAGGGAATTGTGGGAAGGTAATAGAGGACTATCAGCCTATAAAAGATTTAGCTTATGTCTTCACAATGAAGAAAGCTAGTTCAAATTTGAGCTGTAATAGACCTCAGGCTCTAACTTGCCTTTCCCCAGCTGGAAAATTATTCCTGCATTTAAACATCTCCAAACCCATGTAAAAGGGGTTTTTTTGTGCCATAATGGGAGGGGATTAGGGCTAAAATCCAACTAAGAATAAAGCTGACTTTATAGGTGCTTTCCTGCCACCCAAGAAACAATATTTGGCAAAAGCTTTGTCTTTGCAGCATGCAGCTGTGTTAACTGCTAATAGAGGTTACTAAATGAGTAGAAAGTCTATGAGCTTTTCTTTTAATTCAGTTCAGAGTCACTCATGGAGAGCAGAAGAAATTCACAGTGAGATAAATATTACAGTTTTTGCACAAAGGACATTATTTACTCTGTACTATTAAATGCCACATCTGTGACGGTGGTTACCTATCTGCAACTTGAAGATAGTGCACCACATCATTGCAGCATAGGTAAATTATCCAGCACTGTTCTCAGTGGAATGTGAAGATGGGGAAAGAAGATGGGGCAATAGAAATGGAGTTTGGCTTGTTTTCCACCCTTTTACCATTGTCCCCAGGGGGAATTTTTTTTTTACAACTTGTGGAAGTTTTGGTGTTTAACATTAAGGAGTGTCAAACCTGTTGGAATAATATTCTCAAAGAAGCAGAATATCAGGCAAGCAATTTTCCTTTCTGTATAAGAGAAAGGAATGGCTTGCAGATTATTTTAGGTCTATGATTTTTCCCACTTAAATCTTATTAATGTATGCCTATCCACTGCTAGAAAACATTTCCCCTGGCTTTATTGAGCAGAGTTGATGTGAATATTAATTATGAATATATTATTAAATTAATTTAAACTTTTCTGTTTGTCAGCATATTTTTATGAATATAGTTGATATAATTGCTTTCTATGTTTCTACACTCTCTGGCTTGCTCTGTAGGATTTTTCTGTTCTCACTAGTCTTTTCAATGCTTAAAATATGTAATTCATATAGTGTTATTTTCTCTTCCAGATCATTAATGACAATATAAACTGAAATTACTCCTAACATCAGTCCTTGTCACACCCAGTTAACAACTAGAGCCACATTTTCAGCAGGTGTAAAATCAATTGAACTCATAAAGGCTTTTCATGGCAGCCTCTGGCCCCAATTAGAGCCATTGCCCTTTATCATTAACTTTTCTTTGTACTCCCCTTTTCTAGACAATTTTCAGTCCATATCACAGTTCTTCTTGAGAAAGTCAATTTGAAATTGTTTTCTAGTTTCGATTGGGAGAGTATTCTTGGGTTACACAAGAGAAACTGAGAGCAGATTGGCTCGTGTTCTCTTAATGGTGTGAAATTGAGAACTGTCATATTCATGTGAGAATAGTCATGAAGTGAAAAATAGTGTTTTTACACAGCTCTGCAAGGAAGCTTGTAAATGCTATTTAATAGTTTGTTAAAATTAACAGACCTGCTTCATATATTCCTTGGACGGTTTTGCATTAGTCATTCCTTTGTTCCATGCTGTTCGTTATTTTAGAAGGATACATCTTTGCACAAAGACAAACAAACCATGTGTTACACTTCAGTTTGTATACTTTGATCAGGCCACATAGGAAAGCTAAACACAGGAAAGAGTTAATTAAATTTCAGACTTGTTTAACTTGGTGGAGGAAGGGGTTGTACCATCCTGATAGACATAGTACAACCAAAATAACAGATTTATTTGGCTGTAGTGCGAGCTTAATTAAATGGTCTTCATGTTATTAACAGTATCCAGAGTTGGACTTTTAGAGTACACACAGATGTTACATTTAGACAGACCTAACTAGGATTACTCCGATCTAAATGCCTACTTGTATGAGTGGTCAGGGAGGTTAAATAAAGCAAGAAATGGTGGGCGCAATCTAAGTTCACCTGAGGAAGTAAACTAATTAGACTGGGAATGAGTTAAACCAATCTATTGAATGCCTGTATGTGTGAGGATCATAGCCCCACACTGGGAAAGCCCAGCTGTTGACCTCCGGCCCAAGGCTGTGCTCTTCTACCCCTGCCTCCAACTCTGACTTCTATTTTTAACCTTTTGACCCCCCCACACCCCGCAGTGGACAACCCCCCCCACCCTTACCCTTCAGTTTTTCCCAAATCTCGTGAACAGTTATTCCCAGAGCAGCTTAAAAGTGCCATTCAAATTCTATAAACAGCATTGGTAGGCAAGGATGATGAGGCAATTACAGGGCTCTATGCCCCGGTGCCCTCAGGTTTAGTAAGGTTAGACAAAAAAGGCAAATAGTTCCTGATCATCATCCACAAAGCCCAGTCAATGGCAGAAGGGAGATACACAGAGTACTCTTCTCTTCCAGACATGATCTCTACACACCTTTTAAATGGGCATTTTGAAACAAAGCCCCACAGCAGTTCCCTTCTCTACCTGCCAGGCATTCTCTTTTCTTTCTTTGTCCAACCAGGAATCCCCTCTCCCCCCTCCCTCCATTTTTGCTGTGATGGGGTCCTAAAAATTTATGTCTCAAATTTATCTGGCTGGTTTGAAGGTTGGAAAAGTTCCCAGGCAAGCAAGTGCCCAGGTATGCAGTGACCCGAACTGCTGATGTTTTCGTCTGTGCAAAGGTAATATAATTTTTGTGTGCATGTGCACTGAGTGAGCACAAGCTGCACTGAATATCCTTATAAGCACAATGTGTTTATTTAATCAGAATTCAAGGTTCTATTTTCATGACCTATGGAAAGGAAAAATTGTTTAATTTTTGAAGACTCCTCTTGATTCCTTTCTTCTCTTTCTCTTTTCCTCCTCCCTATCAAACCCTTAGTGTTTTGTGTCCTGACCAATAGATCTGTGCTGTGAGACTATGAACTGCTTCGTTTAGTAAGAATAGAAACTATATAAAAATTTTGTGCTTCCATGAAAACCTTTATGAGACTTTTATGAAGCCAAGTGACTTGGGGATAATAAATAATATGAGTCATCAGTTCCCTGAAAACTATTTTGGTCTTGAAATGCTAGCTGCTTTGTTAAATTTCATATGTACTTTTGCAGGAAATAACATGTTTTTATGCCCTAGAATTTACAAAACAGATACTACACACCAGGTGCAGATTTAGTAATCATGTTTTATGTTGCTAACAGTGCCCATATTATCTCAAGAAGATTATTAACTTCTTTCTCTTTAACTGAAGAGAATATTTCCCCATGATTTTTTCTCTTACCATACCTTCCATTTTCATTGTATTTATGTTTTGCCATATTCTGATATTAACAGCTTAATAAAATCACAACTATGGGTATCTATGGACCTGATTCTTCTGTCACAACATTTTTGCACAAGAGAGGGCTTCTAGAAAATTATTCATTATTTATGCCTTAAGTGTAGACCAGCCTTTGTTCTTGAAATATACCACACTGTTCTGGAAGCCACAATAAATTTCACCCTGTCACACATGAATGTCACATTTGACTGTTTTTGTTTTCACTAAACAGTTTCCAGGTGTTAACATATGGGCATAAAATCTCTACACTGAAACTCATTATACATGTTCTTAGTCTGAGTGCTATTTTCTTTCTCTGTTAATATAAGTAAAATGCTTTAAGTAAAATGTTAATTAAAAAAAAAAAAATGAATAAAAGGGGAAAGGGAATTTAAACCCTGACCCTGAAAACACTTCAAGCCAATCCTGGGACATCATTCTCCCCTTGTACTCCACCTTGGTGAGGCCACGGCTGGAGTACTGCATCCAGTTTTGGGCCCCACAATTCAAAAAGGATGTGGAGAAGCTTGAGAGAGTCCAGAGGAGAGCCACACGCATGATCAAAGGTCAGGAAAACACAGCTTACGACGATAGGCTGAGATCTGTGAGGCTCTTTAGCCTGGAAAAGTGCAGGCTAAGGGGTGATCTGATGGCCACCTATAAGTTTATCAGGGGTGACCACCAGGATCTAGGGGAATGTTTGTTCACCAGAGCACCCCAAAAGATGATGAGGTTGAACGGTTATAAACTCCTGCAAGACCGTTTCAGGCTGGACATAAGGAAGAATTTCTTTACTGTCCGAGCCCCCAAGGTCTGGAACAGCCTGCCATTGGAGGTGGTCCAAGCACCTACATTGAACACCTTCAAGAGTAAACTGGATGCTTATCTTGCTGGGATCCTATCACCTCAGCTGACTTGCTGCCCTTTGGGTGGAGGGCTGGACTCAATGATCGTCTGAGGTCCCTTCCAGCCCTGATGTCTATGAAAACTCTATACTGGTTTGAAGTCTGTATGCTCTTCACTCCTATGCCCCCTCTGTGCCTGTATAAAGACTGCTGCAGCAGGAATATCCATGGAGAATCCATGGTATCTTGGCTCCAGTGTAGCTATGTTGATGTGATCAAAATACCAGATAGTCTTGTTCATCAGTGGGTGGGTCCTACAGTGTGTGTGGAAACCTCTCATTCTTCTGTCATACTAGTTTTGTACAAGAGAGGTCTTCTAGAAAATTACTCATTGTTTACACCTTAAGGTGAGGGACAGAAATTACACATAAACTGGTAGGATCAGAAACTGGTTCAAACTGGTTCAGAAATGGATTTAACAGAAGTTCAGTGCATAGAAACCACTTTTAAAATGGTTGAAACCAGTTTAAGATAAGCCTGCATGGATGTATTATCAGACTTAACTGATTTAGGTTAAATCAGTTTATTGAACTTCTGTCCCACATCTACACGTAGACAGGGCTTCGTTATTGAAATCTACTACACACTTCATGAAACCACCCTAGATTTACACTTGAATATGTATCAAATGTATCCTGTCACACTTGAATATGTATCAAATTTTCTTTTTGCTAAACATGGAAAACACAGAAACAATAGAAAGTAGTCTCCATGTGGAGAATATACACATATTCCTGTGCTAGATGCTTGCTCTGACACATGCAAATTGGCATGCATCAGAACAGACTTAATTGATTCTGCTGGCGCATGCTAATTAGCATGCTCCAATAGTCTTGGCATCACATATATTCGGTGTCCCTAGCATGCTCCAATAGCCTTGGCATCACATACATTTAGTGTCCCAGTGCTTCAAAATAGCAGCAAGGGTGATTTAACTGCCCTTAAATAAAAGTCTGAACAAGTAAAGCACCCCTACCACTGTTTTGAAGCATGGGGCAATTGAATACATGAGATGCTGTGGGTCCCTTAATTAGAATGGCTCCAGAAAGCTGTTCTCATTAAAGTGCTTCCCCCACCCCAGAGTACATGTAAAGATGCCCTTAGTGTAATTTATTCTTTCTGAGTGTCCTTAAACTGGTTTCATCATGAGGACACAATCTGATGCTTTGCCTTCAGACACAGGTCCAAAATACTAAGCTCTCTCTTCGATCTTCAAATTTGGACCATTGGAATTTGTAATTTCTGCTGGGGTTCATTTCTATTTGTCTTTATTGCTTTGTCCAACTATTTTCAATGTCTTCAATATAGGTTTTGGAAAAGTAGATGCACACCTGTAAAATATATGCCACTTTACAGATAACATAATCCACTAATAGCTAGCAAACCTACTCATTAGACATTCAAACAAACCGCCTACAATAACTCCTACTGAAATACAAAACGAAGAATGAAAGTCTCTCCAGTCTATCATGTGGGTATTCACTTTCACACAATATCTTCTAGAATGAAACATTTATGTATGTTGGCTAAACCTTTACAGCCCTAAATCCCATAATCTCACAATCCTTTAACAATTTGCTAGACATAGTTACTCACTTGACTAAATAAAAGTACTAACAATCCTATCACCAGCATGACAACGCACATTCTCAAAACTCCTCCAGGCAGAGGACATCTAATATTTTTGACAACACTTATATACACTGCTGTTAAGAAAATAAATAATAGTGATAATGTAATAAGTGCAGCTGATAGGATGGAAGCCCTTTTCTAAATCCTTTGGAAATGTCACCAGTCTCCATACTGGGGACAAGCACAATCCCCAGATACCAATTTTCTGATATACCAAGACCACATGGTAACTGGTGGTAATGAATACCATATGGATTATATGCCTTGAGCCTGAGGTTTATTGTTGGATGCAAGGATGGTAAAAAACTTACATTGCCCATTTTCCAAGTGTAAAAATCCCCATAAGTTGTACTGATGTTTAAAATATAAAACGATTTAATCCTAGTAACACCAAAAGAGTTCAGAGGGTTATTTGAACTTCTTGGACCAATAAGATTGATTTGGAAAACTTTATGAAATCATAAGATCTCTATCACTTCTGTTTTCCATTCAGGTCAGGTGTCACTGTAAAAAAGGCTGTTCCTTACCAATGTCTTTGCACTTCTGTTTTTAAAAATACTGGTGCCCATTAATAAAAAGAGAAATGAAATGGAAAATAATATTTAAATTCTTATCTGACACCGCTCCCCCAAGATTATCTTGAGTTTGAACAAAGGTTTGGTTCAATTCTGAACAGATAATGCTCATCTGTACACAGGAAGAAGGGCACAATAAAAGGATCATTGAACACTACATTTTTCCAATGTAGCCTAATTATAGGAACACCTGTGCTAAATAACTTTCTGCTGATCTATTTGCAGAGTGTTTAATAGCCCTTAAAATTCCTCATTTCTTAACTGTAATGGGTTGGTGATGTTTACGCATTAAGTTGTGTAGGAAATATATAGACAGAAGCTGCCCAGAAGACTTATTTTCCTTCTACATGCCCAACCTGGAGGTTCTAGAAGGGTGGTCACTCAATACCTCCAATACCTCTACTAATTAATGAACTGAATATTATTGAACACTCTGGATCATCTTGCTTGAGAGCATATTGCTCTCTTTGGTTGCTGCTACAAAGAATTGTTGCTGGAAAAAACAGTGACTCAGCTCTTCAGCACAGAGGAGTTATTTACGTGTGTAGGATGAGTTGCTGCAGGCTTGTAAAATATTACAAGCTTTTTTTTTTCTGTTTTACTCACAGAACTTGCTTTCTGGTAGAGCTTGCAGTTTTCAAATTCTCTCTAGCATCCAGTAGAGTATACCTGTATTGTTTTTGTTGCCAGAGGAATTGAACAAGAATTCATTAATTTTCTTCTCCAGCCTCCAATAATTTCAAATGCAGTAAAAGTAATGCAAAAATTGCTTTTTTAAAAAAAACAACAATTTCTCCAGGCCTGAACAGTAGTAAAGATTACAATATGTAGGCTAAATTGTAATCACTAGTCCTGGAATAGTTACAAATTCAGTGGGCATGTATATATCACAGTCACAACTTCCTCTGGCTGATCCAGCATGTTCTGGAATGGATGAATCAGTCCCAGACTTCTGCTGACACACTCCAAACCTGAAAATCTTCTGGTGGGCTGCTTTTGGGCAGCTATTCTTAGGACATTAGTTTCCATGTGCTAGGGGCAGATTTTTGGGACATGCCCATGTCAGCATGTTACTTTACTAATCTTTCTCTGATAAAAAATGTAAGGTTCTTTTGGAGTAAAATACCATGCTGGTTTCAGTGGCTAACCAGAAGACCTAAAAAAAAACAACTAAAGGGAGGCCTTTTGAGGTGTGGAGTGTGCTCAATTATTAGGGGTACATTTCTAGGGTTTTTGTAATTCTATCAATGTGCTGCTTGTGTTACTTGTGTTTCTATATGGAGCTGTATTTCTCCCTTCTGCAAGTCCTCACCCCCAATGGAGCTATCTTGCAGGACTCAGTTTTAATGAGGTTGGGTTCCTCCAGCCACCACATCAGTCAAACACACACACACACACGTGCATGCACACACGCACACGCACACACACACAGATTAACGTGACACGCCTGACCTGGCCGGGTTGATCAGCATGTGCAGGCTGACACCCTTATATGCCAGGAATCAGTTCATCAGGGCAACAGTAAAATGCAGTCAGACACAAGCACACAGGTGAACAGAATACCTCTGAATCCATCTGGGGGTCCAGCTGATACCCTCATGGGCCAGCATTCAATTCATTAGGGCATGTGTGAACCAAACTCGGTCAATCAGACAAGCTAATCCCCTTATATAGGTCTCAAACTCAGTAAGTCCCAATCTTTTGCCCTAATTGTCCTAGTAGTGGTAGCCTCTTGATGAACAGACCCCACAGTATTTTGGGGCTTTACAAGGATCTTTGGCTTAGGTAAAAGAAGCGTTGCTGTAGAGCAAGTGTGGAAGGGGAAGTAGAGAAGGAAAAATTCACCTGGTTACCACCAGTTTGACTATAAAACTTATTTATTGCTAAGTATATGAAATTCATGATGGTACTAGTAGTAATAGACATGCAAGGGAAAACAAACAAAAACAATTACGATATCACCCTTGTTTAATTGAGTATTTGGGGAAACCTAGATCAAGCTTAACTAATAAAATTCAGGTTCAGAAAGTTATGCCTACAGAGAAAAAGGAAAAGAGAGAGAGAAAGAGGAAGAAAGAGAGAGAGCGAGAGCTGGGATATCACCTTCCAAGGCACTCCAGTATTTTGTTGACAGACAAAGTTCCTAGCACAATTGCTGAAGGTTAAACAGGCGACGGAAAGAGACAATCTGTTTATCCCAGCCTCTCGAGAACAACAGCGGATGGTGTCGAAGAGATTTCTTCCTCTTGAAGCACACTGTTTGCTGCTTTACAGCTTTCTTATACCCTTAGTCTAGCCTCTTCTTGAAAGAATTCTTTTAATTGTATAAATCAAGAGGGTCCCAAGCCATAATTGACAGGGAAAATCCTGTTATATAAACAGTTTCAATTTAAATGAATTCCCTTTTTCAGTGACAAGGGGCTATCTAGTTTGGAACATCTCAAGAAGCTGATTAATACCCAGGAAAAACATAAAGTTTTAAGGAGTAACCAGACACCTAGGACCTAGCTTGAAATTATTATGAATACAAAAGATATACCTGAAGGGCTTCTCAAATGGTCTAGCTATGCTTGCACTGTGAAGTCATCATCAGTGTTTTGTATTTTACCTGTTGTGAATAAGCCTCAGCTTAGCATAACTTTCAGATCTTACTGTAGTCTTTTAGTAGACTTAAGGGGATTACTTGGAGTTTTCATAAACTTTGTGGGGAGGACTTCCACCAGTTATCCCAAGAAAAGTATGACAGCATTTGTGGTCAGGGCTCTAATGGGCTGGATGTTGTGATGAACTCCTACCCATTGTTCAAATGTCACCCATACCCCCTCTGACTGTTTCTTGCCTCAGCATTCCCTAACCCAGCAACCAAGTTTTAGTCAATAAAGTTTAATTAGGCCTCCCATACTGGGACTGGGGAATGTACGTATTAAAATTTTCTTCTGCTTAGTTCTGGTTAGATGAGATTGTGTGGGGGGTGAGGGGGAGATAGAAAAAGTCCCTTGTAAGTCTAGCAAGCTGGGTGCCAGGGCTCCCTCAGGAACACAGAGATGACAGGTAACAGAGGGTATTTACATGCTTTTTTACTTTTGAAATCTTGCCTGAATAGTTTCTTAGGTTCACTACAAACAGTCAGAAAACCAGAGGCTGTATCAATTCAGTCTTTGTAGGTTAGTCGAGGCTGCGTAGATTGAACCAATAAACAAGTGAACAGACATCCACTTTTGATTCCAGAAAAACAGCCACATGCCTGCCATAGCCCAAAGCAGAAGCTGGGGTGCACAAGAGCACACAGCTTGGAAAAAAGTTAGTCCGCTCACCCTACAAAACATTCTGGGATGCTGGGGGACTGTGAGTTAGCTGGACGAGATTTGGGACAGAAGTTCAATAAATTGATTTAATCTAAATCAGTTAAGTCTGATACTACAGACATCCAGATTTATCTTTAACTGGTTTTGGCCGTTTTGAATGCGAGGCATGTGTGCATAGCACTGTAAAGAAAGCTAAATGCTTTTGCACTGCTTTAATGGTATTGGTGTTTGCACACGTTGGCAGCGTATTGTGCATTAATTCCAGTCACTGTAGGAAATTCAGTGACATAATGCACCTTAAATGACTTGGGGTGCAGCAAACTAACACTCCTCAAAGGAGCCATTGAGTGAAGCACCGGGCTTTGTGCAGCCCCATGGCTCTGCAGGAAGCCCTGCAGGCAGCCTGGCAGCAGCCCAGGAAAGCAGCTCTGCCCAAGAAAAGCTGCAAGCCTGATCTCCCTCTCCTCTCCCCTGGAGGCTGCCTGCCTGCCTGAGCTGTGCGGAGGTCTAGTGCTTCCCTCTGCAGCTGCAGTGCCCCCTGGGACCACCCAAGCTGGGTGCCTGTGGGCAGGTGCCACCTGGGTGGTGAGGGGGGTGCTGCTGCTATGAAGGGAAGCACCAGCTGCCCCACAGCCCAGGGACTGCTCTGGCCACTAGCAGCTCACATCTCCTCTGTCACTGGAGAGGGAGGTAAGAGTGGGGTGTGTGCACAACATAGGGGGCTATTAGCCCTAAATTGAATCAGTGTTTTTTAAAACCCACCACTTCAGTTTAGGGCCCCCATTTCACCTGCACACACCCAAGAAGGCCATCAGTTAGTAAAGGATAATGCTGGGTATGATTTACTAAAATGCTTTGACATCTATGAGTATTCATTCATATGGGTATGTACAAGCATTACCCTCCTTTGGACAGGGCAGCATGAATTCATAGCTGCACTCACAACAAGTCTATACTACCTTTGGAGAGTACAATGAAGCACAGCACACCCTCTGTACATGTGCTATAGTTGTAGGTGTAAGGTAGCTAGCTGCCATAACACTTGGAACACTTTAAGCATGGTTTAAACTTGAAACAGACAGACATACAGGCCTGTGAAAATAGTTTCAATCTGCCTGGAATGATTCAAGAGTTGTACCTGTGAAATGGTTTATTGTTATGAAGGGACTTCAAGCATTCTGTGACACAGGTCTGCTCACTCCTCCAGGAATCCCACATTGCATTGCTCTTCACACATTTTCCCTAAACATATACTATTGCAATTGGCCGTTCTGGTACATACCTAGAAGTCTGTTGCTCATCTGTTGTTCCCTTTTTGTTGGCACTTTTTATTAGTGAGCTTCTTTGCACTACTTGGTCAATAAAAACCATCTTTCTAACAGCCAGCTGTGTCCTTCCTATTGACTGCAGCTCCTCATCATGTCCTTGTCCTGCCCTTGGTAACCAAAAGCATGGGTCCAAGCACTCCCTACTTCTAGGCACCCCACAGCAGGCAAGCATCTTGCAGGCTGTGGTCATTTGCAGGCTATTGAAATACCAAACTCAATTTTAGGGAAAAAAAGAGGAAACAGTCACATGTCATGCATCCCCTGGGACTCCTAAAGTATGGCTGGGATCCCCTACCCCAGAGGAGCTGCAGAATGAAACCCACCCCTATAAAGTCTGTGCCTTGGCAGCAAAAACACCCCCATGGCAATGGGTGCATGGACATTGTGCTGCTGCTGTAATAGCAACAAGCCAGGGTGGGCAGACCATGCTGAGGCTGTGGCAGTGGCAGCTGGTGACTGTTTTGAGTACCCAGTTTGGGTGAGATTTCTGTACAGACCCACTCCCACTCTTCTCAGAACCACCACCTTTCTGGTACTCCCCACCTTCCCCATCCACCGCTCTTCTGCATGGTTTACCTAGGGAACAAACACTGCTCATTACACATCTGGTGCAAACACAGCCCTCCAACTCACCTGCTGAAGCATGCTGGCCTTGGTGCTCACTCTCATCCATGTGTCTCAGAGCCACAGCACTTCACATAACTATGAACCAGTTCCTAATCAGTGACATTTTTGGAATGACCCAATTATTATATACGTCTGCACCCTTTGAGTAAAAATAGGCATCTAATAACAAACACACCAAAAACAGCAAGCTTACTGGTGTACAATCAATGTTATTGTAAGGTAGATGCATTAAATCTGTTTCAGGATGAAATGGGCATGGAGCGAACGTCCCATACTTCACTTAGATGCTTCCTAATATGGTCTGGAGGCTGTGTAGATATGTTATATGTGAATTTTAGGCTCTACCTATCTATAACTATATAAAAGGAACTCATTAAAAATTAGTTGTCTCCTAACAAGGTTGCAAAAAGAACTGCTTTGTAATGTTGGTTTGACCATTGCAGAGTTTCATAAATAGACTGATATTTTGCTCTTCCCATCTAATTATAAAACACAATTACGGAAAAGTCTTCATTATAAATTTGAAGTATGTTTACAATATGATTAAGAAATGTGAGAAATTTCTCTAATGTAATTTTACTGTATTTAGGATGTAGACAGAGCCTCTACGAATTCCAGCTGGTTTAATGTAGGTTCTGTATGTAACTTAAATCAGCTTTGACACTCTTAGATACAGTTAGACAAATGTAGAGGTTATAAGGGTTTTAACTTACACATTAACAAGTAGGCCAGAATTTGTGAGAGACTATACAAATGTAATTTATTCAGTGAGATATTTGGGATAAGGTGCAAATTACACCATTTTAAATTCCCTTGAATATAGTGAGATTTACTTAAACATGTCTAATTTTGGCCCATAGTTGTTAAAACTGTTATTGCAAGGGATACAGATTATATTTTACAAGTGTGTAGGTTGTAGCTGTGTTGATCTAAGGACATAGGCAGACATGGTTCTTTGGGTTAATCTGATATCTTTTATTAGATCAAATTAAAGAGTTGGGGAAAAAAAAATTAAAGCAAGCTTTTGAGTTTAAAAACCCTTTGTCATGCTGAAGAAGTCTCTGTAAAACCCCCCCTCACAAATCACGTGCTGGTAGTTATGACATATCACCCCCTCCCTTGAACCCATACAGAAAATCCTCAAACAATTGCAACCCATACTAGAAAGAGACCCTATTCTTAAAGAGATCTGCCCAGAGCCACCCATCCTAGCCTTCAAACAAGCACTGACCTCATCACCAGAAGCAAACTTCCTCAAGCCCATAACACACCAAAAGGATCCAGACTATGCCATGACAAGAAATGCAAAACCTGCCAACACATCTCTACCACCCCCACAATTACTACACCCCACAACGGAGCCTTCAGCATTCCTGGATCTTACAGCTGCACCTCCAGAAACGTAATACATCTCATTCAATGCACCAAATGCCTTGATGGAAAATACGTAGGAGAGACCAAACAACAACTGCGCACCAGATTGAATGCACACTGGATATCTATCAAAGACAAGAATACCTAATTACCTGCGGGGGCACATTTCTTACAAGAAAACCACTCTCCAATCTCTCAGTCCTGATCCTCAAAGTAAACTTACAAAACACTTCCCAGAGATGAGCCTACAAACTTCACTTCATCAACCTCCTGGATACTAAAAATCATGGACTAAATATAAACATTGGATTTATAACCTGCCTGACATCTGACTCCTCAGGTACCTCTTCACTATTCAGCCCCTTTTCCCCCCGCACCCAGCCTGTTTCTCATCCACTGACTTCTCAGTTTACATTTTCACTGACTCCCTGTGTTGCATGCATATCAGCCCAGCCTCTGGCTTCTTTACTATTCATTCCATCCAGGAAGAGCTCACACCAACTGCAGAGACTACCTCAGCCTGATGAAGAGTTTTTAAACCCGAAAGCTTGCTTAAAATTTTTTTCCAACTATTTAAGTTGGTCTAATAAAAGATATCAGATTCACCCAAAGAACCTTGTCTGCCAGAGTACATTTTAAGAATTTTCTTCAAGTTGGAGAAGCTCTAAACTGTCAAATGTTAAACATTCTGCTTTCTGTACTGGGGCAAGTGGTGTTACTCCTGCTGAATACACATATATGCTCACGGAGGAGTTCAGTGAGCTTTATGTTTGAGAATCATAGTCTGGCAAAGAAGCCCCAAGGGTCACAGAAAGCATGTGGACAACCCTATTTATTTCCCTGTTAGGCTCATGTTCAGTTTGCTTTCCTCTTTCACTGTGAATTTATCTGATTGTTTTAGCCAGGTGTAACAGAGAGGTTGCTGACATCCACACTAAGCAGTCTGGTCTGGTTTTGGTCTGAAAAAATCAGTTCAACTTGGTGTGAAGGAACAGCAGGAATCTTGAAAGAAAAACTGGGGAAAGGTGGGACTTTTTTTGGAATTATTTCTTTGAGCTGAGGCTGAAAATGGGCAACAAAAGTCAGACTGCATGGTTGGAAAGAGGTGGCAAGACGGAAGGAAAAGGGTTTTTTTAAACGTGTATTAGTGCTGGCTCACAGCTTTCAGAGGGAATATGGGCAAAGAATAAAGATTTTTTTTAGAAATATATTTAGCAAGAACCAAGGGAGTTAGATGATACGCTCAGTTTAGCAAATTCCAAAATCCCACAGTGTCTTCAAACGTTTCAGACTTTAGGTTTGGAATTTTTTTTAAGTAAATTGGGAATTATAAAATTCCTAAATCTAGAAGGAAATGTAAGGAATTACAGAAAAATAAAATCAGCAGAGCTTTTACTTCACACACATGCATGTGACTTCTGCAAACAATATGTGTGGCAAGGAAGAAAAACATACAGCTAACACAAGATTAGGAGGACATGTTGCAAACTTCAAGGAGAGGTCAGAGTCCTCATTGAGAGGGGAGCATAATTTGAAACAAGGTTGTGATGAAAATCATTAGAAGATCAAGGAGAATATTTTGCTCTTCCTGGAGGTGCTTGAACTCTTAAAAATCCATCAATATGTGAAACAAGGCAAATTGCAGAGCTCTACTTTTTCCTGATAAAAATGAATGATGTCTAGAAATACAGCAAATTTTTAGGTTTACACTAATATTCACAACAGCATCATGCAATACCCCCCCACACACACACACAACTAACCAGTTCACAGTTTTCCATTAATTCCTGAGCTGCCTGCCCTGCACTGCTGTATGGACCTGTGGTTCTACCCTTTCATATGGTCAGGGGATAGTTCATTAGTTCTATCCATGTCATATCTTGGGGCTCAGCCATCTCAACTTGCTTGGGCTATTGCCTCTGAGTGTTATTACCTCTGAGACCTTGTTGAGTAAGATGGCCAACAAGGCCATCTTTCTAATTTGGTGGCTAAACAACAAAAACAAAAAATATATTATCCACCCAGCTTCAGCTGAGGGGTCTTCAGAAAATTTTTTCTCAAGCTGAGGAGTGCTCGGAAAGAATCAAACGCTACAGCTACCACTTGATCCACACCAAGAAAGGAGATGCTACTAGATGCAAATACATTTGCTCACCCTTCATTACAACCTTAGGTATCAACACTGTCTCCAGATCTCTTTTCCAAATACTACTTTTAACTAATATTTCCTATGTGAATAAGTATGGCAGTATTACAGTGATGTTATAGCTGTGATGACTCAAGAATTATGTGAGGGGCAAAGGTTGTATTTTTTTTGGTGATATCTTTTATTGGGCCAACTGTACAATAAAGGTTGGCATACAGTTGTATGCAGTTGGTTCAATAAAAGATATCACCCAAAAATCTTTGCTTTTCATATGTGCATAAACCAGCTGCATACATTGCAGCATGATAAACTGCTCTAAAGGTGAATCATATAAACATAATCCCTAAAGACCAAGATTGCTTTATTCCCCTTTCTCATTTGGCTCAAATAACCCCTTCATAGTCTTCTATGAAATTTCTGGGAAATGTTCAGTAGGAAGCATATTGCTCTTTAAAATGTTATAGTACTAAACTAGTGGCTTGTTATTTATATTAAGCAAGTAGACATATTTCTGTAGACTTCCATAAATCAGGTTCATTAAGACAGTATGTTTTATATTTGTTTTCTAAAAGGCTCCATATGTAAAGTAATGCCTTAAGAAGGCCTGTAACATCTTTCTCTACGGATTTTTTGAACTCTGCTTCAGACACTTGCATCTGACTCCTGTTGACTACAGTGGGAGTTGTTCACGAGCATCTTGGGACAGAATTTAACCCTGTGGCAGGATACCACTCATTATATGCCAGAATTCTGAAATGATGTCAAATATGTTTCTCCTCTTCCTTTCTACCGCCAAAGCAATTTTATATTTCTTGCAACAGCAGGGGACATTCAAACAAAATTGCTTTGCTACCCAGTTCTCACTATGGGTATATTACAGGAATCGCTTATCTAAGTATACAGTATATTTCTGATGTTGTGGCTTCAGAGAACAGTCAGAATAAAGGATGTTGATATATGACCCTTAATTTGAACTTCATCTCTTTTCTTCTTTTCCATTTTTCGTTCTTTCCATTCTAAGGCAATAATAGCTTTACTTGATGAGAAGAACAGGGCTCCTCTATGAATTCCTAGAGGCAAACAAACATGGGAATATGAAGTCAACCTTTAGATGAGTTTGGTAGCTTTTTTAACTGTAGTCTCCACTGGATAGTTGTTTATCACATTAAAAACTACCAAGATATGACATCCTTATGGGTGTCAATAAAGCGGCTGAAGACTGAATAGATATAGAAAACAAATTGCTCTTTTAATCCTAGAGTTGGTCTCTCAAGATCAGGGTTGAAACATAGTACTGAGGCAGTATGGGGTTTTTTAATTGTCCCAGGTGGAGTTGTATTTGATCAGTGAATTAAGGATCCAAGTTACCAGTCTATCAATCTGCCATTTTCCATAAGGAGGAAGGATAGGATTTACAAAAGTAACGAAATGAAACTCATGCTTTTAAGTGACTCAAGTGATTTTGAAAATAACACACTAAAATCAGTGAGTACGTTCATACAAGTGCACATATGCAGTTTGTGTCACTGCAGACCCTGCAGCCGCTAACTGTATGCACTGCACATGCAGGCATTCACCATGCTGCTAATTTGCAGTGTGGTGTGCCATGCCAAAGAAGAAGTGGGGTGGTGCATGTGGTGGCAGCGTGCACAACATGAAATCAGAGCCTGGCCAGTCAGAGCCGTAGTCAACTGCTTGCCAGGCTCTGTGTGCATAGATGGCCACTGCTGGAGCTCTGGGAGGCCCTCAGAAGCCCAGGTAAGGCTCCTGGGGCCAGCCCAGGTGCTGGTCCTATCTTCTCCTTTTCCACCTGGGGCAACTTGCTGTGTGCCAGAGTGCAAGAGCAGGAGCATTCCGCAGGGACAAGTAGCAGTGGCACAAATATATGCTGCTGTTATCTGTGCCCAGGGAATTCGTGTTTCCACTTGTGGGGACATGCCCAGTATATCAAACCTTTCTCCCTGTTCTTAGAAAGTGTAGTTACTTCTTGCATTTTGATGTTAGAACAACATGTCACTTCTACATGCAAGCTTGTATGACAGCTAAGCCCACACATTGTTTAACTATATTTACTAAAGGAAAATTGTATGCTGAAAAAGTATCTGTCTCAGATATGCATGCCTGACCTACTTTGGTGATGTATTACAGACTGGCAGCAAATGCTTTGGATGACGAAATAGTGGACAATGCATTTGTAAACTATGAGTTCACTTTACAGAGGCAGACTTCTTTCTGGACATCTCCAAATCAGGCTGTGCATTTTTTTTTAGGAATCTGGATGAAATATAATGCAATTGGATTTCAACATAAATAATAATGAAATAATAAGATTGTTCTGATGTAGCATTTTCATCCATACAACATAAAGTGTTGTACAGACAAGTTAGTGGAAAGAGGTGGAGAGATTGAGTGAAGAGATGGGAGTTGAAAAAAAAGAAACCAAAACCTCCTACTGAGAATAAAATCTGCATTTGCCCAAATGGAAATTCAGACTTGAAAAGTGGTAGCCCATGGTGCCATTCATGTCATATTTTAGCAAGATTACATCATTTGCACACAGTACTTTGGAAAGAAATCAATGTCACTGTCAGTATTTAGCAGCTAGTCCATAGTGAAAAGTAATTCGATAGAAAATGCTGTCCTCAGTAATGTGAATGGGATTGCCAATACATCAAAGTCCATCTATTTGAAAATAAGGTTTTGCAGGCATATAACTCACAGCTTTTGTCCCACAGTAATGAAATATCTAAGTATTTTATGAATGAGCAGGAAGAGTTACCTGACCCCCCAATTGTCTTTCCTGCTTGGTGCAGAAGGCTGGACCCAATGATCTTCTGAGGTCCCTTCCGGCCTTATTGTTTATGAATCTATGAGTAGCCCCTTGGTTTTCCTGGGACTTAGGTCACCTATATACATTTTGAACCCATATATTGAGTATTCCGGGTAGACAGATATACCTAAATAAATAAACCTTTAAACCTTAGTGGTATATTTGTTTGATCCTGATAGTTTTTCAAAAATATTCAGCATTTTCCTTACTTCATTATGCCTTGTGCTGAAAACTTTTTATAACATGTCTTTACCATTCATGGTATGTTGAGCTAAATAATGATCTTTAGGGAGGATGTATTAACGAACTGCAGTGACTGATGAGTAGGAGGCATATTAATCTGATAGGATTATTTTTATATAGAAAATGAAAGCGATTTTACACTTTTACAGCTAAAATTTATGAAAATTTCTGAAAAATTCTTCTTATACTTGCAGCAGGATAGTGACTATTCACCTCAGGCTTTCCTTTTCTGAGGGGGGAAAAAAAAAGCAAACATACCCTGCATAATCTTGTTCTCCAGGACAATAACTCTGATCAAAACTGGAGGATTTAGATTTTTGTAACTAATAATGTTTGCAAATATCTCTTCTGGTGCATGGTGTACATAATTCAATGTGGGATTTTTGTCAAGGTAAGTGAAGGACTTTTGAAACTATTTTGCCCCCTCCCCAAACTTCCCTCACCTCCTGCCCAATTACTCTCCTTTTCCTTTCTTAATAATTGAGCATATACTATACTCGGAAAAAAACACACAGTTCCCCCCCAAGCTGCTACATTGCAGAGCATTTGCTTAAATCACAAATTCTCATTTACTTTCCTTTCAGAAAAGTGAAATCAACTATACCTTGCTTTTGTACCACAACTCTGCCATACCTTATTAAAGGGTTTTGATTATTTATCAATAAAATATTCCATTAATAAATCTTCCCATAGTTATTCCTTCCTGTATTTTCTCTCAAGTCACTTTGAAAAATACTGGTGTAACTCTCCATCATTGTATCATACTTCCTTTCCTCCTTCAGTACTTTTGATGTTCAGTGAAATAGTTAACAATCCTGACATGAAAACATAATAACTGGCAACTGGATTAACAGCAACTGAAATTAATGCAGTCGTTGACAGTACAACTATTATTTCAGGCTTTTTGCCAGTTTAGGCACTGGTTACACTCATTTCATTTTCTGAAGGCTTTCTTTGCAACCTATACAGCTAAAGAATAGCTTATTTTTTATAAAAAGAAAAGCGGCATCTCTCTTCCCAGGGGAAAAAAAAACATACCATACTTTGGTGAACACAGGCCTTAGTATCAGAGATTTTCCCAGACTTGTTTCTATAAGTCATGGGCAAACTGCAAATGGTTTGCAGTTCTGAGACCACTTCAGATGTTTAGCTGAGTAAACACTTGGGTCTGTTAAAACCTAACAGAAAACTTGTCTGAGTAGGCTTTTCTGTGTGACATACTTCTGCTTCTGATTTCATCTGAAAAGACTATTTCTGCAGCCTGCTTTATGGTATTTCAGGATTTCTGGCACAGTGTATTCTAAGATACCCTAAAATTTCAAAATCTAAAAGAAGTTTTATTTCTAAATGTTGGTGAAAGCTAGTGTGTGAGAGAAAGAGTGCTTGTGAGTATATGCATATATAAACAGAGAGTAATATATACACACCTACACACATATGCATTATTTAAGTTGGTTCAGACAGATCCATTCCTTCCCAAACTGGTACTGCTACACATTATATGTACTAGCACCAGGCCATTTTTCCTTCTTTAAGAAAGAATGCACTTCAATGCTTTTTTCATGTTTACTGAAAGACTGTTTTATCCTTTTCCAGACTTAACTTTCTCATGGTTCTGTGTATTAGAAATATGTTTGGCATTCTCCAAGTTTATTAATTTGTAATGCTTACTCTTCATGGTCTAACACAACCAGCATTTTTTAACCAAAATAAGGAACAGCACTAATATCCAGTACATTTTGTCAACACTTACAGCATGTTTTAAAAAAATTATTAGCTTTATTCTTCTTCTATATAGAACTTCCATATAGGGGAAGGAGAATAGGTATCTGAACTTGCAAGTGACTACATGCACACACAGACGCTTAAAAATATTTCCCCTACTTGAATTATCTTTTTGAATTTTAACCACTCCCTAAAGTTTATGTCCCTTAACACTTAAATATGCACATGGTTTTAGGAGGAAAGCAAAAAGTCTGTAATCTTCCACAGAAGTTATGCAGAAGTTATAGTGCCTGAAGGATATCGGAAGGAACCAGCAGAAGAGGGTTTTGATACGAAATTAAAAATAAATCTAAGAGTAGAACAACAAACTCTGAATTTTGCCAATTTAGAAAAAGGGTTTATTCATTACGTACTTTTGCAACAAGTTTTGCTCAGATGTCTAATTTTATAGATTGGGGTGATTGTGTACTTTAGAGCTGTGTACTGGGAGGCACCAACCCTAAGCGCTATTCCTGGCTCTGCCACTACTGCTGTATTGCTTTCACACTTTTTCCCCCTTCTGCTCTTTGCCTGTCTCATTTAGCTGGGGGGCAGAATGGGGGGAGAGAGGGAGGTGGGGGTTAGGTGATGCTGTACACTACAGCGATAATAAAAATGGGTCTGATTAAATATTTCTCTGAGATCTGGATTCTTAGGCCCCTGCTAGACATTACAATTATTCAATTAACCGGTCACTTGTGCAATAAATTTAGACTGGCCACACCTGCAAAGTAAGCCTGGCCACAAGTGCAAAGTAACTGTCACACTATTAACTGGTTAATCACACAATACATTTACACCAGCTACATGTGCAAAGTAATTGTTACATGATAAAAATGACCATCCAAGTATAAAAGAGCCAAACACTATAAAGTTAGTGCCTGAAAATGTGTAACAACTCTATAGCTGGTTTCTATCAAGCTTTAATTTGAACATGTAGCAGGGCCTTGATAAGGTGATTTGTTGTTTTTGAGGTGTAATTTAAATATTTCTTTATTTAAAAAAAATATCAGTTACCTGAGGTGGGCAAGAAGAGATGTTTGGGTAGACTCTACTAATTTTTAGCTATAAATACTCCTGAACTTACATGGCTTTCCTCTCTGTTTGGTCAGTTTGTGCAGAGTGTAATAGTCTTGGGTTTGTGCCATTCTTCCTCTGTTACTTAAACAGTTTGGTTCTTGATACCTGTCTCTTCACTATCTTTCTACAGAAAATATCTTTACATTTAAATGCTGTGAATATCTCTAAAGCAGTTTCTTTGACAGAGTTAATCTTTTTCAGTTGTCTGCTAAAGAGGGCAGCCTTTACTGCAAGAATGTTGTTTGGATGTTCATAGATTAGATTACTTTCTTTAATACAAGCAATAAATTGCTTATAACCTTTGTACTGTAATATATGTTACTAGAAAATGGTAGACAAGTGATAACATCGTTTAATATTCTGCACCATTAAACTGTATCCTGTAAAGTCATTTTTGCAGTAAGATTTACATGTAAGTTTTGTGATTGGTTAGTTATAATATTCCTCATTTACACAGCATTTATAATGCACAAAACATTTCACAATAGTTACTTCTTCCATTAACCCTCATAATGCTTTTATCAGGTATGTAAGTATAAGCCCCATTTTTTCCACATCAGCAAAATTAACAGTGTAGCCCAATAGCAGACAGAGCCAGTGATAGAATTAAAACTTGAGGCTTACTCATTTCTTATCCCCAATTTATTCTTTCAGAGCTCACTTTTCCCCTCACTTCTCATTCTGGGCTTTCTTCCAGAAAGCATTTAATAACATGTGATTATCTAATAGAATATACAACCACCAGTTGCATATAGTACACAAAGCATAATATAAGTATGAATTTGTGTTCTCAGTTGCCTTTGTAATTCAGATTTCAATAACAGAACAACTGACAGAGACCTTTTGGAAGACCAGAGCCACTTAAGTCCTTAAGCTTTCTTTATCGACTTACAAAGCAGACTATCTGTCACTTTCAGAAATGTTGTTTGGACAGCAACCAAAACACAAAATGTGAAGGCTCACTGTTGTTCACAGAAGCCTAGATCCCTGTAAATGTCCCAGTAAATGACTTTAAACATTATTTTGCAGCTTTGACTTAGGCAGGAGACAGTCCCCGATTCTTCAATGAACCCAGGAAGGCAAACCCTTACACCCAAATGGTGTTCAAAAGATTTTAATGGATTTCTGTGCTAGCATTTGCAAAATACAAATTTATCTCAAACCTTAATTTTCTACCTTTCAGAGGAATAGTAGCCACAGTAATCAATTCATTTTAGTTTTTAAAGCATATATAAATGGACTCACTTTATGCAGGAAATTGAAAGGGGATGTTTAGTTGAGTTCTACAAATGTGGAACAACCTTATTTTAATCATATTTACCACTATTTATGCCCCAAGCAAGGACAAAAGGGAATCTAAATGGCTAGAAAGAAAAGTGAAATACACACTTGAAATATTCCATTAGAAAGAGGGACAAGAATTGTTGTGATGAACTAACTACGTGAGAGGGAGCTCCCCAACTCCTTTCACATCTTTAGTGGAGCATTGAGTCTGGGAAGAAAGTTTACAGGTCAAACATTTTGGGAGGAAGCCCAAAACTTTTCCAGAAGTATAGAAGAAATGTAAAGTCTAAGCTAGTCTGAGCCTGTGCTACAGTAAATCGGTGGAAGTGAGAGTGCTGCCCACCTCCTTGCAAGGTAGGTCCTATTTTCAAAAAGAGAGAGGACCATGACAGATTGTAATGCCATGTACAAAATGACACAGTAGTTCAAAAGAAAAGCAGGGAAGGGTCATTGAGTGGATTTCTCCGCACCATGGCAGAAGCATGTCAACGATCTGCCCAAACCCAAGCATGCCTTGCCCTGACATCCTTATTGAATAAAGTCCATTTTGCTCTCTCTGTCTATACCTAAGGTGCAAGATGACAGTTGTGCTGTGGGGATGGCACATGAGCAGTTTGCTAAGCATGTAGGAACCTTGGCAATTTTAGCTACTACATTTTTACTGGTGTAAGTGCTTGGAGACTGATCTATACCTGTAACAGTAAAGAAATTTCATAGATTTCATAGATTTCATAGACATTAGGGCTGGAAGGGACCTCGGGAGATCATCGAGTCCAGCTCCCTGCTCAAAGGGCAGGAAGTCAGCTGGGGTCATAGGATCCCAGCAAGATAAGCATCCAATTT